>NC_141183.1:31533846-32142500 GCF_055505025.1 Bos grunniens | reverse complement strand
GCAGGATGTTCTAGAGGAGAACGGGGGCAACAGAGGATGAGATGGTTGGATGGCATCACTGACTCAATGGACATGAGTTTGAGTAAACTCCGGGAGATAGTGCAGGACAGGGAAGCCTGGCGTGCTACAGTTCATGGGGTCACAGAGAGTCAGATACAACTTAGCGACTAACAGTATAATACACCAAAGCATAGTCCTGGACCCGCAACATCAGCATTACTTTCAAACTTGTTAGAAATGCCAATTCTCCAGTCCCAACCAGACCTACTGAGTCAGAACTTCTGGGAATGAGCTCCGGCAATCTGCTTTAAGAAGCTCTTCAGGAGGAGGGAGTCAAGATGGTGCAAGAGGAAGTGGACATGGAGTACCTCTCCCTCTGCAGATGCATCAAGAATACATCTACAGATGCAACAGTTCTCAAAGAACACTGGCTGAATGCTAGCAGGAGCAGTGCTGATAACTGTGGGTCCAGGACTATGCTTTGGCGTATTAGTGCTGTTAGTCACTAAGTCGTATCTGACTCTTTGCGACCCTGTGGACCTCAGCCCACCAGGCTCCTCTGTCCATTGGGTTTTCCAGGCAAGAATACTGGAGTGGATAGCCATTCCCTTCTCCAGGGGATCCTCCTGACCTAGGGACTGAACCCAGGTCTTCTGCATTGTAGGCGGATTCTTTACCATCTGAGCCATTAAGATGATGACTTAATTTAGAGTTGACTTAATTAAAAAAAATTGGAGACAATAACATCTTCTGCCTTTAAAAAAAAAAAAGTGATTGACTGTATTCACTATATTTTCTGTATACTTCATGATTGGGCATTTGAAGTCTCATTGTCTCAGGAGAGGCTGCCCCTCCCAGGCCTGGCTGATTCCTGGAGAGCACAGACAGTTTGCCTGCAAGCACATCTTTGATAGGCAAACAACCAGTCACGAGTCCATACCTCCACTCACCTGTTTTCAGGCTCCTGTAGTCCGAACACTATTCTCCTGCTTCTGAATCACCACAGGTTCAGGGACTGGACTGGTAGGGCCCCACATAGCCCAGTGCACATGTGCTCAGTGGTGACCGACTCCTTGTGACCCCGTGGACTGGAGCCCGCCAGGCTCCTCTGCTCATGGGGTTTTGCAGGCAAGAATGGGTTCCCGTTTCCTCCTCCAGGGAATCTTTTCCACTGAGCCACCAGGGAAACTCTGTAATGAGACTATCTCTGCTTAAAGGCAGCTTGCTCTGTGACTTCTGTAATGACAGCTGAGAATCACTGCTTGGCTGTCTAGCCACTAAATGTCTTTCTGTGAGGAGGCTGGAACTCCAAAGGCAGCATGTCAGGTAAGATCTCCAGCATGTCCGTCGTGAATGTTTCCTTCACTGTCATACTCCGCACTCAGGATGTGGTTGCAAACTGGTGTTATGTGAACTATATTTTTATAGATTTGGGAAATGACGAGTTGGCTAAGCCATTTGATTTCCTACAGGATGTCTCAGAGCCTTTAATACTTTAATAAGACTCTGTTAATGGATAATATAACCTTCAGTGTTTCCTAGCATTTTTTCCACAGAGCCCTTTTCTTTGGACTGTCTAATAACTATTTATTTTTTCATGGAGCACATTCTGTGACCTGACAAGCTCAAGTATGACACTGGCGACAGTCAGGACTTTTGTGGGTGGTGGTGGATTATTCTCCTAAGCCCCTAAGGAGAACAGTGCACCATTTTTAGATCCGTTTGCCCAAGGCTCTGTTTTGCATTAGTCTCTTGGTGTAAAAAATAAAAGTACATGACTTGTACTCTGGTGTCACCTACACGGTGCCTATCACTGTAGAGTGACTCACGCTCTGAAAACAGTAGTGTTCATTGTCTTAGTAGTGAACAACGCTCTTTCATTGACAAAGATGAGACCGAAATCACCAGGCTTCCTAAATTAGCATCACCTTTTCGCCCACCGCCTTGCTTGGGTCAGTCTTGAGTGCTCTGTTGAAGTGGTTCGTGTGTAATGGAGGAAGTCTCCGGCGAGTGGACAGTCGGCCTATGCAACCTCCAGTCAATTCAGTATTGATCAGTCTTCCCAGGTCAGCAAAAGATTCTAGGAGTTTCTTAAATCCTTTTGATTTCCAAATAAGTGTATGACCCCACACTTTAAGAGCAAAATTTGTCTCCAGCACAAGATCCTTTTCTTTTAAGGGAGTTTGTTGCCGCCTTATCAATCATGTAGTTACATTGTTTTGATTATTTTATGTGCAGTTGAACTGTGAGTAATTAGCTAGCAATCAAGAAGCCCTAAAACTCAACTCTTACTCTTAAAGAAAAAGTAGTAATATCTTTAAAGAAAATGTTTATAATGTCACAGTTTATATATATTGCATTTATTATATATTTATTACATATAAAACATATGTATATATGAAGTGAAGTGAAGTGAAAGTCACTCTGTCATGTCCGACTCTTTGCGACCCCGTGGACTGTAGCCCGCCAGGCTCCTCTGTCCATGGGATTCTCCAGGCAAGAATGCTAGCGTGGGTTGCCATTCCCTTCTCCAGTGTATCTATATAAACTTGTATAAGTGAGTCCTATAATCCCAGAAGACTAAAAATAAACAAACAATATTCATTAGATTCCCTATATTCTGCCTTAAATATATGTGTGTGTATACCTATATATGTATATGTATATAAATCATTTATGCAAGGAACCATTTATGCAAGTTTATGCTTAATACTTGGGGCTTTTTTTAATATTATCTTTTGTTTGATACATAGATTACCACTATTTTCATATGCATATTCTGAAACATGTTAAAGCTATGTATGTACTATACAAATTCAGAACCAGAACACTAACAATTATCTTGGAGCTACCTGTTTATCCTTTTCAAATCCCACCCGTCTTCCTTTTCTAGAGATAACCACCATTTGAAATGCATTTTCATTTTATTACATGTGTATTCATCCTGTAACAATATGTCATTTAGTAATTTTTAGCTTTGAGCCTTATGAAAATCGTATCAAAGATCAAAGTAGTCTTTTGTTTTTCCCTAGTCACAGTACTTACTAGATTCATCAATGTTGTTTTGGGTAAATTTTATTTAACTATTTTTATTAATGTATTAACATATGGTATCAGTTCAGTTCAGTTCAGTTGCTCAGTCGTGTCCGACTCTTTGCCACCCCATGAATCGCAGCACGCCAGGCCTCCCTGTCCATCACCAACTCCCGGAGTTCACTCAGACTCATGTCCATAGAGTCAGTGATGCCATCCAGCCATCTCATCCTCTGTTGTTCCCTTCTCCTCCTGTTCTCAATCCCTCCCAGCATCAGAGTCTTTTCCAATGAGTCAACTCTTCGCATGAGGTGGCCAAAGTACTGGAGTTTCAGCCTTAGCATCATTCCTTCCAAAGAAATCCCAGGGCTGATCTCCTTCAGAATGGACTGGTTGGATCTCCTTGCAGTCCAAGGGACTCTCAAGAGTCTTCTCCAACACCACAGTTCAAAAGCATCAATTCTTCAGCACTCAGCTTTCTTCACAGTCCAACTCTCACATCCATACATGACCATAGCCTTGACTAGACAGACCTTTGTTGGCAAAGTAATGTCTCTGCTTTTGAATATGCTATCTAGGTTGGTCATAATTTTTCTTCCAAGGAGTAAGCATCTTCTAATTACATGGCTGCAGTCACCATCTGCCATGATTTTGGAGCCCCCAAAAATAAAGTCTGACACTATTTCCACTGTTCCCCATTTATTTCCCATGAAGTGATGGGACCAGATGCCATGATCTTAGTTTTCTGAATGTTGAGTTTTAAGCCAACTTTTTCACTCTCCTCTTTCACCTTCATCAAGAGGCTTTTTAGGTCCTCTTCACTTTCTGCCATAAGGGTGGTGTCATCTGCATATCTGAGGTTACTGATATTTCTCCCGGCAATCTTGATTCCAGCTTGTGTTTCTTCCAGTCCAGCGTTTCTCATGATGTACTCTGCATATAAGTTAAATAAGCAGGGTGACAATATACAGCCTTGACATACTCCTTTTCCTATTTGGAACCAGTCTGTTGTTCCATGTCCAGTTCTTACTGTTGCTTCCTGACCTGCATATAGGTTTCTCAAGAGGCAGGTCAGGTGGTCTGGTATTCCCATCTCTTTAAGAATTTTCCAGTTTATTGTGATCCACACAGTCAAAGGCTTTGGCATAGTCAAGAAAGCAGAAATAGATGTTTTTCTGGAACTCTCTTGCTTTTTCAGTGATCCAGCGGATGTTGGCAATTTGGTCTCTGGTTCCTCTGCCTTTTCTAAAACCAGCTTGAACATCTGGAAGTTCACGGTTCACGTATTGCTGAAGCCTGGCTTGGACCATTTTGAGCATTACTTGACTAGCGTGTGAGATGAGTGCAATGGTGAGGTAGTTTGAGCATTCTTTGGCATTGCCTTTCTTTAGGATTGGAATGAAAACTGACCTTTTCCAGTCCTGTGGCCACTGCTAAGTTTTCCAAATTTGCTGGCCTATTGAGTGCAGCACTTTCACAGCATCATCTTTCAGGATTTGAAATAGCTCAACTGGAATTCTATCACCTCCACTAGCTTTGTTCGTAGTGATGCTTTCTAAGGCCCACTTGACTTCACATTCCAGAATGTCTGGCTCTAGGTGAGTGATCACACCATCGTGATTATCTGGGTCGTGAAGATCTTTTTTGTACAGTTCTTCTGTGTATTCTTGCCACCTCTTCTTAATATCTTCTGCTTCTGTCAGGTCCATACCATTTCTGTCCTTTGTCGAGCCCATCTTTGCATGAAGTGTTCCCTTGGTATCTCTAATTTTCTTGAAGAGATCTCTAAGTCTTTCCCATTCTGTTGTTTTCCTCTATTTCTTTGCATTGATCGCTGAGGAAGGCTTTCTTGTCTCTTCTTGCTATTCTTTGGAACTCTGCATTCAGATGCTTATATCTTTCCTTTTCTCCTTTGCTTTTCACTTCTCTTCTTTTCACAGCTATTTGTAAGGCCTCCCCAGATAGCCATTTTGCTTTTTTGCATTTCTTTTCCATGGTGTGATGCTATAAAGAGCAATACTGCATAGGAACCTGAAATGTCAGGTCCATGAATCAAGGCAAATTGGAAGTGGTCAAAACAAGGGATGGCAAGAGTGAACATCAACATTCTAGGAATCAGCGAACTAAAATGGACTGGAATGGGTGAATTTAACTCAGATGACTATTATGTCTACTACTGCAGGCAGGAATCTCTTAGAAGAAATGGAGTAGCAATCATGGTCAACAAAAGAGTATGAAATGCAGTACTTGGATGTAATCTCAAAAACGACAGAATGATCTCTGTTCATTTCCAAGGCAAACCATTCAGTATCACAGTAATCCAAGTCTATGCCCCAACCAGTAACACTGAAGAAGCTGAAGTTGAATGGTTCTATGAAGACCTAAGACCTTTTAGAACTAACACCCAAAAAAGATGTCCTTTTCATTATAGGGGACTGGAATGCAAAAGTAGGAAGTCAAGAAGCACCTGGAGTAACAGGCAAATTTGGCCTTGGAATACAGAATGAAGCAGGGCAAAGACTAATAAGAGTTTTGCCAAGAAAATGCACTGGTCATAGCAAACACCCTCTTCCAACAACATAAGAGAAGACTCTACACATGAGCATCACCAGATGGTCAACACCAAAATCAGATTGATTATATTCTTTGAAGCCAAAGATAGAGAAGCTCTATATAGTCAACAAAAACAAGACCGGGAGCTGACTGTGGCTCAGATCATGAACTCCTTATTGCCAAATTCAGAATGAAATTGAAGAAGGTAGGGAAAACCACTAGACCATTCAGGTATGACCTAAATCAAATCCCTTATGATTCTACAGTGGAAGTGAGAAATAGATTTAAGGGACTAGATCTGATAGATAGAGTGCCTGATGAACTATGGACTGAGGTTCGTGACATTGTACAGGAGGAGACAGGGATCAAGACCATCCTCATGGAAAAAGAACATATGGTATAACATTATGCAAATATATGCCATTTTTAAAATTCTCTTCTTGATGACCTTTTCCCCCCTAATTTTTTGTTTAACCAAAAAAGAGAAAAATCTGCTGAATGTTTTGAAAATGTCTCCTGATAAATGCCCAGGGATTTCTCTAGGACAGCATTTTAAAAATGCAGAGTCCCAGCCCATAGTTGATATGACAGAAATGGTATGGACCTAACAGAAGCAGAAGATATTAAGAAGAGGTGGCAAGAATACACAGAACTATACAAAAAAGATCTTCATGATCCAGATAATCACGGTGGTGTGATCACTCATCTAGAGCCAGACATCCTGGAATGTGAAGTCAAGTGGGCCTTAGGAAGCATCACTACGAACAAAGCTAGTGGAGGTAATGGAATTCCAGTTGAGCTATTTCAAATTCTAAAAGATGATGCTGTGAAATGCTGTACTCAATATGCCAGCAAATTTGGAAAACTCAGCAGTGGCCACAGAACTGGAAAAGGTCAGTTTTCATTCCAATGCCTAAGAAAGGCAATGCCAAAGAATGCTCAAACTACCGCACAATTGCACTCATCTCGCATGCTAGCAAAGTAATGCTCAAAATTCTCTGAGCCAGGCTTCAACAATACATGAACCATGAACTTCCAGATGTTCAAGCTGGTTTTAGAAAAGGCAGAGGAACCAGAGATCAAATTGCCAACATCTGCTGGATCATCGAAAAAGCAAGAGAGTTCCAGAAAAACATCTATTTCTGCTTTTTTGACTATGCCAAAGCCTTTGACTGTGTGAAGAAGTGAAGTGAGGTCAGTCGTGTCCAACTCTTTGGGACCCCGTGGACTGTAGCCTGCCAGGCTCCTCTGTCCATGGGATTCTCCAGGCAAGAATACTGGAGTGTGTTACCATTTCCTTCTCCAGGGGATCTTCCCGATCCAGGGATCGAACCCAGGTCTCTTGCATTGGAGGCAGACGCTTTAACCTCTGAGCCACCAGGGGAGGCCTTTGACTGTGTAGATGATAAGAATTGTGGAAAATTCTTCAAGAGATGGGAATACCAGACCACCTGACTTGCTTCCTGAGAAATCTATATGCATCTCAGGAAGCAACAGTTAGAACTGGACATGGAACAACAACTGGTTCCAAATCGGGAAAGGAGTATATCAAGGCTGTATATTGTCACCCTGCTTATTTAACTTACATGCAGAGTGCATCATAAGAAATGCTGGACTGGATCAAGCACAAGCTGGAATCAAGATTGCCTGGAGAAATATCAGTAACCTCAGATATTTAGATGGCACCACCCTTATGGCAGAAAGTGAAGAGGAACTAAAAAGCCTCTTGATGAAAGTGAAAGAGGAGAGTGAAAAAGTTGGCTTAAAGCTCAACATTCAGAAAACTAAGATCATGGCATCTGGTCCCATCACTTTCTGGAAACAGTGACAGACTTTATTTTCTGGGGCTCCAAAATCACTGCAGATGGTGACTGCAGCCATGATATTAAAAGATGCTTGCTCCTTGGAAGAAAAGTTACAATCAACCTAGACAACTTATTAAAAACCAGAGACATTACTTTGCCAGCAAAGGTCCATCTACTCAAAGATATGATTTTTCCAGTAGTCATGTATGGATGTGAGAGTTGGACTATAAAGAAAGGTGAGCATTGAAGAATTGATGCTTTTGAAGTGTTGTGTTGGAGAAGACTCGAGAGTCCCTTGGACAGCAAGGAAATCCAACCAGTCCATGCTAAAGGAAATCAGTCCTGAGCATTCATTGGAAGGACTGATGCTGAAGCTGAAACCTCAATACTTTGGCCACCAGATGCAAAGAACTGACTCATTTGAAAAGATCGTGATGCTGGGAAAGATTCAAGGCAGGAGGAGAAGGGGACGACAGAGGATGAGATGGTTGGATGGCATCACTGACTCAATGGACATGAGTTTGAGTGAACTCTGGGAGTTTGTGATGGACAGGGAGGCCTGGCGTGCTGCAGTCCATGGGATTGCAAAGAATCGGACACGACTGAGCAAGTGAACTGAACTGAACCCATTAGTGATAGTGAAATTAATATAGTGAGCACAGTAGAAAATATTAGAAAATATTTTAGCAGAACAATGCTCACTAAAATATTATTGTAATAGGCATTGTTCTGTTAAAAGATGTTTCATTTGGGTACCAGATAAGGGCATGTGGCCTTTTTCACTGAGCATAATGTCTTTAAACACCTATCCATATGGTCACTTGTGTCAATAGATCCTTCCTACTTATTGTTGAGTGTTTGTTGTTGGTCAGTTGCTAAGTTGTGTCTGACTCTTTGCAAAACTGTAAACTGCAGGACACCAGGCTTACTTATCTTTCACTATCTCCTGGAGTTTGCTCAGATTCATGTCCATTGAGTTGGTGATGCTATCTAACCATCTCATCCTTTGCTGCCGCCTTCTCCTTTTGCCGTCAACCTTTCCCACTCAGCTTCCCTCATGTCTCAGTTGGTGAAGAATCCGCCTGCAATGCAAGAGACCCTGGTTCAGTTTCTGGGTTGGGAAGATCCACTGGAGAAGCAATAGGCTACCCACTCCAGTATTCTTGGGCTTCCCTTGTGGCTCAGCTGGTAAAGAATCCGCCTGCAATGTGGGAGACCTGGGTTTCATCCCTGGGTTGGGCAGATCCCCTGGAGAAGGGAAAGGCTACCCACTCCAGTATTCTGGGCCTGGAGAATTCCATGGACTGTATTGTCCATGGGGTCACAAAGAGTTGGACACAACTGAGTGACTCACTCACTTTTCCCAGCATTGGGGCCTTTTCCATTGAGTCTCTTCACATCAGGTGACCAAAGTATTGGAGCTTCATCATCAGTCCTTCCAATGATATTCTAGGTTGGTTTCCTTTAGGATTGACTGAGTGTTTTACAAATTATTGAGTGTATTCTGCTATTAATCCACTCACCTGATGAAGGACATTTAGGATGTTTGCTTGTTATACATGAAGTGTCTATGAACATTTATGAGGGTTTTTTAGGGGGGAACATAAATTTCATTTCTATAGAGTGGGATTGCTAGGTCATGTGGCAAGTGTATGTTCAAGTTCATAAAACTACCAAGCTTTTTTCCCCAGTGACTGTTCCGTCTTCCATTGCCCCACTCTCAGCTGCGTGTAAGGATTCCAGTTGGTTCACATCTTCTCCAGAACTTGATATAGTCAGGGTTTTGCATTTTTTGTTGTTATTTTGTTATATTGTGTTATCTCATTTGGGTATTAATTTGTATTTTCCTAGTGGATACTGATGTTGAACAGTTTTCCCCTTGCTTATTTGCCATTTATTCCTCTTCTTTGATAAAATTTCCATTCAAAAATTCTGTAACACAATTATCCTTCAACTAAAAAATAAATTTTAAAAAGTTTCTGTTTGGGTATTGTTGCCCATTTTGTAACAGGATGTTTTTTACTATTAAATTTAAGAGCTCTGCGTATATTCTGGATACAGTTCTTTTATGTGAACTACAAATATTTAAATATTTCTTGTTTCAGTGGATTTCCTTTTCATTTTTTAGACCTGCCTTTGACAGAGCAGAAGCTTTTAATTTAAATGAAGTCTAATGTATCCTTTTTTTAATTTTATGGATCATGCTCTTGATATTTCCAAGAACTCATTGCCTAACCCCAAGGTCAAAGATATTTTCTCATGTTTTCTTCAAAAGTTTTATAGTCTCTTGTTTTGTATTAGGTCTGTGAACCTTTATGAATTTTTATATATGATATGATGTATGGGACAAAGTTCATATTTTTTGATGTGAATGTCGAATTGTACCAGTATAGTTTGTTAAAAGGACTCTTCTTCCTCTTTATATCTTTGTCAGAAGTCAATTGCTTATATCTATCTAGGTCCATTTTCCTTATTCTGTCCCATTGATCTGTTTTTCTGTCCTTTCACTACCAGATTCTTTTGATTACTTAGTTTTATAGTAGGTTGCCGGGGTCCAGCCCCGGTGGATCCAGGGAATTCGAAGCGGGGACGGCGTCGGCGAACTGGATACAGTAGCTTTAATTAAATATTAATTAGAGATATAAAGAGTAATAGAATAAGGATAGCTCAGCAGGAAAATTCAGTGGAGAAAAGAGGCTGAATAACTTGGTTTACATGGAAAGCTAATAAAATTCCAAGGCAAGGAATTTACATCACCTACGTAGGCCGCATGCGTCCTCCTGTTCTCCCGAAGGAGAGGAGACACTAAGGCCTCCCCGGTCAGATCTCAGAAGCCCAGGCATAATTAGTAGGCTTGACGAGCCTCCATTCTCCAGATGGAAATTCAGCCAGAAGGTGAGAGAAAGAACGACATGGGGAGACCAAGTTTCGGTGAACAAGGCCCGCACTTTATTTTGCAAAGTTTTTATACCTTAAGTTGTGCATACAGTATAATGGGGGAAGGGGTAGAGTCAGCAGTAAGCCAGGCTTTCTTCCTGCAAACTTATCATATGCAAAAGTTCAGGTGATTTACATCATCTTCTGGCCAAGAGGCCTGTTAACATTGTATGATCCTTTCTTCAGAAAATTTATTTTTCTCTAAAGGTGATTATTCTAAAGTCAGGCACCACCCTCCGAAAGCATTAGATAAAGTTGCATTCCTATAGGGCCAAGGTGTGGTGGGCTGTAACAAGAAAAGAATTAACTCAGGGGTCCAAGGTTACAAACATTAAAGCTACTACTTACATTCCTATACACCAATTATATTAATCAATACACTCCCAGGGACACAGTAGGTAAGGGATATGGAGACTTAGCAGCAAACATTGGCCCAACAAGTGAAAAACCCTTCACCAATACAATTTCTAATCAATCTTTTAACTGCTCAAAGGAATCTGTATTTAGACAGCTTAGAACATCTCTTGCCTCTCACGGTTGGGAGGCTGTGAACAATCACATGTGGCCAGAAGAACCTGAAGGGCAGGCTAGAGAACTTCCAAAGGAGTTTGTAGGTTGAAACACTCTTGTCACGCCCAGGAACTTTATTAACTGGAGCTGTAAGTTAACTCTTTTTCAGAGAGAGGTGGTGGGGGACAGCCCCCTGTAAAGTCAGAGGTGTAGGTGAGAGCACAAGCAGTGAAGTAGGCAGACTCTGGTTTTGGGGGTAGATGCTCGAGAATTTCCAGGGGGACTCCTGAGGCTCGATCCCCCCTTTGCGTATGCCGAGCTTCCTTCCTCCTGACCTTTGCCATGGGCGGAGTTCCTCACGCTGGCTCCCGGCAGTAGGTCTTAAAATTGAATGAGTACTGCAAATTTATTCTTTCTAAAAATTGTTTTGTATATTCTATTCCCTTTGCAGTTTCGTATTGATTTTAGATTGTTTGTATCTATAACAAATCCTTTCAGAATTTTGATTGGGATTGTATTTAATCATAACTAATGTTTTGAATATTGATATCTTTATTATGTTGAGTGTTCCAGTCCACAAACACAGTATTTCTCCCTTGATGTAGATTTTTTATTTCTTTCATAAGCATTTTATAGTTTTTAACATGTACTTTCTGTACCTATGTATTTATAAATTTATTCCTAAGTATTTTATTTTTCAAAGCAGTTGTTAATAGTATTTTATTTTTAATCCTAATATATATTCACTGCTAGTATATAGAAATAAAATTTATTTTTGTTTGTTTACTTTATGTCCTGTAACCTTGCTGAATTCATTGGCTCTAGGAATTTTTTTTTTTTCTTGGTAGATTCCTTGGTATTTTCTACATAAACAAACATGTCATCTGCAAATAGGGACATTTTAATATGTTCCTTTCATATCTGTATGTTTTTTTAATTTCCTTTATTGCCCTAAGTAAAACTTCTAGCACCATATTGAATGAATGTTGAGTACAAACTTGGATCAAGGCATCTATATCCTGAGGAATATTGGTTTATAGTTAGCTTTTTTTTTTTTTTTTTTTTTTTTTACTGTTTTTTGTCTGGTTTTGGTATCAAAGGAATACTAGCTTCATGAAATCAATTGGGAAGCATTTCCTCCTCTTCTGTAAGAGGTTTTCTGGAATTCTGGAAGAGATTATGTAGAATCGGTGCTAATTTTTCATTAAATATTTGGTAAAGTTCTCTTGTGAAATCTCTGGATCTGAATTTTTTTTCCAAGATTTTTAATAGTACAGGTTCAATTTCTTAATAGTCACAGGGCTATTTAGATTATTTCTTTCATATTGGGTGTATTGTAATTTGTTTTTAAGTCCATTAGTCCATTTCATGTAACTTGTCAAATTTACATGTATGTGGTTAGTTGTTCAAAGACAACCTTTTGAAACCTACAGGATTTTGTAGTGACATTTCCTGTTTCATTCCTATTCTGTCTTCTCTTTCTTCCTATTTTCAGTTGTGCTAGAGGTTTTTTCAACTGTATTCTCAAAGAACCAGCTCTTTGTTTCTTGGTTTTCTCTGTTACTATTTTGTTTTAGACTTCTTTATTTCTGCCCTTTATGATTTCATTCCTTCTGCTTGCTCTGGGCTTATTTTTGGTCTTTTTTTTTTTATAAGTTGTTGCACTAGAGGTTACTCATTTGAAAATGTTTCTCTTTTCTGATGTATGATTTTAGTGCTATAAAATTTCCTCCCAGCACTGCTTTGGCTGTGTCTGCCATTTTGATACATTACATTTTCATTTTTATTCAGTTCGTTAGTTTTTTTCCTTTGAGACTTTCTCTGTTCCAGGACTTATTTAGAAGCATTCTGTTTAGTGTCTGAGTGTTTGGACATTTTCTTCTTATCCTTCTGTTAGTGATAGGAGAATATACTGTATATGATTTCAGTTCTTTCAGGCTCATAATGTTATCAACCCAGATGTTGTGTATCTTGGTCTATGTACTGGAAAAGAATATTCTGCTGATGTTGGTTGGAGTGTTCTTCTATAAATGTCAAATTCTTTTGTGGCGGTTGTGGTTTAGTCTCTAAGTTGTGTCGGACTCTTGTGACCTGTGGACTGTAGCCTGCCAGACTCCTCTGTCCATGGGATTTTCCAGGCAAGTATACTGGAGTAAAAGAAAAGTGAAAGTCGCTCAGTCGTGTCTGACTCTTTGTGACCCTGTGGACTATACAGTCCATGGAATTCTCCAGGCTAGAATACTGGAGTGGGTAGCCTTTCCCTCCTCTCCAACCCAGGGATTGAACCCAGGTCTCCTGCTTTGCAGGCAGGAGCCACAAGGGAAGCCCAAGAATACTGGAGTGGGTAGCCTATCCCTTCTCTAGCAGATCTTCCAGACCCAGGAATCAAACCAGGGTCTCCTGCATTCCAGGCGGATTCTTTACCAACTGAGGTATCAGGGAAGCCCATACCGGGGTGGTTTGCCATCTCCTTCTCCAGGGGATCTTCCTGACCCAGGGATCGAACCTGGGTCTCCTGCAGTACAGACAGATTCTTGACTGACTGAGCTACCAGGGAAGCCCCTGGAATTCTGTTCATATATACTCTTGCTGATTTTTTTTCTAGCTGGTCTGTCAGTTGTTGAGAGAAGAAATACTGACATCTCTGCATTTGTACTTTCCTTCTCGTATTTTGCGGCTTTGTAGTTTGGTGCATACACATTCAAGATGCTGTGTCTTCTTGTGGATTGATGCTTTTATCACTATATTCTCCTCTATATTTCTGGTCATTTTCTTTATTCTGAGTCTACTTTATCTGCTCTTAATACTGCCACTTTTGCGTTCTTTTGATCAATGCTTGCATGATATCTTTTCCTGTCCTTTTACCTTCAGCCTACCCATATCATATTTGAAGTGAGATTCTTGTGGCCCACATGATTTCTTTCAATCCACTCTTGTCACTCTGTATCTTAATCGGCATATTTATTAGGCTATTTGCATTTAATATGATTATGAATATGTTAAGGCTTAAGCCTGCCATTTAATTTTTTGTATTATGTCTGTTCTTCTTTTTTTTATAATTGCTTTGTATTCTTTTTCTTTCTTTTCTGTGGGTTAGTTTATATTTTGATTTTTTTTGAGTATGCCTCTTTGTGCTTGGCTCCAGGAAGATTTGCATTTTCCTCTGATGCTGAGACAGGGATTGCTAACAGGTTGGGACGCTCCAGCCAGCATCTAGGTTCTTTTCCCGGAAGTGTTAACCTCTGGTTTCAGCTCCCCACTTTCTGGGGGGGGGGGTACATCATACTAGTGGCCAGATCTCAGTGGTGACATTTGCATTTGTCACCAGGATTCAATGCTTTCTCTGTCTTTGCTGTTGATCAATCTCTGCCACGTTTGCTTGTTTGGGAGAGACCAAAGGGAATGGGTGGGGGAACCTACTTAATTCTATCAATTGAAAAAAGAATACCTGGAGGCAGAAAAAGGTGTGTTTGTTGTGCTTCATCTAGGTTTCCACACAGTAGCGGGAGACCCCTCAGAGCCTATGTTTTTGCTGGAAATGCTGGTTACTTGATGTTCCTTGTCAATCTGCCTGTATTTTCTCTTGTTAGAAATCATTGCTGTTGATGCAAGCTAGTATATCCAGGATGGAGAGACAACAAGGTCCTGCTGTGTAGCACAGGAAACTGTGTTTAATATCCTGTAATAAACCATAAATGGAGAAGAATATGAAAGAACGTGCATAGATGTATAGCTGAATCACTCGATAAGTGGAGAGGGTGGGGAGTAATTATGAGACCATATTCCTGCTTTTGGTTTTTTAACTGATATGTGTCTCCATTTTCCCTTTAGGGCCGAGAAGACGGAAGTTTTGAGTGAAGACCTTCTTCAGGTAAGGTTGTCACTGGCCCATAACTCATAGATGTCAAAGACATCTTCCCTTTTACAGCCGAGCCCTTCCCGATGTTGTTCAGACTCTCCACTGCTCCTCCCCCAGTCCATTTAGAAATGCAGCTTTTTCTCTTTACAATAGCACCCTGCATGGTGCACAGCAGCCTCAGTGGGACTTTTCAGGAGACATGGGAAGGCATTTCACCACACGGTTAGCAAAGTGTCCCCGAGTCTGTGATCCCCTCCTTTTCTCTCCCGCATTGGATGTTGTCTCTGCAGAAACAGGGGTCAGTCTTGTCCCTGGATTATCCAGACCCATGATCCCACTTCTGACCTCACCTCACCCGGGGGCCCTGCCCCCTGCTCTGTCCGCAGGTAGAGAAGCGGCTGGAGCTGGTGAAGCAGGTCTCCCACAGCACACACAAGAAGCTCACAGCATGTCTGCAGGGCCAGCAAGGGGCCGAGGCTGACAAGCGCTCCGTAAGTGCCCTCTCGGCCCCAGGGGAGGTGGAATTTGCCTGCTGACCGCCCGGCCAGTGTTTGAGACTTGTAGCCCTGCCTGAAGCACCTCCACCCTCACTAAGATGTGGTCCCCATCCTTGTCCTCCCCAGACTGGGGCAGCCCCCGAGGAGAGCAGGATGGGCTTAGATCCCACTGCTAAGGAGGCTGCCACCTTTCCCTTACCCCTGCTGCTCATCTACAGATTCCATTTGCCTCCATAGTATCTTAAGATCACATGGGAAAAAAAATTACACTGTGGTTTTGGGGGTTACAAGGGACATATAAAGGCTCTTTTGAAGACCGTTTTTGCTGCAATGATGCAGTAAACATAACGTGATGCATAACAGGGCTCCAGGGTCTCTGTCTAGAACCTGCACTAGTGCTGAAGGCATTGCATCATGCAGCTCCACTGGACAGTCCTTGAGGGGGATGATCCTGAAGGCTTACTTCCCTCTTGACCCCCACCTCCCTCAAATTCAGCAGAGATGAACAGATATTCTTCCTTTTTTCAAAAAAAAAATCTTACTAATATTAGTTTATTTTTTGTTTGTCTGCTGTGCTCAGTCGCTCCTTGAGACCCCATGGACTGTCACCTGCCAGGCTCCTCTGTCCATGGGGTTTCCCAGGCAAGAATACTGGGTTGCCATTTCCTACTCCAGGGGATCTTCCCAACCCAGGAATCTAACCTGCATCTCCTGCATCTCCTGCATTGGCAGACAGATTCTTTACCACTGAGCCACCTGGGAAGCCCCCTGAAAAGATATTCTCAAGTGTTCACTTGGCTTTGTTCCAGCGGAGAGGCAGTCTAGGGGGTTTCTTTCCCCCTTGAGTTGATGATCAATGTGTCTGGTGTCTGTCTGATTTTCTCTGACCAGGAGTTCTTGTTGACGTCACTTCCTGGTGGTTGCCCTGAGCCCCCCAACTCTGTTGGCCTCGCCTCTCTTGGCTATCCTGACTCGTCCTCCGAGCTCACACTGCAAGACCAGATCACTTTGCTCGCTCCATCGATCATTCCGTTTTCTCCTCCCAACCCTGGTTTCTTCTTTCTTAACTTTCCCAGTAGGAACTACTGATGTGTGGTGGAAAGAAAATGTTTACTGCTTTGTAGTGTCTGTGGAAGTAATTCGATGTGTATTGGGGATTTCGGCAAGGGAAGCCTGACACTCGTCCCTCTTGTCAACCGCTGGTCTGTTCTCTGTGTCCACAAATCTGCTTTTGTTTCCTAAGTGGGTTCGTTTGTGTCCTCTTTTAGATTCCACATTTAAGTGATAGCATATGGTATTGTCTCCCCCTGTCTGACTTCACTTAAGTGATAAACTCTAGGTCCATCCATGGTGCTGCACGTGTTGTTATTTTCCTCTTTTATGGCTGATGGTATTCCTTTGTATATATGAACCACATCCTGATCCATCATCTGTTGATGGGCCTTTAGATTGCTTCCACGTCCTGGCTACTGCGACTAGCCAGGCCAGCAACATCTTAATGTTTGATTCTCAGCTCAGATGCCACCTTCTTGGTGCAGCTTCTCTCACCATCTGATGTGTTTGCTCCCTCCCCCAGTCACACCCCCCAGTTCCATGTTCTTCTTAGCACATGTTGTTCTCTAAAATCGCTGTGCTTCTTCATCTTCTCCCGTGTCCGTTCCCAGTCCTGGTATGTGAGCTCCATGGGAGCAGGGATCTTATCTTCCCATCACGGCTGCATCCTTAATGCCTCTAATGGGGCCTGCCACGTGAAGGCAGCGCTAAAAATAGATGTGTCACGACTGGATAGCCCGTGAGTATTTTAGGCACAGGAGTTGCCCAACGCATCGCGCCAATTTAAATCTTTCCTATTCTTTTCTTTTAAAATCTTTATTTAATTTGTTACAGTATTGCTTCTGTATTATGTTTTGGTTTTTTGGCTCCAAGGCATGTGGGATCTTAGTTCCCTGATCAAGGATCAAACCTACACGCCCTTCATTGGAAGGCGGATTCTTAACCACTGGACCACCACGGAAGTCCCAAATCTTTGCTGTTCTTTACAGAAGCAATTTAGGTTGATGGTTCTGAGTTTAAGGGCTGGGATATGACTCTCTGAGCTTGAAGCCCAGCTCTGCTGTTTCCAGATTTTGCCTGACAGAGAACAAGTCAGTTACCTCTATAAGCCTTGGTTTCTTCACTTGGAAAATGGTAGTAACAGTGAATCCCTACTTAGTAGGGTTGTTTGAGAATTCTGTGAGATCATTCATGTAAATGCTTAGCACGGTACTTGACCTAAGTACATAGTAAAGAAACAGAAGCTGCTGTTATTGTGGCCCCGTCATTGGTCCAGAATCACCTGAGAACTGCTGAGCCCCAGGGAACAAGTGTGCCTGGATTAGAGGGTAGTAGACAGAGGTTCTCAGAGATGAGGCTGTGTGTGAGCGCGTGTGTATGTTTGGGAAGCAGAGTGGATATTAGAATGAAACTTTTTGTCTCTGAGTCATCCTACAAACTGTGCTGCTTCTGCCCAAGATAATTTTGGAAAGAACAATCATCTCAGACAAGTCAGATCAACTGCTTTTGCAAACCCTGGAACATTCTGTGTCCCCGTCTTTAACTCTTAAGCATCTCTCGGCACTCCAGAATCAGGAGGAAGTGTATTCTAATAGCTTCCCTTTGACCTGGAAAGCCACTGGTCAGGGTGAAGCTTGCTAAGATCTCTTTACCTGGGCTCTAATGGTCCCTGGTGGCTCAGACGGTAAAGATTCCAGCTACAGTGTGGGGGACAGAAGAGAGGCAGATTCGATCCCTGGGTCGGGAAGATCCCCTGGAGAAAGGATTGACAGCCCGCTCCAGTATTCTTGCCTGGAGAATTCCATGGACAGAGGAACCTGGTGGGCTACAGTCCATGGAGTCACAAAGAGTTGGACACAGCTGAGCGACTAACACAGTAGTCCCTGGAATGCTAGTGGTTCTTTCAGCCTGGATCTTTGTCAGCCAGAGAATGGTGGCTTTTCTAGACATGTGGGCAGTTGGATCCTTCAAAGTCTCCATATGCTTCTAAGTTAGGTGGGGGTGAGCAGAGGGTGGGGAAGAGAGCAAGTAATATCTCAGGAGCAGGTAGGCATTGGGATAAATTAATCAGCACGGTGCCCTGTGTCTACCGAGCCCTCAGCTTTTCCTTTTGTCTTAGAAAATTTCTTTAGGAATAAAGAAATAATTTGGAGTCTGTTGTGAGTTGTAGTCCATTCACTTCTTCTATTCACCTGCCTTTGATTGTAGATTATTACTGTCTCGTTTTTGACATGAAGGTATAACCCGTTTCTTCCTTTCTTTTTTTCCTTTGGTAGCTTCCTTTTAATTTCTTGATTCTTTTCTTCTCTTAGTTTCTGGACTCTTACAGCATCTACACAAGCAAAAACTCACTAATTGAGGTTTTACCCCTTCAACACCAATGCTCTTGAAATCCACATGCCCACAAGGCCTTCAGTGTCTCCTCCACAGCAAATCCTTTCTTAGGAGCATCACTTGGTCCACAGGCACAGACCCTGTCTTGTGACCATTACACCATCAGTACAGGACTTGTTTAAATGTTGTCATCATTCAGTGATCTGTGTAGCCATTAAAAAAAAAAAAAAAAAACAACCAGCATGAGGCAGTTCTCTCTACGTCTTGATAGGAAATGACGTGAACGATATCTCTATGTGAAAAGGAAAACGAAGTGTAGGGTTGGATATATCGTGTGCTGACAGTGTGAGGGGGAAAATGTGTCCATTAAACACAGACACACTCACATACATAATTGGATCTGCTTAGAATACTTATGGAAGGAGACACAGGAAACTGATCACTGCCATGATTCTGGGGACAGGAACCAAGTGGCTGAGGGTTAAGGATGGTCTGCTTTTCTTTCTTTTTTTAACCATTTTAGACGTTTCTCTACAACATGCCTTAAGTAACTCCTTTTGAACGGTGAGGGTGGGAGCAGATTCTCTCGGAAGATACTGTTCCTGTGCCTTTAATTAAATCTCTGGAAACCTGGACCTAATAGCTTTGTAGGACAGCTAGAAAGTGGTGTTTAAGTTTGGATGTATGATTTCTTGGTTGCCTGGTCTCACTGTTACCCAGAAGAATGTCTCATTTTACGTGAAATGGTGGGGTAGCAGGATTATTCCTCGAGTGAAAGGCGTGTAACCGGGAAGTGGTACCTGGGTAGGTAGGCACCCCATTCATGGAAGTTAGACGTCCTCTCTGAGGGGAGGGAGGGGACTGTGACTTGGACCCACCCAGGGTGTCCTGGGTTTTCCTGGGCTGGAGAGCAATAATCTCTCAGGTGTCCTGGTCTCTCTTCCTCTGGGAGCCCCAGGAACTCCATCCCATTCTTGGGGTTGACCTGTCTCCTGCGATTTTTCCCTGGAGATACCTGGAGCCTGCCGCTCTCCTGGGGATGTTCAAACCAGATTCCTAATAATCCACCTTCATCTTGGTTCCTCTCTCATGTCATCCAGTTTCGTGTTTCAGGATTGAGTTATTTTAAACAGATCATTTTGTTTTTAAACAAGCCCCCAGTGGTCCCCAGGTCCCCTAGAATCCAACTCCTACCTCCGGCTAATGAGGACCTGTGCAGTCTAGCCTCCACCTCCTCCCTGACTGCTCCCCCTTCTCTCACTGAGCTCCAGTTGTGCTGGTCTCCTGGGGATGGATGCTGAGCTGGCCCGGTATCCTACCTCCAGACCTTTGCACCTGCCATTCCTCTGCCTGGAATGTTCTGTCCCATCTGGAGGCTTGGCTGACTTTGTCTCCCTTCAGGGTGCTTCCTAAAGGTACCCTCTCTGGGGGGAGGGTCTTTTCTCATCACTGCTCCCTCACCACAGCTGCCCACGCTGCCTGTTGTCCTGCTTTCTGTTGCCCGCACGGCACTTCCAGCTCTTGAAACGGTCTCCTTCATAGTGTCTGTGTTTAGTATTTGTCTCCCTGCCCTGGGATGTAAGGTCCCTGAAAGCAGCGTCTGGTCTGTCATCACAGCTGCGGTACCCAGGTAGGTGGGCACCCCGTTCACTCTGGGGAGGAGGTGAGTGACAGCTGAGGGCCTCTGGGTCCTGAGGTAAATAAAGGCTGTGGGTTGGGAGGGGGTCTGTGTGGTGGTGTAGACCGGAAGACCTAAGGAGATCCCGTTGTTCTCACTTTGTTGTTCTCAGCGTGTGCTGGATGGTGTAGGCTCAGGAAGAACAGGGCTTGTCCACACTTAGTAAGGAGGATGTATCATTCTGTGATCATAGATTGTTCTGCCTTTCTGCCTCCCTCCTTCTCTCTCTCCCTCACTTCCCACATAACATAAAACTTGCCATTTTAACTATTTTGAGGAGTACAATTCAGTGACATTTAGTGCAGGGACAGTATTGTGCAGCTACCACCATAATCTACTTCCAGAACAGTTCCGTCTCCCCAAAAGGAAACCCCATACTCATCAATTAATCCCCCTCCCCCGCAGTTCAGTTCAGTGGCTCAGTTGTGTCCGACTCTTTGCAGCTCCATGGACTGCAGCACGCCAGGCCTCCCTGTCCATCACCGACTCCCAGAGTTTACTCAAACTCATGTCCATTGAGTCGGTGATGCCATCCAACCATCTCATCCTCCGTTGTCCCCTTCTTCTCCTGCCTTCAATCTCTGCCAGTATCAGGAGAGTCAGTTCTTCAAACAAGTCAGTTCTTCACATCAGGTAGCCAATGTATTGGAGTTTCCCCCTCATCTCTTAACCACAAATCTAGCTCCCGTCCCCATGGATTTGTTTATTCTGGAGATCTTATATAAGTAGATCATACATCATGTGCCCGTTTTCTCTGGCGACGCCTTCAGGGTTCATCCACATTGTAGCCTGTGTCAGGACTTCATTCTCTTTTTACGGCTGTGTAGTAGTTCCTTTGCGTGGATGGACTGCGTTGCGTTTCTTTACTCACCCGTTGATGGACATTGGTGCTGTTTCTACCTTTTGGCTATTGTGCATTGGGCCGCTCTTCACATCATGCATGTTTTTATTCAGCCATCTGTTTCAGAGTATTTTGGGTACATCCCCAAGAGTGGAATTGCCGGGCCATATGGTAATTTTGTTTAACTTATTGAAATACTGCCAAACTTTTCCCCAGTGCTGGACCGTTTTACATCTCTTCTGGCAAAGCGTGAAGGTTCCAATTTCTCCACATGCTCACCAATATTTATTTTATGTACCCACAAATATATATTATTAATATTATGATAGCCATCCTAGTGGGGGTGAGGTGGTATCTCTATTGCAGATTTCATTTGGTTTCCTTAATGACTAATGATGTTCAGCATCTTTTCACGTGCTTATTGGCCATTTTATATCTTCTTTGGAGTCTGCCTTATATTGATGATTACTTTGTTTGCATTATAATTCTAGGTGAACATTTTCTCTCTTTCTTGACCATAAGCTGCCTTGTTTATAAATTAGGGCTAATGTACTTCTTAAGAAAGAGTTTGATTTCTAATTAAAGCATGGTTCAAGTCTTTAGCGTAATTTTGAAATCTCTTTTTTTCCGTGTTGCTATCCTACTAGATTTTAAAATGCAGCATGTAAACCTTAGCCTTATTTTCCAAATTAGCAAATTTTGTTTTAATTTTCTGAATTTTGATATGTCTGAGTCTAACCCACCTTTGTATCCTCTGAATTTTTAGGTTTTATACATATTTTAAAGTCAATTTGTTTCTTAGCTAACAGGGTATCTAGGCAAGTATTTGACTTCTCACTATTTTCATATAAGTGGGTAACTGTTGAAGTCATTTTCATTACCACATTCTTTTTTCCTTTTCAGAAAAAATTGCCTTTGACAACACTGGCTCAGTGTCTGATGGAAGGGTCAGCTATCCTGGGAGATGACACACTTCTTGGGTAAGGAGATACCACGCATGGGTTCGTGCCAAATCTGGGAAAGTCCCCGTCCTTAAAGAGGGGATGAGCACATCTCAGCAAGGCGCTGAGGACCCTGAAGCCTGGCTGGGGACTGGATGGGGAAGAAGGAGCGGTGGCCAGTGAGAAATGGAGCCCCCAGGCCCTGGAGTCACAGTGTCTGGGCAGGAGGCAGCTCCCAAGGGGAGAAACTAATGTAAAACTGTAGGGACTTCCCTGGTGGTCCAGTGGTTAGGACTCCGTGCTTCCACTGCAGGGGGCGTAGGTTTGATCCCCAGTTGGGGAACCAAGAGCCCACATGCCATGAAGTGTGGTCAAAAAAAAAAAAAAATTGGTTGAAGGGCACTAAAATCCCTCGGGTCCCAGCAGAAGCAAATATGAAATCTCTCCGTGTCAGATGTCAGAACTTATAGGATTCCCAGAAGAACAACCCTTGCTGATTTTGAGCTCACAGTAAAAACAAATTAAAAATAGAAGCATCATGAGAGAGGGTCAGCAGGCACAGCTGATGGGAGAATTGGACCCTAAGGGCTAAAAATACTAGGATGGCATGAAAGGAAATGGACAGTAATTACATTTAAAGTGAAATTTAAAAATTTAATAAACACAAACAAATTCTTGACAAGAAAAAAATCAATACAAGGGGAAAAAAGAGGCAGAATCAAAGAAAACCAAATAGAACTTTTAAAAATTCAAATTATATTTATTATATTTTAAAAACTTGAGAGAAACCGGAAGTTGCACACAGATATGGAAACTGGTGACCTTGAAAACATATCTGGAGTCACCCCAAGAATGACCAGAATAAAGTACAGTTCCTTTGGGTTTTCCTGTAAGAGCTTCCAGAAGCTCCTGAATGAAAGTCTTGGCTGACCAATAGAAGCACTAAGGATACAGGCAACATTAAGTGGAGAAACTCAAGTGGCGGGTTATAAATATAGAGCATTAATGTGTAGTAGCTGCTCCTGAAGAAGAAAATAGAAGGGTGAGTTTCTGGTTGAATTTTCCTTTTCTATATTTGAAGAAAAGCATGAGTCTTCAGATTTAAGGAGCACAAAAAGTCCTGACAGAGATCCACAAAAAGAAATCCATCACTGGACACACCATTGTAAAACTGCTACACACCATTGACACAAAAGAGAGATTTAAAGTCGAGCAGAGAAAGCTTGTAGTTGTTCAGTCACCAAGTGTGTATACAAGGGCACTTAGACTGATAACTGACTATTTATGAGCCAACATAAATGCCAGGAAATAAGGGAGGAATATCTTCAAGTAGTGAGTGGAAAATGTGAGAAATCTAGATTCAGTGATGTACTGAACTGTCATTCAAGAAGAAGGGGACGGGACTTCCCTGCTGGCCCAGTGGTTAAGAATCCTCCTCGTAATGCAGGGAACAGTGAGTCCCACCCCTGGCTGGGGATCTGAGATCCCACATGGCTTGGGCTAGCAAAGCCCACGTGTTGCAGCTACTGAGCCAGCGTGCACCACAACTAAGACCTGACAGCCAAAGAAGCAAATATTTTTTTAAAAATCTTAAGGAATAAGAAGAAAATAGGGTATCTTCAGGCACAGATATAGAGGAATTACTATTTGCATGTTCTCACTGAGAAACTAGTTAAGGTTGTGTGTGGTAGATTATGTCCAGAAGAAAAGAATGAAATGCAAATAGCAAGAAAGCATTAAAAAAAAAAAGTATGCTGGGAAAGATTGAGGGCAGGAGGAGAAGGGGGCGACAGAGGATAAGATGATTGGATGGCATCACCGACTCGATGGACATGGGTTTGAACAAATTGCTGGAGGTAGCGAGGGACAGGGAAGCCTGGAGTGCTGCAGTCCGTGGGGTTGCAAAGAGTCAGACACGACTTAGTGACTGAACAACAAACAGCAAAGTGAATGTGCTGGAGAGGATGAAGAAATTCTTTTTCCCTCTTCCCATCTTAGGCTCTTCCATGAGCCCTACAAATAAAATGACAGAGGACAGATGAATAAGAGAAAAAGCATACGTGTTTGATTGTCATACACGTGGGAGAACTCAATGATGAGTAACTCAAAGGGGTGACTTGAACTTGGGCCTATGTAGTATTTTTAACAAAAGAGCAGTGATTTTTAGAGATGGGACAAGACAAAGAAAAAGAAATGTTAGTCTCTAGGGCAGCAGATTGTGGGAAGGTAAATATATGGGGAACTAGTAGAAGATAAGAGTTAGTAAAATTCGTAATGTGGAGTCCGCTGGGGCCGTCTCTGGGCTGATAAGGGTCTGAAATTGTTTCTGGTGATTAGCATCTGGTAGAGATGGGAGGGGGACCCCTTTACAGATTCATATCCTGCTTTTAGGACTTCCCTCATAGCTCAGTTGGTAAAGAATCTGCCTGCAGTGCAGGAGACCCCGGTTTGATTCCTGGGTCGGGAAGATCCACTGGAGAAGGGATAGGCTACCCACTCTGGTATTCTTGGACTTCCCTTGTGGCTCAGCTGGTAAAGAATCTGCCTGCAGTGGGGGAGACCTGGGTTCGATCCCTGGATTGGGAAAATCCTCTGGAGAAGGGAAAGGCTACCCATTCCAGTATTTTGGCCTGGAGAATTCCATGGACTGTATAGTCCATGGGGTAACAGAGTTGGACTCGACTGAGTGACTTTCACTTTCACTTTAGGCAAACGGAAAGAGGAGAGAGCTTCTTCTTTTTTTTCTTTTAAATATTTATTTGGCCTCACCAGGTCTTGGTTGCAGCACACAGGATCTTTCGTTGCAGCATACAGGATCTTAGTTCCCCAACCAGGGATCGAACCCCGGCCCCCTGCATTGGAAGGCGAAGTCTCAACCACTGGACTGCCCCAGGGAAGCCCCTCTATATTTCTCTTAATTCCCCACAGACCCCCTTTTAGCCAAGACACATAGTAGGTACTCAGCATCCTTTAGAAAGTGGACAGTTTGAGAAACGAAACTGCATGGAGCAAGTTTTTCTCAAGAGTGTTTACCTGGCTGGCAGGTGGCAGCATTAGGATGTGGGTCACATCTTTCTCGGAGAAGGCACTGGTGACCCACTCCAGTACTCTTGCCTGGAAAATCCCATGGACGGAGGAGCCTGGTAGGCTGCAGTCCATGTGGTCGCGAAGGGTCGGATGCAACTGAGTGACTTCACTTGCACTTTTCACTTTCATGCACTGGAGAAGGAAATGGCAACCCACTCCAATGTTCTTGCCTGGAGAATCCCAGGGACAGGGGAGCCTGGTGGGCTGCCGTCTATGGGGTTGCACAGAGTCGGACACGACTGACGTGACTTAGCAGTAGCACATCTTTCTATGCAGAGTACTCAGGACAGTTTTCCTCCCCTTCTGTTGCAGGAAGATGCTGAAACTCTGTGGTGAGACAGAGGACAAGCTGGCTCAGGAGCTGATTCATTTCGAACTGCAGGTTGAGAGGGATGTGATCGAGCCGCTGTTCTTGCTGGCCGAGGTCAGAAGTGGGAGCGAGACTGGACCCATGTGATTGGGGTGGGCAGAGTGGTGGTCCCTAGGGTCCTTTGGCTCCAGCCTCAGGGTTGTTTCTGCCTCTCACCCACTCTGTGACACAGTGTCTCACCAGGGATCGTTACTACCCAACTGCAGGGGCTTCCCCAGCGTGGGAGCCCTTTGAGCTGAATGCTGCCCCCTTCTCCTACCCATGCCATCCTTGAGGGTGGAACTGCAAGACTGGTGGCATCACTTCATCCTCCACAGGGTCTCCGCCCCATCCTCCTCCCTGCCCTCCGCCCATCTCCGGTCTTCAGTGAAATGACAGTGGAATCTCAAATAGGACACAAATGAACCTGTGAAAGAGAAACAGACTCCCAGACATAGAGAGCAGACGTGGTTGCCAAGGGGGAGGGGACATGGGAGGGATGGATTGGGAGTTTGGGATTAGCACACAAGCGAGTCTATATAGGATGGATAAACAACAAGGTCCTTCTCTATAGTACAGAGAGCTAAATCCAGTCTCCTGTGATAAACCGTAATGGACAAGAATATTTTAAAAAGTGTGTATATATATATATATATGTGTGTGTGTGTGTTCTTGTGTATGTAAGTGAATCACTTTGCTGTTTAGCAGTAATTAACACAACATTGTAAATCAACTGTACTTCAATTAAAAAAAGTTTAAAAATGAGCAGCAGCCCCTATTCATAAGCCTCTGTCCTTGGACATGGGGGCTTATGTCCGAGAGACTCTGTGCAACCCCCTCGCTGTCTCTGTTTAGACGGGGCCCTTCTCTGTCTACTTTAAAGAACACTGAAGCAAACTGTCTTTTTGAGAAGAAGCCTTAATGTGTAGGTGGCAACTTTGCCAGCTTCAACCAAGTGAAATTGTATCAAGTAAGAGATAAAGTGGTCAGGGGATGTTCTTTGCTGTGAACCCTGGCCCTCTTTGCATCCCCTTTCACTGGTCTTACCAACCTCCCCGGTGCTGGGGATGGTTCCGGTCTACACTGCTTGGCGACTGCTAACCACCTGTGGCTGCTGAGCTCTTGAAATGTGTGTCGTGCAGCCAGGTGGTGCTAGTGGTGAAGAACCCCGCCTGCCAGTGCAGGAGAAATAGGCTCAGATTCGCTCCCTGGGAAGGTGGGAGGGTAAATTAGGAGCTTGGGATAGATGCACACACTGTGCTATGTATAAAATAGACAACCAACAAAGACCTCCTGTCTAGCACAAAGAACTATACTCAATATCATAATAACCTATAATGGGACAAACCTATTATACAGCAAAGTGATTCCGTTTTATACATATATATCTCTTTTTTTTTTCAAGTTCGTCTATAATGGAGATGAACTTGAAAAAATATATATATAATTGAATCACTTTGCTGTACACCTGAAACACTGGAAATTCAACTATATTTCAATCTTTAAAATTATTTACAAAAATTTGTCACTGGACTTCAAATCAACTGTGTTTTCCTTGTTTGTTTCCTCTACCCACAGGTAGAAATCCCAAATATCCAAAAACAGAGGAAACACTTAGCCAAGCTGGTGCTGGACATGGACTCTTCACGAACGAGGTATGGTGGGTTTTCTTTGCTTCCATTTCTGCTGCTTTGAAGAGCAGTGGTCCTAGTTGGAAGGCAGTGGCTTGTGTGTGTGTGTGTGTGTGTGGTGTGTGTTCATCCACTGAGTGTTTCTTCTACTATGAGCTGGGTGCTGAAGTATAGGGGCCTTGCTCTTAGAGAGGCTGTGGCCTGATTTGGGAGTTGGACGCTGGACAAGAGAACACACACACAAGGCCATTTCAGCAGCCGTAAGTCCTTTCAGGAAGACACCACAGTGTAAGTTTGGAAGTGGCTCTGCAGAAGCAGGCCATGGCATAAATAGTGAAACAGAGAAGACTTTTTTTTTTTTTTTTTTTTTGAGAAGATGACACTTGATCTGATAAGAAGGAAGCAGCTACGCAGAGATACTTTGCAGAGCTGTCCATGACACTGGGAACAGCAAAGGCCCTGTGGGTGGAAATAAGGGTGACGTATTCAGGAAACAGAATGAAGGCGGGCATGGTGGGGGTGGAAGGGAAAAAGGGAGGGTGACAGGAGCAGAGATCACAGAGGAGGGTGGGTGATGTGCCTGTAATAAGAGGAGATTTTCTGGGAATTCCATGGTTGTCCGGTGTTAGGACTTGGTGCTTTCAGTGCCAGGACTCCATCCCTAGGTGGGAAACTAAGATCCTGCAAGCCACATGGCTCAGCCAAAAAAAAGAAACGAAAGAGGACAATTTCTGAATCTGAGGACTTGGTCACCTTTTCCTGCTTCCAATGGTGTAGATTTCTGTTCTGTAGTCCCACATTGGGGAGTCACATAAGAAATTAGAAGACGCTTGCTCCTTGGAAGAAAAGCTGTGACAAACCTAGATAGCATATTAAAAAGTAGCGACATGACTTTGCTGACAAAGGTCTGTCTAGTCAAAGCTATGGTTTTTCCAGTAGTCAAGTGTGGATGTGAGAGTTGGACCATAAAGAAGGCTGAGCACTGAAGAATTGATTCTTTTGACCTGTGGTGTTGGAAAAGACTCTTGAGAGTCCCTTGGACTGCAAGGAGATAAAACCAGTCAGTCCTAAAGGTAATCAACTCTGAATGTTGATTGGAAGGACTGATGCTGAAGCTCCATTACTTTGGCCACCTGATGTAAAGAGCTAATTGGAAAAGACCCTGATGCTGGGAAAGATGGAAAGCAGAAGGAGAAGGAGGCAACAGAGGGTGAGATGGTTGGATGGCATCACCGCCTCAATGGACATAAACTTGGGCAACCTCCAGGAGATAGTGAGGGACAGGGAAGCCTGGCATGCTGTGGTCCATGGGGTCACAAAGAGTCGGACATGACTGAGCAACTGAACACCATTACAAGATGATTATAGACATGCTGTTTGTTGCGCTGTCAGGATGATGGTGGACACTATGCTCCTGGGTTTGCAGAGTGATTTCCTCCTCTGAGGACCTGGGTTTTAGCTCTGAGGTCTTTTCTCTGCTTCTGTAAGAAAAACCTGAATTTTCAGCTTCTGCTCAGAGCTGGATGTTAGCATCAAAGCTTGTCCTTGCCTTGTCCACTTCCATTTCTTCATTCAGCTTCCCTAAAGGAGAGTTTCTTCTGAGCAACAGACGTGGTCCATATAATTCTGTCTCATGTTTTTAATGGTGACACCAGAGGTGGCGTGTAGATTTTGAAACCGTAAGAAGTGTCATCAGGGACTTCTCTTCCAGTATTTAATGAGTGTTTTCATGTCTCCAGCTTATGGTCTCTTGGGTATTGGGATTGGTAAGGCAATATCTCAAAATTCTCCAAGCCAGGCTTCAGCAATATGTGAACCATGAACTTCCAGATGTTCAAGCTGGTTTTAGAAAAGGCAGAGGGACCAGAGATCAAATTGCCAACATCCGCTGCATCATCAAAAAAAAGCAAGAGAGTTCCAGAAAAATATCTATTTCTGCTTTATTGACTATGCCAAAGCCTTTGACTGTGTGCTGCTGCTAAGTCGCTTCAGTCGTGTCCGACTCTGTGCGACCCCATAGACGGCAGCCCACCAGGCTCCCCCGTCCCTGGGATTCTCCAGGCAAGAACATTGGAGTGGGTTGCCATTTCCTTCTCCAATGCAGGAAAGTGAAAAGTGAAAGTTAAGTCGCTCAGTCGTGTCCGACTCTTCTCGACCCCATGGACTGCAGCCTACCAGGCTCCTCTGTCCATGGGATTTTCCAGGCAAGAGTACTGCAGTGGGTTGCCATTGCCTTCTCCCTTTGACTGTGTGGATCACAATAAACTGTGGAAAATTCTTCAAGAGATGGAAATATCAGACCATCTGACCTGTCTCTTGAGAAACCTATATGCAGGTCAGGAAGCAACAGTTAGAACTGGACATGGAACAACAGACTGGTTCCAAATAGGAAAAGGAGTATGTCAAGGCTGTATATTGTCACCCTGCTTATTTAACTTATATGCAGAGTACATCATGAGAAACGCTGGGCTGGAGGAAGCACAAGCTGGAATCAAGATTGCCAGGAGAAATATCAGTAACCTCAGATATGCAGATGACACCACCCTTATGGCAGAAAGTGAAGAGGAACTAAAAAGCCTCCTGATGAAAGTGAAGGAGGAGAGTGAAAAAGTTGGCTTAAAACTCAAGATTCAGAAAATGAAGATCATGGCATCTGGTCCCATCAATTCATGGGAAATAGATGGGGAGACAGTGGAAACAGTGTCAGACTTTATTTTTGGGGGGCTCCAAAATCAGTTCAGATGGTGATTGCAGCCATGAAATTAAAAGACGTTTACTCCTTGGAAGGAAAATTATGACTAACCTAGATAGCATATTTAAAAGCAGATACATTATTTTGTCAACAGAGGTCCGTCTAGTTAAGGCTTTGGTTTTTCCAGTGGTCATGTATGGATGTGAGAGTTGGACTGTGGAGAAAGCTGAGTGCCGAAAAATTGATGCTTTTGAACTGTGGTGTTGGAGAAGACTCTTGAGAGCCCCTTGGACTGCAAGGAGATCCAGCCAGTCCATTCTAAAGGAGATTAGTCCTGGGTATTCATTGGAAGGACTGATGCTAAAGCTGAAACTCTAATACTTTGGCCACCTCATAAGAAGAGTTGACTCATTGGAAAAGACCCTGATGCTGGGAGGGATTGGGGGCAGGAGGAGAAGGGGATGACAGAGGATGAGATGGCTGGATGGCATCACCGACTCGATGGACATGAGTTTGAGTGAACTCCTGGAGTTGGTGATGGACAGGGAGGCATGGTGTGCTGCGATTCATGAGGTCACGAAGAGTCAGACACTACTGAATGACTGAACTGAACTGGAGATATTAATTAAATAGATCATTTCTGTTGGACTTCCCTGGTGGTACAGTGCCAGTGCAGGGGACATGGGCTTGATCCTTGGTCCCGGAAGATCCCACTTGCCACGGAGCAACCAAGCCCTTGTGCAGCTCTTGAGCCTACGTGCTCCACCTGCTGGAGCCTGTGCTCTGTAACAAGAAAAGCCACCACCAAGGAGAAGCCTGTGGATAGAGAAGCCCCCCACTTGCCGCAACAAGAGAAGGCCCACGTACAGCAATGAAGACCGAGCACAGCCAGAACTTTAATTAGTTGATTAATTTTAAAAATGGAAATTATAAATACATCATTTCTGTAGGGCAAGCCATTATAAGAAAGAATTGCCCAGGCATTTTTACTAATCCTTACCTGTTAGCTTAGATTTTTTTTTTTTTTGACATTTTGGAGTACAATATTAGAAAAATATTTCTAATTTTTCCTGAATTCTTGTTATGAGTAAGGAATCTTTCTCAGGACACATGTGACCATCGCTGTAGCTTCAAGCCAGCTTGATGTCCCAAAGCCTTTCAAAGTAATTCTCCCATGGGTGCACTTTTTTAAGTGACAGAAGATTCTTCATTTTGCTACTTTTTGCTAATAGCAAAGAGAACTGATTTCCTCTTTTTTGGTATTGTGATACAGCTCCACTCTCTTAATTTTTTTCTTGCATATAACACAGTAAACCCTTAGTGAGTCTATTATTGATTCTCAAAATGAGGGTAAGGCTGTACTTTTTGCCTCCACGTTGGGCGAATGGTCCAGGAGCCAGATGGAGCCTACAGGGCTCTCTGGTTTGTCCCGTTCACCCTGGCCTGCATGGTGTTTAGAGGACACTATTTAATCTGTTGCCACATTTCATCTGATGAGTCCACTTGACAGTTCCCAGCTTGTCCATGAAAACATCCAGCTCCCCACAGCCCAGGCTCCTGATTGGGCCCCACCGTCCCCCGCTCACCCCCAATGAGTCCCTCCCAACTTCCCAAGACGGTAGCCAGGAATCAGCTGCCTTTGCCACCCTGATGACTCGATTATTTTCCTTAGAGCTGAGAAGCAGCTTATATCTCATGTCCCCATTACAAGGAGGAAATAAATGATTGGGTGGGTGAGTTTTTAAGATAATGACCCATTTGCCTTATTTTTCCCACGTGCTGGGCCCCATAGACTGTGGAGTTTACTGCCTGAGTGAGAGAGGCCCCACTGCTATTCCCTGCTGTAGCTACTAGCATCTTAGTGTAATTAGAACCTTCTGTCAGGGCCTGCTTTTGGTAATTCTTTGATAATAAGTTAGCAACAGGAAATAGCTTTTTAAATTTATTTTTTAATTAGAGGAGCAACCAGAAATATTTGTGGTTCCCTTTGAAAGTTTCCCAAGGGGCCTCCTTAGAAGGCCAGTATTCTCTGCCCAGAGATAAACGGTTAAGAAAATATACATTTGTTTATTTTTGCTTTTATTGGCGGATTCATTTTGATATTTGGCAAAACTAATACAATTTGTAAAGTTTAAAAATAAAATAAAATTTTAAAAAAAAGAGAAAGAAAATATACATGAGGTATCAAAATGTTGATCCAAGGCTGCTTAGTGCTTCCTAGTGGAGATTTTGACTTTCACATTTGTTTTCATCTTACCCATTTAGCCTCTCACTTAGCATCCATGGTTGACTTTGGCCAAGTAGATGAAGGTTCCCCAACTCAGTGCCCGCAGGGTGGGCAGGGAACTGAAAGGAACGGTGTGGACCGTGCTTCAGAGGAAGCAGCAGTGATGCCATTCGGCCTTAGGGTTCGGGAGACAGTAGGGACGGTGTTGCAAATTGGAGAACGCTTGCTGTTGTCTGAAGGGGTCACTGTCCTCAGCCTCTCTCGGTCCTGCCGTGTGGACACAGGGGCCCCCTTTCTCCTGATCTGGTACCAGGTACCTTTTCCTGATCTCTTCTTGGCAATGAGGTGATACCTGTAACCAGCTCTTTCCCTGCCTCCCACAGTGTCCTCAGGGTTTTCTCTACCTGTCTCATGCGCGTGCATGCATGCATGCTCAGTTATGTCCAACTCTTTTTGACCCCATGGACTATAGCCCTCCAGGCTCCTCTGTCCAGGGGATTTCCCAGGGAGGAACACTGGAGTGGGTTGCCATTTCCTTCTCAAGTGATCTTCCCAACCCAGGGATTGAACCCATGTCTCCTGCATTGGCAGGTGGATTCTTTACCACTGAGTCACTTGGGAAGCATCAGATTCCACACGCTACATGGAAAATGTTCTTTGCCAAAAGTTATTGTTGAGTCCGATTCACCATGCATTTTCCCTTTCTAATCCCAGAGTGTTTGCTTTTGCTGCCATTCTAACTTATCACTTAAAAAAAAAAAAAAAAAAAAAGCTCAGTCGGGTCCAACTCTGTGACCCCATGGACTGTAACCTACCAGGCTCCTCCGTCCATAGGATTTTCTGGACAAGAATATTGGAGTGGATTGCCATTTCCTTCTCCAGGAGATCTTCCCCACCCAGGGATCCAACCCAGGTCTCCCGCATTGTAGACAGACACTTTACCATCTGAGCTACCTGGGAAGTCGCTAAAAGACACTGAAATTACAAAGGTGCACAGGGAAGAAGCTTGGAGCCTCGTGCATCAGTGGCAAAGGGATGGGGAGCCCTAAAGAGCTAAGGGTGTGTGTGTTTAACTATTTTGTATGTGCACAAACTCCAATTTGTAAGGCTCATCAACTTAGATGTAGAATGTCTGAAAATGCTAAAAGAAAAAAACACCCACACTGTACTGAAACTCAACTTACATTTATGCCTAATCCGACTAGAATCTAAGTTCCTCGAAGGCAGGGACCAAGTTCTATTCACACCTCTCCTCTCTTTCTCCTGTTTCCTCATCAGGTGGCAGCAGACATCCAAGTCTTCGGGTTTGTCCAGCAGCTCACAGCCTGCAGGTGCCAAAGCCGATGCCCTCAGGGAGGAGATGGAGGAGGCTGCCAACAGAGTGGAGATTTGCAGGGTACCCCCTTTCTGTGCTCCTCTCCACCGAGAAAAACGGGAGGCCCTCAGGGAGCATCATCCTTTTGTTTGCTGGAGGTCTATGAAAACCCTAATAGTGAGCCTCTGGTTGAGTCTGTGTCCCCAAGCTTGTCAGCTGGCATGTCTAAAGAGCCCAGGACGAACCCTAAGAGTGAGGCTTTCGGTATTCATCATATTAAAAAAAAAAATTCCTGGCCCAATAATTTCAACATTCTTGACACCTCTGACTCTGGTTCTGATGCTTGTTCAGTTTCTTCAAACTACGTTTTTGCCTTTTAGTATACCTTGCAATTTTTGTCCAAAGGTGGACATGAAGGATTGGGTAAAGGGACCTGTGGTGCGCAGGCGTGTGGTGATGTGGCGGTCAGGTGTGGGAGCGGGGGAAGCCCCTGCAATCCTGTGACTGGGCTGCGCCTGTGGGTGTGCCTGTGACCCTGCACCGTGAACTTTGGTGCTTCTCTCTTGCCTTTCGTTCTGTTTCCAGCTTCTCAGTTTTTTGTGTTTGGTAGGACAGGATGGCTAGAGGATGCTGGAGCTGATTAATTCTCTTTCTCAATGTGAGGGAGGCTAGAGTCTGCTAAAAGCAAGTGTTCAGCAGGGCTCTGATATAACTCCAGCAGGTTGTGGTTGCTCAGTCGCTAAGTTATGTCTGACTCTTCGCAACCCCATGGACTGCAGCCCAACAGGCTCCTCTGTCCTTCACTGTCTCCTGGAGTTTGCTCAGATTCACGTCCATTGAGTTGATGATGCCATCTCCAACCATCTCATCCTTTGCTGACCCCTTCCCCTGTTGCCTTCAATTGTTCCCAGCATCAGGGCCTTTTCCAATGAGTTGGCTCTTCACATCGGGTGGCCAAAGTATTGGAGCTTCAGCATCAGTCCTTCCAATGACTATTCACAGTTGATTTCCTTTGAGGTTGACTGGTTTGATCTCCTTGCCGTCCAAGGGACTCTCAAGAGTCTTCTGCAGCACCACAATTCGAAAGCATCCCGGCAGGTTCTACTGGGATAAAATGATATATCCTTGAAGTTTCCTGGCGGTCCGGTGGTTAGGACTTGGTACTTTCACTGTTGTGGTCCCTTGCTCAGTCCCTGGTTGGTGAACTAAGATCCCACAAGCAGCATGGCACAGCCAGGAATAAAAGCAAAATGCTCCTAAGGTTAGGTCTTGTTAAGGGTAGAATGCTCCAGTGCATTTCAAAATGGCAATCTTTTCCCTTCCCCTTGGGAAAAACGAGAGAGGACTTTTCTCTGCTGTTCACTGTAAGAACTTGGTAGTACTCCAGGAGGAAAAACTCAGCAGAAGTGTAGGGGCTCCCTATACTTTATTTAAATATTAAATTATATCGATAATGTTTATGAATAAAATATTTATATTAAATTAAATATTAATAAATTAATATTAAATATAAAATTAAATTATTAAATTAGACAAATGAAAATTTGGTTTAGAGTTTCTGCTTTTATTTCTCACTTGTGTGGCTTACTTGGAATCTATATTGTTAACTTTATAAGACGGTGATGTGATTGTACCTTCAGAAAAATACCTTCATGTTCCCGAGGGCATACTCCGTTCAGCTGGCTTTACAGAGATCGTTTGCTGAGTGGTTGAAAGTGATTTGATGTGGCATCAATAGACATGAGTTTAAGCAAGCTCTGGGAGTTGGTGATGGACAGTGGCATGCTGCAGTTCATGGGGTTGCAAAGAGTCGGACACAACTGAGCGACTGCACTGGACTGAACTGACGTGGCATTTAGTCCTTCCCAAGGCTCCCTTCCTTACCTCTGTCTACCGAGTTGTTTTTTTTTTTTATCACCCCACCCTTTGTCTTCCCCTGACTTGAACTATCTCCCTCACGCTTGTCAGGCTGGTGACGGATGCTTCTAGACCAAGGCTGCTGGGGCCATGGCAGGCGAGATTGAGTTCCGACAAAACCACTTTCTCTAGCGCCTTGACAGGTCCAGCAGCCTCCCGGAGGCATTCACTGTAAAGGATGCTGAAGTGGTGGGGACCTGAGGCAGGTGGTCCTAGAGTCCATTTTATTCTTTGGGAAAAATACCTTGAACTTTTGGTAGCTAATCATGTGAAATTGGTGTCTTGGTTCTATCATCTTGTATGCAAGAACGCTTTAAGGACGCTTGCCTGTTGAGGATACTGGAAAAGGAAACAGATCACTCCTCCCATTCCCCTGCTCACAGAGGACAGTTCGATCAGCAGCTGGAGGGGCTGCTGAGGTTATCGGGGTCTGTGCAGAATGCCTGAGGTTCCGTGTATATCAGACTCTTCCTGAATTATGCAGTTGTCTGCTGTAATTCCTTCAGCATTCGGGTCAGCTTTCCTGTGCTTTTTTCCTTTTTATTGAGATATAGTCAACATACAACACCGTGTTTGTATGTGGTGTGGTACATGATGACTTGATATTTGCATAGATTATGAAATGATCACCATGATGAATCTAGTAACCATCTGTCCCCCTGCAAAGTTATTGCAGTATAATTAACTGTCTGCCTTATGCTGTATGTTACATCCCTGTTGCTTAATTATTAAGTAAACTGAAGGTTTGTGCCTCTTAATCTCCCTCATCTATTTTTCCCATCCCCCCATCCCCTCCCCTTATGACAACTACTGTTTGTTCTATGAATCTATGAGTGTGTTTTTGTTTTGTTTTGCATTTTAGATTGCATATATGAAATCATGAGGTATTTGTCTTTCTCTGACTTATTTCACTTAGCATAATACCCTCTAGGTCCATCCATTGTTACACATGGCAAGATTTTATTTTATTTTTTATGATTGAGTAGTATTCCATTGTCTGTACACTACAACTTCTTTATCTGTTCATCTGTCAGTGGACACTTGGGCTGCTTCCATATCTTGGCAATTGGAAATAGCGCTGCTATAAGCATTGGGGTGATGTTTTCCTATTTACTCCAACCTGAACGTGATAGATACTTTTTCTCTTAACTCAGCACCTCTTCTGAGGCTCTACCTCAAAGGCTACCAAGCAGGGAGGGATGTCAGAGATCACGTGACTTGTACAAACATGTTTAGAGAATGTGACATGCTCACAGATACGGTTAGTGTGACAGAGTCTACATCCACTCGAATGCACTTCTGCACTGTGCTGGGGGCGTTTCAGTGAAACTGACCACTGACCTCGGAGGGAACATGATCCAGACACAGCATTCAGCCACTATTCTCAGCCCCTCGGGCAGCTGAGTGGTGAAGGGCTTTTCACACTGAGATTCGTGTATGATATTGGATGAGTCCAGGTTTTTTTTTTTCCGCCAGGTTTGGAATCAGCGATCCGTCCCCTGCCCACCTGTCTTAACCAGCTTCCCTCGACTTGGTGTGTTTGCCTCTCTTTTCCTGATGATCAGCCAATCAGAACTGAGATGAAGGGAGCAAGGCAGTAGTGTCATCAGGGGAAGAAGCGGCAGGGGCGGCAAGCAGAAGCACAGCGTGTGCCTGGCGGGGCTGCTGCACACAGCAGGGCGCGCCGCAGAGATGCGAGGAAGCAATTTGCGCGTCATTCCCCTGCATCAGCTTTCCTAACTCTCCACGTGGCCCACGTTAAAAGCCCCAGGAAAACACTGGCATAGGTGTTCTTTCCCCACTTAGTCATCCTTTAGAGCCGTGATTGGGAAATGGAGTGTCCACAGGAAAAGTTTGTAATCTGCCCAGTATTATGAAAAATGAGGTTAAACCACGGTTACAGTTCTTTCCCCTGATGTGTGGATTCCTACTCTCTATCCTTCTGTGTTTTGCCCCCACAGGACCAGCTGTCAGCTGACATGTACAGTTTTGTGGCCAAAGAAATCGACTATGCAAACTACTTTCAGACGGTAAGCGTCCAGAAAGGTGAGGCAGCTTGGCGTCTGTTAGCAGGTGTCACAGTGGGGACAGGAAGGAACGTGGGCCTCGAATCGAGGATCTGTCAAGCATGTCCTGAGAACAGGTGGGGCTTTGACTGTCCTACCTGTGAATAAATCCTGCCTTCTAGTCGCCTTTGTATGGATTTCTCCAAAACCCCAAGAATAAAATTCAGCCTCACCCATGAAGATGTTTGTACCTCTGTGATCTATGGCAGTGGTTCTCAACCAGGGGTGATTCTGTCATCTCCCAGCAGATGATTGGCTGTGTCTGGAGACATTTGAGGGGGGCTTCCCAGGTGGCACTAGCGGTAAAGATCCTGCATGCCATCGCAGGAGACTTAAAAGACGCAGGAGACTTAAAAGATCGACTTAAAAGTCGATCCCTGGGTCAGGAAGATCCCCTGCACAGCAACCCACTCCAATACTCTTGCCTGGAGAATTCCATGGACAGAGGAGCCTGGAGGGCTACAGTCCATAGGGTCGCAAAGTGTCGGACACAACTGAAGTCACTTAGCAGAGATGTTTTTGGCCGTCACTATCAGGGGAGGTGCTACAGGCACTCAGAGGGTGGAGGTCAGGTTTGTTGCTAAGCATCCCACAGTGCACAGGACGGTGGCTCCCACGACAGGGTGATCCAGCCCCAGATGTCAGCGGGGCCAGGGTTGCAAAACCTGAATCTGTCATCAGGAAGCAACTTGGGAAGAAGCAGCTAGCTGCACCCCAGCATCTGTTGGTTATTAATGGAGATTTTTGTTGTCCCAGATGATGACAAGTTGGTAAATGAGGGCTGATGCCTGTTTACTGCCTCTCCTCTATGGGAGCAGATTTACAGAGTAGAGACACAGGATCTGAGTCATCCACACTTGAATCATCTGGCCCAAATAATTAGGACCCTGAAATGAAAAATAACGTTGGGAATAAAACTCAAAGTTTCTCTTTAGGGTCAAGGAAGTGATACAAAGACGGGGAAAGAAGATAAAGGGAGGAGAGAAGAGGAATCCTGAGAAGCTGGATGCTTTGATAAGCGTGGGGCGGAACTGGGGGTAGTCAGTGCTCCCCCGCGTGCTCAGCATCAATGGCCAAGAAGTCCAGAGTTTCTTCCCCCGTGAGAGAGAGCTGATACATATTCCTTCCAACTTGAAGTGTTTACTTTGAAATAGTAGGATTCTTTTCAAGTCTATTCCATTGGTTTTATTTGTGAAGATAATATTTCATTTAAAAAAATCTAAAACAAATGATTGTTGACATTCCAAGCGTTATTGGACTACCTAATTGTCTTTGGGTACCACTTATTTCAACGCTATGACTTAAGAAAAGATTCCCTTTTAGTTTTCCTTGGGGATAATAGCTACTCATCACACCAGACTTTGAGCAAAGTGCCTCTCTCTCCGTTTCCTCCTACATGCCCAATTTTCTTTTTTTTTGGAGCGGGGAGAGATTTAGAAAATAAATGAAGTGCCAGCTATTCACTGCTTTTCCTCTGCTGTTTTTACCATTTCAGCAGCTTTTTCAGTAGTGGGAGGGGCAGAACAGAGCATCTTGCAGGACCTTGTCCTTTGAATCACATCACGATAAAGCAGATTTGCCTCCCAAGGTGGAAGAGGATTGTGGATCGAGCACATGTTTTCCCACCAGTTGTATCTTGAACTCTTCTTGGGGGGAATCAAGATACATTGAGGCTCATGACATTGAGCACCCTCTCATGGGCACCTGGATTTCTGAATGTGTTCTCTGTTATAGCCTTTTCATTGTTGCACCCCTTCGGTGCCTTTTGCTGTGAGAACTGGGGGCATGGTGCTCCCCAGCTGGGGTGGCAGTGAAGGCAGGCTCACCTCTGGAGAGTCCCCTTCACCTCCTCCCCGAGTCTCCCACCTCCAAAACTTCCCTTTATGCTCACCCCTCTGCTGCAGAGGCTGAGGGGACGAATGCCCGTCATTGCAGATGTGTGGAGGAGGGGGCAGGGCACCCCGATGGTGTGGCAGCCCATGCCCTCCATCCTCCGGCAAAGGCTGATGCTTCTCCTTGTGTTCCCTCAGCTCATCGAAGTGCAGGCCGAGTACCACAGGAAGTCCCTGACACTCCTGCAGGCCGTGTTGCCTCAGATAAAAGCACAACAGGGTGAGTGCCACGCTTGCCTGGGGCGGGGAGGGCAGGGAGCCTGCCGGGGCCCTGTGCTTGGCTCGCCTGCTCCTCCCCCAGCAGGGCTGCCTTCACGTGAGCCCTGGGCCTCCGCCTGCAGGCACCTTGACCAGCGGCAGGAAAGCAGAGCACGTGTACACACTATACACACACTACCCCAGCGGGGATGAGGCGGGTGTGCATGGGTGTGTGTGGAGGTGTGTGTGTAACAGAAAGCCCAGCAGCTCTGCTCACAGCGGGCAGGCTTCCACCGCCTCCCCCAGTTCCTCCCCGTCATCCCCCGAAACTGCAGGAATGGAGATGCTGCAGTTGGACAGTGCTTCCATGGACATTGTTGGACAATGCTTCCACGTCCACTGCTCCGTGTCCCTGGGACACTTAGGAGAAGCAGTGTGACCGGAGGAAAGGAAGGTTCCCGCGGGGGTGACCTGTGCTGACCCCTCTCTTGCTCCACCTGCAACCCCCACACCCCAGAGGCCTGGGTGGAGAAGCCTTCCTTTGGGAAGCCCCTGGAGGAGCACCTCACGATCAGCGGCCGGGAGATCGCCTTCCCCATCGAGGCGTGCGTGACAATGCTGCTGGAATGCGGGATGCAGGAGGAGGTGCGTCTGGGTGCAGCCGAGCTTGGCCGTGAGCGGGTCTCCTCGCCCGCAGATGGAGCCTCCGGGGTCTCTCCTCCTCCGTTACCATCCTCACCCGGCCCCACAAACCCAAACCTGGGAAGACGCAGTACAAGCCCCCTGTCCTCAAACTGGTCCTGCTTCTCCCATGAGCCTTCACTCTCCAGGGACAGTGGAGGATTGTGGGACATGATACCCTCACCCTGAGCACGTTATAGCCCCGCTCTGGCCCTCCTATCTGCATATGTAATGAGATTGGGGCTTTCTCCTCCTCCTCTTCCACCCCATTCTCCACCTCCTCTCTCCCTAATTTAAAAGATAGACCTTTTAACCTTTAGATCATAACTTTTTTTATAGACATCCTGAAAACTGATACAGACATTAGAAAGCACTCCGTTAAAAAAAGAATCCTATGAGACGTTGGCAACCATTGTTTTTATTGCTGTGTCAGTGGTCTCCTGGGACCTCATCTTTAGTTTCTTATGCAGGCAATTTAAAATTCATGATTCCACTTTCCTGTGATCTGATCAACCAATCAATATTTATCTATGGTATTTATTACTAAGCAAAGTATAAAAGAGTGAGATGGGGGCTTATGAGCTTATGGAGCAGATAAGTGTAGTGTCTGTCAAATAAGCCTGATTTATTCAAAACAGGTTTTTTAGACCCTGTTTTAAATGCCAGGTATTTTCATGTATAATACCAATGAAAAATGAGGTCTTTTTAGTCCCTGAGGGAAAGTTTTATGGAGGGAGGTGAATGGGGCCTTTTCTTTCCCCATTTTTTAAAAAATTTTTATTTTGTATTGGGGTATAGCCAATTAACAATGCTGTGATAGTTTCAGATGAACATCAAAGAGACTCAACCGTACATACAAATGTATCCATTGTCCCCCAAACACCCCTCACATCCAGGACTGCCACATAACATTGAGTTGAGTTCCATGTGCTATACAGTAGGTCCTTGTTGATTACCCAGTTTAAATATAGCAATGTGTACATGTCCATCCCAGTTCCCGAACTGTCCCTTCCTCCTATCCTTCCCCTGGCAACCATCAGTTCCGTAAGTTTGTTCTCTAAGTTTGTGAATCTGGTTCTGTTTTGTAAGGAAGCTCATTTGTATCATTTCTTTTTAGATTTCACATATAAGGGATGTCATACAATATTTCTCCTTCTGTCTTACTTCATTTAGTATGATAGCCTCTAGGTCCATTCATGTTGCTGCAAATGGCAAAATTTTCATTCATTTTTATGGCTGAGCAGTATTCCATTTTATAGACTTACCATATCTTTTTAAATCCATTCATCTGCTGATGGACAGGTTGCTTCCATGTCCTGGTAATTGTAAATAATGCTGCTGTGGACATGGGGGTACGTGTATCTTTTCAAATTAGTGTTTTTGTTTTTCCAAAATATATCCTAAATACACAAGGACGGGACCTCGAAGTGCCCAAGGTTCGTTTAATCAAGTACGTGCTGAACCAGAACACCGGGTCACCCTGCCCTAGGTGCTGAGACCACAGCCAGGGATGAGGCCCAGGTCCTGCTGTCCCAGTGTTGACACATGGTGATGGGAAGGAGGCCCCTGGGAGATCGTGGAGGAAGGGGGTGGGGAGATTGCCGGCCGTCGGTCTCGCTGTTGTGCCCTCAGGGTGCAGGCTGTCTGCTGACCCCTGTCCTGTTGGCAGGGCCTCTTCCGAGTAGCCCCGTCTGCCTCCAAGCTGAAGAAGCTCAAGGCGGCCCTGGATTGCTGTGTGGTGGATGTACAGGAGTGCTCGGCGGACCCCCACGCCATCGCAGGTAGGCCTCGCAGCTGGAGGGGCTCCGGGGGAAGGGATGGGCGTGGAGGATGTACAGCCACGTGTCAGGGACACTTGAGCCCCTGGCTCCCCGCCGTGCTCCAGGCATGTCCACTCAGGGCCCCATTTAGGCCTGGTTGCTTGTGCCCTTGAAGGAAGGAGGAGGTGGTGGTGGTAACACGAGAGGGGAGGCCCTCACAGCCACACCAGAGCCTTGGATCCAGGCGTGTGGCCCCCATCATGTGACCTGGTCACGAGGGTCGGGGAACCTTCCCCAAACGTGCCCCCCATGGTGACGCTGGCTGGTAGCACGTGTCTGCCACGTCCCGGCAGCTCACAGCCTGTACGGTGTTCACGTCCAGGAGCTCTCAAGTCTTACCTCCGGGAGCTACCAGAACCTCTGATGACCTTTGAACTCTACGACGAGTGGATTCAGGCTTCCAAGTGAGTATGGCAGGTCTCTGTGTGTCCTGTGGGTGTGGTTTATGTGGAGCCTTAATTGAAACTGCAAGTGTGCCTCCTGGGATCCAGCGAGTCTGTATCTTGGTGTGTGTCGTGGGGAGAGGCTTGTACATGTGCCTGGAGAGCCAGGTCCCAGGGTGCGGATCGCAGGCTGGAGCCACCAGAGTGGCCCAGAGCCCCAGCTGGGCCTTCAAGAAGACTCAGGGAGGCTCCGGGCTCCCGTCGCCACTCAGACGGCCCCCCACCCCTTCACGCTGGCCATTCCCTGCCACGCGACAGGTTTTGGTTCCCCAAAACCTCTACCTCACAGGTTCCTTCTGACTCTCTGGGTCCCACTCTGAAGGTCACCTCAGAGAGGCCTCCTTCCTGACAACTGGTGCCCAGCAGCTGGCAGTCAGGGTCTGCCTCATCCCCCGGGTTCTCTGCAGGGACTGATCAAATTCAAGGCGGTGTTGGTGTGGCTGGTTGGATTGTGAGCTGATGGGGAGCAGGGAGGGATGACCGTCTCTTCTGACTGTCTCCCACTCCCTAACCCCTGCGACACTGCCTGATACACCAGAGACCCTCAGTATGTGAGTGTCGATTTTTTTTTTTTTCTGTGCTCAGCTTGTGGGCCCTTAGTTCCCTGAATACGGATCACCTGTGCCCCCTGTATTGAGAGTGTGTAGTCTTAACCACTGGACCACTAGGGAAGTCCCATATGGATGTTGACTTTTTACTGCAGGAAAGACCTTGGCGGCATCTGCCCTTTGACCTTAAAGAGGATTGATGAGCAGAAAAGGGAGTTTTTCTCGCCTTGGTCAGGATGGAAGCAGGGACTTCTGGGGGCCCTGCGATGGCCATTCCCTACCTTGGGTCTTGAGTCAGGGGGTCAGAGCTGAGCCTCCCGGTGGTGTTTGCTTTTCAGTTTTTCTTGTTAAAAGGTTCTTTGAGCATAAGGTCTTCCAACCCTGTAAACCTTGATGTAGGTTTTCATAAAAATGTATATTTAAAAATGTAGGCCTAACAAAAATAAATTATATATATATAGATCTTTCAGTAATCTCTTTTAATCCTTAGAAGATCTAGCAATAAAGAAACCCTTTGAGCAAGTCTCTCTGTAGAATGGAGAATCCTTTGGTTGTGGAAACTATCCATCTCTGAGTTGTGTCTTCAAGGGTCAGATATCCTTATGTCAATATGAGTTCATGTCGTTTACTTGTTCAGAAGGTGTTTATCGAGCATCTGTTATATTCCACATGCCGAGAAGCTTAATGTGCATCAAACTGTCTGTGGGACTGGCCAGTTGGCTGCCATGGTGGTGTGAGGGTGGAGTTGACCTGTTTCTGGTGTCCTGTTCTGTGCCGGATCTAACCTCCCGATGACATCACAGCCCTGCCCACTCAGGTGCAGGCGTCTGTCCTCTGCCCTCACCTGCTGCCCCGGTACACATTGACCGGGGCCATGTGATGTGTGCAGGGGAAGTTTTGTTAAAACAGCACAGGCAAGACCGAAAGATTATCGAGGGGGAAATAGTAAGAACCAAAGATATGAATGATAATAGTTTACTGATATGGTCACTGACAATGGCTGGTTTCTTTTTCTCAAATATTTCGATGGCTGTGAGTCTGAGTGCCAGTAAGACTTCATTGATCCGTACTCAGTCACTGGCTTTTCCTGTTAATTTTCCAGCATCCAGGACCAGGACAAGAGGCTCCAGGCACTGTGGAATGCGTGTGAGAAGTTGCCCAAAGCCAATCATAACAACATCCGGTGAGTGGACGATAGAGACGCCGGGTCAAGGTTATTTAAGCCTCACACACACGTTTCTGGGCCAAAAGGCGTAGTCACTGGCAAGCTTGGCGTTACACAGTGTCCAAAGTATATTTAACATGAAGGGTCTCTTTTCAACTTCAAGCAATCCTGGGAGGTTGTGAATTACCATCCTGCAGATGAGGAAGCAGACTGTATGGGGCTGTGAGATGCTGCAGGCCACCTGACCAGCTGCTGGCTGGTGCAGTTCTTTGGTTTGCAAGGAGCAAGGATGAATGCAGGCTGCTTTCAGATACTGGGGTTTATTGTAAAGATAGGTGCCTGTGGATCCCAGGGGCGACGCTGACCAGACCCTGAGCTGGATTTGACAGTTGTGTCCTGGAGCCAGGCTTCAGGAAGAAGAGGCTGGAGAATGTTCTCTGGTTTCCACTTGTTACCAGAAATTTTCCATGTGTCTGTCTCTTATTTTTCTCACCCTCACCCGGGTTTCACTTCCCACTGCTCTGCACATCTTTTCCCTCCCGGGCTTACGCTCTTTTCCACTTTCTGCTTCCTCATCACTTTGCACCAGCATCGCTCCTGGCCCGCCCCTCGTCGTCCTTGGAGCTTACTTAGATGCATATTTTCAGCTTCGGCTCCTACTGCCATCTGCCTGATTATTTCTGTTTTCCTGTTAAAAATCCCAGGAGTGACTTCTCATGGCGGATCCTCAGACAAACATAGGATTCCTGTATGACCCAGCAATTCCACTTCCGGGTGTATTTCCAAAAGATCTGAAAGTAGGGACTTGACTTTGTACACCTACGTTCATGCCAGCGTTATTCACAATAATCAAGAGGTGGAAACAGCCCATGTGTCCAGCAATGGATAAATATAGGTGAACAAAAAGTACATACAATGCAGTATTCAGCCTCAAATAGAAGAGACATTCTCATTCTTGCTACAATATGGATGAACCTTGAAGGCTGTATGCTAAATGGGAAAGAAGCCAAACACAAAAGGGGAAATTCTGAACAATTCCACTAAAAAGCAGTACATACAGTAGTCAATTCATAAAGATGGAGAGTAGAATGGTGGTTGCCAGAATGTAGAATGGTGGCTAGGGTAAGGGGGAGGGGTCAGGAGCAGCAGGTGGGCTGTCATTTCATGGGTGTCAAGTTTTAGTTTGGGGTGTTGAAAAATTCTGGGGATGGATGGTGGTGATAGTTGCATCACAATGGAAAGTAATGCTAGTGAACTGCACACTGTAAAATGCTTAAAGTGTTAAATATATACAAAATTGAAAGAGAGCATCCCACGAGCAAGAATCAGATCAAGAGCAAGAATGACTCTCAACTGATGCTAGGCCACTGGCTAGACTGTGGACTGACCATGCTCAGCTCAGGCCCCATGTCCTGGTCCAGGCATGTGTGGCCTCTTGGAGGGTGTGATGCGGCAGGATGTGGGTGGAGGTGGCCCATCAGCAGCTTAGGGTCTTTGTGCTCTGTGGGCAACAGTTGCTGAAGGAGCCACTTCGCGTGGTCCAGGCAGCATGGGGCTGGACCCACTGTCTGTATAACCAAGAGCCCGGGAAGAGATGGGCTCTGGGGTCTGGGGCCTGTGTGGGATCAGGCAGGTTTGGTATGGTTTGGGAGAGCTCTTTTTATGCTTCATTTGTGCACAGCTACTCACTCACTGATTTTTTTTTTTTTAAAATAATAGCTTTATTGGCATAACCATTCATATGCCAGTGTCCCCTTTTCAAAGTGTACAATTAAGTGGGTCTTTGTAAATCTGCAGAGTTGTGCAGCTATGACCACTGTGTAATTTGAAAACATTTTCATCACCACACAAAGAAATACTGTTCCCATCAGCAGTCACTCCCCATTTCTGCTTACCCAGCCCCTGGCAAACTCTCACCTATGTTCTGTCTCTGTCGACTTGCCCGCGCCGGGCCTTTCATACAGATGGAGTCATTCACCCCGGGGTCTCTGTGTCCGGCTTTTCCCCATGGGCATCACGTTTCCGAGGTTCATCCACGCAGTAGCGTGTGTCAGTATTTCATTGCCTTTGAGGGCTGAGTACTACTCCACTATATGAATGGGACTACGTTTTATTCATCTGTTCATCCCTTAATGGATATTTGGTGGTCTGTCCTTTTCAGCTATGATGAATAATGCTGCTGGGAACATTTGTGTCCACGTTTTTGTGTGGATGTATTTCTCTAGGAGTGGAATTGCTGGGCCACATGCTAAGTCTAGGTCTAATGTTTTCTTCATTGGCTCTCATAGCCCCACTGAGACACTGCTCCTAGCATGAGAACGTCCCCACTAGTGACACCTACACACCACTTCTCACCTCTGCACACAGGGAAGACAGGAGGTGACAGAGGTTTGAAAAGAAGGAGAGAATTTCTGGCATTACGCACTGAGTAAAAAGGAAATATGGAGAATTTTTTTCTGGCCACAGTTTGTTGAAGCAGACATTGACAACTAGCCCAGGAAGAGCTCTGTCTGTTTTTGGAGCATTCTTGTGTCCTGACACATGACACATCTTGATTATATTGTAGGATGTATGAGTCTTCTAATCAGCAAGAGATGTTTCCAGCTGGTGTTAGGGGATCATGGCTGGTATCAAGCCCTCATAAAACCTGGCCTTTCTCACTTCCTTTCAGATACTTGATCAAGTTTTTATCCAAGCTCTCAGAATACCAAGATGTCAACAAGATGACACCCAGTAACATGGCCATTGTTTTAGGACCCAACCTGCTGTGGCCACAAGCAGAAGGGTGAGTCCAGGGAAGAAGAGGTATGTAGGTCACACGGCGGGGCTGTGGGGGCCTGGGTGGGATGGTCAGGGCCCCAGATAACCACTAGCCTAATTTATGTGTCAGGTCATATGCCTGTCTTGAGCTGGTCCTTCTTTAGACTCAGGAGGAGGCCCAGAATTCTTCAGATAGTTCCTGTTGATAGTCTCAGAGCCAGGCCTGTAGCCAAGGTCTTTTCTGAGCTCATCTGGGTCAGCATCAAGTCTGGCAAGCTCCTCTAGGCCCCGGGGCCCTCTGTGGAGAGCACATCCCAGCATTGGGATACAGAAGGACAGAGTGCTGTCTTGACAAAGAGAACAGAGCTGGGAAAGGATGAGTCTGATGGTTGTGAGAATCAGTCCTTAGACTTGGCGATTTCGTGTGTGTTATTCACTCATCTCCTGTAGGGAGGACTTCTGGGGATGTCTCCATTCTGTAGACGTGGGGAGAGGTTCAGAAAGGTGAAGTGGCCTCCCCAAGAAGACACACGCTTTCAGACCCAGGTGTGCAGGCTTCTGGTCCAGGGCTCCCTCCCTGCCTCGGCTGCTCACCTCCCCTGCCCTCCTCTGCCCTGTGCCCTTAGGAACATCACGGAGATGATGACCACGGTCTCGCTGCAGATCGTCGGGATCATCGAGCCCATCATCCAGCACGCAGACTGGTTCTTCCCTGGGGGTACGTGGCAGCAGCTGATGTGGGAGTAGGCTTCTAGGGGGAACGGGAGGTTGCTGTGAGTTCTGAATCTTTGAAATTGAGTGCCACTGGCCAAAGGGGTGTGTGTGTGTGTGTGTGTGTGTTGTTTTGTTTTTAAGCCCCCTGTGCATACCACCTTTGGCCAGTGGTAGGAAATCAGGATAAAGAAACAAAGGAGGTAGGAGTTCAAGGTAAAACTCTGTAGGTTCTGTGGCTGAGCTCATGAGCACTGCAGATAAATCGGCTGTAGTCAGGAGGGGATGAGATGAGACTCCATTTGAGAGCCCGCAGTCTTAAGTGAGATCTCTTTCTGTTTCTAATCCTTTAATTTTTTTTTCTCTTTGGTTTTCTGAAAAAACATCTCATCATCATTGTCTACAGATAGTAATATTGCCTGTTATTTTCTTTTCTTGACTAATTCCATTGGCTAGCACTTCAACAATATCAGATAACACTGTTGAGATTGGACTTTGACCTCTTTCCTGATTTGATTTAGACCGCTCTGGCATTTATTTCAGTCTTAAATGAGAGGATTGAGGTAGATGATTCTGCCTTTTTTTTTTTTTTCGTAAAGAAAATACCCATCTGTCCCTGTTTGACTGAATTTGTTTTGTGAATCACAGATGAAAAAGTGCTTTATTAAGTCCCTCTTCTATTACATGCTAGGTGAGCACCATGAAATATAATAAGATGGGTTAATATCAACAGATGATCTAACACTGAACCATGGGATGAGATTTTCAGGGGTGACATATAAAAGAGTGGCCGTTTCTCTGCTGGTTTCCCTCCTGCCCAGGAATGGCTTGGCCAACCACAGACCACGTGTATCTATTCTGTCTTGCCCACAGAGATAGAGTTCAACATCACGGGCAATTACGGGAGTCCAGTGCACGTGAACCACAACGCCAACTACAGCTCGATGCCCTCCCCGGACATGGACCCCGCCGACCGGCGCCAGCCCGAGCAGGCCCGCCGGCCCCTCAGTGTGGCCACGGATAACATGATGCTGGAGTTTTACAAAAAGGATGGGTATGAGCTCGCGGCCCTGTCTCAGCTTTGGGGGAGGGAGAGGTTGACTGAGATGAATGACAGGAAGGCTGCACTTACCCAGCAGCAGTCTAAGTGGCCCTGTCACCTCATTCTTGACGCCAGCAAATGCTTTGGAATTTGTCTTTTAAACGTGGTTTTTAAGCAATTTGGTTCCTGTGTGAGGCGTCTCTAGCTGGGAGGATACCCTGGAGGGTCAGTTGTGGTTCTTCACTCCCAGATGTCTCTGCATCAGAGCTGGACTCCCCGTCTTCTCGGCCACACCTCGTCTGACTCCCAGTCCCCTCTGAAAACCCATCCAGATGACCTCTATGAGAAAGTTGTCACTGTGGCACCTCAGGGCATTCAGTGTCCGCTGGCCCCTATAGTATGGTCTTCTGAATATAAAGAGCCAGGGTCATCAGGATTTCTGTGGCTAGAGAGCCATCTCTCTGGGACCCCAGGGTCTGCAGGCAGTTTCACAGGTGCTGCTGGAGCTTAGGGGTATACAGGCTAAAACTACATAAGTCAAGCCACCTCAGCTAGTGCTGTGTGGATTAGTCGAGCTGACGCTGCCAAGTTCTGTCAGAATTGTGGATTTGTGGCCTGGATTGATAAGCTACTAAATTTTGAGGGTAGTTTGTTATGCAACAAAAGAGAATCAGAACAAGCTTTTAAAAAAAAGAGAGAAGAAAAAGGACACTGGGGGCTTCTCTGGTAGTCAAGTTAGGTTGTCAGTTTAGGTTAGGACTCAGAGCTTCCATGCAGGGGGTGCAGGTTCAATCCCTGGTCAGGGAACTGAGATCCCACATGCCATGCAGTGTGCCAAAAAAAGAAAAAGGACACTGAGGTCGCGCACCCCATGCGGCTCTGTGTAGCTGCTCTTTCCAGTCCTACTTGATGTGCCTGTAGCAATATCACTTCTGAGCCTCAGAGGGCCTCACCAGGCCAGCTGACAGCAACACCTGAATCCATGAGTATGTCCACACAGAGACCTTAGCCTGGAGGTACTGTAATTTGGAATGTTGTTGTTGTTAAGTTGCTAAGGCATATCCGACTCTTTGCGACCCTGTGGACAATAGCCCACGAGGCTCCTCTGTCCTTGGAATTTCCCAGACAAGAATACTGGAATGGGTTGCCATTTCCTTCTCCAGGGTATCTTCCTGACCCAGGGATGGAACCCATGTCTCCTGCACTGGCAGGCAGATTCTGTACCCCTGAGCCACCAGGGAAGCCTGTGATTTGGAATAAGCACGTGTAAGAAGAAGTTCAGGAGCGACCTGAGGTGCTCTATGGAGCACAGGTTCCATGATGCTTCGTTATGTTGGGGCAGCGGGGAGGAGATAGACACCCGGGTCTCGTGAGTTTCTGAGACACATGATTCAACACATTGAAGCCACTTTCCTGAATGTATGAGTTTGTGGGGTCTTTTACATGCTGTGATCTGTCACGTATCTTCACAGCGGGCTGTGGCATCCTTTCCCAAGTTTATTACATCAAAAAGCCTGTTGTCACGAGATAGAACTCGTGTTCCAAGGAGCTTGTTTTTGTGATTGTGGATACTGGGGTCCTCTGAAGACCAAGTAGAAAGATGGAGAAGCCCAAATGCAGCTACTCTGAACAGGGTTGTGGGGTGGTGAGGGGGTGCAGGAATTTTTCTTCAGACAGAACTTAAGGTTCTGGGTACCATGGAAACTTTGACTCATATTTGAGGCTTGGATTGTCAGCTCAGCCTTCAAGAGGTGTGTTCTTGGCCCAGGCCCCACCTCTGCTTCCACATTTCCTGGATTCACACATTTGTGGGTGCTGAGACCAGATCTGTGAAATGTTGCCTGGTGCCTCCGGCTGTTATTTGTCCTGGGGAGGTGAAGAAACTTTGTTACGCATTTAGGAGAGGAATGATCCCTAGAGGAGCTAGAAATACTTGATTCTGGCCTTCCTGGGGGAGTGTGGGCAAGGCTGAGCCAGGATCTTTAGGATCCTTCTTACTCATCTCTCATGTTGGCACCTACCATGCCACTGCTGCCCAGCCTCCAAGTTCATCTTAAATGGTCCAGGAACTCCCAAAGCTCCTGTGGATTTTGGGGAAGATACTAGGCTTTCTTGCTTCCTTTCTCTCAGCAAGTATTTGCCAAATGTAACTGATCTTCAGAACAAAAATCAAAACCTTCCAGATCAGTATAGACTTCTTGTTGTTCAGTTGCTCAGTCATGTCCGACTCTTTGCGACCCCATGGACTGCAGCACACCAGGCCTCCCTATCCTTCACCATCTCCCGGAGTTTGCTCAAACTCATGTTCATTGAGTCGGTGATGCCATCCAGCCATCTCATTCTCTGTCCCACCTTGTCCTCCTGCCTTCAATCTTTCCTAGCATTAGGGTCTTTTCCAATGATTCCAAATGTAACCAGTCTCTAGATGAAAAATCAAAGCCTATCCGACCTCTGTATACTTAAATACCTCAAATCCATATACCGTAATACTGTAAGTCACTTCAGTCGTGTCCGACTCTGTGTGACCCCATAGACGGCAAATCCATATACTGGCCAACATCTCTGGGTAAGACCGTTCCTGACCAGGATTCAAAAACAGCATGACGGGGACTTCCCTGGTGACCCAGTGGTCAAGACTCCACATTTCCACTGCAGGGGTCGTGGGTTTGATCCCTTGTTGGGGAACTAAGATCCTGCATGCCACATGATGTGGCCAAAAATAAAAACAGCATGACAGATGTCTATCCTGCTCCTGCTGCTGCTAAGTCGCTTCAGTCATGTCCAACTCTGTGCAACCCCAGAGACGGCAGCCCACCAGGCTCCCCCATCCCTGGGATTCTCCAGGCAAGAACACTGGAGTGGGTTGCCATTTCCTTCTCCAATGCATGAAAGTGAAAAGTGAAAGTGAAGTCGCTCAGTCGTGTCTGACTCTTAGCAACCCCATGGACTGCAGCCTACCAGGCTCCTACACCCATGGGATTTTCCAGGCAAGAGTACTGGAGTGGGGTGCCATTGCCCTCTCTGGATATCTATCCTACAGAGGTCAAAAAGAAATATAGCTGCTAACCCCTGACAGCTCATGACTTGGAACAGTCCAGAGCAAACTTCTGTTCTCAGTGATAAATGTATTCTTTCTGTAGACACCTATTCTTATGCTGAAATCTCTAACTTTCAGATTTTTTTTTCCTGGGGCAGGCCTTTGTCTCCTTATTTTTAAGGTCCTGCATCTTATCTTTTCCCTGTGTGGCCTGCCAGGTTATAGTGTGAAGTGTTAGTCACTTAGTTATGTCCAACTCTTTGTGACCCCATGGACTGTAGCCTGCCAGGCTCCTCTGTCCTTGGGATTCTCCAGGCAAGAATACTGGAGTGGGTAGCCATTCCCTTCTCCAGGGGATCTTCCTGACCCAGGGGTCAAACTTGGGTTTCCTGCATTGGCAGGCACATTCTCAAGCTTCTGATTCACCAAAAAAGCCTAGCTTAGGATAAGCTACTCTGCAATACGAGGTCCCAGTAGGCTAGGAGGAGTGAAGCAGGGAAGAGTAGCTGTCAGTGGAGCTACCTTGCCAGCCATTCTGCCCCATATGAATCCCAAGGGGGAGCAGATGAGGACTCTGAACGGGTCCCCTCCTGGACTCTTGCCACGTCATCCTGCTTTCTGCTAATTGCTCTCCAAACCTTTTGCTTCTTGGGTGTTCTTTGTGGCCTCTGGCTTCTCGCCTCTGCCTTGATTCAATTATAAAGGGATCCGAAAACCAAGTTCTTCTCATTCTCACTGGAAGCAGTGGCTGTGGGGAATCTTTGATATCCATAAGCGATGTGGGTATCTGTGAAGTTTCTAAGGGAGTTGGTTGTTTTCGATGGATTGAATCTGGTGTTTTTTTAAAACAACACAAAGTTATTTGATTCTTGCGACTATTCTTTGTGTGACAGAACAATGAGCAGAAACTTGTGACCTGCTTCTGTGACCTTCTGGTTGTATTCTTCTACCTCTGAGTAGCTCCCTTGCTCTTGGCAACATGCTAAGCAATTTTATAAATTTTGTCTTTGGGTGGAGTTCTAGCTAGACGTTCAGACACTTCAGCCTGCCAATGTTTCAAGCAAATTTCCATTAGCCTCTGAAGGTAAACATGCTTTGACGCCTCCAAGATTGTCACTCTTGCCATTGTGATTCATTGGTCTATAAAGATTTTTGTTGCCTTTTGAAGACATCTGTGAACCTTTGATGCCTGTTTCCTGGGCACAGGGCATGCTGCCTGCCCCACAACAGTCACTTCAGCTGGGAGAGTTGTGATGGCAGGCGGCTTAGCTGTTTATGAAGCAGAAGCATACATTCACCTCTTGATTCTTGGTTGCTGACGCTTTGCTGCTGCGATTTAGTGGGTCTCATTGGTCCCCCCTCTGCGTCCTCCCCTTGGTGAACCAGGGGATCACCAGGTAGCCTGATGTCAGGGTCCATGGTGCTGGGAGATGCGGTTGATAGTAGAAGGTGTCCCCCCACCAGCCCTGATCCCAAAGCCCACACCTCCCATCTCAAATGGGGAAGGTCTTTCGAAGTGAAAGAGAGTGTGATAAGAAAGAAAACCCGCGAGTATGAGACCGCCCTCCTTTAGGGCTCTTCTAGGAACCACAGGGAACAGCATCACCAACCATTGCAACAAAGTGGCGTCAGTTCGCTTCCCCAAGTGGAATGTTACGCTTTTTGCTCTCTTTCATCCTGATAAATTTAGAAGCCCAAAGAGCACAGTTTGCTGCTTGCCCCCAGCTTACTTTAAATACCAGGGGATGCCACTGGACCCTGCTGCAGAGTTTTGAGTGGCCTCTGGGGGTGACTGGATCCCCTGTAGAAGGTGCCTGTTTATTGGTGGGGGGTCCTCAGAGCCAAGACGACTTGCAAGCTGGTGGGTAGTGGATCCCAGAGAGAGACCAGCTGCCCCCAAAATGCCTTGGAGAAGAGAACTATTAACACATTATTGACCAGAGAGGTATTAACACCACAAGCGTTAGCTTCTGCAAAAATGTCCCGGTCAGTAATGTGTTAACAGTGACACTAGACGGGCGGTGTGGTGGTGGTGGTGGTGGGTGTCTCCCCTCCGGGGGGTATCCCTCTGCTCTCCCCAGGGGAACGTGTGTCAGAAGGTGTCCCTTTCTGTGTGCATGGCTGTAGCACCATGGTCCTCTGTGCCCCTCATGGAGGCTCCCTCCCCACACATTTTCGTAAAGGACCACATCCCACCTGCTACAACCCATCCCCAACCTTGAAGCTTTGGTTTGAATCTTGCTGCACCTCTGCAAGGTGGGCAGACCGTCACGGTGTGGCAGCTCAGTGCTCCTGGCCAGCGTGGGTGACAGCAAGGGGCAACCCTCTGCTTATCCCCAGTGGAGACGGGGGACTGCCCAGTGTTCTCCCTGCATGAACATCTGTCTCCCTTAACACTGGCAGTTTTAGCTCTTGGCATAGTCAGTGAAGGCTTTGACTACGTATCATGGCACCAGTCACCTCCTAGACCAGAGGAAAGGAGATTGACCACCTTCTAAATCATATAACTTAGAAAAGAGCGGATAGCTGCTTCTGTGGATTTTTTTCCTTCCTTGTGACATGCCCCCAACCCCTACCGCAAGCACCAGTGTCAGCTCTTCAGCTTCTGTCTTTATTCACCAGTGCGCTTGGTAGGATGCTCTTCACCTGTGCAGACAGAAAAGTCACTTTAACTGGAGAGACGGACTAAGCAAACAATTTCAAGGCTCAGTGGAAGCCCCAGGCTTAGCCCCTGACCCTGACAGAGAGCTGCTGTGTGTCCGGAGGCAGGCGCAGTGTTTGCCACACTAATGTCTGTGTGTTTCTGTCCCTGCAGCCTTAGGAAAATCCAAAGGTACAGTATCCTCGGGTAGCCATGAGGTCACGTGCATCCATGGGAATAGCGAGCGGTGCCTTAGCAAGCTCTGCAGGGGTGAATGTGCGTGTCTGGTTGCTTTGGCCGATGTACTCAGAGCTGTGTCCCCCCTTCTTGAAGTGGAATCGGGGGGGGCGGGGACTGACCAGAGCATGATCAGCCCCGCCCTGCTCTGTAGACCTTGCAGAGGTTGTAAGCCAGCCAGCGTCCTGGGGCTGGCCCGGGAGTCCTGAGTCGGTCCTGTGCTTCTGGACCCCCAGGTGACAAAAAGAAGGATGGATGTTCAGGTGTCCCTGCTGGTCGGTGCTCTCTTCTAGTCTGATGCTGCCCTCCCCCCTCCCCCGCGTCCACCCACCACTTGGGAGGAGTGGGTGACCCCCCCAGCGAAGCCGCTCTCTGCTCTGAGGGAAGCTTGGGTTCCGGGGAGCTTGTCGGGCACGCCGCGGTCCTAAGGCCAGCAGTGCCCAGGCCGCCCCAGCCTGGAGCTGCGGGATGCTCCGCGGAACACGGCCGCCGCCTCGCTTCCTTGGTCCAAGAGATGCTCGGGGCTGCGCTGCTGGCCGCTTCGTGGGGGCGGGAGCCCGGCGCCCTGGGCGTGAGGCTAAGCCTGGGTGTCTCTGTGTCCCCGGCCAGCATGGGCGTGAGGGTTATGGACACGTCGTGGGTGGCTCGAAGAGGCTCCTCGGCCGGCCGGAAGGCATCCTGCGCCCCGCCTGCCATGCAGCCCCCCGCCCCGCCCGCTGAGCTCGCCCCGCCCCTGCCGTCGCCCCTCCCGGAGCAGTCCCCGGAGGGCCCCATGGTGCCCGCGCTCTCTCCATCCGGCCTGGGCCTCCAGCCTGCGGCTGAACGGACCAGGTAAGTCCGGGGCGCTGGCCCCCCACCGGACCCCCCGGGTAGGCTAGCTTGCAGTGCACGTGGATGAGGGGTTTCAGGTTTGCTGCACACGCTCAGAGCCTCGTGCAGTTGGTCATGTCCCCCGTCCCCTTTCTAAGCATCCTGGTTTGGCTTCTGCTTCATGCTGGCAGCAGGTACGGATTCATAGCCCCTGTGTGATCAGAGGGGGTCCAGGCTTTTTGAGAATAGCATCCCAGGTGCATGTGTAAGGTGGCAGCTTGCCAAAGCAGGCGAGGAAGCTGAGTTCCCAGCTCCTCTGTCCCCTCCTGTACTGGTACAGCTTGTTACCTCTATCGAAGTTTAGAATTTCAGTGGTTCTCCTCTCCACTCCTCCTCCTTTAGATGCATAGGGGCCATTTTTACTGCTAAAATGGGAGCAAGTCAGGTAAAGAATGGAGGTGACAAGATCATGCATTTCATTCTCGTGGAGGAAGAAAAGAGTTGGAGAGCCTGCTCCTTCCAGTGCTGGTTCCATGAGATTTTATGGAGAAAGGGCCTTGTCCCTCCAAAAATGGAAAGTGTGATCTGAGCCGGCACGGGGTCGCTGGTCCCCAGGGGCGCAGGGGAGGATCCCCCCCCCACAACCCCCTTTGAGAGGGGCATGGTCAGAGGGAGGGAATTCTACAAGCGGGGTTGCACAGACCCCTTGGCTGTTTCTCTCTGTTCTAAACAATTCAGAAAATTAGGAAAGCCACTTCACCAGGCCCACTGTGCATTCTGTTAGGAATTGGAAAAATTTTGGCGACTTTGGAAATCTGAACCTTTCAAGCCAGTCTTTGTATGCACTTGTATGTGTGCACACATGCACACAGATACCAATCCCTAAGTGAAGGGGTTGCAGGATTTTTTTTTTTTCTTTAATGTATAGAAAGTATTTTCCATGTGAGATGGGAAATGACAGAGTTGGCAGGGGCTGGAGATGACCCTGGATGGGGTGGTTGCTGATGGCTCCACCAGAGAGGGCAAGGGGTTGCCGACCCTGGCCATGGAATCATGGGCTTTGATTCTGTTTCAGGATGCAGGAGGGGAGAGAGAGGTCAGCAGGAAGCAGGGGCTGCTGTGGGGAGGAGGAAACTGACAAAGAGGAGACTTCCTGGAATGGTCTGCTGGGGAGAGGGCCAAGGCCAGGAAAAGGGCGCTGGCCGTAAGGGGGCCACCTGGAGATGGGAGTGGAGCTCAGCTTCAGAGCCCCCAGGAGGGGCTGGTCACCTCCACAGGCATCTTTGAAGGCCTTAAGAAGGTCTGGGAGGACCACGCCTGCCCAGAGAACATAAATTCAGTTCATGATTCTGATGCTGAAGCTGCCTGAGTTCAGGGACTGACTCTGTTTTATAACTCTCTTGTGTTACAGTGCTTCTAAAAGCAAAGAACTTTCTCCAGGATCAGGGCAGAAGGGAAGTCCGGGTTCTAGCCAGGGGACACCCAGTGCAGGCTCACAGCCCGGGGCACAGTCAGGCACGAGTCCGGGCCAGCCACCTGCGGACCAGAGCCCTCACACCCTCCGGAAAGGTACGTTATGGCCACCCTCATGACTAAATAAATAAAAGAGGGCAGTGTGGAGACTTACCCCGGGGTCTGGTGGTTAGGACTCTGCTTCCACTGCAGGTGGATGGGTTCAATCCTTTGTCATCGGGGAACTAAGATTCTGAATCAAAAAAAAGTAAAAAGAAGGAAAAAAGTAAAAAAAGAGGGCAGTGCAGAGGAGTCAGGGCAGTGGTACACCTAGAACAATGCAGATCTGTCCACATCTACACCTGGGATTCTTAAAGGGTAAACACCTCCAGGGCAAGTACACGGGACTGAGGGCAAGGATAGGAAAAAGACAGACTGAGTGATGGAGGCTCTGGGCCTCTGTGGCCGGAGGACTGGGTCAGAGGTCTCTGTTATGGCATCCCAGAGCCACTGGAGGTTCAGCCAGAAGAGCTTCCTGCCCCAAGGACGGTCGCTTTGTCCAGGGTCCAGTGTCCAGGTCCATCTCTAGTCGTCCCCTCCTGGACAGTGCATCCTCAACTCCCACCTTCTCCGAGCAACCCTGATACTTGTACCACTGTGAAGCGATGGAAGGACCCTGAACTCAGCCGCTGCCTGGGGGTGGGATGTGTGTGTGTGCGCGCGCATGCGCGCGCGCCAATTACAGCAGGAATCAAGAGAAGAGGAGGAGACATTAGTGAACATGTGGGCAGATAGGAAAACCTGTAGTTCTAGGTGAATTTTTTAAAATGGCATCAGCTGCCCTCAGAGTGCCAGGAGCTGGGCGTGGAGGCACTGGTGGTGAGGGGTCGGGAAAAGGTGCTCACAGCCACATGGATGGATGGTGAGTGCCACTTAACAACCCTGTGTGCTGATTCGTCTTTCAGTTTCCAAGAAGCTGGCACCCATTCCACCCAAGGTCCCCTTCGGCCAGCCAGGGCCCCTGCCTGAGCAGCCTGCCGGCCAGCCATCCCCACTCAGCCTGTCCCCCACGCCCCCCAGCACCCCATCGCCCTACGGACTCAGCTATCCCCCGGGCTACTCCCTGGCATCAGGCCAGCTCTCCCCCGCAGCCCCGGCACCCCCACTGGCCTCCCCCTCTGGCTTCACGGGCGCCCTAAGCAAGTCGCGGCCCACCCCGAAGCCCCGGCAGAGGCCCACCCTGCCGCCGCCCCAGCCGCCCACTGTCAGCCTCGCCGCCTCCAGCCCACAGTCCTCAGAGCATCCCGTGCTGGACGGTGTGTCCCCCGGGGAGAGCATGTCGACAGGTAACCTTGGCGCGTGTGGCATCTGGGGACTTTGCAGGAGGTGGGCCTTGTTTGCCAGGGATGACCGTGCTGGAGCCACCTGTGGCATATGGGGTGGTCTCCTTAGAAGCCCCTCTGAGGCCGTGGACACCCCCAGGCCAGTTGTCCTGCAGAGAAGGGGCTCCCTAGGGGATTTCTCCCAATTGAACACCCGCCAGCCTGGGTTCTGATCCTGCATCTGGGGGCCGAGCGCCCTGCGTCCTGGGAAAAGGCGGCTTCAGGAGGGGCTGGACTGTGATGGCAGAAAGTGGGATCACAGCACAGGTGTGTCTGGGGCTTTGCTCAGCTCAGCACTGGCAGCTCAGGTACCAGTTTTCACTGTGAGAACAGAGGTTGAGAGACAAAGACATAGTTTCCTAATAACTAAACAAGCCTTATGGGCTTCCTGATAACTCAGTTGGTAAAGAATCCACCTGCAGTGCAGGAGACCCCGGTTCGATTCCTGGGTCGGGAAGATTCCCCTGGAGAAGGGATAGGCTACCCACTCCAGTATTCTTGGGTTTTCGTGGTGGCTCAGATGGTAAAGAATCTGCCTGCAATGCAGGAGACATGGGTTTAATCCCTGGGTTGGGAAGATCCCCTGGAAAAGGGAACAGCTACCCACGCCAGTATTCTGGCCTGGAGAATTCCATGAGTCCATGGGGTCACAAAGAGACATGATTGAGCGACTTTCACTTCACTTCAAAAAAGGCTTATTAGAAAAAGGTTTTTTTCCTAGCAAAATATATTTAGAAAGGGCTCAGTAAAGAACCTGCTTGCCAGTGCAGATGTGAGAGATAATGGGTTTGATCCCTGGGTCAGGAAGATCCCTTAGAACATGGCAACCTACTCCAGTATTCTTGCCTAGAGAATCCCATGGACAGAGGAGCCTGGAGGGCTACAGTCCATGGGGTCGCAGAGTCGGATACAACTGAAGTGACTGAGCATGCAATTTCAGACAAGATTCTGTAAGCCTGGTTCTTTGAGGGGCTTTGTGGAACAGGCCCATGACAACTAAAATTAGTTTTACTTTAACATCAAAGGTGGAGCTATTTTTCCTCTAGGAAAATGTGTAACCATAACCCACACACACCACACAGATACATGCATGCGAGCATGCTTGCACGCACTCGTACCACAGATACACATAAATCACACACAGATACACCATATATACACCTACTGTATATACACACCACACACACACACACACAAACACAGCTGTCTCCACGCAGACACGCCACACACACACTGGAGGGAGCAGTCTGGCCTTGGGTCCTGACTTGTGCTTTTATTCATCCCCACGTCTGCCCTCGGGAGTGAGGGTTCCCTTGACCACATGGAAGGAGAGCCCATGGGTTTAGTGCTTTGCTGCCTAGAAGAGACTAGTCCAGTGCACGTGCCTGGGGTGGGGGAAACAGATGTATATACCATGGGGAGCGGCCGTCTGGCAATCTGGCTTTCTTTGGATGTGATTAACAGTGAAGGCCCAGTTGCTCTGTCCACCCTGAGGCTCTTAAGACATTAAGGAGACCCCTCCCTGGAGAACCACAGTGAACACCACCTCCCTCCCGCTGGTGGTTCTGGAAGAGTCCCTGATGGATGGCGGGGGTCCCAGCCACCCCTGGTTCAGAGCCGCTGCCCTTGAGCGGTCATCTGGGGGGCAGCGGCCCGGCCCCTCGTCCCGCGGGGCAGTGGTCTGAGCGGTGTGGTCGTCGCAGTTTGCTGCGGCCCCCTGACTGTGCGTTGGGCATGCTGTGTCCGTTGTCGTCTCATCGTCTCTCTTCCTCTCTCTGCCTCCTGTCGCTGTGTTCTCGCAGCTGTGTGACACGGGGGATGCGGTTGTGGACGCGTGAGGGGGATTGCAGGGTAAGCGGTCCCGGCCTCACCTTTCCCGGCCGCAGCCAGGCCGCACCCCGCGCTCTGCATGCACCCCGACCTGCACGGCAGCCTCCCGTGGCCTAGGGGCTCACCGGCCGCCTCCTGGCTTTTCTCAGGAGGAGAAAGAGGCTGCGCTCGGCTTCTCCCTCACTGTCCCCCTCCAGGGCCGCCCAGCCCCAGCTGCTTCCCACGCAGGCTTAGAAGGAAGGGGTGACGGCCCCCTCCCTCATCCCAGGTCTGTGTCACTGGATGGCCCGCTGGCTGACGACGTGTGCCCAGTGTTGGGGGAGGCACAAGCACCCGGAGTTTAGGGAGGGGCCCCCAGGGAGAGTACCTGCCTGGTCCTCTAGGATGGCCAGCAGGTTCTAAAGAACCCCTAGTGTCCATTCTAGAATTCACCCCGAGCTCATGTTGTCCCAGGTATGCAGCTAGCCAGGGCCTTTCTGTCCAATTCAATGAAATACTCTGGGAGCCCTCCTAGCAGTTTCCGCAAGGCCTCCTGCTCCCGTAAAGGGTAGAAGCTGCTAAAGAAACCAAAGGCAAGAACAGGCAGGAAGCAGGTGTCGGGGCCTGAGTCAGATGGGGCAGCCAGAGTGAAGCAAGGGGTCCCCTCTGCCCCCCAGAAAAGCTGCACATTCTGGACAGGAGTGGCTTTGCAGTGTCTGCCACCCACACGGGCCCCCTGACAGGCCTCCGGGGGCCTCTGTCCCAAGGACGGGCCTCTCCGTTCTCAGCCGTCTGCAAGGGTTTCTCTCCCACTGCATTCCAGCTGCCTGAGTTACCTTCCTGCTCAGTGTGGCTTAAGGAGTGGCCAAGGTGGCCGCCAGGTGGCTCTCCTCAGGCTGCGCGTCCTATACCTGCTTTGCCTGCGGGCACCTTCCCACCTGTGTCACCCCAGTGACTGCCAGGCCCAGGCAGGGTCAGAAGGCGCCCAAGGTCACACTCCTCCTGGGGACAGAGGCGGGGCTTTGAGTCCAAGCCAGGCCGGCAGGAGGAGGAGCACGGCCGAGGCGCGGACCCCCACCCCCCACTCCCGTCTCTACTCGGTCAGGCAGGGGGCTGTTTTGGGGGGTGGGGGTGGGGTCAGAGGAGAGGAGGACCTTCGTCCCAGAGCTTGCATGTTTGTGTGTCTTTGAAGACGGTGTCCACGCGTCTGTCTGTCCACTTGCCGTGGTCTTCCTTGGATGGAATGTTTGACAAAAACGGGAAGCCCCACCCCCATCTGCTCCCCCGTGGTGTGGGTCCTCAGTCCCCCACCTGGGGACGGTGAGGCTGAGCGGAGGCCAGAGCTCATCAGGCCCAGAGGGAGTCACAGGTCCCCTTAGCCCTGCGGCCCCGGGAGTCGGCGCTGCCGCCTGATGCCCGCCCCGCAGGGCCCCCAGCCCCGAGCTGCCTGCTGAGGTCGGGACAGACTGTGTGTGTTGCCTTGGGGACCAGCCCTCTTCCTGGTCTTTTTCTAGGAAGTGACCTTTCAGTGCCCGAGCAGAGGCGTAACTGGAGGCGAGCAGGATGGGAATGGGGGTGGCGGTGCCCACAGGGAGCAGCTTGCCCCCCTTACTCCCGGAGTCCTCAGGGAGACCCTTGTCCCACCTCCCCCAGCCCCTTAGGCATACATGTGTGGTCTTGAGTTGGGCCACTGTGTCAGGACCCCCTGTCCGGCCACGCACTTGAGAGGTGGCTGTGTCCCCAGGCTGTGACCGATCCCTGCAGACTCCAGGAAACTAAATGCAGCCCTGACATCCCCAATCCGGTGTGACCTGGCCCAGCCAGGGGGTGTCCTCTATACGCAGAGTCTGGTTCCAGGGGGTAAGGATCCGCTGGGCCTGAACCACAGGTAGGAATCTGAACCACATCCAGGAATCTGGATGTCTGGGCCCATGGGCGGAGCGGGCCCCTTTAAGAGGCTGCATCAGGGGACCCCCGCACCAGCTGGCCCTGCCATGACACCCCAGGCCCCCAGCCTCTCAGCCCGCCCCCCACCCCTGCCGCCTTGCAGATCTGGTCCACTTCGACGTGCCCTCCATCCACGTGGAGCTGGGGTCGGCGCTGCGCCTCGGGCCCCTGGAGCACATGCGGCGACACTCGGTGGCTGAGAAGAGAGACTCGGAGGAGGAGTCGGAGAGCACGGCCCTGTGAGCAGCACCGCGCACGCGCCTGCACACGGCCCTGAGAGCAGCACCGCGCACGCGTGTGCTCACGGCCCCTGCCGTTGCAGCCGCCGCCAGGTGGGACCCCTGCGGATGGCCACGTGGCAGGTTTCTGTGGTGCGGATGTTTTTTCGTCCCCTCTGGGTGGTGACTCTGGCCTTTTGTTTGATCTTTGCCTTTTGACTTTGTGCCTATTTTGATCCACTTTCGGCCTCCACGCCAGGCGACCGCCCTCCCCACCCGAGGGCTTGTGTCAGAAACATCCTCTGCAGGGTGGGTGTGCGCGGCTCGGTGGTGGTCAGCCTGGGGCTGCCTGTCACCCGTGCTGACGGCTGCCGTGAGTCCTGCGAGGTCCGCCTGATGGTGCAGAGCGGGGAGGGGACAGGGGAAGAGATGGGGCAGGGGGCGGAGCGTCTAGCTCTCAGGAGCCTGGAAGCCTGGGGCCCTGGCCGGCCTTCCTCTTCACAGCAAGGAGCCGGCCGGGCAGACCTTCATCCGTGGGCTTTGATGTAAATGGCTGAAGACAAAATTTAAGTTTTACTCCTCCACGCTGTGGAATGAAGCTCCCTTTACTATCTTACGGTTTTCTATTTCTGAATTTTAAAAATGATCTTGAGTGTGTCTGGGGGACCCAAATGTAACTCCCCAGGCACCCCCCCCAAAACTTGAGATGTGTCTCAGTAATTGCAGCCCTCCAGGGTCCCCCAGCTCACTAAGAAACGGGGTCATTTTCTGGAGGTCAGAAGTGAATAGCAATAATCCTGTCACCCAAAGCCCTAGAGGGGAAGGGGGCATGGCCCACGGAGCCCCCAGGCCCACACCCCCAGCCGTGCGGTGGGCAGAGCTTGGCTCACCCTTCCACAGAGTCCCCAGCCGGCCCCGGGGAGGAGACCCTGGGGGTCTGGTCACACCTGGGACGGAGGGGGAGAGAAGTGGATTCCGGTCATGCATGCAGAGTCCAACCTTACAGTTTTATCCTTTTCAAATAGAATACCTAAACTGGATATAATATTTGTATATATGAAATCTATATTTGTTTAATTTGAGCCATTCAATCTAAACCCATGTACAGGTGTACAATGAGAGATTTAAATGCTTCATTATTTTTCCCAACCAAGTGTAAAGTAATCCTCCTCCAACAGTGGGACTTGCTGATTTCTGATGTTCCCGGCTTTGCTCGCTTCCTGGCAGGGCAGCTCAGTACCCAATTTGTAATGGAGCCCGGGGGATGACAATTACCTTTCAATACGTGTACAAATAGTTGTCAAAAGTAATGTTATTAAAATAGATTTATTATCCCTGAGCATGGCCTATCTTCCTGTCTTAACAACAAGCTTGAGGGGATGCGGGAGGCGATGCCAGGGACTCCAAGGTCATGGTGAGTCCAGTCCTTGGTCTCTGTCTCAGCACCTGTGTCTCTTTAAAGCTCCCCCTCTCTCCTCCCCGGTGGTAAGAACACGTGAATACTAGCGGTGTCTGTGAGAATCCACCCCCTTCTCAGACACTGACCTCAGTGCTGTCCAGCCCTAGGGGGAGGCCCGGCCGCTGGCCCCACGCGGTGGCGCTCCACACTCCAGTCTGTTTATGCGGCAGGAACGGCAGCCCATCTCTGCGTTCCTGGAACCACTGCACGCCCACCCATCACGGTCCGCAGCTGACAGTCCACAAGACTTGACTTTGGCTAAGACACCAGGCTGCAGAGGGGTGCTGGCTCCCCGGGGATGGACTCCGAAGGTCGCTGCCAGGATCAAGTTGCTTCCAGGCACCCTGGGCGCCCGCAGTGCAGAGCTGTGCCCCAAGACCCTGCTTGGCCGCAGCACAGGGACAGAGCACTCAGGGTCCAGACGCCCACCTTCACAATGTCCCATCCTTGGAGACACCATTCCTGAGGCTGCGTCCCCAGCCCAGCGCTCGTGCTGGAGACCGAAGGAAGCCACGGCCTCCCGCCACACTCCCCAGCCCCACGTCTACTGGGCCCTGGCCTTCTTGCTCTGTGGGCTTAGGGGCTGCTCTGTGGGGGCGCGTTTCTGTGGTGGCTCCACGTCCTCCCCGGCGAGCAGGGCCGCCCGCACCTGCCGCAGCTCCCGGCGCTCCCGGCGCCCCTCCATCTCCTCCAGGTCCCCGGCGAACAGGGCCTTCAGTGGCGCCGTCAGCCTGGGCACCGTCGGGAGGTCCCCCAGGCTGACCTACGAGGCAAGATGAGGCTGTCATGGCTCACAGGCACCGGCCACCCTCACAGGCAGACTTGGCTGGAAGACTGGCCCAGCCGTGGGGAGAGGAAGCCAAGCTCCAGAGGCCCAGCTTTACTGCTCAGAGAACGCCATCCCCGGGCCCTCATGGAGGGTGGCTCATGTGTCATAGCTGGGCCTCCATGGGGCTTTTGGGGGCCTGTGCCCCAAGGCTCTGTGCCAGCTGTGGTGGGCAGCAGGCCGAGCCCGGCCATCCACACGGATGGAGGCGCCTCTCCCCGCCCCGCCCAAGGGGTCCCCTCACCTTCATGTGGTCAAAGGCGATGCCCACTTTCTCGTTGAAGTCAGGGCTGAAGAGTGGGATCTTGGCATAGCGCTGGCTGAAGTGGGTCAGCATGATGAAGGCTGCGCTCATCCGCATGCCCACGCCGATGGCCTGGGAGGTGGTGCTGCACACATGGGTCAGCGGAAGGCTGGAGGAGCAGGCCGCGCAGACCCTGGCCCAGCCAGACACCTGGGGGCCGCAGGCTTCCTGCCGCCGACACAAAGCCACCCCAGGGCCCGTCTTCCCACCTCCCCCAGTGCAACCCAGGCTCTGCGTTGTGGGACTGCCCACCAGTGAGGGCCTCAGGGGGACAGGGGCCTCCCACTTGGGGCGACACACTCCTCCCTTAGATCGCACTATGACCCTGCCCCAGCCCCGCTTCCCTGGCTTCAGCATATTTTCAGTTCTTTCCTGAGCCACACCTCCTCCAGAGCCTTGCCTTAGAGGTGCCGCAGAAATAAAAGTGGAGGCTGGGGAGCCAGCCACTCGGGGTCAGAAGCCCCCACGGCCCTTGGTGGGAAACAGGCTGGCCCAGCATCAGCTGGGGAGCCAGACGGACTGGGCGCTCTGTACCTGTGTGTCTTCTCCACAGCTTCCTCTTCCAGACCGTCTTCCAAGGTGGCCTCGTGGATCAGGAGGGTGGCATCCTTCCCTGAAGCAGCAGCACAGGTGCCAAGAATAAGCCCTCTGCCTGGGGGCCACAGGGGTCTGGGGGCCGCACAGAACACGCCCCTACTCACCCATCTGGACCAGAGCTTCACAGGGCATGGTGTCCCCCGAGTAGACCACCTTCCAGCCGGACATGTGGACCAGCGCACAGCCGAAGGCATGCTTGCAGTGCCGGACCAGGCAGGTCTGGAACTGGAGGAGGGGTGGTGGGCTCACAGCCAGCCACACGCTTCCGTGGCTCCCACCTGCCCACCTGCGCCCAGGCCTCCCCCTACCTCCTCCAGGCCACAGGTTTCCAGCAGCAAATTTATCAACCTTTCTACCTCGGGGCTGGAGACCTCAGCTCCCTTCTGAAGGCATTTGGCAGGAATAACACTGTGAGAAGATAAAACATTTAAGAAAAAGAACGTTTAATTTGATGTTCAAGCCGCTGACTAGAGAGCCCCACTATTACAAAGGAACAATTCAGTGCTGTCACTGAAGAAGCAGGGTGCTAGGCTTGGAAACCGTTTCACAGAGAAGTGCTGGCAGAAATCTAGACTTGCGGATGGAAGTGAAGGAGGCCGGGAGAAACCCAAAGCGAAGGGCCTTTATGAGTGGGAACCAGCCAAGGGTTTCCACCCTCCCCGGCTCTGCCGCCCGGCCCGAGCCCACCTGACGTGGTGCAGCAGCGGCTGGCACTGGTTATGGTACTGCTGCAGCCAGGTCCGGAGCTGGGTGGGGGCGACCACGAGCAGGGGGTGGCAGGGTCTGCCCAGCGATGCCTGCAGTGGGGAGAGAGCAGATGTTTCAGCGGAAACGGTGTGGAGTGGGAGGAGGCGTGTGTGTGCCATCACAGGACAAGGGAGCAGTACAGTCCAGTGGACTCACCAGAGCACGCTCTCTCTGTAGCAGGATGTTCAACAAGCCCTGGGAGGAGGAGGGGACACAATCAGCCTCGTGCAGACCTGACCTCCCTCCCGAGTTGGGGCCCTGGGACCCCAGCTTGCAGTCCCTGGTTGCCGTCAGCCACCCACCTCTGATGCCCACCACCCGGCTGCTGCCCGCCTCTGGCTGAAGGTGGCTCCAAGCAGCCACCTGGCCAGGGGAGGCCCTGTGGCCTCAAGATTAGGCTACCGGGTTTTCCTAAGACACCACGCCGGGTGGGAGTCACAGGGCCCGAGGAGGGAGCCCACTCACCGTGTGGTGGTCGGCGTGCAGGTGGGACACGAACACGGCAGCCAGGGAGCCCAGGACCCGGTCCACGCCGTCCCCATAGTGGCGGCACAGCTGCCCGAAGGTGCCCTCCCCGCAGTCCAGCAGCAGGGACGTGTCGGGGCTGTGGGGGACGGGGGCGGGGGGGACTCACTCAGGGAGGAGGGCAGGGCAATACCTCAGCCCCACCCAGGGGGGCTGCCCTCAAGGTGAAGGCGGCCTCACATCTGTCCTCCTCCTATCAGAGGACATCCCGACGCCCCGGGACATACACGAGTGTCCTCGGAGTCGCACAGATGCTGGGCATCCAAGAGAGGGTCTGTGTGGGAAGCGGAGCCTGGCGGCAGGTGCACCACGACGCTGGTGGGGGCGGTTAGTGACTAGTTCACAGGAGGAGCCGAAAGCCCAGTGAGACCAGGTGATGGCTCACAGCACACCACCTGCTTCATCCAAAGATGACTGGGCATCCAACTGCGCGGACCCCCCACATCCAAGTCAGCTACTCGGACCACCCGTCACCTTACTGCCCGACCCCTCCCCGGGCACTCCAGCCAAGACTGGCCTCCAGGGATTAAAGGCTGCACCTTCTGATTCACCTGGGAGTGGGGCAGGGTCCCCCCACGGGCGGCGCCTCCCTTCAAGGGTTCATACCTGATGTTGACGAGCGTGGAGCTCACATTCCGGATCTTCATTGGGATCGCAGACCCTGTCCCCAAGAAGACCACTTCTGGGTACTGGCTGCTGGTTGCTATGGAAAAACACATCGTGAGCCAGCCCTGAGGTTAAGTACAGATCCCCAGGAGGGGGTGATGTTCAGACCAGAAGGGGCGGAAAGCAGAGCAATTCCACAGGCCCAAGTCTCTTGGTGGTGAAAGTTGCTCAGTCCATGGAACTCTCCAGACCAGAATACTGGAGTGGGTAGCCTTTCCCTTCTCCAGGGAATCTCCCCAACCCAATAATCAAACCCAGGCTCAGGTCTCCCGCATTGCAGGTGGATTCTTTACCAGCTGAGCCACAAGGGAAGCCCAAGAATACTGGAGTGAGTAGCCTATCCCTTCTCCACCGGGTCTTCCTGACCCAGGAATCGAACCAGGGTCTCCAGCATTGCAGGCAGATTCTTTACCAACTGAGCTTTCAGGGGAGCCCCCAAGTCTCCTACGAGATGATATAACAGGGGGCCCCTCTCCGTGCTGTCAATCAGCTCAGACCTCCAGGCTGAGCCCACCTGGCACAGGTCCCGCCCTGCTGGGAGGGGCTCAGGGGGGTTCACTCTCTGGGAGGAAGAGGCACAGCCTCCTGGATTCTGAAGCATGGGGCCCCACAAGCCTTGCCCAGCCAGACAGGCCGCATGTGCACGCGCACAAGCAATAATACAAATGGGGCTTTAACGTGCGAACCTGAAACCTACCCCGGCAAGCGCAGCCAGGGAGGCATAGTCCTGAAACTCCAGCCTGGCGCTGACTGGCTTGAACCTGACCCCGCCTTCTGGTCCAGCCTCCTTTCTCCACTTCAGTTGTGAGCTGAGACCACCACCACTGGGGAAGCCAACTACTGCAGAGAGGCCACGGAGTTCCCCAAACTGTCTTCCCATTGGGGCAGGGGAAGCCCGACGCGGTGAGTGACGGGGCCAGAGTCCTCCCGTGGACCCTTAGAGCAAAGCTGGGACCAGACCCCAGGTTCTGCCCAGAACCTCACCCGAGGTCCCAGACCCTCATGCTCGGCTTGCGTGGGCCTCATCACCTAACTTCCGACCTGACTGGTCTGGGTGGGGGCAGGCACTGGTAGTAAACAGACCAGAAGGCCCTGGGGTTAGACAGTGTCAGGCTGACCCTGTGCTCTGTGCTGCACGAATGCCCTCAGGAGGGCAAGCCCGGGAGGGGCTGGTCCCTGGTCTGCCTCACCCTCTGGGCTGTCCTGGGCTGTCTTCCTATACTCCTGCACGCTCTCCTGGAAGTTGGGGAGCTCCAGGGCCTCGGCGATGAACTCCTCAGGGTCACAGGTCAGGACGGCATCCCTGCAAGAAGGTGGTAGAATCGGGACAGAAGGGCGCCGTGGCCGTGAATGAGACCTGACGTCAGCACCGACCCTGGGGACTGTCTGCAGGTGCTTCCACCTCTCAGTCACGCCGTGGCAGACCCTCCCCAGCCCAGCGGGTCTCACACCTCTGGTCCTCAGAACCTCGCAGCTCAAAGCGGGCCGGGCTGGCCCTGGCAGCACTGATAGTGGGCAGGGGCCTCCCTGACCTCTACTCACTAGACCCCAGTCGTGCCGGGCATCCCCCTGGGGGAGGGGAGGAGGGCTCTTAAAGGGCCCCAACTATTCAACACAGTGGTGCCCAGGGTCCAGCCACCTTTCCAAACGTGGTCCCCTTGGACCACACTGGTGTGCACAGGACACTTCAAATTTTTAAACACTGAAGACAGAGGGCAGTAAGCACCTCTCACGTGACTGGCTGCAGGGTAAGCCGGGTTCACCAGGTGCCTCAGGCAGGGCCGGCCTCTGACCCAGTACCCTTCCCCCACCCCCACTTAAGAATCTTCCAAGGAAACCCTGTTCCACCCAAGGATTTTTATGGAAGGCACTTGTTTCGTTAACGTAGCAGGAGGACTGCAGGGCCTCCAATGAACAAGCACCCCCACCTGGAAACCTGGCAACAACCTTGTTCTGAAAAAAAGCCCGACAGTGTATCAGGCCCTAAACCCACAGTATAAACATACCTCTTAACACGCCCCCACACCCCGGGTCAGAAATCACAAACTGGTAACAGGCAGTCTTTCAGGGTGACCGGATGGCGGGTGACTGACTTTCCTGCTCGGAGGCAGAGGCCACGTGGCTACAGACCTGAGACACTGACCACCCCCCCCCCACCCCCGAGACCACACTGACCTCTGCCACTCCCGCCGGGGCCGGAGCTGGTACTTAAGGAGACACTGGCCTCGGACCGTGGGCACACCCTGGGTAGCACTGCCTTCCTGCAAGAGATGGAGCTGTGACCCATGGGGGGACAACAGGGCCAGAGAGGTCACTACCTGAGGGCGGGGGCCAGCAAGTGGAGGTGGGGGGGTTATCTGAGGGCAGGGGCCCGCGAGTGGAGGTGAGGGGCTGCTACCTGAGGGTGGGGACTGGCGAGTGGAGGTGGGGGTGTTATCTGAGGGCAGGGGCTGGCTAGTGGAGGTGGGGGGCTGCTACCTGAGGGCGGGGGCCGGCGAGTGGAGGTGGGGGGGTTATCTGAGGGCAGGGGCCGGCTAGTGGAGGTGGGGGGCTGCTACCTGAGGGCGGGGGCCGGCGAGCGGGGGGAAGATGCCGGGGTGGATGAGGCCGAGCTGGGTCTGGATCTTGTGGCTGCGCAGGTTGTGGACCGACTCGCAGGTCTCGTTCAGAACCAGGTGTTCAGTGTCGGGCCCGAACCTAAGACAGATGGACACACGGTCGTCATGGTGTCTTTCTGGGGGCACTCCAGCCCACGGGGTGGTCATGTACTGGGAGCGCTCAAGAGGGTGAGTGACCTGTCCAGAGGTCACCCCGAGTGGCCAGACACAGCCCAGCTCCTCCTCAGAGCCCAGTTCAAAGCCTTTGGGAAACCAGGAAGAGTTCTGGGGCTGGGGACTCGGGAACACGAGGGAGCACAGGGATGAGGGGAGGAAAGGAAGATGGTGATGGACGCCAACACTCAGACCCCGAGGGGCAGAGGACCAGGGGCGCCAGCAAGAGAGGAGTCACCACACGCCCCAGTCCAACCCCAGCCAAGTCCCTCCACCCAGCCCTCAGGCGGGCGGTGGGGAAGAGCAGGAAGGTGCCCAACGTGGACAGAGCTTCTAAAGCAAGGCTGCTACTTTATCCTCCACGTGTCTTATTTAGGAAACACACACGTGATCATCAACACAGGCAGGGTTTGTTCCGAGGTGACGGTGTGGAGGGTGCAGGCAGGAAGCCAGCCCCAGGCCAGCAGACGTGTGCCCGCAGCGCCCCCTCGCAGGGACTGTCTTCACAGCACAGACGCCCCCAGCCTCCAGGGAGGGCAGAAACCTGGGGGCCCTCATACCTCTCCATCCACTGCTGGTATCTGCTGTCCAGGAGCACATGCTCCGGGGCCATGTGGACCACCAGGGCCACGGGGGCGTCGGCCTTCCCTTGGTAACTGGGAGGAAGCAAGTGGGAGCTCTGCTAGGTCCAGTGAGACAAAGAGTGCAGACCTCAGACTGGGCAGCAGGAGCCCAGACCTGCTCTCCCAACCAATGTCGGTTCTCACCTCCCTCCAGGAGGGCCCTCCTCACCTCCTGAAGGTGGTGTTCTCACACAGCGGCTGGATGAACCCTTCTTCTGGACATTCTGCTACGATGAAGGTGATCCCGGGGTCCGGAGGGGTGCAGATCTCTTCAGGCAGAATCTGTGAAGTCCCCGGGGTCACCATGTGCTCCCAGGGCAGGCCCCCAAGTCCCCAGTGTTAGCCCCCTCAGGGAGCGCCCACACCTCCGGCCCTCTCTCCACGGACACCAGCCAGGGCTGGCCGGCCGGAGAGGGCATTTCACACTCGGCTCTTGGCAGAGTCTCGTCCTTACATCCTCCCACCCTGGTGAGGATGTCACTCCTTGGGGCCACACGCCTGAAGTCCACCCTGAGGGGGTCTCCCCTGAACCCAGGGACAGGGACAGCCCTCATCCTATCAGGAAGACCCCCAAATCCTAAAGGGAAACCCCCAGAAACGCCCCCATGTGGCCAGCACTGATGTGCAGGACAAGCCTAGACAAGCTCAGCTCAGTGATGAAACCCAAGCTGCTCACTCCCCTGTAAGTGGGGCCCAAACCAGACAGCGACTGTCCGGCGTCCAGGCCCGGCTTGTGCCTGCCAGGACCGCACCCACCTCTCTCCCTTCGTAGGTGACGCTCTTCCCGTCCTTGACGGCAGCAATGATGGGGGCGATGGCGGCTGTTCCGCTGAAATGACAGGCGAGGCCTCGGTGAGGGCGGGGCCCTGGGGGCACCCTGTGCCCAGCAAGGCCCCCCCAGACACCCCGCCACTCACACTGGGAGACCCAGCTCCTTCGCTTTGAGCACCAAGAAGTTTCCCTTCTTCACGTGGAGCTGTGAGGAAGAGGACAGCACGTGAGGCCAGGGTCTGACGGAGAAGCTCGGTTTCCACCAGCAGTTTCACAACTGGTTTAGCACTGGAAACCGAATGCTTTAAAACTGAGCTGCTTACTTCCCCAACCTTGTTACCTCCTTGTCCATCTAATAAAATGCCCTCTATTCCCATCCCAAGTAAGAAGCGTCCTCCAAGCATCTGGAGGAGAGATGCTCGCTTTGTTGTCCTGCGCTGGTCAAGTGACGGCCAACGGAGCGTCACCAGAACAGAGTCCAGCAGAAACAGTCACAGATCCACCGTGTGACACGGCACTCCGGGGACAGGGAAACTGTGGGTGGTTTCTCTTGTTGACTTTTCACATATGTGGCAAAACTGTGCTGCTGCTTTTATACCGAGAGAAGTTAAAATAAAAAATTCCCAGTGTTCTCTTATTATGTTAAAACGGAAAAAAATCCTATCACAAAACCTCATAATCATCATTCTGTACTTAAAAACTTGCACAACTAGAGGGGCCTCTGCTCGCAACCAGAGGAGCTCCCGTTCACAAGCAGACAGGAGCCCCTGCTCACAACTAGAGAAAACCCATGCAGCAGTGAAGACCCGGCACCGCCAGAAATAAACAAACGTAATAAGGGCTTCCCTGGTAGCTCAGAGGTTAAAGCATCTGCCTGCAATGCAGGAGACCTGGGTTCGATCCCTGGGTTGGGAAGACTCCCCTGGAGAAGGAAATGGCAACCCACTCCAGTATTCTTGCCTGGAGAATCCCATGGACGGAGGAGCCTGGTGGGCTACAGGCCACTGGGTCGCAAAGAGTCAGACACGACTGAGTGACTTCACTTTCACTTTCTTTCAATAATGATTAAAAAAGAAAATCTCTTACCAAGGTGGGTATAGAGAGAACGTATCTCCAGATAAAAAAAGCTATTAATTGAGCCCAGAAATAAATCCACACACCTACAGTCAACTGATCTTCAACAAAAGGGGCAAGAATACATTAACACAATAGGGAAAAAGACTTTCTTCAGCCAGTGATGCTGGGAAAGTTGGACAGATCCATTTAAGTCAGCGAAGTTAGAACGCTCCCTCACACCATACACAGAAATAAAGTGGCTCAAAGACTTAAATATAAGACATGACACCATAAAACTCCTACAAGAGAACACAGGCAAACGTTCTGACATAAATCATACCGATGTGTTCTTAGGTCAGTCTCCCAAAGTAACAGAAGTAAAAATAAACAAATGGGACCTAATCAAATTCACAGCTTTAGCAAAGGAAACCATACACAAAATGAAAAGCCAACCTACACGGTGGTAGAAATATTTGCAAATGATGCAACTAAAAGGGGTTAATTTCCAAAATATACAAACAGCTCATAAACTCAACAACAACAAAAAAAAGCAACCTAACAGAACAACGGGCAGACCAAAATAGACATTTCTCCAAATAAGATATATATGGACAGCCAATAGCTATGCACGTGAAAAGATGCTCAACATTGCTAATTATTAGGGAAATGCAAATCAAAACTCCAATGAAGTGCCACCTCTCACCAGTCAGAATGGTCATCGTTAAAAAGTCTACAAAACAATAAATGCTGGAGAGGATGTGGAGAAAAGGGAACCCTCCTACACTGTTGGTGAAAATGTAAGTTGGTGTAGCCACTGTGAAAAACAGTATTAAGGTTCCTCAGAAAAGTAAAAACACAATTACCATACAATCCAGCAATCCCACTCCTGGCTATATCTCAGGAGAAAACCGTAATTTAAAAAGATATACGCACCCTAATGTGCACTGCAATACTGGTTACAACAGCCAGGACATAGAAGCAACCCAAACATCCATTGATGGACGAATGGATAAAAAAGATGTGGTATATAAGTATATATATGTATATACATAATAGAATATTACTCAACCATAAAAAAATTAAATGCCATTTGCAGCCCCATAGATGGGCCTACAGATTATCATATTAAGTGAAGTCAGAAAAAGACAAATACCATATGCTATCACTTATTCGTCCAATCTAAAACAGGATACAAATGAACCTATCTAAGAAAAAGAAAAAGAAAGACTGGTCACCAAGCGGGAAGTCCGGGGTGGGGGAGGGGAGGGGAGGATTGGGAGCTTGGGATTAGCAAATGCAAACTATTATATATAGAATGGGTATAAGCTCCTACCATATAGCACAAGAAAATATCCTGTGATAAACCGTAATGGAAAAGAATATTTTTAAAAAGAGTATACATACACACGGGTATAACTGAATCACTTTGCTGTACAGCAGTAGTTAACACTGTAAATCAACTCTATTTCCATTGACTTCAGAAACTTAACCTTTTGCTATTTCTGAAGTTCAAGACTGAGGCTCACAGTCAACTATGAAACATGTCTCCAAAGACTGACTCTGGTTGGAAGACAATCTGGATACATACACGAGCACAGGTGGTTTACTGGGAACCAGGGTGTGTTTTCTCTGATCACAGAGAAAGCTGCTACCCTCAGATCACCAGACACATGCTCACCTTACAGACGAAAGCCACCACCAAGGAGGTGTCCCTGCCACGCGCTTTCCAGCCGACACCTGAGAAGAGACAGTCCGACCGTGACCAGGCGAACGGCAAGGCTTCCAGGTGTCACAGATCAGTGGTCATCTGACACCTAATCTGGCGTCACACAAATTTAAACGGAAGGAACTTTGGATACAAACACACTTGTTTTTCCCTCAAGCAGAACTTTCTTTTTTTTCTAACTCATGTTGAGATTCGAGTAAACAAAAATGCAAAAACTCAAACCAGAAAAGAGCAAGTGAAGGGTTTTAAAATGTTTTATGTTTTACCTAGAAGTGGACATGAGAGAAAAAAATAAGCTGTAATGTGCTTTATCAATAACTCTGTGAGAAATAACATAAAAGTTGAAAGGCCTACAAAAATGTCAGTCCTCACTCATGCCATCCAAGAAGGACAGTTCACAGGGCTGGGGCCCCTCGGTCCTCAGAGCAGAGGCGGGAACTTATCAAGCTTGCCCATCCCTGGACCACAGTGTCCTCAAGCAGCCCAATTCCTCTGGTAGGTCTCATTCTGGAATTCTGATCCCGTTTCCCAGTGGGCTGTCATTCTGGAAGAGGAGGCACAAAGCCACTCTTTGACTGCTTTGTCAGCTTGGCTGTTAGGTCCTGCATTCACAAAAATTAACTGGCATCACTGCTGCCTCAATGAGACACAAACAGTTCATCGAGCCTTCTCCATCTGCTGACACCAACAACGTGAGAGCAGTGTTCCTGTGTGTGTGGTTTTGCCAACACGACAGGTGCACACGCAAATACTGATTTGCTACACGTGAAATGGGAATTCAAAAAAATCCAAAGACTCGGTAACGAATTGTACAGACTTAATGATCTGTACTGTATAACGAAATAAACAACATAATTTTGTACTAGAAAATGGGAAACACAAAAGCCTCTGTATGAATCATTTGCCAGGCCCTGTTCTCCTCTGGATAAACTGGACCCAAAGCTTGGGCCCCCACCCCCCTGCTACAAACTGGCCCTTAAGGCTCCGTGCAGCCACCTTTATGACAGCCTTCTCAGCTGCCCGCAGGTGTCCTAACGTGACAAGGAAAAGTGTTCTGCACAGAGAACTTCCTTAGGACAAAAACTTGAATGGAGAGCAGAAGGAAGCAATGGACTAACAGACCCCATGTCCACCCCAGCCCCCTCGACAGCACATTGCTGACCGAGCACCATTACCGTCGGGGCGCTGCTCCCCGTCAGCTGATTCCGCGAGTGGAGGCGGCTGTGGACTCAGCCGCTCTGGACTCTGCACAGGCGGCTGCTGACCGCTCGTCTGCTCGCCTGGTTGGTAGGGGAGATGAGCAGATGACAGAGCCCTTGGGCGAGCTCACAGCCAGTTGCCCACTACACTGGCCTGTCCTCCACTGGCCACCAGCAGTTTCTCCCATCCCCCCACCTTCCTCAACTAGGACCCACCTCCTCCCGCTCCAAGAAAATGTGGCTTTCTAAATGTTTGCCTGTGCAGCTCAGCTTGCAGGATCTTAGTTCCCTGACCAGGGATCGAACCTGGGCCCTGGCGGTGAAAGCATGGAGCCCTAACCAATAGACCGCCAGGGGTCCCCCCCATGTGGCTTGGTACTCACAGTGGATGGGGATCTGGAACACTGTCATGGTCTCATCCTTGTATTCTGGTGCTGAGTGGGGCCGCACGGCTGTGGGGAAAAGACCACAGGATAGTGACCGGGGCCGCAAACACAGGCATGAGAATCACCTTGAGATCACCACCCATGAGCAACCGAAGTGCTTTGGATTTTTGCATAAATCTGCATTAAACCAAGAATTTCTAAGTAAATGAAAATATTTAGGGAGGCAGCAAAAATACATCTTCAGCCGTTAACGTTTAACACAGCCACGTGAGAAGACATAAGAGGATCACTGGTGATGAACCGCCAAAAGAAAATGAAGCCGATGGTTTAGTGTAAGAGACCCAGGTTGACACTCAGCACTGCCAGGCCAGGGAACCTATGCTCTCAACTCTGAGAGCCAAGACACGTTCTGAAATAAAACACCAGCGTTCTTCTACAGAAGAACCAACCAGAGATGCCCCTGGCCCGGCCGGTACCTCGGTCAGGCCTCTTCCCATCAACTGGCCACGTGCTCCCAGAAAAACTGCTCCCAGCCCCTCTCTCTGTGAGGGATCCAAGGCCACTCAATGGTGCCACCCACCTACAGGGCCAGGAAGGAGCCTCAGGGCCCCAAGGGAGACCCCATCCTGCACACACCCCATTGCTGGCAGCTTTTGACTCACTCCTGCCTTCCCGCTGTTGTTTAAGGGGATGAGGTAGGGGCAGAGAAAGCGCAGTCAGCAATAGGTTCAAAATTCATCTCACATGGATGAAGCATTTAAGTTTTAACGTTTACTTTGGTCAGCTTTTATGTATTCTGATTTGAGAGAAGGGGGCATATGAGTAGTTATCAAGGACTTACCCAGGTCTATTCCTTTCAGTGGACCAGAAAATATTTTGATAGCTTCCAGATACTTCTCCTAAGAAAGAAAAACGAGGAGGACGAAACACATGTTCAAGGGTCAATACATGAGAGACACTGGAGGCAGCAACATAAAACATACTTCAGAGAGCACTTTCAACTTTCTTACTGAGTGTCCACCACAGGTAAGATGCCTGGGGGTCAGCAATGAGAAGACGGGGTACCTGCGCTCACAGAACTTAGAAACCAGGGAAAGAGACAGAAATCATAAAAACAACAGCAAGCAGCTGTGGGGCTGAGCGTCCTGCACAGGAACAACACAGGAGACTGGGGGCCAAGCAGTCTGCAGAGTCGCCGGCTGGGGGGGTGCCTCCCAGGCCAAAGCCCTGGAGCCGAGCCCGGAAGTTTGGGAGGACACAGGAGAGAGAAAATTATCTTGGCCTGAGACAGGTGGGGGCTTTGTGAAGCGCTCAGAGCTGGCCCCACAGCCTCGCCGTGTGGCCGGGCATAGATGCAGGGCAGGTGAGAGCCGGGGCCAGCGGGACCTGGGGGCCACGTGACGGTATCTGGACTCTGTTTACAGAGACCTGTGAAGGGTTTTAGGACGAGGTGACCCGCCTTCCATTCCACTTGAGGGATCCCTGTGGCCGCGGGGCTGGACAGTCACGCGGGTGGAGGAATGGATGTGGGAAGTGATGGCAGACCATGGTGGGACAGAGCTAACGAGGAGGACAGAGGGACGGCTGCGAGGCGTTATTCTGGAGACACATGTCACAGGCAGGGCTGGTGTCTGGCTGCCTTTCCCCCTAGGACCTGGGACGTGAAGTGAACCCTTACACCAATAATGTGTTTATAACCTGTCAACAGTGTTGTAAGCTGGCTTGGAAGGTACAACAGAGATGTCTGAAATTTAATAAATAAGAATAGAAGTTGTTCATGTTGAGGTTTGACAGAAAACAACAAAATTCTGTAAAGCAATTATCCTTCAACTAAAAAATAAATAAATTTTAAACAAAAAAGAATAAAAGCTGACATCTTGTGTCTACATGGTGTGAAACAAAGTGACCCAGTGCTCTGTTACCTTGTTTAATTCGTAACACCTGCAACCCTTTCACAGCTACAGACACTGAGGCTCCAGGAGGGAATGTGACCTGAGCCCAGTCAGAGTCAATAAGGCTTGGACTCAAGTTATCTTTAGCTTGAAACGCAAAGTGTTTCCACTGCTCTGAGATTTCTCTGGAGGGCAGAGGGCCGATGTGCAAAACTGGAAATTCCTGTGCAAGTTAAAATGGAAGGCTCAGCTTTGAGACTCACCAGTTGTGGAGGTCCAGAAAGCACACACTTTGGAACTCCGGTTTCCTTTAAAGTGAGGATCATTCCTAAAAAAAAAAACAGAATGAATAAACTCAGATCTTTCATACCCCTGACTCGCAGTCACCGCCAGGAGGCGCACTCCTTACTTAACTGGCTGCTTTTCCTACTTGCTCTAATTGCAGAGTTAACAGGGAACACACGCAGAGCAGACTTGGGGCTGGCTAGAGGTTCAAGGGACACTTACTCAGGACTTGATATTAGAATGAGGCACCTCGGGGGCAAAAACCCACCGAGTCAAAGGATGGCACCAATTCTGCACCTTGGGCACGTCCTCACCTCATCTGAGTCTCACTCCTGGGGGATGAGATGGGTCCAGCCTTTACTCCTTCCTACCTGCTCCACAATGTTACAGAATGTGGCAGCAAAACAATCTCGATCTTTCTAATTGATGGGCAGAAACAAGGGGATAGTTGGGATACCGGGCTTTCCTGGTGGCTCAGTGGTAAAGAATTCGCCTGCCAATGTTGGGAGACTTGGGTTTGATCCCTGGGTGGGGATGATCCCTTCGGGAAGGAAATGGCAACTCACTCCAGTATTCTTGCCTGGAAAACTCCACAGACAGAGGAGCCTGGCGGGCTATAATAGCCCATGGGGTCACAAAAGTGTCAGACACTTCTTAGTGACTAAACGGCAACAAATCTGGATACTGGGTCTCTGTGTGTAGCTGATAGTCCCAGTGGCAGACATAATGAGTTGGCCAAAGAGTCTGTTAAGCAAAGACCCAAACCATCTTCTTGGCCAACCTAATATTTACTGTGATCTGCATTTACTGTGACCACACACTCCAGTTGGTCCCGCACCTCCAGTCCAGCAACTCAATAAATGAGGTGGGTGATTAACACCTAAAGGCAGCCTCCACATTAACACCTCTTCTGAGCCACACTTTTTGATGCTTCCTGCTGTAGCTGATGGGGCAGGCATAAAAAGAATTCCAGCTCCCCTGGACGTCGGGTGATGGGCAAAAAAAAAAAAAAAAAAGCGGGGGTGAGGGCGGTGGAGAAGGCAGGTTAAAATCCCAGAGACCTCCCTCCAGCCTCTGACCTGGACAAGAATGGACTCACCGCACAACCCGCCAACATTAGACCAGTGCATTCGGGTCAGGAATATGTTGTCCAAACGGGACACCTTCAGCCTAAGAAAGAGAAAGCGCTGGAGCAGGACACAACACACTGGCCAGGGACCCTCTCTTCTGCTGACCCCCGTGTCAAAGCCGCACAGTCATCCCCGCCCCGCAGGAAGAGGGCTGGCTCACTTGTGCTCCTGCATGAGTCGCTGGACGCCTTCCCCGCAGTTGAAGAGATACCTAGAAGACGAACATCGCACCAGAGAGTCAGAGTCTGTAAAGCTTCTGCCATCGATCGGGTGCTCTGTTGTACACCGTTGAGGGGAGAAAAAAAAAACCCTGAAAACCCATGTGGTGCTACCGGCCGAGTGTCTGCTGTTAGGACGCTAGGTTTTGAACCCTCCTCGGCAGACGCGAGGAGGGGGCTGGGGTGGGCCGGTGCTGGGGTCCTCTTCCATCACCTCCTCCGCACATCTGCCCACTTCACACACGCCCCAGCCATGAGGCGCACGCGAGAGGGCTCTGCCTAAGGGTCAGGGGCGCCTCCCGGAGCCGCACGGACGGGGCAGTACGGGGTGCGGGCTCTCGCATCCACACTGACAACCCGGTGATCAAGCCTGGGGTGGGGGGGTGGGGGGCCTCGGCCAGGGGACACCCACCCCCCACCGGGCCCCGGCGCGGCGCACGGACCGGTTGAATTCGGAGAAGACGTAGAGGGCGGCGCCCGCATCCCGGCCGCCGGCTGCCACCACCTGCAGGTACACGGTGTTCGGGCCCCCGGGCCCCCATGACGGGCCGCGCTTCTCCCGCGTGCGCAGGTGCCGCAGAGGGTCCTTGGGCGGCCGCGGGCGGCGCGCCGGCCCCTGTGACATGGTGCGCCCGGCCGCGCACCGCAGCCCCAGCAGCGAGCGGAGTGCCCACATGCGCAGCCTCCTCTTCCCGGACCTGAACGCAGCCGGCGGCCTTGGTCCGCATGCCCCGACAGCACCGCCCCTCCACCCGCGTGGGGCCCCAGCCAATCAGCGCGCCGCTAGCCTAGCTGCCCGCCTACGCGAGGCCTCACGTCCAATAGGGAGCGACCTCTCCGCACTGCCCTTGTCAATTGGTAGTGGTCATAGAGAGGAAGAATGCTAGAGCGCCCTGAACGGCCCCGCCCCTGGTCTCTTTTTGGTTTCCCCTGGCTGTTCTTTCCGGGAATCCTCCCTCGTCTGGGCGGGGCTTCCGGGGGCGCGGGGCGGGACTTCCAGGGGCACAGGACCGGAAAGGAGATGCGGGCGGAGGAGCGAGTTCTTGGAGTGGGCTTAGGCTCACGCGCTGGACACCGGTTCCTACCTCTTTTTTTTTTTTAATTTTATTTTATTTAACTTTACAATAGTGTATTGGTTTTGCCATATATCAAAATGAATCTGCCACAGGTATACATGTGTTCCCCATCCTGAACCCTCCTCCCTCCTCCCCCCCCATACCATCCCTCTGGATCGTCCCAGTGCACCAGCCCCAAGCATCCAGTATCGTGCGTCGAACCTGGACTGGCGACTTGTTTCATATATGATATTATACATATTTCAATGCCATTCTCCCAAATCATCCCACCCTCTCCCTCTCCCACAGAGTCCAAAGGACTGTTATATACATCGGTGTCTCTTTTGCTGTCTCGTATACAGGGTTATTGTTACCATCTTTCTAAATTCCATATATATGCGTTAGTATACTGTATTGGTGTTTTTCTTTCTGGCTTACTTCACTCTGTATAATAGGCTCCAGTTTCATCCACCTCATTAGAACTGATTCAAATGTATTCTTTTTAATGGCTGAGTAATACTCCATTGTGTATATGTACCACAGCTTTCTCATCCATTCATCTGCTGATGGACATCTAGGTTGCTTCCATGTCCTGGCTATTATAAACAGTACTGCGATGAACATTGGGGTGCACGTGTCTCTTCCTACCTCTTCTGAGCTGTTCCCTTAGACGAGTCAACCGCTTGTGGTGGTGGTTAGAATTAAGATGTGATGAGATAAACTATATAGAGCTTTACCATAGGAGTTTTGCTAACTTTTATGTTGTAATTCGTATGAATACACGTTTCAGATGTGTTTTACTGGGTTTTGGAAAGAAAAGCAAGAATGGGAGTTAAGAGAACAATCTCTGGAATAAGAGAGTCTTTTATTAGTCGAGTGATCTTGACCTCTCTGAGCCCGTTTCCTTAACTGTAAAGTGGGGGTAGTCAGTTTTTACTTCGTAAGGTTTTATTTTTTAAATATTTTTGTGTATTTATTTGGCTGTACTAAGTCTCAGCTGTAGCACGCAGGATCTTTAGCTACAACGTGTGTGATGTAATTCCCTGACCAGGGAATCAAACCTTGGCCCTTTGCATTGGGAGCATACAGTCTTAGCCACTGGACCATGAGGAAGTCCCATACTTCATAAGGTTTTCGAATTAAATCACCCAATGGTATATTAACAGCTTTGAGTGGCACTGTCATGGACCAGGCACTCAATCAATGGTGGTAAAAATTGGAAAGGAAATAAAGTGTTTCGACCGACATAAAATATTTTAAAAAGCTGTTGGTGGTTAAAGAAATGTTGCCCAGGGACAGTCATGGGGTAGACAGCCCAATAGAGACCTTTTGAAAAGCTAAACAAGACTTAGCTCCCCTTTCAAAGCCCCTGAGAGATTTCAATTAAACCATTTGGAATACAAGGGACTTCCTTAAATGGGGATGACCCTTTTTTTACCTGGACATTCTAATCAAATATGAAACTGGTTCTGTGGAAGAATACCACACAACTGTGTAAAAACATTTTGTACTTGAAGAAACCGTTACTGAAAGGAAAACTTCATTTCCGTTATTTTAAACATTTCCAGGGCTTAATCCTGAAACAGTGATGACACTACCATCCCCAAAAGTATTCAAAATAAACATTTGAGCAAGAAAATCAAAGGCAGCCTATGGAATGCGAGAAAAATATCAATCAGTATGTGCCAATTATCTGATAAGTGGTTAATATCCAACATAGATAAGGAGCTCATACAACTTAATAGCAAAAAGTCAAATAAAATTTTGAAATGAATGATAGACCTGAATAGACATTTTCCCAGAGAAGATATACAAATGCCCATCAGGTACATGAACAACTGCTCAACATCACTAATCATTAGGGAAATGCAAGTCAAAACCTCAGTGAGCTATCACCATACACAGGTCAGACTGGTTATTAACAAAAAGACAAGCAATAACAGGTATTGGTCAGGATATGGAGAAAAGGGAAATTTGTACACTGTTGGTGGGAATGTAAATTGGTTCAGCCACTATGAAAAACAGAATGGAATTTCCTCAAAAAAAATTAAATGTGGAACTACTATGCTGCTGCTGCTGCCAAGTCGCTTCAGTCGTGTCTGACTCTGTGCAACCCCATAGACAGCAGCCCACCAGGCTCCCCTGTCCCTGGGATTCTCCAGGCAAGAATACTGGAGTGGGTTGCCATTTCCTTCTCCAATGCAGGAAAGGGAAAAATGAAAGTGAGGTCGCTCAGTCGTGTCCAACTCTTCGCGACCCCATGGACTGCAGCCTGTCAGGCTCCTCCACCCATGGGATTTTCCAGGCAAGAGTACTGGAGTGGGGTGCCATCGCCTTCTCTGTGGAACTACTATAAGATTCCGAAATTCCATTTCTGGGTATATATGGAAATGAAATCAGTATCTCAGAGATATCTACAACCCTGTGTTAATTATTTACAATAGCCAAGACATGGAAACAACCAAGACAAGGACACAACCTAATAGATGAATGGATAAAATATGGTAAATATATACAGTGCAATAGTTCTCAGCCATAACAAAGATTTGCAACACCATGGGTGAGACTTGAGGGCATTATACCAAGTGAAATAAGTCAGAGAAAGACAAATACTATATGATCTCACTTATATAGAGACTCTTAAAGGAATTCACAGAAACAGAGAGGAAATTAGTGATTACCAGAAGCTGGGAGCATGGGAAAATAGGTAGAGGTGTTCAAACTGTACAAACTTCTGGTTGCAAGATGAATAAGCTCTGGAGATGTACAATACAGTAACTATAGTTAGCAATACTGTATTGTTTACTTGAAAGTTACTAAGAAAGTAGATCACACACACACAAAGGTTACTTTTCATGGTGATGGATATATTAACTAACCTCAAGGTGGTAATCATTTTGCAATATGTACTTATATCAAGTCATTACATTGAAAACCTTCAACTTACACAATGTTATGTGCCAATCAAAGCTCAATAAGGCTGGGGGGAAAACAGAAACAAAACCAAACCAGTGGACCACCAGGGAAATCCCTTCATTCATCATTAGATGCTCAGCACTAAGCACAGTCCCTTAGCGACTGAACAACAACAACTGAGACCTGGAGGGAACCCAGGACACGTTTGCTGAGGGCGCGGAGGAGCTGCCCAGTATTAGTTTGCTCAGGCTGCCATAACATAACAGCACAGGCCAGGGGGCTTAACAAACAGAAATTAATTTGCTCACAGTTCTGGAGGCTGGAAGTCCAGGCTCACGGTGTCCGCAGGGCAGATTTCTCCTGAAGCCTCACTCCTTGGCTTGCAGATGGCCACCTCCTCCCTGCTTCCTCCCTGGGCTTCTCTTCTGTATGCATCCCTAGTGGTGCCCTCTGTGTGTCTGAATTTCTTGGCACTCGTCTTATCTGACTAGGGGCCACCACCATGGCCTCCTTTTAACTTAATCACATCTTTAAAAGCCCTCTCTTCAGATTCTGTCACATGTTGAGGTCCTGGGAGTTAGGGCCTCAACACATAAATTCAGGGAAGGAACACAATTCAGCCCCTAACAGCTGACTCCAGCTCTCCTCTCCTCCGCACCCTTCTATTAAGGACACCTCAGCGTTCCTGTGTCTCCTGCCCCTTGACCTTCAAAGGGAGAACGTTTTGGTTCCTCTTTTCCTATGAGCCCAGCTGGTAGCTCTGAACCTGGTCTGAAATGAGGGTCTCACAGTCTCTTGCCTGAGACAGGCTGTGAGTCTGCGCCTCTCCACCTGATGGGAATATTGCTCTCAGGCAGCAGGTGCCCTCAAGTGGTGCCAGATTGGAGCAGTTAAGTCTTCTAGATCCTGATTCAAAATTATAAATCAGCTATTACTTCAATTAAAAACAACAACAACAACAACAACAAAACCTTCTAGATCCTCAGCTCATGTTCAGAGCCGTCCACATCCTCCATGGAGCATGTTCTGAGTGGCTGCTCCCATGTGCCTGCCCTGTGGCCTGGCTGCCCGGGACCCCCGGTCAGACCTGGAGGACCGGTCCCATTCAGACTGAGCCCCGCACAGGGTCAGATCAGATCAGATCAGTCGCTCAGTCATGTCCAACTCTTTGCCACCCCATGAATCGCAGCACGCCAGGCCTCCCTGTCCATCACCAACTCCCGGAGTTCACCCAGACTCACGTCCATCGAGTCAGTGATGCCATCCAGCCATCTCATCCTCTGTCGTCCCCTTCTCCTCCTGGCCCCAATCCCTGCCAGCATCAGAGTCTTTTCCAAGGAGTTAACTCTTCACATGAGGTGGCCAAAGTACTGGAGTTTCAGCTTTAGCATCATTCCTTCCAAAGAAATCCCAGGGCTGATCTCCTTCAGAATGGACTGGTTGGATCTCCTTGCAGTCCAAGGGACTCTCAAGAGTCTTCTCCAACACCACAGTTCAAAAGCATCAATTCTTCGGCGCTCAGCACAGGGTCAGGGCTCAGGCCAAGTCCAGAGGGATGCAACACGCGCCATCACCACTAGAGGCCGCGGTGGCTCCTACTTTCAGTGTTAGCTCCTTTTAGAGTTTATTTCCAGGGCTACCAAGTGCTTAGCACACTGCTGCCCGTAAGAAAAACTTAGGCTATTTTGCCAAAGGGTTTACGGACTGGTGGGAGGTTGGCAAATGTTGAGGGGGGATATTTCCCCCCTGTAATATTTCCCCCCTTCAGTATATACCGAAAAATATTTCAAGTATTAATTGAACACCCACAGGTGGTGCTGGGCTTGCCTGGTGGCTCAGCTGGTGAAGAATCTGCCTGCAGTGTGGGAGACCTGGGTTGGATTCCTGGATTGACAAGATCCCCTGCAGAAGGGAAAGGCTACCCACTCCAGTATTCTAGCCTGGGGAATTCCATGGGCTGTATAGTCCGTGGGGCCGCAAAGAGTCAGACACAACCGAGCGATTTTCACTTCACTCAGATGGTGCTAGTGGTAAAGAACCCGCCTGGCAACGCAGGAGACACAAGATATGCAGGTTCAATCCTTGGGTTAGGAAGATCCCCTGGAGAAGGGAATGGCAACCCTCTCCAGTATGCTGGCCTGGAGTCCCATTGACAGAGGAGCCTGGCGGGATACAGTCCATGGGGTCACAAAGAGTCAGACATGGTTGAATGACTAACCCTTTCTTTTCTCTCCAGTCATTATGACCTTCCCTGAGTTCCAAAGGGCAGGTTGCTAGTAAAGGGAGGAGAAACCACCCAAAGCAAGATTAAAGGGACCAGAGAAGTTCATAAAGATTAGGAGATGGACCACCTGAGACTAAGGGCATGCAAGCCCTGCTCACACCTTGATCTTGTCAGAGCCCGCCTTTGACCCACTGTTAATGAAAACCCTCATCAAGTTCTCTAGAGTAGTCACATAGTTTTTCAGGGCAGAGGCCTGGTGTGTCTCGCTTTGCTTGGCAAGGCAATAAAGCTATCCTTTTCTACTCCACCCAAAATCTTGTCTCTGGGATTTGATTCGGCACCAGTGTTCAGAGAGGTTGAGCTTTTGGTAACATTATGGACTGAATTGCGCCCCCCACCCCCCGCAAAGTGTTAGTCACTCAGTCGTGTCCAACTCTCTGTGACCCCGAGGACTGGAGCTTGCCAGGCTCCTCTATCCATGGGATTCTCCAGGCAAGAATACTGGGGTGGGTTACCATTCCCTTCTTCAGGAAATCTTCCCAACCCAGGAGTCAACCTGGGGTCTCCTGTATTGCAGTCAGGTTCTTTACCATCTGAGCCACAAGGGAAGCCCCATCCCCTCAAAATTCATGTGTAAGAAAGGCAATGCCAAAGAATGCTCAAACTACCGCACAGTTGCACTCATCTCACACGCTAGTAAAGTAATGCTCAAAATTCTCCAAGCCAGGCTTCAGCAATATGTGAACCGTGAACTTCCTGATGTTCCAGCTGGTTTTAGAAATGGCAGAGGAACCAGAGATCAAATTGCCAACATCCGCTGGATCGTAGAAAAAGCAAGAGAGTTCCAGAAAAACATCTATTTCTGCTTTATTGACTATGCCAAAGCCTTTGACTGTGTGGATCACAATAAACTGTGGAAAATTATGAAAGAGATGGGAATACCAGACCACCTGATCTGCCTTTTGAGAAATTTGTATGCAGGTCAGGAAGCAACAGTTAGACCTGGACATGGAACAACAGACTGGTTCCAAATAGGAAAAGGAGTTCATCAAGGCTGTATATTGTCACCCTGTTTATTTAACTTCTATGCAGAGTACATCATGAGAAATGCTGGACTGGAAGAAACACAAACTGGAATCAAGATTGCTGGGAGAAATATCAATAACCTCAGATATGCAGATGACACCACCCTTATGGCAGAAAGTGAAGAGGAACTCAAAAGCCTCTTGATGAAAGTGAAAGTGGAGAGTGAAAAAGTTGGCTTAAAGCTCAACATTCAGAAAATGAAGATCATGGCATCTGGTCCCACCACTTCATGGGAAATAGATGGGGAAACAGTGGAAACAGTGTCAGACTTTATTTTTCTGGGCTCCAAAATCACTACAGATGGTGACTGCAGCCATGAAATTAGAAGACGCTTACTCCTTGGAAGGAAAGTTATGACCAACCTAGATAGCATATTCAAAAGCAGAGACATTACTTTGCCAACAAAGGTTCATCTAGTCAAGGCTATGGTTTTTCCTGTGGTCATGTATGGATGTGAGAGTTGGACTGTGAAGGCTGAGCGCCGAAGAATTGATGCTTTTGAACTGTGGTGTTGGAGAAGACTCTTGAGAGTCCCTTGGACTGCAAGAAGATCCAACCAGTCCATTCTGAAGGAGATCAGCCCTGGGATTTCTTTAGAAGGAATGATGCTGAAGCTAAAACTCCAGTACTTTGGCCACCTCATGCAAAGAGTTGACTCCTTGGAAAAGACTCTGATGCTGGGAGGGATTGGGGGCAGGAGGGGAAGGGGACGACAGAGGATGAGATGGCTGGATGGCATCACTGACTAGATGGACGTGAGTCTGGGTGAACTCCGGGAGTTGGTGATGGACAGGGAGGCCTGGCGTGCTGCGATTCATGGGGTGGCAAAGAGTCGGACACCACTGAGCGACTGATCTGATCTGATCTGAAAGCCTAATTCCCAGTATTCTGATTGTATTCAGAGAAAGGGCCTTTAAACGAGTAATTAAGTCAAAATGAGTCCTTAGGGTTCTAATGCAGTCCTCCTGGTGTCCCTGTAGGAAAAAGAAATTAAGACTCAAACACCAGGGATGCTCCAGGAGAGAGGAGAACCCAGTGAGGACATCGGGGGAAGACAGCCATCTGCAAGCCAAGGAAAGAGGCTTCTCACAAAATCCAACCTTGATCTCACCCTCCCAGCCCCTAGAACTGTGAGAAAACATGTTCCTGTTGTTTAAGCCGCTCTGTCTGTGGTATTCTAGTACAGGAATCAGCCTAGCAAGTTGACACACCCCACTTCCAGGAAGCTGACATGGCCCCTGGGGAGCCTGGGGACTCAGAAACCATGAGGTCTGAATTTTCTGCCAACCCAGCATGGCGGCTTAAAACAGAAATATCTGAGGGTAGGCCCTGGTGGTCCAGTGGCTAAGACTCTGCACTCTCAACGCCGGGGGCCTGGGTTTGATGCCTGGTCAGGGAATTTGATCCCGCGTGACGCCACTAAGAGGTCGTAGGCCACAACCAAAGATCTCATGTGCTGCAACTAAGACTGGGTGCAGCCAAATAAATATTTTAAAAGGGATGAAGAAATATGTGAAGGTAGAACTCTAGCTATGGCTTTCTACACTTTTTTTTTTTTGCTGATAGCATAAGCATGTGTGTTAGTAATGGCTATTTTCTGGGCACAGTGGATAATGTCAGGGAAGTCTTACAGAACATAAGGCATGCTTGGGATTTTGGAAAATTAACAGGAAATTTCGAGGATAGCAAGATGAGGAAAGTTATTCCAGCCAGAGGGAAGAGTAAGGAGATATGAAAGATAGGGATGTATCCAGTGAGTGTCTACTCTGTGATGGGCATGCCTCTGTGAATTTAAATGTGCTCCTCATCTAATCCTCACCACAGTCCTGCTGCCTGTAGCCTATTATTATCCCATTTCACAGATGGGAAAACCAAGGCAGAAAGGGATTAATTCACCCGAGATTACAAACTTCATAGGTAATGGAGAGATTTACTCTAATTTTTCACCAGTAGATACCCTGTATGAAGAAAGCAATGGCTCCCCACTCCAGTACTCTTGCCTGGAAAATCCCATGGATGGAGGAGCCTGGTGGGCTGCAGTCCATGGGATTGTGAAAAGTTGGACACGACTGAGCGACTTCACTTTCACTTTTCACTTTCATATATTGGAGAAGGCAATGGCACCCCACTCCAGTACTCTTGCCTGGAAAATCCCATGGACGGAGGAGCCTGGTAGGCTGTAGTCCATGGGATCTCGAAGAGTCGGACTCGACTGAGCAACTTCACTTTCAATTTTCACTTTCATGCATTGGAGAAGGAAATGGCAACCCACTCCAGTGTTCTTGCCTGGAGAATCCCAGGGATGGCGGAGCCTGGTGGGCTGCCATCTATGGGGTCGCACAGAGTTGGACACAACTGAAGTGCCTTAGCAGCAGCAGCAGCAGACACCCTGTATTCTGCTTTTCATTTCACCAGGGTAGGTAGGGGTAGGGCCATGAGGAAAAGATATATTTATGTGTATTCTGTAATGCTTTTGTGGAATCACTGTATTAGTCAGGGTTCTGCAGAGAGCCAATAGGATGTACACACACACACACACACACGTGTGTGTGTGTGTGTGTATGTGTGTGTGTGTGTGTGTTGAAAGAAGATTTTATTTTAAGAAATTGGCTTATGTGGTTGCAGCTCCATGCTTTCACTGCAGAGGTTTTGGGTTCATCCTTTGGTCCTTAGTCAGGGGACTAAGATCCTGAAAGCCATGCTGTGTAGCCAAATTAAAAAAAAGAATTATGCAGGGCAACCCAGCAGGTTGGAGACCCAGGAGAGTTATAGTTGAGTCCAAAGTCCATCTGCTGGCAAAATTCCTCCTTCCTCCAGGGTGGTCAGTCTCAAGTGGCTTCAGCTGATCAGATGAAGCCAACCCAGATTATGGAGGGGTCATCTACTAAGTCAATGATTTAAATGTTAATCTTACGTAAAAAAAAAAAAAATACATAGAAACATCTTAGAATGATGTTTGACCAAATATCTAGGTACCATGGCCTATCCATGGGCTTCCCTCATAGCTCAGTTGGTAAAGAATCTGTCTGCAAATGCAGGAGACCCCAGTTTGATTCTTGGGTCAGGAAGATCCACTGGAGAAGGGATAGGCTACCCACTCCAGTATTCTTGGGATTCCCTTGTGGCTCAGCTGGTAAAGAATCCACCTGCAATGCGGGAGACCTGGGTTTCATCCCTGGGTTGGCAAGATCCCCTGGAGAAGGGAAAGGCTACCCATTCCAGTATTTTGGCCTGGAGAATTCCATGGACTGTATAGTCCATGGGGTCACAAAGAGTTGGACACGACTGTGACTTTCACATGGCCTATGCAAGTTGACATATAAAATTCATCACCTATTGGTTTAGATGGGCTCATTTAGGAAACTGAATTAAAGGTAGTCTTGTCTGATGGGAGGGGAAAATAAAGATGCCAGGGTTGTTGGGGCGGGTGTGGGGGGGCCTCTGCTAGCTGTCCCTTGCTGAGCAAGCATCCCACAGGGAGCTGGCTTTGGTGAATTTACAGGCATCTGAAACATGAGCGCCCACGCAAAAGCAGTGTCAGCTGTGGGTTTTTGAGCTCAACCTCTGGACCTGGTAAGTTCTTCTCTTTGGGAAGCTCCCTGGCCCCCACTGGCCAGATGCTACATGCAGCCACACCCTGTCTGGGCTCTGCTGCCTCCCCGGGACTCTGACCCAGGAAATCAGCCACAGAAACTTTCTCTGAGACCCACCTGAAGTCCTGCTCCCGGATCCACAGATTGGGGGGTATTTTTCCAGAGGGACGTTGAGGCAGGAATTCCTCCTCTCCTTCAGGAACTTGAAATCACTGTCCAGAAAGTTTCTTCATTCTCTGCTCTCTACTTGGCCCGATCCGTCCCATCAGTGAGCCTGGCTCCTTTTATCCCAGGGCAGAGGGGAATCCTGGGGGGAAAGTCAGTTACAATTTAACGATATTATCCCACCTGATTCGTGACCATCAGCCACATCCCCCTGTATTTTACTCTCTTCTCCTCTGCGTCCCCAGCACCCACACTTCGTGACGTCATAAAGAGGAAGATGTGTTCTGAAGTCTGGAAACACCTGCCTGTTACTTACTCAATACCACAAGCTCTTACTTTATAAGAGGAAACAAAAATCATAAAAGACCTTGAATGCTGCTTTTTGTTCATAAGCATTTTCCTTCTCTTTCTCGTTTTTTCCTATCTCCATAACTGAAGGGAGCTGGTAGCAGCTCCTCTGCTTTGCAGCTCAGCTGGTAAAACGCCTGGAAAGCAGCCAGTGGCCTGGGTTCAATCTTCTGATAAGTCATCAATTTCTTTCTCACCCAAAACATCTGGTTTCGGATCCTGAGTTATGAGCTAATATTAAATATAAAAGTTTATAGCATCACATATATAATACTGCTGATTAGAAACATCAAGAAAAGTAATTGACTGGAGGGGACTCGGAGTGACCAGCTGGTTGAACATCTGGATGGGATCCAAGAGGCTTGAATCCCCGATCTGTCCATTCTTTCTTGGTCAGTAATATCTGGTCTGGGATCTTTAAAAAAGAGTTCGACTCTCTTCCTTGGATACCACTTTTGCCCAGTGTTTTATACACAAGAAATGGGCATGTGTGTTCACTAGGAAAAACTAAAATAATTATAGTTTTTATCCTCTCTTGCATCCGTTCTTTACGGGCCTTTATTGGTTTTCATTATTTTCTTAGCCGCGGGGTGTTACCAGCAGTGACCACGTGGTGGCAGCGAACCCTCGTCCTTCGCCCACGGGCTGAGGTGGTGGCGAGGGGAAAATGCCCGGACCCATCCTTCTCCATCTGGCTGGCAGCTGAGCCTCCCCGGGAGGGAGAAGAGTTCCTGCCAGTCTGGGCTTTGTTCTCAGGGGGCTTCGCTTGACATCTGTTACTCAGTGCTCCGCAGAATTCCTTTGCCAACTGCATCCGTGTGACCAACAACCTGAAGTTAACCAAGGCAGTGTGTTCTGTTAGCGTAACCCCTCCCCGACCCCCCGGAACATCACGGATTTCTCCGTCTCTCCTGATGTTGCGTTTGGGTCCAGGATTTAAGGAGGCCAGTGGTTTCTGGAATCTCTTTTCAACAGGCTTATTTCCAGGACATTAGGCAGAGAGCAGGCGCATCTCAGACTGTCTGAGGGTGGCTGCTCTAAACCCCACCTAAGTCCAGGCTCAGGGAGCAGGAATTTGAGGCTTGATCACCCAGATTTGCCACTTTCACGTCACCATGTGATTGGGAGGGGATGGGGGGCGTCGCAGGGGGATGTGCTGGATACAGAGTAGCATCCCGATACAGGACACAAGGGATGCACCACAATGTGTGTGCGGCCCCACGGATCGCACCCGCCAGGCTCTCCGTCCATGGGGTTCTCCAGGCAAGAGTACTGGAGTGGGCTGCATTTCCTTCTCCAGGGGATCTGCCCCACCCAGGGATGAACCCAGGTCCCCCGCATTGGCAGGCAGGTTCTTTACCACTAGCACCTCCTGGGAAGCCACTGGCTACAGAGTAGCGTCTTAATCTGATCTCCTACTCCTTCCTTTTCTTTTTTCTTGCCTTTTGTGTCCAGAACATTATTGCTTGAGGCAGAAGGGCGGTTGGGCCTTCCTCAGGACACTCAGGAACCCACTGCTTCAGGCGGGAGGAAATCACCATTGCAGCCCTCTTCCTCCAGAGCCTGGAAGGCTGCTGCTTCAGTCGTGTCCGACTCTGTGCAACCCCATAGACGGCAGCCCACCAGGCTCCCCGGTCCCTGGGATTCTCCAGGCAAGAACACAGGAGTGGGTTGCCATTTCCTTCTCCAATGCATGAAAGTGAAAAGTGAAAGTGAAGTCGCTCAATCGTGTCCGACTCTTAGCGACCCCATGGACTGCAGCCCACCAGGCTCCTCCATCCATGGGATTTTCCAGGCAAGAGTACTGGAGTGGGGTGCCATCGCCTTCTCCAGTCAGTCTTTATTGAGTGCCTGCTAAATTCTGAAATAGAAAGACAAGGGCGAGTGAATTATTAAAAATCTATAAACTATCTCTGGAAACTTATCTTTTGAAAAAGAGCCACCAAGAGCAGAAGTTCTCAAAAATGTGGCTCCTGGGCCAATAGCATGAACACTGCCCAAAAACTTACTACAAATGCAGACTCTCAGGCCCACCCAGATCCACTGAATCTGAAACTCTGGGGTGGAGGGGTGGGGGGGGACCAGTGGCCTGGGGCTATAGCCACTGCTCCAGGGAGGGGATTCTTGGGTTCTTATTTTTTTAACATGTAATTTGCCTACCATAAAATTCATCTTTTTATTATTATTTTTTAAAACATTTATTTGGCTACATCAAGTCTTAGGTGCGGCATGTGGGGTCTTTGTTTTAGTTGTGGCCTGTGTAATCTTTAGTTGCAGCATGCAAACTCTTAGCTGGGGCATGTGGAATCTAGTTCCTTGACCAGGGATTGAACCTGGGTCCCCTGCATTGGGAGCTCTGAGTCTTAGCCACTGGACCACTAGGGAAGTCTCGGGAGGGGATTCTGATGTCCACTCGGGCTTGAGAACCAGGGTGTTTGAGTACACCCTTCCCCACCTTACCTGCTTCCCAGGTGGCGCTAGTGGTAAAGAACCCGCCTGCCAATGCAGGAGACAGAAGAGACAGGGTTTCAATCCCTGGGTCGGGATCATTCCCTGGAGGAGGTCATGGCAACCCACTCCAGCATTCTTGCGTGGAGAATTCCATGGACAGAGGAACCTAGTGGGCTAGAGTCCATAGGGTCGCACAGGGTCCAACATGACTGAAGGGACTTAGCACTCACATCTTCTTCCCCTACCTTCTTTGTTGAATTCCTTTAAGAACCAAGTACAGGATTATCTTGGTCCCTGCCCTTGGAGAATTTGCAGATTAATGGGAGAGACAGTAAAAATCTGGGTCCATGATCATAACAGTAGAGGACCTCTCGTGTGCTGTGGTCACAAGCTAGAGGCCCCTCACAGCTTTGAACAGCAGTGAAATGGGGTTGCAGACAGTAAGACCTGAGTCAGGAGTAAAACTGTTGTTGTTGTTCAGTTACTCAGTCATGTCTGACTCTTTGCGACCCAGTGGACTGCAGCACACCAGGCTTCCCTGTCCTTTGCCATCTCCTAGAGTTTGCTCAAACTCATGTCCATTGAATCGGTGATGCTATCCTATCATACATTCTATGCTATACCATCTCATCCTCTGTCGTCCCCTTCTCCTCCTGCTTTCAGTCTTTCCCGGGTCTTTTCCAATGAGTCAGCTCTTTGCATCAGGTCACCAAAGTATTGGAGCTTCAGCTCCAGCATCAGCCCTTCCAGTGAATATTCAGGGTTGATTTCCTTTAGGATTGACTGGTTTGATCTCTTTGCTGTCCAAGGGACTCTGAAGAGTCTTCTCCAGCACCACAGTTTGAAAACATCAATTCTTTGGCTCTCAGCCTTCTTTATGGTCCAACTCTCACATCTGTACATGACTACTGGAAAAACCATAGCTTTGACCATACAGACCTTTGTTGGAAAAGTGATGGATGTCTCTGCTTTTTAACATGCTGACTAGGTTTTTCATAGCTTTTCTTCCAAGGAGCAAGTGTCTTTTAATTTCATGGCTGCAGTCACCAACAGAAAAATATGTACAAGCACTTCTCAACCCCCCTTGCGCTGCTCTGAGTCAGCAATGGTCTAAACAACGCCTACATGCCTCACCAGACTCCCCCTTAGGTGGTTTTGGGGCCACTGGGGTGGTAGACTCTTAGCCTGCAGAGCCAGGCAGGTGGCATGAGTGAGTGATCAACGGGATGAGGTGAGAAGGAGCAAAACCTGGCCCGGGTGCTCCATGTGGGAGCGATGCTCTGCCCAGAGCAAGCCTTGGTTCCCCAAGAGACGCAGGCCCAGATGAAGCCAGATCCTGGGACTGTTTTACAAGTGAGCCTGGAACACTGGATTTTTATGCAAAATTTCCTGAGAACATATATAAACACTTTGTGGGCCAAAAAGGAGATGCATGGAAGCCAAACAGGCCCAAACCAGGCTGGTCGCCCTATTTTGAGCATTTGCTTCCACGATCGCCACCTAGCGGTGAGTATGGGTTGCTGCACTCTTTGCTTTTCCAGCCACAGAGGCCGAGGACTTCTTCCCTCTCTTCTTAAATTAGGGTTAGGATTTCCAAAAGTCTATTGTTATGAAAAGGTTTAGAGTGACACGCGAGGGGCTGTTCTCTTTCTCCTTCTGGAAATGGATTAAACTGAAGAGGGGTGGGGGTGGGGTTGAGACAGTACTTTGAGGCCCCTGAGGTGAGGGGGAAGGGAGGTGACCCCCCCAGGCTTGTGTCCCTGCTTTGCCTCTGGGAACTTTGCGAGGTGATGCTCATTTGCCTCGGAAATAGGAGAGTGGGATGGCTCAGCATTTGGGGACAGGACAGGGGGACTAGAAAGGTGCTGGGTTTGCAGAAAGAGGGCAGCATGTCACTGAGGGGACAGGGTTCCCCTGCCCTTCGTGGGTGTCCCAGCATCAGAGGACAGAGAGAAAGAGAGTCCTGGGTGGGAACCAGAATCCTCACCCAGCTCCGTGTCTGCTGGGGCAGAACTGAGGTGTGACCCCGGGGCAAGTAACTTCCTGTCCCTGAGCCTCCGAGTCCACATCCGCACAGTGTGGACGTGGGACATGATTCCCCAGTAAAGAGCAGAATCCAGCGATCGGTCTTGCTTTCTTCCTTAGTAGGAAGAATTAGAGAAACTGAGAAATTGAAGGAATATTTCTTTTTTCCTTTTTTAAAAAAATTATTTATTTTTGGCTGCGTCGGGTCTTAGCTGTGGCATGTGGGATGTTTTGTTGCAGTGTGCGGGCTTCTCTCTAGTTATGTCCCGTGGGCTCTGTAGTTGCGGTCTGCAGGCTTAGTTGCCCTGTCGAATGTAGGATCCTAGTTTCCACACCAGGGATTGAACACTGGAAGGTGGATTCTCAACCAGTGGACCACCAGGGAAGTCCCTGGAATACTTCTCTTTGAAAAACATTTGCTTTCAAGTCAATTGAGGTACAATTCTAGCCAATATTATTTCTTCACTAACTATGTGCCAGGGCTTGCCTGATGGCTCAGCGGTAGTGCCTGCAATGCAGGAGATGCAGGTTCGATCCCCAGGTCGGGAAGGTCCCCGGAAGAGGACATGGCGACCTACTCCAGTATTCTTGACTGGGAAAATCCTATGGCCTGAAGAGCCTGAAGGGCTATGGTCCATGGGGTTGCAGAGTCAGACATGACTGAAGTGACTGAGCACACACACACACAGGCCCTTTCCCAAGCCCTTCATATACCCTAACTCACCTAATGCTTGAGGCAAGTGTAGGAGGCAAATGTCGTTTATACTCCTGTTTTACAGTTGAGGAAACTGAGACACAAGTAGTATAAGGAGCCATCCCAGGTCACCGAGCTAGATGACAGAGCAGGGATTAACTCTAGAATGAAGGAGGCTGCCTGCTTCCTAACAAACACGGCACGTTCTCCACTGCTTCCAGAGTCCATCTCCAGATTTGCAGAGACCTGTGCTTGGCACCAGACAGTTTCCTCTGTGTTTGCAAAGGGGATCAGAATATACCATCCCAATTTTTTGGTGACAAAAAACAACTTAAAGAATTAATCAAAAAAGGACAAACACTAGCTCTACTGACTGCAAAGTCCAGCTGTAGAGCTGGTAAGATGTCTTCAGGTTCTGCTGGATTCAGGTGCTCTCAAGGTATCCCCAGGAACCTGTCCTGTTTTCTGCCTCTGAGCTGCCTGCTTCTCATTATTGGCCTCATCCTCAGAGGGACTCTACCCAGGAAAGAGCAGATGGGCATCCACAGTTCCAGAAAGATGGTCTATTAGCAACTCCAGCAGAAAAAGGCTGCCAGGGGTTAGCGATGCTTCACTCTTCTCTGCCAAGACTGGTCAACTTGCCCACATACAGAATGAAGGGAAAGGGTCAGTCCATCTGAACCTCAGAGACTGATGGTGGCAAAGGAATGATGGTCCTCTAAAGGAAAATTGGAATGATGTTACTGTAGCCAGGGCTACCTGCAATGCAGGAGATGCTAGGGATGTGGGTTCGATTCCTGGGTCAGGAAGATTCCCTGGAGAAGGAAATGGCAACCTGCTCCAGTATTCTTGCCCGGAGAATCCATGGACAGAGGAGCCTGGCCGGCTGCAGTCCATGGGGTCACAAAGAGTGGGACAATACTGAGTATGCGTGTTGTGCCCTTCCATAGCCAGTGGACTCTGGGGATCCAAAAACGACAGATGGTTCTTCACACCCTCTCCTTGTGGCTGGTCATTCTGGGGACCTGCTGTGCTCTCTGGGTTGATACATCTTTGTATCATCTCTTTGATACATCTCTTTGATACATCTCTTCTGCCAGAGGGCCTTGGGAGGCTGTGTTTCTCTTCTTCTTGCTCTTCTGAATTCTGTGTGTTTACAGCAGTGGAGTCACATGGGCTGAATTCGGTCCAGCCTTGGCAAAAACGTGTCCTGCAGCCCATCCGTGTTCCAGGCCAGCTACCTCACCAGGAAGCCACACTCAGGTTTGGAGCCGAATGTCAGCAGGGACATGGAGTCAAGCTGAGCATAGGTCTGTGTTAGATCCTGGCATGCAGTGTCCAGCTGCCCTTCGCAAGGCCTAGGCACGCACCTCCTAGGTCCTGGGAATATTGCTTGTGGGGCTGATGGCTCATAGCTATGTTGTTCACTGAGCACTGTCCACATCTGTGCTACAGGGCCCTCCTTCAGCCAAGGATACACACCCTGCTGAGGTCCAGCCCACAGTCAATGAAATGAGGTTAACCACCCAAACGCAGAGCTCCCCACTGGACTAGCCGGGGCCTCAGTTGCATCCACACCGCATCCTGCCCATTCCCGCCTCCTCCATGTCCTTACAGGCAACCCTCCCGAGAGCTCTTCCTGAAAACCCTTCTGTACACAACTCCCATCTCAACGTCTGTTTCCAGAGAGCCAGTCTAAGACATCTGGTTTTCTCTCCTTGTGGTCCGTGGACATGCTGCCCCCAGAGAAATGTGTACCCCTCTTTTTTTCTTCTAAATAGTTTTGTGTATTTATCTATTGGCTGTGCTGGGTCTTTGTTGCCGTGTGGGTTTTTCTCTAGCTGTAGCAAGTGGGGGCTACTCTCTAGTTGTCCGTGGGCTTCTCATTGCCGTGGCTTCTTGTAGTGGAGCCCCGGCTCTAGTGCTCAGGCTTCGGTAGTTGCAGTGTGTGGGCTCAGTAGTTCCAGCTCCTGGGCTCTAGAGCACAGACTTAGATGCTCCGAGGCATGTGGGATCTTCCTGGGTCAGGGATCAAACCCACGTCCCCTGCATTTGCAGGCAGGTTCTTTACCGTCTGAGCCACCAGGGAAGCCCCCAGGGTCGGAGTTAGGTGCTCATGTTAAGAAATAGGGTGAGAGGGACTTTCCTGGCGGTCCAGTGTAGTTAATAATCTACCTTGCAATGCAGGGGACTTGGCTTTGATCCCTGGTCAGGTAACTAAGGTCCACATGCCACAGAGCAACTAAGCCCACGCTGCACAAGTAGAGAGTCCGTGGTCCATCACAAAAGATCCCAGGTGCCGCAGCTAAGACTGGACATAGCTGAATCGATAAATAAATGTTTTTTAAAAAGAGAGAGAGAAAATAGGGTGATAAAGAAAGCAGCAGATTTGTTGTTCCAGCTGTGAGTCCTTGTCTGGTGACAAAGATGCTCTCCTTGACCAGATTCTCTGTGCAGGCTTCTCTGAGATCTTTTCCACCAAGGCTTTGACTTTGGGACTTGCATGTTCATTTCCGCATTGTCCGATTTTAGCAAGAATCCGGCCAAGTCAGTTAGGCTAGCATCCCGATCCTCCATACTTGATCACCCTCCACAACCAAGAGCCTCATCCTCCACCATCCCCCAGCTCATGTCTGACCACCCGCCTTGCCTTAGAGAGAATCCTGTTGGTCAGTTTACTAGAATCCCTGCTATGCAGGCACTTTTTTATTGTTGCTGTCGATATACAAAGTAACCCATTTATTATAGGCTGGCAACGTTATCAAATGATGGTGCGTCTAGTGGTCCTTCAGTCCTGGGCTCTTCTGATGGCAGACTTCTCTGTGACAGCAGAGGTTGGGCTGTAGGTCCAGGCACCATTGGCTACCACTTTCATGCAGGAACCACAATGCCAAATGCCCACAGCTCGTCTCTTCATCTTGGTCTTGCCACAGAAGGAGCAGGTGTACTTGGCTTGCTGGCTGATTTAAATTTTCTTAACCACTTTCCCGAGGGGGGCACCATAACGGGTCCTGTATTTGCCCACGATTCCAACATTCTGGCTGCGTTTCGCCATGCTGCCACAGCCCAGGTCCGAGCCCAGAGCTACCCCGAGTTCCCATCCACTGACCGACCCCCACCCCATCACCCTGCTCCTTGGCTATAAATTCCCACTTTTCCTTGTTTTCATCACTGAGCCCAGGCTCTCTCCTCCACTGCAAAACCTCATTGCAGCGATCCATCCACCTATCATGGTCTTTCCCCTTGAATAAACCCCTCCTCACCATTTTTTAACAAGTAACACGAATACTTTTTTCTTCTACACTGTTGGGGGTCTGCTCATCATTCAAGACCTCATTCAAGGTTATTTCTTCTAAGAAGTCTTTCCTGGCTGTTAATGTCACTTCCTGTCTGGGCTTTCTTTGTATGTTTTACATATTTTAGTAGAACCGCTGGTGTCAGTCTCTCAGTTGTGTCTGACTCTTTGTGACCTGTGGACAGTAGCCACGAGGCTCCTCTGTCCATGGGATTTCCCAGGCAAGAATACTGGAGTGTGTTGCCACCACCTCCTCCAGGAGATCTTCCCAACCCGGGGATCGAACCCGGGTCTCCCGCACCACAGGCAGATTCTTTACCGTCTGAGCCACCAGGGACGTGGACACAAATCATTATAAATACTGTCTAATATTGTTTCTAGTAAAGTGTTTTTCAAGCTTTAAAAACAATTACAGAATACAGGACTCATGACAGGAATCAGACCTTCATGTTGTAGAAGGAGCAGAGGGAGTGAAGATTCCCTGGGGTCCCTTATGCCTCAGGCAGTCTCCAATACAGAGGTGAACTTCCATTATAAGTTCATGGAGTATGAGTGCGAGAGTGAATGAATGAAGCTGTCTGATTTGGGGTATGGTCCTCTCTGGCTCCAGTTTCAGTTTTATGAATCTCAGTTCAGTTGCTCAGTTGTATCTGACCCCTTGTGACCCCATGAATTGCAGCACGCCAGGCCTCCCTGTCCATCACCAACTCCCGGAGTCCACCCAAACTCATGTCCATCGAGTCGGTGATGCCATCCAGTCATCTCATCCTCTGTCGTCCCCTTCTCCTCCTGCCCCCAATCCCTCCCAGCATCAGGGTCTTCTCCAATGCTAGGGACAATCAGACTTAATTACTGTAAATTTGTTCCTCAGAATCAAGCAAGTCTCACCCACTGGAATATTCACTTTTTATTTCACCATAGGAAGCATTTGGGGCGGGGGTCCTGGGATCAGTCAGTGGGTTCGTTTGCTTGTCAAGTACAGAATAACTCAAAGGGCATTGGTTGTTTTTTATTTCTCTCAAGGTGGGGCATCTAGATGAACTGACCTCAGTGTTGAGATGTTTCTCTCAGAATACCACCTGCCAGGGCATATACCACCACCAGTTCTGAGAGCATCAGGATAATCACTGTTCTGTGTTCCTTAAAGTTCATTGTTCTTGAATGCCTCTGAAGACCTCAGGGGTGTCCATTCTTAGGTGGAGATTCAGGGCACACCCCAGGCTCATCTGCAGCACATTGCCAAAGGGTGGTTTCCTCCTGCAGATGGCTAATTGCTTCAATTTCACGTTATTTCTTATTAGCTTCTGCTTGCAAAGGTGACACCTCCTGACCTTGCTCTGAAATCCTGATTCTGATCCCTGTCTGAAGCCTGATGACCCTTCTGCACTGAATATACACAATAAATAGTTGCTGGATGATTGAACTGATATTATCAACCTAAGTTTTGATTTGTGGCTGACCCAGTCTGACCTGCCACCTCCTGGTCCTGAAGCCTGTTGGGATGGTCAGTGGGGTCATCTCCATTTGTGATTCGTGAAGACCGCGTTCCCCACTCAGTCTGAACCTCCAGCCAATTCCAGGATCACACGATGCTCGGCACAGATTTCCTGAAACAGACGACAAATGCATGAAACACACCCCTATTGGTTTTCCATGTGGAACCTATAAAAAATAAAAAAAAAAGGGCTTCCTTCCCTCTTGCAAAGACTCTTTCACCCATCTGGTTTAAATTTGTGTGGATCACTGCCTGCCCAGAAAAGGGTTAATGACACCAGGGAAGGAGAGCTCTGTTTACTTGGCCGGGCTTTGCAGGAGTCCAGTTTCTCCCAGAAGTTGAGTCCAATCAAAACCAACCCAGGGGGCCGAGGAGGACTTCCGGTTTGCCCTGACAGGACTTAAAGAGGCTGGATGAATGTGGCACCAAGACCCTGGCGGCAGCAGCAATAACCATGCTGCATAGGCAGATGGTCTGCAGAGAGCATGGCCAGAGTACCCACAACTTGCACTCTAACAACATAATGCAGATCACATTTCCATAACTGTATCATACACAGGCCCAGCACTGTCACATTGCTTGTCTAAATGTGATACAAATTAGACGCAGAAGCTGGGGCCCTTTGGTAAATGCTACCCAGGGATGGTCTTCAGAGAGTTTCGTTTCTGACCGGACTTCAGTCTTAGGAAGCTGGGCTCATTTTTCTGAAGGCCAGTTCTGCAAATGAGCACCTTCAAGTTATCCTTTCTGGTCCTCCTGAAGGTTTCCAAGAATGTGACATCTTCCCAAGCAAAGAGGAACACTTGGATGTGTGGTTGACTGGGGGACTTCCAATAATTACTTCCTTAAGGGTTGACATTAGAAAGGAATTCACATGAGGCCAAAAAGCACGCTTTTTCAAAAGGCCCACTCTCTGGGGATGTTTTAGTCAGAAAGATGGCCAAGGTTGAATTAAGCCAGACTTGTATAAGTCTCACTGTTATGATATTAAGAAAATGAGCTGGACTTTGATCTCTTTATGTTTTATATGAATGCTGTTTGGATAATACAATATTTCCTTTGGCTGTAAGAGCCATTATTATCCTCTAAGAAGGATAATAAAATGGGGATGGTGTGTTAAGATGCAGTTTGAGATAGACTGGCACCATGTGTGACAGTGGAAAAGTTTTCTGCCTTCTATATAAGAAGGCTATTTTATTTTATTTTAAAATTTTTATTTTACTCTTTTAGCCATACTGAGAAGCATGCAGGATCTTAGTTCTTCGACCAGGGATTGAACCCATGCCTCTTGCATTGGGAGTGCAGAGTCTTAACCACTGGGCCACCAGGGAAGTCCCTAAGAAGACTATTTTATAGCCCATATTTCCTAATCCTCCCAGAGTCCAAAGGGGGTTGTCAATATGTTACCATTTGAAACTGCATTGGAAATTTTCCAAATATTTCCTAATTTCATCTCCTAAGCAGCCCTGTTAGGGTAAGTAAGATAGTCATTGTTCCTATCCATTTGTCCAGTGGTTAACAACTCACTGGAGAAGGAAATGGCAACCCACTCCAGTACTCTTGCCTGGAGAATCCCATGGAGGGAGGAGCCTGGTAGGCTATAGTCCATGGGGTTGCAAAGAGTTGGACATGACTGAGCAACTTCACTTTCACTTTCTAACAACTCGCTCAGCGCCCACTAGCGATGGGGCAAAGTTGACATTCAAATGCCATCAACTTCTGATTCCAAGTGTCCACCCCATCACGTTGGGTGTCATTTCATATAATTCACTTCTGCTTTCAGTGTAATCCAGAAATGCCCCCAAAATGACATGCATGACCCTGAAGTTTAACATGACCACGGGCAGCTGCTGCACAAGTAAAATCCATTTGCATTAAAGCATCACTAAGACAAGAGTCATACATTTAACTCTGTGCTCCGTGTCCCCGGGGACGACCCAGAATAACAGTGTGCAGCTGCTCTGGTTTCAATACTTTCCTGTCATCCTTTACAACTGTGTCACTCAAGGTACGGTTTGCAGACCTGCAGCCTCAGCATCGCCTGGGAGCGTGTCCAAAAAGCAGCAGCTCAGGTGCCATCCCAGAGCCGCTGAATGAGAGTGTGCATTTCAACAAGAGCCCCAGGTGATCCAGAGCCTGTCGGGCTGTGGAGGTGCAGTGTCCAGAGATGCAGCTTTTGCTCTTTTCTACAGTGGGCTCTGCAGGAGGCGAAGAGGAGGACCAGGCAGGATATACCCACCTAACTGCCCATCTTCTTGAAGGAGTAGTTCGACTGGAGATGAGTGACAGCTGTGGAAGGAAGAAGCTGGGAAGGAGTTTGGAGACAGAGAGGAACTTGCCAGTAGCTGCCTGCAGACATCTGGTTTGAGGTCTCAAGGAAACAGACAGCGATTCTGACTTTTTTTTTGGAAATGACGGGCCCTCCACAGGCCTCTTGCTCATGGGCACTTCAGGAAATAGTGTTTGAGAAACCCTGGTTTGCTCCTGAAGGAGCACAACCAGGTTCCCCAATTCCTGCAGGCAGTGACCTGACAGGCTCTGGGCTGGAAAGAAGCCCAGACTCTAAATTTCTTCCAATTGCGCCCAGGCTCCTCCCCTGCAGTCCCAGATGCAGGTGTGAGCCCGAGGGCTCCCCTGGCCCGGCATCAGGACCTCCCCAAGGCTCAGCTCACTTGGCTGCAGCTGGAAGCCCAGAATGCATGCAGCCCTAGCCCCAACTCCTTCTCAGGTAGGGCTGAGCCCCCCACCCCTCTTCCCGGCCGACATCTCTGCGTCTTTGCAGGAGCTGCCAAATGTCAAATGGCTCCTTTCTCTGTGATTTCAGGATCCTGGCAAATGTCCACAAAGGGGAGGACTGTAACCACAGAGACACAGCTTGCATACAGGGTCCTGGGTCTGGTTGTGGGCACACTTGCTGATCGATTCGAAATGACTCTTCTGGGGGCTGGTTGTCAAATTTCTGGTGTGTTCAGGAAATGGCTGCCACATTTTACATCAACATCTTCGAACTGCGAGTGAATGAAGTGTTGAATTGTAACAATGAGTGAGTGGAATGAATGGATCATGGTGCCAATGGCGAACAGGCTCGGGTAACAAAGCAACTTGTTTTTTAATTAAAAAAAAAAATTCCTTGCTGTGGTGCCCCTTTCTGATGCTTGGCTGCAGGGATGATAAATGTTGCCCTCATGCCTTGCGGAGCCACACCACACCGAAGACTTTATACACGGATTACGGTGGAAAGAGTTGGGGGCCTTTTGGCTTCTAGCCATCACTCATATTTCAAGGTTCAGACGGGTGGAAGTCAATCAAAATACACTTCAATATGCCTGCAATTGATCCCGGACTCAGGAGCCAAGGGCTTGCTACTCAAGGGCTCAAAGCATCGATGTGGCTATCACTTTGACTCCCAGATGCTTTTTATCCCATTCACATTAACTTCCTGCTGGAGGCCTCCACCCCAGACAAGATCAGCCTCTCTTCTTCCTTCTGCCACATCTCGCCCAGCTGGCAAAGATCAGCATGGACCAGCAGCAAGGGTCCTCACCCGTCGGCTCACTTACATTCATCCTCCCTGTTAATCTGCCCATCACAGGAGCTCAGTTCACGATCAGGCAGCTCTCAAAGGCAGACCGGGCTTTTGCCTGGTGCTTTTGCGCCCACAGCAGTGGTTCTCAAAGTGGGATCCCCTGGAGCAGCAGCATCACCTGGGACCTTGTTAGAAATGGAAGTTCCCAGGCCCCACCCCAGACTTTCTGAAACAGACACTCTCCAGGTGGGCACAGCATATAAATCAAAAATAAAAACACAGGACGGTCCTATGTTTTAACGTCCCCGCCGGAGGACTCAGATGCCAGCTCAATTCAGAAAATCACTCTTCTATACTAAGTACAGGGTCCTGTGTTGTGTGTTATTCCAGCCACTAGGCTGTAAACTCCCTGAGGCAGGACTTCTGCCTTCTTCATCTCTGGGCCGGCCACTGTATGAAATCTAATACTAGTGAAAGGGAACCCTTTGGCCTATGGTCCTCCCCTTATCACATGTCCTCCACCTGCCTGTTGTCTGTGGAAAAACTTGAGTCCAAGAACGTTTAATCAGAGAAATGAGAACATGCAGAAGCAAGAGAAAACAGTCCTAGAAGATGAGAAAGCATGGTTTAGTCAGTAAGCAAAGTAAGGACCTTTAGTTCCTCCTCAAGGGCTATAGATAATGTTGCTGTTGTTGTGGGTTGCTGTGCTGTGCTCAGTCCCTCAGTCATGCGCACTCTTTGCGACCCCATGGACTGTAGCCCGCCAGGCTCCTCTGTCCATGGGATTTCCCAGGCAAGAATACTGGAGTGGTTTGCCATGCCCTTCCCCAGGGGATCTTCCCAGATTAGGAATTGAACCCAGTCCCCTGCCCTGGCAGGTGGATTCTTTTACCACTGAGCCAGGGAAGCCTGAGCCATATACTATGGGCTGTCTTATAGATATTGAACGCCCCTCCACCAAGTGGTAGAAGTTAACTACATAATGATCAGACTGTAGCCATGATGTAAGCTGCCACAATTCAGAGAACTGGCCTCGAGAAAAATGGGAACAAACAAAAATGGGATTAAAACTGAAGACTAACTGTACTTAAACAAGATAATGCTGGTCAGACCACCAGTGACCAATTTCAAGATGACTGTCAGAGCTGACTGTGCAGTTTCTGCATGTAGCCCCTCCCTGTGTCTATAAAAGCTCTCGCCCACTGGTTGTCCGGGAAGGGGAACCGACCTTTGGACAGAAGTCCACCCCCCGACTTCCAACCACCATTTGCCGGCCTCCAAAATAAAGCAAACTTTCCACCAAGCTTGCCTCTTTATCGGTTTCAGAGAAGCAAGCAGTCGGACCTCACTTTTGCTAAGAGCAAACATTATTGAGCTCTTACTGTAAAGGCAGCACCAAACATTACTGAGCTCTTGCGGTATGCCAGAGGGGCATCCATCTCATTCTACCCTCAGAAGGAGCCTCGGAGGCAGTGCTGTTATTATTACCTGCCTTTTATAGATGAGGACGCAGGAGAAGGGAGATGAAGCCACTTGGTCAGAACCTGCGCTACCTCCTGGGAGAGCTGGGATGTGAACCCTGGGGTCTGACCAAGGTTTTCCTTCCCAGGCCTTCTGACTCAGCACTTGCTTACTAAATTGACTCAAACCACCTGGACTCTCCCGGGCACCACCTGGGGGAAAAGGCTAAAATGTAAACGAGTTTGTGTACAGAGCAGCTTAGGGGGAGAGGAAAGGCAGAAAGGAAAGCATGGTTTTCCTAGGGAAGCAAAACTGAATTATTAAACCCACTTCATTTCATTCCTCACAGATCCGGGTATCTTGACCTCTGACACAGGGATGGTGGGGAAGCGTTCTAAAGATACCTGCATGTCTTGAATTCCTGCATCAGAAGGTGCAGGCTTCAAGGGAGTCAGGAGGAGGGGGAGAGAGGGGAGAGAGACATTTCTATGGGTTAGGGCTCAGGTACAAGCAGATCTCGGAAAGATTTGGGGCCACTGCGAAAAACAGAATATCATGATAGAGCAAGTGGCATGAATTTTTTGGTTTTCCAATGCATATAAAAGTGATATTAGCTGTAGACTATTATGTGTACAATAGCATTATATCTAAAAAAAAACCCAGTGTATGTACTTTAATTTAAAAATGCGCTATTGCTAAAAAATGTTAACCCATCAACTGACAGTGCAGGGTCACACCTTCAATTTGTTTTTTAAAATAAGTATCTGTGAAGCACAGTAAGAGGAGGTCCACCTGTAGAGATGCCTGAATTCAAACCACCCAGTCCAGGTCGTGACCGTGCTGCTTGGGATCCATGTAACATGTTGGCCACAAGCCATGTTCCCTCTCTGGGCCTCAGTCTCTTCATCTGTAAAGTGGGGATAATGAAAATAGCTGTTTGATCTGAGTGCGGTAGGGAGAAGGTGGTGGCTGTGAGAGGTGCCTGTTCTTTGCTGTGACTTTTGCAGCAAAAACATATGCATGAACAGCCTTTGGCACATACCACTCAACCATTCCTACAAGAATTAAACAATCTTGGTTATTCTTTAGCTGTTGTGTGTGTGTGTGAGTTAAGTCGCTTTAGTCATGTCTGACTCTATGTGATCCTGTGGACTGTAGACTGCCAGGCTCCTCTATCCATGGGATTCTCCAGGCCAGAATACTGGAGTGGGTTTCCGTGCCCTTCTCCAGAGGATCTTCTCAATCCAGGGAATCGAACCTGCATCTCTTACGTCTCCTGCATTGACAGGAGGGTTCTTTACCACTAGCGCCATTGGAAAGCCCTCTTTAACTAATAAACACTTGTAGCTGGACTCACCCTCCACAAAGCTAATTACTATGACTCCATATAGATTACCCTCTGCACCTGGCATTCTTCTCCCCCTACTCTCTTGTAGTATACCGTATTTCAGAAAGAACATCATGGGCTGATAACTTCAGGTTCACTAGACCCAGTTACTGAGCTGCCTGATCCAGCTGTGGTTGTTTTGAAACTTTGCAAAAGAAAAAAAAAAAAAAGGCAAGACCTTCAGGAGGATATAAAACCTCTCCCTATCCCCGAGAAAGGGGGCCACGGTCCTTGAGGCACTATCCTGCTGGGTTTCCCTGTTTCCTTTTCTATTTCCTCCAACTCAGTTTCTGTATTTCTATTCAGCATGGGTGGACAGGGAGTCAAGATTTGGGCAACATGACCAGCACAGGTGTGGAGGAGGTGCCCACCTGCATGAGATTCTTCCCTGCCTGCACTCCCTTCCTGGGAACACAGGAGGGTTATTTCTCAGCACCCAGCCAACGCAGCCCACTGGCCTGATCCTCTGAGCCTGGAAACCAGTCCTCGGTCCTTTGATAACAGGAACTTTCTAAAGAGGAAGGGTCCTGACCGGGGAGGAGCAGAGGGTCCCCCAAGGATGCCATGCTATTTTGCATACCAACCCTCAAAATAATGGTCTTCTAAGACTTCTCTGGCCATCTGGTAGTTGAGACGCCAAGTTCCCAATGCTTGGGGTGTGGGTTTGATCCCTGGTCGAGGAACTAAGATCCCGCATGCTGTGCAGGCAAAAACAAACAAACAAACAAACAAAAACAAAACAAAAGCAAACTATGACCTTCCCAGTCTGAATTTCTAGAATTCCGTTTACATTTCGGCGTTCCACCACTGAACAGCCTCCTTCCCCCTCCATCCTTCTCCAGGCATCAAAGTCCTTCTAAAATGTCTTCACCTTTCACGGGACACCAGCAGGCAAATCCCCCATTCCAAATAAATGAGAAAGAAACCCCTTCCCGCCAGGTTTTGCTGGTGCCCCGGGCCACCCGAAGCCAGGATACAGTTTCTAGGCGGGGGCGCACGTGTGTGTAATTGCTTCCTGAGAGGAAGACCGTGAGAACCTCATTGCAAATGAGGTGTTAATGATGAGAGCCACAGGATCTGTTACTGTAGCCAAGTCCCACATGATGGACTACATTAAACCGCTTTTTATGTGGCCCTGAGCAGAACCCCTTCCCCTTTGTGAGGGAGCCTCCCACATGAGGGAAGCAGAATGAATAAAACACACCCCACCCACCTCGCTTTGTGGTGGAACACTGCCAGTGGACCCGCAGATCCTATGATCTGTCAAGGCAGGGGATTTCCTTAGAGGGGAAGGGCTTGGAGATGCTCCTGGATGCATTGTTCTGAACGTCACAACGGGGCACCTGCTGTGGCTGCAGTGTCTGTTGTTGAGTCTGAAATCTGAGGTTCAGAGGAGACTGAGTCATTTGAACAAAAATTCTGAAAGATCTATGAAGATCAGGTTGTTCACCTGTAGAATAGGCTTGATGATATCTCCCCTGTCATCTCATTTTAACCTTACAAACACCAAGGTAATGGCTCAGGTACATAGAGCGAGAGCATGAAAAGCAACCGTAGTTCAAGGTAACGTCCTGATTCCTCCTTTTATTAGCAAGGAGACAGAAACTCGGAGGAGCAAAGCTCTCTGTCCAAGGACACAAACTGCTCAGGGGTCGAAGGACGCCCAGAAACATGGTCTTCCAACTTTGAGGGAGATTGGTTGTTGACTCTTATTTTGGCTAAAATAGAACTTTGCTCATTCCCAATCCATCCCTTTGCAAATGACTATTTTATTTAAAAGTATTTTGGCCGTGCAGCATGGGGGACCTTAGTTTTCCCTGACCAGGGATGGAACCTGCAACCTCTGCAATGTAAGCGTGGAATCCGCAATCACTGGACCTCCAGGGATGTCCCCCCTTCCTCTGCCTAAGAAGCAAAGTGATTTGGCTGAGTGTGGCTGATGCCCTGGAATTCTCCACTGACTTCTGCATTCACCACACCTGTTCTAGTCACCCACATGGCCACCCAGCAAGCCATCCTACTGCCTACAGACATGGCCTGGGGGACCCTAGCCAGCCAGCAAAAGTATCCTTGGCCCCTTCTGCCAGTAAAACCAGTACCTGGAATGCAATACAAGTACACTGAACTAGCAGAAATCAAAGTAGAGTTCCGAATGTCCTCAACCATGACGTTTTATTTAATTTTTCCTGTATGAAGATTGGACAACTGTTGTCGTTTAGTTGCTAAGTTGTGTCCGACTCTTTTGCAACCTCACAGACTGTAGCCCACCAGGTTTCTCTGTCCATGGGGATTTTCCAGGCAAGAATACTGGAGAGGGTTGCCATTTCCTTCTCCAAGGGACCTTCCCGACCAAGGGATTGAACCCGTGTCTCCTACATTGGCAAGGGATTCTTTACCACTGAGCCACTGGGGAAGTCCCAATAGGGCAATTAACTACCTAAAAAGGGAAATAGAGCTTTCATGTTTGGGGGTCTGTGATACCACCAGCGAAGGGACAGGTTTGGTAATGTTGTTTTTCACTTGGTAAGTCATGTCTGACTTTTTGCAAGCCATGGATTGCAGCATGCCAGGCTTCCCTGTCCTTCACCATCTCCCAGAATTTGTTCAAACTCATGTCCATTGAGTCGATGATGCTCTCGAACCATCTCATCCTCTGCCACCCCCTTCTCCTCCTGCCCTCAATCTTTTCCAGCATCAGGGTCTTTTCCAGTAAGTCCACTTTTCGCATCAGATGACCAGAGTGTCAGAGCTTCAGCTTCATCATCAGTCCTTCCAATTCTCCAGGCAAGACTACTGGAGTGGGTAGCCAACCCCTTCTCCAGGGGATCTTCCTGACCCAGTGATTGAGCCCGGGTCTTCTGCATTGCAGGCAGATTCTTTACCATCTGAGCCACCAGCAAAGCCCAATCTTTGATAATGTAGGTGCCCCCCCACCAAAGTAATATTTCTGGTCCAGATTTGGAATTCATTTCAACCAACTGACTTTACCCAAATAAATACAAGTTTCTTTTATCTCGTTAAAGGCAAAATGAGACTTCTAGAATGTTTGCTGGATGGAGCCAATGGGAGATGTTAATGTTTTCTAAATGCTCTCAGGGAACAACTGGTGTTCACGGCTGTTCATCTTTATTCAGAGGAGGATTTGGCCGTGGAGCGTTGTAGTGAACACAATTGGATATGTTTCATTAAGACTGCACCTCCGTCTTTTAATTAACTTCTTGTTCCTGTCTTTGCTGTGATATTAATTATTTTTTAATCATCACTGGGAGGCACTTTAAGGAGAAGCAGCTGGAATCATCCAACCTTAGTTTCATTATACAGATAGGTGTTATAATAATTAACTTAATTAGCTTGTCACTGCTTGCATAAAATATGACTGTATTTGGAGAACAGATAGTGCTTTGCTGATCCAAGGTTAATTAAAACATGGAGTGTGTGAGAGGTCACGTTCCGTGGAGTTGGTACCTGGCCAGCACGATGGAGAATGTTCCCACAGTGGGCTGGACTGGAAACTGGCCGTGGCAGAGTCCTAAATCCATCCTTGGGGAACCTCAACATCATCGGATCCGTGCCTCAGCCCATCTGTGACGTTGTCTTCTGATTCTGGGGTCCGTGAGCCTCCACAGGTTAGAGGGGAAATCAATGAGACACTTGCTTTAAGTGGAGGATATTCTGCGTGATCCTCTGTGTTAAAACCAGAAAAGAATATTCTGTGTGGGGGACTTCCTTGGTGGTCCCGTGGCTAAGACTCTGTGCTCCCAATGCAAGGGGGCCAGGGTTCGATCCCTGGTCAGGGAACTAGATCCCACATGCTGCTACTAAGACCTGGTACAGCCAAATAAATTTTAATTTTTGTCTTAGCACTGTTTTTTTTTTTTTAATTTAAATGATTTATTTTTAATTGGAGGATAATTTCTTTACAATATTGTGGTGTTGGTTTCTGCCATATATCAACCTGAATCAGCCATAGGTATACTTATGTCCCCCACTCTTGAACCTCATCCACACCATCATAAAATGAGTACCGTTTCTTGGGGGAAAGTAAAAATGGGTAAATGACAGAGTCATTCCTGTAGGATCCCTCACCCATGAGAAAGCCAAGACCAAACCAGAATGTTCCAGCCTCGTCAAAACACCGAGGGACTGGTGGGTCTGGAAGAATCATTGCAGTCACTCCTCGTCAATATGTGAAGGAGTGGAACGTGTGTAACTGTTTTTGTTTTGTAATTACGCTGCAGCCCATTAAAGGTTGATTTGCTTCTATAATCAGTCCAGCCTTCTAACAGCTCATTCGGAGGAGTAAATGGACATCATGAAGAAATTTACAGCTTCGGAGACGTTGAGATAAGCATGCATCCCATCCCTTGAAAATGACTCATCCAGTGAGGGCTGAGCTGCCTGGAAACGATGGAAATCTTGAACTGTGCTGGTTACAAACTGTGGTTGGTATCAACCCTGAAATGTTAACATGGGGACTGGAAGGGAATTTCATGTTCAACAGATGCTACCTGCATTATGGACTAGGGTGGGCTATGCTTGACTGGGAAGGCTTGTCCACGTTTCTGAGAAAATGCCCTTAAAATCATTTGCTCCGATTCCTCTCAGACTGCTGGGTTTGATTTCGCATGATGGTTTACTGACTTTCTCCATCGGAATGACTTAAGCTCATTTTAAATGTAACTCTCTGCTCAATGCTGCTATTATTTTACTTGAGGCTGTTATTAATTTGCCCTGGAGTGATGTGTGGTTTGGATTGTGTTGTGCTGATGTGGTTTGTCATATTTGATTCGAAATGTAGGACAGAAGCTTGGAAAGAAGGAAAATGAGAATGTGGAAAAAGAGTCAGTGAATGTGACTGTGGCTTTGAGGAATGTGTCATAGGCTGCTACTTTTTGGATGGGTTGTGTCCATTTTTTAAGGTGACATGGTCCAAAAAGTGGGATATAATAGAGAAATGGGGCTTCCCAGGTGGCTCAGTGGTAAAGAATCTGCCTGCCAGTGCAGGAGATGTGGGTTCAATCCCTGGGTCGGAAAGATCCCCTGGAGGAGGAAATGGCAACCCTCTCCCAGTATTCTTGCCTGGAAAATCCCATGGACCGAGGAGCCTGGTGGGCTATAGTCCATAGGGTTGCAAGAGTCAGGCATGACTGAGAGCACGTGCGTGCACACACACACACACACACACACGGGAATAGTCAGCTGGCCTGTATCAAGCTGCATCTTCATGACACGGTTCCACTTAGAAGAGGCTGTGGTCTTGGAGGCACCACGGTAATCCTGTCTACTACAATACCCTCCAGTTAGGAAACTGTACAGGACATAATACAACAAAATGCTAAATTTTGTTAATATATAAGTGCCAAGAACTATAAAGAATCTGGGAGTCTATCCTACTTGTAGGCTCTTAGGCAAACCCATGATTAGTTCATGGATGTTGGCAGAAGACACGAGATTCTTGGGTCAGAGACAAAGGTCTTAACCATAGTCTAGCAAGCAGCATGAGCTTCCTGTCATGTCCATTCCCCTGGCTCCCTAGTCTCATGGGAGGGTCACACGGATGAACCTAGAAGGATGCCTTCATACCCAGTGGGTTGCATAAAAGAAGAGGAACCCTGAGCTTGGTGTGAGTGGTAAGCACAGTCGCTCTCTGGCCAGGAGGGATTGATACTTCATTGCTCAAGCTTACCTGTTGCAAACACAATCTTGAGAAATGGATTACCAGGCAGAGAGTGGTCGGGATGCTGCTTTTTAGGTAGACAGAGTTAGAGCATGCAGGAACACTGAGCCCGGGGAGTGGTGAATTGCCTCTCCCAGAAAGAAATTACTCTCAGCCAATGATTCAGGATCAAATCCCAGTCCTTCTCTTCTGGGTGGTTTCTCAGTCTTCTATGGAATATACTTGGCAATTCCGGGTGCAAAGATCATCTTCTTCGGCTGGAAGGCAGGTCACTTTCCAGGGGTTGCTCTCAAACTGGACTGGTGGTAGAGCTTTCCTGCGTGCATGCTAAGTCACTTCAGTCAGGTGTGACTCTTTACGACCCCATGGACTGTAGCCTGCCAGGATCCTTTGTCCATGGGATTCTCCAGGCAAGAATTCTGGAGTGGGTTGTCATTCCCTTCTCCAGGGGATCTTCCTGACCCAGGGATCGAACCCACGTCTCTTATGCTTCCTGCACTGGCAGGCGGGTTCTAGTGCCACCTGGGAAGCCCAATGTATGCCCAGCAGTGTGCTAAATATGATTTTACTTCCACAACAACTCTGTGAGGGAGATAATGTGATTGTTCACTTTCTGCAGCTAGGGTAACTGAAGCTTATAGAGGCTGAGGAATTTCCCAGGTTCACACAACTAGCAAGTGGTGAAGGAAAATTATGAACCCAGCGCTAGCGGCTAACCAACTCCTCACCACTCCTCTGGTTTACTCTTGGATGTGGACAGCCCTGGGGATCTTGGGGACTTTCCTGCTGCCGTCTGAGTGGAGCTGCAGCGCAATGTTGCAGAGAGAACCCTGTGTTTAGAGTCACATGGTCTAGACAAAATGTACCAACCTAGCAATCTGCATATAGTTAAAGCTATGGCTTTTCCAGTAGTCATGTAGGATGTGAGAGTTGGACCATAAAGAAGGGCGAGTGCCAAAGAATTGATGCTTTCGAACATCAAAGACTGGAGTGCTAGAGAAGACTCTTAAGAGTCTTGGACAGCAAGGAGATCAAACCAGTCACTCCTAAAGGAAATCAACCCTGAATAATCATTGGAAGGACTGATACTGAAGCTGCAATATTTTGGCCAAATGATGCGAAGAGCTGACTCACTGAAAAGACCCTGATGCTGGGAAAGACTGAAAGCAGGACAAGAAGGGGACAAAAGAGGATGAGAAGGTTGGACGGCATCACTGACTTAACGGACATGAGTTTGAGCAAGCTCTGAGAGATGGTGAAGGACAGATAAGCCTGGTGTGCTACAGTCCATGGGGTTCCAAAGAGTCAGACGTGACTTAGCGATGGAACAACAACAACAAGAGATGTGCACGAGAGTGCCTTACAAACCCATGGCAGGCTATAAATGTAACACAACAGCAAGTTGCTCTTTTCTCTCAAATACCCCAAAATATGGGTTTTCCAGGTGGTACAGTGGTAAAGAATCTGCCTGTCAATGCGAAAGACACAGGAGATGAGAGTTCGGTCACTGGATGGGGAAGATCTCCTGGAGTAGGACGTGGCAACCAACTCCAGTATTCTTGCCTGGAAAATGCCAAGGACAGAGGAGCCTGGTGGGCAACAGTCCATGGGGTCACAAAGAATCGACACAGCTGAGCAACTGAGCATGCGTACACACAAAAATGTAGACTCTGGCTTCCACAGGGGCTCTACTATTGCTGAACAATCATACAACAAACTTTAACTTGGTGGAGGGGGTCGAATGGCTTCGTTTTGGTGTGATGGGTGAAGACTGTCCTCTGTCGAGAAGGATGCTGAGGCCTTGCTGGACTCAGCAGAGGACGGTACAGTGACTGTAAATGAAACAGTTAGGAGAGGGGAGGGATGTTATAGTCATGCCTAATTGTTCCATGCTGGTGTTGGGGGGCAGCAGAGAAATGAAGACAAAATGAGTATCCTGTGATGGCTCTCCAGAGTTCTGGAGAAGGGACCTCCCTGTTGGTCTAGTGGCTAAGAATCCTCCTTGTGGTGCAGGGTACATGGATTCAATCTCTGCCAGGGAACTAAGAAGCCACATGCTGAGGAGCAACTAAGCCCCAACTAGAGAGTACATGTGCTGCAACGACGGATCCTGGATGGTGCAACTAAGACCCGACGCAGCCAAATAAATACATGAATATTAAAAAAAAGTTCTATAGGAGCCCACGGTATGGGCATCTGGCAAAACTACCCAGTGATACTTCCTTCAGCACCAGAGGGGTTCTTAAGTGTGTCGAAGTGCCTGTAGTGGGAGTTAGTCCTCCCACCGTACCAGCAGCTTGGGTAATCGTTCATCCTGGAGGCATGCCTGGGCCTGCCTCCTGGGATGGAGAACAGGGCTGGGGGCCATAATGAGAAGCAAATCTCACAGGATCGAGGCCCGTGATGTGATGAAAAGCTCTGACAGTGGATGAGATAAGAAGTGCTGAGTGGAAGCATGCACAGCTGATCCCACAACTTCTATTAAAACCAGGCCTCCCGGCCCGTCACTCACACTAGCTTGCCTTTCTCTCTGCCCATCAGTTAAGAAAACTGTTAGGCAAGTAACATTGACCAAAGCCCAGAGCCATGACTCTGGGGAAGTGATTCTTGGTGTGTCAGGATACGGGGCAGTGACATCTAGAATGGTCTTTGGGGAAAAAACTGGGAGCTCCAGTGAAATATGACTTAGCCTGGGTGGCCAGGCAAACCCATGGGGGACCCATGAGGTAGACCCAGGGTTTTCACCACTCTCTGCACAGAAAAGGGTTTTCAAAGCATTTCCTAGCACCTTGTACTCCTATTTGGGACATAACTCTTCCCACCCCCATATTAAATCAAATTTAATCATATTTAAACAAATGAAACACCCACAGTCCCAGTCTTCGGGGATAACCATGGCTTACATTTTGGTGGACATCTTTCTGATATTATTACTGCATGTATTCCACCATGGCTCAGTGGGTAAAGAATCCACCTGCAATGCAGGAGACACAGGAGACAGGTTGATTCTGGGTCTGGAAGTTCCCTTGGAGGAGGAAATGGCAACCCACTCCAGTATTCTTGCCTGAAAAATTCCATGGACAAAGGAGTCTGGCGGAGTACAGTCCAAAGTGTTGCAAAGAGTTGGACATGACTAATCACAAGTGCTTCGAAATGGTGTAAAAAGTGAAGTGATAATTGCTCAGTCATGTCCAACTCTCTTCCGTCCCATTTACTTAGGCTGCCAGGTTCCTCCGTCCATGGAATTCTCCAGGCAAGAATACTGGAGTGGGTTGACATTCCCTTCTCCAGGGAATCTTCCCAACCTGGGGATCGAACCCACATCTCCTGTATTGCAGGCAGATTCTTTACCATCTGAGCTACCAGCAAAATGGTAAATGTAGATAAAAATATGATCGATCACACTATAGATCTGACCGTCCATTATGGCAGCCAATAGCCACATGTGGCCACTCAAATTAGAATTAGTTAAATAAAAACAAAAACTCAGTTTCTCAGTTACACTGGCCACATTTCAAATACTCAAAAGCCCCATATAGTCATTTGAGAAGTTTATATAAAGAACATTTCCATCCACACAGAAAACTCTGCTGGATGGTACTGCTCATATATACAGTCCTGTGAGCTTTTCTCACCGACTGAATGTCTTTCTTATCACAAAATATAAGTGTACATTAGCCTTTCCCACAACTGCATAGTATTCCTTTGTGTCCACATTCAACCACTCTTTAAAAAAGTTTATTTATTTGGCTTCACCAGGTTCTTAGTTATGGCATGTGGGATCTAGTTCTCTGACCAAGGATGTAACCTGGGCTCCCTGCATTCGGAGTGCAGAGTCTCAGCCAGTGGTCCACCGGAGAAGTCCCTACTGAGTCGCTTTTTAAACCATTTCTCTAATGTTCAAAATTTAAATCATGTCTGGTTTGTCCCTGTGATTGAATAAACTTATAAAATGCTAAATGTTGATTGCTCTGTGTGGTTACTTTCTTACTTTTTCTTCCAAAGCAGATTGCAGGGTTTTTAGGTCATTTTCTTTGTGAAGGTGTTAGTCACTCAGACCCCATGAACTGTAGCCTGCCAGGAATTCTCCATGGATTCTCCAGGCAAGAATACTGGAGTGGGTTGATATTCCCTTCTCTAGGGGATCTTCCCAACCCAGGGATCGAATCCACATCTCCTGTATTGCAGGCAGATTCTTTACTGTCTGAGCTACCAGCTCATGGAATTCTCCAGGCAAGAATATTGGAGTGGGTAGCCAGTCCCTTCTCCAGGGGATCTCCAACCCAGGGATTGAACCTCCATTTCATGAATTGTAGGAACTTTACCAGGGAAGCCCCAGTTTCCAGAAAGACAGCATAAATTTATACACCTCCCGAGCAGGATACAAAAGCACTTCTTACTCTAATCTAATCAATAATTTAAAAAATGATTGCCACTTCGATAATAATTTTTAAAAATCAAAGCCGCAATATCTCAAAAGTGCTTTGCTTTGCAGTTCTTGGATTTCTAGTGTTTATTTGGGTTTAAAACCACCTGCATTTCTTTTGTGACCTGCTTTTGCTGAGCTTTTTTTTTTAGCCATATCACACAGCATGCAGGATCTTAGTTCCCCAATAAGGGATTGAACTCTTGAGCCCTGCGTTGGAAGCACAGAGTCTTAACCAGTGGACTGCCAGGGAAGTCCCCTTGCTGAGCTTTTAGTTGAAATATTTATACCTTTCTAATTGATTCATACAAGATCTTTATATGTGGAGGGATTAAGTTTCTTACCCTAAAACTTACCTCTTACCATATAACTTACCAAAGGCTCGCTTTGATTTGTTGTTCGTATGTCAGTTCTCTTACAAGCATTATAAAACTGCATTTAGTCAAATCTCTCAGTTTTTTTCTTAGATTTCTACTTTTGATAAGACACTTAGATATACCCTGCTAAAAATTATATATAAATATTTGCTATATTTTATAGTTTACCTTTTAAAAATGCCTAAAACTTTAGTACATCTGGAATTTATTTAGGGCGTAATGTGAGTTTGATATTTACATTTAGTTTCTAAATGGCTAGCCACTCAAACCACTTATTGAATTATTATTCTTTTTCTTTAACTGATTTTAAATTTCACCTTTATCAAATATTACATTTATATACATATTTGGGTCTGCTGTTATGTTTCCTATTCTATTCTATTACTCTTTCTAATTTGGTACAAATAACATATTGATTTAATTATTATGCTATATATTACATGTTAATATTAGTGTGTCAAATCCTTCTTTTCTAAAATATTGGCTTTTCTAGTTCGTGTGTTCTCCAATATGAATGTTGAAGCTATTTTGTGAAATGTCAGACAATAGTCCTGTCAGAGTTTTTTATTGGCATTGTTTATATAAAACTAAATTTGTGAATATTTGACTTTTTATCAATATTGAGTCTTCTCATCTAGGAATATGGTATATCTTTTAATTTATTCTCATTCTTGTATGTCACTTTTTGAAGTTTATTAGTTGTTTTCTTTCTCCCAGCCTTGAACATTGCTTATAAATTTCACTCCCACCTTGCCAAAATCTTGGCCCTAGTTTCTGGAGTGGTGCTGGAAAATAAGGGTGAATTGGACTGGGAACCATGCTAGCAAGCAAATTTCCTGGACTGGAGCACATGATGTAATGTTTTAATTTTTCAAAAAATGGTTGTTTTGAATGAGACCTTTATTTTTTTTCATATATCATATGTTATTACTTATATGTTGAATCTAAAAAAAATAATACAAATGAACTTGTTTACAAAACAGAAATAGATTCACACACATAGAAAATAAGCTTATGGTTACCAAAGGGAATGCAGGGGAAGGGAGAGAGATCTTTCAATTCCATTATATTTTGTGATATTGCAATCATTTTTAGATTGGACATCTTGGGCTTGGCAAAGAGATGATCATTTTATTTGCAAGAAATATTTGTCAATATTTAGAATTTTGAATTTTTTTTCTTATTCTAGATCAATATAGTATAGGACTTAAAAAAAAAGAAGAAGCATCACTGCTTCAGACCGACAGACCTGGGTACATTCGTATTGCACTGCCTACTAACTCAAACCTTCTGCCTTTTGCCCAGTTTCTGGGGCTGTTTCCTCAGTTGTAAAAAGGGATAATGATACCTACTTTATGGGGATCTTCTGAGGATTAAATGAAATATTGTCCATAAGGCACACAGCTTAGTACCTGGCACATACACAGTCTATTACTGCTTGTCTGATTGCAGTTGGCTGGAGCTCCCAGAACCTTGACTACTAACTGTAATGGTGGACATCAGGCTTTAATGGGAAGAGGTTTGTTGCTAAATAGAAATACCAGGCACTGCTGATGACAATGTTGATGATGATGGTGATGAGGACTAACAGTTATTCGGCGTTTGTGCCCCATCCAGCACATATGCCATAAAGACAATGGCAGGAAATGACTCTAACATCTTCCAAACTTGCCCCTAATAAAATTGCTTTTATTCATTCCTTCCATGACTCAACTAATTTATTCAACAATCATTTGTTGAGCATGCACCAAAACTCTCACTTAACATGCCTCAGTTCTTACTATAGTCATTTTGAACTGAGTGTGACTGATCGGATGATGAGGGAAGAAACAAATAAACAGATGATGGAAGGTAAGGGCACCTATGCTCCATGTACAGACCACCTATAGAACCACACACACGCACAGATGATGGTACGGTGACCGTTACCTGTGATCTTTCCTGTCCATCATGTATGGACTGTCCTCACTGAGAGCAAAAGATTCATAATGAGATAAAGAATGGGGCTAGCTGGGACTTCCCTCGAGGTGCAGTGGTTAAGGCTCTGCCTTCCAGCCCAGAGGGTGCAGATTTGGTCCCTGGTTGGGGAACTAAGATCCCATATGCCATGGGGTGTGGCTGAAAATTTTAAAAAAACATGGGGCAGACTGGCTTTCTTCTGATGAAAGCTTACTCATTTAACCATCGTTTGCTGATGCTAATAATAAAAAGGATGAATAAGAGGAGAATCTTGCCATTGGGCCACTCGTAGTTGAGAAATCCAGATGGGTAAGGACATCACGGAATATTCATTGGAAGGACTGATGCCGAAGCTGAAGCTCAAATACTTTGGCCACTTGATGTGAAGAACTGACTCATTGGAAAAGACCCTGAGGATGGCAAAGTTTGAGAGCTGGAGGAGAAGGGGGTGACAGAGGATGAGACAGTTGGATGGCATCACCAACTCAATGGACAGGAGTTTGGAGAAACTCCAGGAGATAGTGGAGGACAGGAGGGCCTGGTGTGCTGTAGTCCATGGGGGTCACAAAGAGTTGGACACGACTGAGCGGCTGAACAACAGCAAAGGACAACACACCAGCAGAAGTACAAATATTAATGAGAATATAGAGAAGTGTTTGTGCAGGGAGGCGGGGCTTGCCCACTTGTGCGGTGGGAAGGAGACAGAGCTACAGAGCGGGTGGGTGGGAGTCGGGACTGGGTGAGTCATGAGACTAGGTGGGTAAGGGAGAAAAGCAGGCGAACTGTGGGGACAGCTTATGCAAATGCACACAAGCACACTGGAGCTGACTGCTCAACCTGCCTAACGGTCTGTTTTGCAGTGAACTTGAACTGAAAGGAGGTGGACTTTGTGATTAAACTCAATTTGAAGACTGCAAAATTAGAGCTTATCTTATATGGTTTAATGAGGTCACCAGAAAGCAAACAAATTGTGCCTTGTTAATATTCCGAGTCAAGAGATATGCCAGGGCAAAGCAAAATAATGGGAAGAGTCTGGGGACAAAATGAGGAACAGAAGGAATCTACTGCTTTGGGGAGATGTTAATTGTCTTTGGATTAGCTCAATGTCTCCACTCCTCTTTCTGTCCTTATCACTTTCTTCTCCTAGATCTCATTCAGCAGCAGTTTTCTAGGCTGGCTGGATTTCTTAAAACACTGATGAGGAACATTAGCTAGAGGTAGAAGATGATTCCAATTTCTCCCTAAAGTCATGTATAAACGGTGCACACAGGAAGGACGCATCCCCGTTGGCCCCTATTGTCTGCTGACGAATACAGAATTTGGAGTTTGATTCATTTGCCCTCTGCAGTCAACCTCTCCTTTTCCTCTCCCTCTATCCTGTTCCCTTCTCAGGTATTTGGGTTTGGCAGGCTATTATTGGGTGGAACCCACAGACACAAGGAAGTGATTTTATGGACTTTCTTCTGGGCTCATGTGCAATTTTTAAAAATTCCTTTTGATCCCCTAAGATCCCAGAAGCCAGCTCTGGTTAACATCATCAAGAAGCCAGCTACACCCAGGGCTGTCCTAGGAGCGAGGCTTCTCCTGTGCCAAGCTGCAGGCAATTGGCCTCCTGGCCTGAAACCAGAGGCGTCTTAAGAAGATGCAAACAGAAGTGGCCAGTCAGATCATTAACATGTGAATTTGATCAATGTTTACATCTGTGCAAAGCATTTCATACCAAATAAATCTCTTAGAAATTCCACTGCCATCTTCCCCATCTCTAGGTTGAATAGCTTAACCCTCGGTTCTTTTATATATATTTCCTGATTCAGTGCCTAGTAAGGGTTTAAGGTTGATCCTGTTCTGAAACTGTAGCTTATTCTCCGCAAATTCCTAAACGTTATTGGATCAGAGCTGCTACCAGGGCACATTGAGGTATTGAGAGAACTGGGTGGAAAGGAGGAAACTGGAGAGAGACCAGTACTCAGATTATCAAGAGAGACTTTCAACTCTAACTATTCCTATGGCTTCCCGGGTGGTGCTAGTGGTAAAGATTGCACCTGTCAATGTAAGAGACACAGGAGACTTGGGTTCGATCCCTGGGTCGGGAAGATCCCCTGGAGTAGGAAATGGCAACCCACTTCAGTATTCTTGCCTGGAAAGTTCCATGGACGGAGGAGCCTGGTGAGCTATAGTCCATGGAATCACGAAGAGTCGGACACAACTGAGACCACTCAGACTATTCCTGTGAACCAGACCACAGTCGGTGCCTAAAAACGCCTGAGGGCAGGCTGTTAACCCAACCCATTGTCTGGCTTTTGATCAGACCTGCCTGCCTGAGTTTTGATGGCATTGGAAGCACTTACAGATAAAAATGACCATGCAGATAAAATACAATAAAATACAGATAAAGTTATTTTTTATGCATGTCGTACCAGAATGGACCCATTCATTTTTAAAATTGTTGTTGTTGTTCAGTCACTCAGTTATGTCTGACTCTTTGTGACCCCATGGATTTTTAAAATACAGAAAGCTGAGCGCTGAAGAATTGATGCTTTTGAACTGTGGTGTTGGAGAAGACTCTTGAGAGTCCCTTGGACTGCAAGGAAATCCAACCAGTCCATCCTAAAGGAAATCAACACTGAATAATCATTGGAACGACTGATGCTTAAGCTGAAACTCCAAAATTTTGGCTACCTGATGCGAAGAACTAACTCCATGGGAAAGACCCTGATGCTGGGAAAGATTGAAGGCAGGAGGAGAAGGGGACGACAGAGGATAAGATGGTTGGATGGCATCACTGACTCGATGGACAGGAGTCTGAGCAAGCTCGGGGAGTTGGAGATGGACGGGGAGGCCTGGCATGCTGCGACTGAAATGAACTGATTATTTATTTGGCTGTGCCAGGTTTTAGTTGCATGTGGGAATTCGTTCTCTGACTAGATATTGAACCTGAAACCCTTTCATTGGTAGCACAGAATCTTAGCCACTGGGCCGAGAGGGAAGTCCTGGACCCCTTTATTTTTTGATGGGATTGCTAGACTGGATCTATCAAGGGAGTACAACAATCTTAGAGCATCTTTTATTTTGTATATTTGCATTTTTGTTATTGTTGTTCTGGCTTCTCTCCCTCAACCCAAGTTTTACTGATATAATTGACACATAACATTCTATAAGTTTAACATTTACAATGTGATGATTAGATACAGGTATATATTGCAAAATGATTACCACATTAAGCTTAGTTATTGCTCATCACATAGCTTCCATAGCTACCAATTTTCCATAGCTATATACTTCACATAGCTACCAATTTTCTTCCTTGGATGAGAACTTTTAAGATCTACTCTCTTAGCACCTTTCAAATATATAATATGTATTATTAGCTACAGTCATAATGTTGTACGTGACATCCCCAGAACTTCTCTTATAAGTGAACGTTTGTGCCTCTTAACTACCTTCACCCTTCTTGCCTGGAAAATTCCATGGACAGAGGAGCCTGACAAGCTACAGTCCATGGTGTTGCCAAGAGTCAGACAGGACTGAGCACATACACACACACACACACACACACACACACCTTTCCCCCTACCTCCCAATTCCTGCTTAACTAGTTCACTGAATTTGAGTTAAGGTATTAGAACTGTGCTTTCCTAGTGTCTCCACATACACAGAAAACAGCAACTTGAATGACAAAATAATTAGGAAGAATTGCACCTTGTTGAGTATCTGGGTCTGAAAGATGGAAAACAAAGATCAGCCTCAAGCTGGAGATCATCTCTAATGATGACATGCAGGGCTCTACCCTGTGGGACGTTTTCACTTATGCCAAGTTTTCAGGGGATTTTAGGCTCATTAAAGTCATGGATAACACAGTAGAAAGCTCACTCCTCAGATGGCACAGGTGGTAAAGAACCCGCCTGCCAATGCAGGAGATGTAAGAGAAGCAGTTTCAGTCCCTGGGTTGGGAAGACACACTGCAGGAGGGCGTGGCAACCCACTCCAGTATTCCTGCCTGGAGAATCCCCATCGACAGAGGAGCCTGGCAGGCAATGGTCCATAGGGCCACAAAGAGATGGACACGACTGAAGTGACCTAGCACAACATAGTAGAAACAGTAAATAATGGAACTGAGCCCACCCAGTGGGCTCAGACAGTGGGTCAGATGGTTATGGGCAGGGAACAGTGGAAGCTGGCCAGCTGATTTCTTCTTCCTCCCCCTCCTCCACCACGCGCTCCTCTCATTCATCTTTGTGGCGTGTAAAAGTTTATAAACACACCCAGGGCTATTGAGAGAGTGAATGTGATGAACATAAATGGGTGCGGCACCATCATTCCATACATTCTAAGTGGTACCAGTGGGAGCAGAACTCAAACCCAAGCTCCCCCTATTTTTCTTTTTTCTCTTTTCTTTATTTTTGGCAGTGCTGGGTCTTTGTTGCTGCACGGGGTTTTCTCTAGTTGCAGCAAGTGGGGGCTACTCTCTAGTTGCGGCTCCCAGCTCTAGGGAATGTGGGCCAATAGTTGTGGTGCCCAGGCTTGTCTGCTCTGCAGCATGTGGGATCTTCCTGGGTCAGGGATCGAACCTGTGCGTTTCCTGCATTGGCAGGTGGGTTCTTTACCACTGCACCACCAGAGGAGCCCTGAACTTCCCTTCTTTTCAAATGATGCTGGCGTCTTTAGGAATATTCTTTGGGAATGACCACGCCTGACTTTGTGAACATGAGCGTTCTGTGCAGTAACACGGTGCTTATGGAGATCTGCACATGCTTGCTGTGTTCTTTTAATCAGGCAGCTGGGCCCCGGGTAAAGCAACTGCTGCTAACACGTGCTTCTGCTGAGCCCAACACATCAAAAAGACCACCCATGCTAAAAATGGACTGGACAGCAGATGCATTCAGACCACAAGATCCAGAACCAGCATTTTAGACGAGCTACCAAATATGCCGAAAATAATGAACATTTTGGAGCTAAAGGGGACCATAAAAAATCATGTGACCTAACTCCTCTCTTGGTGATGGAGACCCTGGGCAGAGAGAGGTCAGCTGATATGCCCCAAGTATGGGTGTGCTTGGTTTCTTGATGCCTGGTCTGAGGTATCCTCTACTCTATTACATTCTTCTGCTCTAATAATGATAATGATAGTAATAATTGTGATGACTTAATCTTTGTATCATTTTTTATAGCTTAAAAACCTTGGATGGTTTAACGAGGTCAGGAGAATAGACAAGGAAAACCATTGTGCCCTGTTCAATATTCATATTCATGCTACCTACTGGGGCAAAACAAAGATAAATATAGCTTTCTCTGGGAAAAGATTGGGGACAAAATGAGGAATTGAAAGGTTCTACTGCCTCTATGTAAAAACAATGAGATAATAACTTTGAATTTGTTCAGTTTTTCTGTTTCTTTACCCAGCCCTGTCCTCCCAGAATCTCATTCAGCAGCAGGTTTCTGTCATGGAGCAGAGCCCTGTGGGGTCTTCCCTCCCCCAAACAGATCTCCCTCCCCTCCCACCCCACATGTCCTCTGCCTGCCCTTGCCAAAGAATAAATTTAATCAGAGAAATGAAAAAAACATGCAAAGGCAAAGAAAAGCAGTCAAGCAGAACAAAAAATTGGGTTGGCCAAAATGTTCATTTGGGATCTTACTTGAAAACCCAAATGAACTTTTTGGCCAACCCAATAATAATAAAGTCATTAAAGAAGGTCAAAGACCTTCAGCTCCTCCTCATGGGCTGTGGATAATATTCCGGGCTGTGTCACTAAGTCTGTGGCCATTTGTCACAGCCTGCTATAGCTATCCTTCTGGGACAGGTGGACCCCCACCCACAATTTGGTTCAGATGTTGAGACTGAGGATGCCACACAAACAACAAAAGGACGTGAAAAAATCTGTTACTTACATAATGAAGCTTTCAGGGTGGATCCCAAGCAGGTCCCAAAACAGTTTGAGAAAGTGGGAAAAGAAGGCTGGGTGGAGGTTTTGTGGTGGGTAGGAAGTGGGGACAGGGTGAATTGAATATCATATCCTGTTAATACCAATTCTTATCCGCTTTCCCAGATGTGGGGCAAAAAGAGAATAATATGGGGTGATGCTCACATGCTGTCAGCAGTCAAATATCAAAAACTGGAATCAGACTTTATTACTCAACAATAGAAGATCAATGCACCAATCTTCCTCTGCTCCATCTAAGCAACCATCCATCCATCCATCCTTCCATATATCTGGCCATCCATCCTTGCTTCCACCCACCCATCCATCCATCCATCCTTCCTTCCACCCACCCATCCATTCATCCATCCTTCCATCCTTCCATATATCTGTCCATCCATCCATCTACGCATCCATCCATCCATCCTTCCATCCATCCATCCATCCTTCCATCTACCCATCTATTCATTCAATATTTTACTGCATATCCATTGTGTATCAGCCACAACTAGAGATTATGGATACAGTAGTATTACTGAAATAATTTTTCCTTCATTGTGCTCACTACCTGGTAGGAGTGACCACTGAATTGATTTTTAAATATTTGATTATTTGTCAAGTATCACAGTTGTGCTATACGGAGAAGGCTAAGACAGCATAACAGAGAAAGATTTTTCTTTCTAGGAATTTTAGAGGAATTTTCCCTGAGAAGGCAACAGTCTGTGCTGCTCTTGATTAACACCAGGAGTTCAACCAGCAGAGACAGAAGTGTAAGCATTTTAGGTCTTAAAGGGAACACAATTGACAACTGTTACAGAGGTGTGACGTCTTATCTCTGTGACAGTGAATGGGATTAGCAGATGAGGGTTTTCCCATTTTGATCCCATATGATTCGGGATTGGGGAATTGTAGGATTTCATGAGATAATTTGGAACAAAAAGCTAGAATAGTGGGATGAAGCAGCTTTAAAGATGGCCAGTAGCAGGTTATCTCCAGGTTGAGCTTATTTTTGGCTTTGCCAGGTCTTAGTTGCAGCATGTGGGATCTAGTTCCCTGACTAAGGATTGAATAAGGGCCCCCAGCTTTGGGAGTATGGAGTCTTAGCCACTGAACCACCAGTGAAGTCCCAAGGTTGACCTAATTTAATGATGGGCTTACAAAAAAATTTTTTTAGCCTGAAGCCATTGACTCACACCTGGATTAATATACATGAAGGAAAACATATGAGACCTGTAGCACGGACAAGACGGGGAAGGGATGGTTTCGTGTAAAGGGAGTTCATAATGAGACTTTCTGGCATACACAGCAGTTGTTTTTTTTTTTTTCCCTTCAATCATGGTCCAAGTAAATGAAGCAGCGAGTATGTAGAATTACAGGACGGTTGATTGTGGGGAGCGTGGATCTGCAGGGCTGGCAGAGGAATAAAGCTGCTCATCTTGATTCAGAATAGGTCTCCTCCCCCTTGGGTCCTCCTCTTTGTGACATCCTAGAACATCCCAGGACACTGCTGGTCTTTGAACTCCACCCTTTCATCCCAGAGGTCTGGCAGCCTCAGTAGAAGCCTCTACCCTCATGTGGGTATCAGCTGGGGCAGCCTGGATTTTTATAAGCGTTCCAACATTAATGACTAGGTTCTGCTGGAAGGAGACAAATCTTTTCTCTCATTCCTACCCTCCCCACTTCATGCTGCATCCCCACTTCTCTCTCCCTCTGTTTCATATTTTAGATTCAAGAGGATCTTTCATATATATAACAAGTCCTTGCTTTGAACTTAAAAATAAACAGTATGAAAGAAAAAAATAGATGGTCCAATCTTACTTGAAGTGCTCAAATATGATTAGTATTAGACTGTGAAATACCTCTGCCTTATCTCTAGTTGCCAGCTGCTGGGAACATTTTGAGAGATCGGGCTGGTTGTTGTGATGCGATTTTTTTTAAACAAAACATAAGCCCCAAGTGATCTGTGTATAGACTCTCCACAAAATCCCCTTTGTCAAAAACTCAATCTTTCTAATTTTTATTCCCCCATCATTTGGCCTGATCCCAGTTTATGGAAGTCAGTGTGGGAGTAAAATAGAATCCAATCCCGATCCAATTCCTTCTCTCTGTATTTCTGCTTTTCTCTTTTCTAAACTTGCCTGGCTACATCTAAGGATTTCCCAGTTGAAGAAACAAATTATTTGGGTCACACAGGCCACCGTTGCTGTTTATGAGCCAAGAATTGCTGCCTGGCATTTTGAAAAATGATTTCTGAACCCACAGAGGGTCGTCCTGCATGTCAACAACTTCAAATTATGGGTTACAGATTTGCATCTTCCATAATTTCATGGCGTCATTCAATGGGACTTAAAAAAAAATAGGCTAAATGATAAAATGGTTTCTTTTCCTCTCAAATCTCTTTTTGAAAAAGCTGCCTACCTCTTTCATCAAAAAGAAAAACAAAAAAATATGTTTGTCTTAATTCACTGAAGAGTTTAGCTTTAAAGCACAAGACAAGTTTAAGTCCATGAATTACTGTGTGTATGATATATGAGCCAATTATAGAAAGAATAGGAAATAGCTAACCATTTCATATCAATCTCCAGCTAAACTATGTTCAGGAAAATTATGATTCAGTCAAAGAAGGAGCTAACATTAAGTTCCTTCTGAACACACTACTCTGGAAGAATATTTAAGGGGCACCAAAAGTAAAAGATAATGAATATTTATCTTCAGTGAATGTGTACTTTTGGAGAGAGACAAGACTTCAGAAGTTGTGTGTTGACATTGAAAAGGTTTCTAGCGGGGCTTCCCTGGCAGCCCAGTTCCCCCTGCCAATGCAGGGGACACAGGTTTGATTCCTGGTCCGAGAAGATCCCTCATGCTGCAGGGCAACTGAGCCTGTGTGCCACAACTACTGAACCAGCACTCTGGAGCCCAGGAGCCACACAACTGAAGCCCGTGCACCCTAGAGACTGTGCCCTGTGGCAAGAGAGGCCACTGAAATAAGAAGCCCCACAAACCTCCACTAGAGAGTAGTCCCTGCTCACCGCAACTAGAGAAAAAGCCTGCTCAGCGATGAAGACCCAATGCAAGCAAAAATAAATACATTAAAATTTTTTTTCTAGCAATTTGCTCAGAAGATTTCCCTGATGGTCCGGTGATAAGTGATTAAAACTCTGAACTTTCGATGAAGGAATGGGAGTTTGATTACTGGTTGGGAAACTAAGATCCCACATGCTTTGTGGTGCAGTGAAAAAAAATTTACTCCCAAGAAAAGGCCAAGTAACAGATGATCATTAATTAGTAAATCAATAAGTTAATAGGTGCCACCAATTGATAGCAATGGGGCATTCCCATAGGACTGGAGAGGTCTGGGAGGATTTCAAGTAAAACATGAATTTTTTTTTTCCTGATACAACTGAAATCCTGCATGTGTGTGTGCTCCATTGTCTCTGACACTTTGAGACCCCAGGGACTGCACCCTGCCAGGCTCCTCTGTCCATGGGATTTCCCAGGCAAGAATACTGGAGTGGGTTGCTATTTCCTTCTCCAGGGGATCTTCCTGATCCAGGGATCCAGTCTGCATCTCCTACTGAAATCCTAGAAGGCAGGAAAAGCAAAGAGGATGTGGTGGTCCAGTGGCTAAGACTCTGCTCCCAATGCAGCAGGCCTGGGTTCAACCCCTATTCAGGGAGCTCGGTCCCACATGCCACAACTAAGACTCAGCACAGCCAAATAAAGAAGTATTAAAAAAAAAAGACCTGAAAAGGACATCTCAGAGGTTCTCAGGCATCAATGAATAGAGCTGTTTCATTTGGTTTGGAGAACTCATGGGGAGTTGTGATTCAAAAGAGTATTTTTAAACAAATCAAATACCTAGGAAATGACCAAAGAAAGATATTCAGGACTTGTACACAAAAAACTACACATCATGACTCAGTAAATGGAAAGAAATACCATGTTCATGGATTGGACGATTCAGTCTTGTTACATTATCTTCTTTTCTTGACATCAATTTATATATTTACTGGCATCTTTTCTTGACGTCAATTTATGTATTTACTGGCATCTTAATCAAAACCCCAGCAGATTTAATTTTTGTGGAAATTGACAAACTGGTTCTAAAATTCATATGGGAAAAGAAAAGGATAAGAAGAGCTGTGGTAGAAGAAGAATCAAGATGATTATACTTTATGATTTATGAAAAAGCTATAGTAATGAAGATTGTCATTTTTCTAATATATGGATAGGAACATTAATCGGTGAAGTGGAATAAACATCAGACATATGCGACTGATACATATTCAGTCACGTGACTTAAACAAGGTTACCACTTACGTCACTGGTGGCAGTGTAAACTGAATCACCAGCTTCGGAAAACCGTTTGATCGTATCTAATAAGACTGTTGTTCAGTCCCTCAGTCATGTCCAACTCTTTGTGACCCCATGGACTGCAGCACACCAGGCTGCCCTGTTCTTCACTATCTCTGGGAGTTTGCTCAAACTCATGTCCATCGAGTCAATGATCCAACCATCTCATCCTCTGTCATCCCCTTCTCCTCCCACCCTCTATCTTTTCCAGCATCAGGGTCTTTTCCAATGAGTTGGCTTTTCACATCAGGTGGCCAAAGTAGTGAAGCTTCAGCTTCAGTGTCAATCATTCCGATGAATATTCCAGGTTGATTTCCTTTAGGGTTGACTGGTTTGACCTCCTTCGACACATGAATACTCAATGATAGCTCCATATTTAGGTATATCAACAGAAATGTGTACCTAAGTGCAAGAACATACATGTGATCACTGTTTATTATTTATTATTGCTGCCAACTGGAAACAAATCAAATGCCTATCAGCAACTGAATGGATAACAAATTATAGCTCTTTTATACGTAGTTACAGAACAGAAATGGCCTCACAGACTCAGAGAAGGAACTTAGGGTTGCCAGAGCGGAGGGCTGGGGGATGGGGTAGTTAGAGAGTTTGGGATGGACATGCACACACTGCTGTATTTAAAGTGGATAACCAACAAGGACCTACTGTGTAGCACAGGGAACTCTGCTGAATGTTACATGGCAGCCTGGATGGGAGGGGAGTCTGGGGGAGAATGGATACATGTCCATTCTCCTGTGGATACAGGTCCACAGTCCCTCTGCTGTGGACCTGAAACTATCACAACATTGTCAACTGGCTATGTTTGTTGTTGTTCTGTTGCTGAGTTGTGTCTGACTTAACTGGCTATACTCCAATACAAAAAAAAAGTGAACAAAAAAACGATAGCTCATTTGTACCATGGAACACTGTATAGCAGGTTTGGGCTCCTACAGCAAAATACCGCGGACAGACAGCTTATAAACCACAGCATGTATTTCTTACAGCTCTGGAAGCCGGGACATCCAGAATCTAGGCACTGGCAGACTCTGTTTTCGGGGACGACTACCCTCCTAGGCAGCTATGCATTGAACTTTGTGTCTGTAAAGGTCAGAGAGTAAATATTTTAGGATTTGCTAGACTTGCTGCCTCTGACACAAGCACTCATCTCTGCTGTCCTAGTGTGAAAGTAGCCACAGACAACCCACAAGTGCAGGAGCGTGGCTGTGCCTCTAGAATTTTATTTATGGACAGTGAAATTTGAATTTCATATAATCTTCACATTGCAAAATGTTACCCTTTAAAAGCATTTGTTTTCAACTATTAAAAATTATACAGATTCTTCTTAGCTCATAGGCTGTACAAAAACATTTTCTCTCCTTGGGAATGAAATGATGAGAAAGTAGGGGACTTCCCTGGTGGTCCAGTGGCTGAAACTCTACTCTCTGAATGCAGGGGGCCTGGGTTCGATTCCTGGTCAGGAAACTAGATCCCACACACTATAACTAGAAGTTCACATGCTGCAGTCAAAAAAGATCTCTCATGCCACAACCAAGATCTGAATCAGCCAAATAGATAAATAGTTTTAAAAAAAGAAGAGAAATTAACCACTGCTACACACTCAACAGTATAGATGAACTTCACAGATTATAGTGTCGAGTGAAGAAAGATTGAACAAAAAGAAGCATTGAGTTTATGACTCCACTTAAAGAAAGCTCAGAACCAGGCAAAACTAACTTAGGGTGATAAAGGTCAAACCAGTGGCTACCTGAAGTAGTGTAATAGGCAGGCTTCTGAGCTGCGGCTAATGTTCTATTTTGTGATTTGAATGGTGGCTATTTAGCCATGTTCACTTTATAACGCTCCTCAAGCTGTGCTGTAAATTTGCTGTATTTTCTACAGGACAATTTAAACAATTATTAACCTAGGTTCACTTAAAGCACTATGGGCTAGCTAAGCACATGCAGAAAGACTGCTGGTCTAAACCTCAGTTCTGTCACCAGCTGGGTGACCTTGGGTGAGTTGTTTCACCTCTCTGTTCCTTAGTTTTTCTCGGTTGTGTAAAAGGGGGTAACTGTGGTTCTCACATCATAGGATTTCTGTACGAATTCTGAGTTAATTCTTATAAAACTGCCTAGAACAATGCTTGGCATACCCAAAGCACTCAATAAATGTTAGTTAGTATTACTGTGGCCAATAACTTTTTTTTTTGCTCTGGGTCTTAGGTTCCAGCCTGTTAAGATGTTTATAAACTTTTGATTCTGCCATATATTATGTTTACTTTCAGATTCAGTCTTAGGTCAGGAGCACAAAGAAGCCTTTCTACCTCACATGTGGTCCAGCCTGACTCACCAGGAATACGAGTCTGGAGAAGAGCCTGGGAGTGCAGGCTTGTGGTCATAAATAATATAAATATCCCTCGTCTTGTTTAGAACCTACACACTGCCTGTGAAAAGCGGCAATGTCAGTAGGTGCTAGTTGAAGACTCTGAGATCTGGGATTCCAAACAAATATACATTTCCATTCTGAACTAATCATTTTTATAGGAAACAGAAGGGGCTTGTTGGAGGGGCATATGAACAATATATTTTGTTTCTTGTCTGTTCTCCAGGCCTGGGTCTTTGTATTGAAGGAGTGCCTGAGGCAAAGTCTTTTGCCCTCCAGGAACTTAATAAGGTGTAACCCCCCCCCCCCCCCCACTTACCCACTTTAAATCTTTTCCTGGAAAAAAAAAAGGCTGAAAATAAATAAAGACAGAAATAAACATATTCTAGTGGCTACGATCTCGTTAGGTGCTATAAATGACCATTCTCCCATACTGGAAGGTATAATGTTCTGCAGCTTTGAAACAGTGAAGCCAATAGTTTTTTTGGCTGCCTATAAACATTCACTTCCTGTTCAATCATTCAACAGATTTTCAATCATTCAACAGTTTTTATCGAGTACTTCATATCTGCGGCATAAAAGTCCAATGAAATATCGGTTGAAAGAAACCTTTTTAATCTTCCTTTGTTTAAGGTGATGCTTCTTTAAAATCGTTGACCACGGAATGTCACAACCGCCTCCTCCTTTTTTTTTCTTTCTCCCAGTCATACCTATTTATATCACAGAACATTCTTTGGGAAATGCTGAGTTAATCAGTCCTTTATTGCTGAATCCTGAGCTTTCCCAAGTTTTACTGCCATAAATAACACCACGGTGAACATTCTTATACCTACAGCTTTGCACACATGTTAGATTACCTCTTTAGGATAAATTCCTAGGAGTGGAATTGTTGAGCTAAAAGCTCTGTTTCTTTTTATGTGCATAAAAGACCCTGGTGTCAGTTTTACAAATCTTAAGTAATCGTAGACTCATAAAACATCAGAGTGGGACGGGATCTTGGAGAGCAGCTTATCAAGCCCTCCTGCCTGGCCGGGACAACCACGGCCAGAAGCCAGGTCCGTCCTCAGACTCTTCTCCAGGCGCTGTGTGGGCTCTGGGGACAGCTGTGCAACAGAGGAAGGACAGATTGGAGGCAGTCAGTGAGGCACTGCTGAACTCCACCAGGAGCCTGTCTCCTTGCCAGAGGGCTTTCTTCTTCAAGCCAGAGGACCTATGTGCCATGATGGGTCATTTACTGAGAAGAAAATGCCAGTGGAGCCAAGGTCCAGTTTAGCACCAACTCTTTGATTAAAAGATAGCCAAGATTCCCAAGAAGCCCGCAAAGGGTGCAGTGTGTGCGTGTGTGCGTGTGTGCACTAGTTGTAATGAGATGCACACAGGACAGCATCTGACGCTGATTTCCCAGCAGCTCAGCCATGACCCTGCCGCTTAGGCTGCCTTCAGAAAGGACTAAGCTGGCAGTTGTGTGGATCATTTTCTAGACTTATCGGGAGAACTGGCTGCTGCGTGCTGAGCACGTGGGCTTTTGTGTGTTTGTGTTTTGGCTGCCCTGGGTCTTCACTGCAGCGCACGCGCTTTCTCTGGTTGCTGTGAGCAGGGACTACTGTCTAGCTGCTGTGTGCAGGCTGCTCATTGCAGTGACTCCTCTAGTTTTGGAGCACTGGCTCTAGAGCACAGGCTCAGAAGTTGTGGCGCATGGCCTCAGTTGCTCCGTGGCGGGTGGAATCTTCCAGGGATCAAACTCATGTCCCCTGCATTGGGAGGTGGATTCTTTTTTTAAATTAAAAAAAATTAAATTTTCTTTTTTTAAAAAATTTCTGTGTCTGTGTCTCCATTGCTGCCCTCAGATAGGTCCCTCAGCACCACCTTTTTCGATTTCATATATATGCATTAATATATGATATTTGTTTTTCTGAACTTACTTCACTCTGTATAATAGGCCCTAGGTTCATCTACCTCATTAGAACTGCCTGAAATTTGTTCCTTTTTATGGCTGAGTAATATCACTTTGTATATACGTACTGAACCTTTTTATCCTTTTATTGGTTGATGGACATCTAGGTTGCTTCCATGTCCTAGCTATTGTAAATAATGCTGCAATGAAGACTGGGGTACATGTGTCTTTTTCAGTTAGGGTTTCCTCAGGATATATGCCCAGGAGTGGGATTATAGGGTCATAAGGTAGATTTAGTCCTAGCTTTTTTTTTGTTTTAAGGAATCTCCACAGTGTTCTCCATAGTGGCTGTATCAGTTTACACGCCTGGCAGGTGGATTTTTAACCACTAGACCACCAGGGAAGTCCCTAGGCAGTCCTTTTAACTTTACATATGAACTGACTACTAAGTCACTGATCGTTTCAAGTTCTGGGTTTAGCCCATAGATTTTTAGCCAAGGAGACCTCCTGCTGTCAGTTCCCATGATCATTCCCAGGCCTCAATTTTCCTGTCTCTAAAATAGGTGTGTCCATGGATAATACCCTTGAATAGGGAGATGGACCTGGGAGAACTTGTGTCTGGTACAAGGGGATCTTGGGCTCCCAAGAGCCTCACAGCCCAGGCCTTTCACCGCCCCTCCCGCAGCTCTGTTCTTTTCTCGTCTTATGAGCTGTAAATCATCAAGGACTCAGCACTTGCCATCACAGTTCACCCTTGTGCCCCCACCAAGATCCCGCTTTTCCTCCTTAATTCTTCCTTAATTCATACACTTTTATGGAAAGAAGTTATAAACAAACAGATGTTTCTGGATGACATTCCATTATTTAAATTAAACTTCAGGCAGCAGCAGTATCACGTGAGTAAAGATAATTCTCCCCATGTGGTGAGAGGTGGATTCAGAGGAGATGAAGTTTTGTATGTGATGAGCCATCCTCTGGCTCCCCAAGTTATTTAAAAGCAACATGAAGGAAAAGCCAGGGCATATCCAGGGTATGTAGGAGTTTTTGCAAAACCAAAACCAAACAGGGACTTTCCTGGAGGTCCAGTGGTTAAGACTTTGCCTTCCAATGCAAGGAGTACAGGTTCAATCCCTGGTCAGGGAGCTAGGATCCCATATGCCTTATGGCCAAAAAACCAAAACATAAAATAGAAGCAATATTGTAACAAATTCAATAAAAAATTTTAAAATGGTCCACATTAAAAAAAAAAAAACTTAAGAAAAAAAAAACCATAATACCCAAGGTAATCAAACATCAAACAATTAATATTGATAAAAGAAATCAACCCCAAAAGAAATCAACCCTGATTATACATTTGGAAGGGCTGACACTGAAGCTAAAGCTCCAATACTTTGGCCATCTGATGTGAAAAGATGACTCATTGGAAAAGACCCTGATACTGGAAAAGATTGAGGGCAGGAGAAGTGGACAACAAGGTTGGTTGGCATCACCGACTCAGTGGACATGATTTTAAGCAAACTCTGGGAGATAGCAAAGGATGGGGGAGTCTGGGATGCTGTAGTCCATGGGGTCACAAAGAGTCAGACACTTAGTAACTGAGTAACAATTCAATCTCCTATCTTCTGACTAAAATCACCTTTTCTCAGCCTGTAGAAGACTCTATCCTAAATTGTCTTAAAAACACATTTGGTTTTATTTTTTTCTCTTCTTTTAAAATTTTTATTTAAATTTATTTGGGTGTGTTGGGTCTTATTGTGACACAAGGGTTTAGTTGCCCTACCAAATATAGAATCTGAGTTCCCAGACCAGGGATTGAATCTGAGTCCTTTGCATTGGAAGGCAGACTCTTAACCACTGTATCACCAGATAAGTCCCTGTTTGTTTTTGTTTTCTGATCTGCTAAATGGCTGAGAGTCCCTTGGACAGAAAGGAGATCAAACCAGTCAATTCTATAGGAAATCAACCCTGAATATTCATTGGAAAGGCTGATGCTGAAGCTCCAACACAGTGGTCACCTGATGCGAAGAGCTGACTCACTGGAAAAGACCCTGATTCTGGGAAAGATTGAAGGCAAAAGGAGAAGAGGGCAGCAGAGGAAGAGATGGTTGGATGGCATCACTGACTCAATGGATATGAATTTGAGCAAACTCAGGAGACAGAGTGAAGGACAGAGAAGCCTGGTGTGCTGCAGTCCATGGGGTCTCAAAGGGCTGGACATGACTTAGCAACTGAACAACAGGAACAATGAAAATGTGTGACACTTCTTTTATGCAAATCCACTCTAGGAAATCCTAGGTCTCGGCATTCCTCCCTGAATATTAGAGGGAAATAAACGGCCTGTACCCCAGCCTGCTATGATCATCATCAGAATTGCAGAGTTGAAGACCAAGAGGGAGCAAGACTCCACCCACTTCCTCCTGCTCCAGCCAGGGGACCCCTGGTCTTGAGGGAGCCTTGCTCTCTGGCCCATTCCCTCGAAGAAACGGTCGTTCCTGGAAATCCACTCCAAGCCTCCCCCAGCCTTCCAACAATGTGTGTTTATGGCTGCAGCGCCGCAGCTGGGAACCATAAGGCATGAATGAATGCGTGTCCATACTTTGGAGCCGATTTTCGTCAGAAATGTACTAAACACTTCATAAATTAAGTCCTTGGCTGTCAAGCTCCTCTGATATTAGGTTAGTCATTGCTCGCCATTCCCTGAACAAAACCCAGGGGATGGCCGCACCAGATGGTGCCAGAGGTTTTCCTCTTTTTCTTTTTGTTAATGGAAAATGTGTGGGGAGGAATAAGTTACCTTGTCCCCTGCCACACAATCACAGATGTGAGTGATGGACATTCCGGCTGGTTTTCCCAGTGCTGCAGCCTTTCTGTCCTTCCCCAGCATGGACAGGCTGTGCAGACAGGCTTTTGGTGGAGGGTGAGGAGCTGGCTGAGACCTTAGATGCCTAGATTTCCCCCAGGTTTTGTGAGTGCCAGGCACTGATGTCAACACTATGCATTTAGAGGAATCAGTCCTCCAGGATGATCTCATGATGAGACAGTGTTATTATCCCCCACTTGACTGCTTAAGAAGCTGAAGTACATGAGTGAATAACTCGTCCAAGGACACATAGCTGTGCACAGCTGAGATGAGGTTCATGAACATGCCTTGCCCTCAACTGCCTGCTGTACGGCTGCTGCTCCACGGGTGTCAGACCCGAGTCAGAGCCACTCTGCTGGCAGAATGGGGCAGAAGCATGAACGTCAGCCCTCCCATGTGTGTGTGCACTCAGTTGTGTCTGACTCTGGAACCCCATAGATTGTGTAGCCTTCCAGGCTCCTCTGTCCAAGGGACTTCTCAGGCAAGAATACTGGAAAGTGAAAGTGAAAGCATTTGTCGTTCAGTTGTTCCAACTCTTTGAAACTCCATGGACTGTAGCCTGCCAGGTTCCTCTGTCCATGGGATTCTCTGGGCAAGAACACTGGAGTGGGTTGCCATTCCCTTCTCTTGGGATCTTCCCAACTCAGGGGTTGAACCTGGATCTCCTGCATTGCAGGCAGATTCTTTACCATCTGAGCCACCAGGGAAGCCCAAGAACACTGGAGTGGGTGCCATTCCCTTCTCCAGGGCATCTTCCCAACTCACGGGATCGAATGCGGGTCTCCTGCAGTTCCTCCACTGGCGGGCAGATTCTTTATCACTGAGCCACCTGGGAAACCCTCAGCCCTGTAAGCCTGTCTTTGTTTATTTATGCAGTAAAGATGTTCTTAGGATCTACTGCCCTAGAGGGTCTTAGGAAATTTTCCTTTTTAATATTTTATTTGGGCTTCCCTGATAACTCAGTTGGTAAAGAATCAGCCTGCAATGCAGGAGACCCTGGTTCAATTCCTGGGTCTGGAAGATCCCTTGGAGAAGGGATAGGTTACCTACTCCAGTATTTTTGGGCTTCCCTTGTGGCTCAGCTGGTAAAGAATCCATCTGCAATCCAGGAGACCTGGGTTCGATCCCTGGGTGGGCCTAGGGATCTACTTAGATCTACTTAGTAGTTCTACTAGGGATCTATTTAGTAAATCTTAGGAGCTACTGCCCTAGAGGTTCTTAAGGAATTTTCTTTTTTAATATTTTATTTATTTGGCTTTGTTAGGTTTTAGTCGCACATGCAGGATATTTCATTGCAGCTCACGGACTCTAGTTGTGGCGGACAGACTCAGTAGTTGCTCTGCAGTGTGTGGGATCTTAGTTCCCTGACCAGGAATTGAACCTGTGTCCCCTGCATTGGAAGGTGGATTCTTAGCCACTAGATCATCAGGGAAGTCCTTAAATTGATTTACTTTAGAAATCAGTCCCCCTTTGACAGAATTTACAATTCTAGCATTCCCTGCTAGAGGAGTGAGGCAAATTTGGGGGTCTTAAAGAAATTTTAAAAATCAATTTTCCTAAAGACACTTTTACTACGTTTAATATTTTTAACAAGTTTTTTTTTTTTTTTTTTTCAAGAAAAAGAGATGTTCATGATTTCCGCCCCCTAGGGGATAATATCAGTTGCCTGAGCTCTGCCTATGGGGTAGGAATGCTGATGCTAACAGACACTCCACACGCAGGCCTTTACAAGTCCCTCTGGGGCATCACATTTTACCCCACCTTTCCCCACTTGGGAGTCTCCATCTGCTCAGAACACTTAGGGCTCCAGGCTGCCACTTTCAGCTACGTTGTTAAGCTACGTTGTTGGTCTGCTTCACTGTCAATACTCTCATATCCCTTCTATTACATACATCTTCTGGAAATCTGTGGGCACTGACAGTTTTCCCCTCCTGTTACTTTAATTGGCTCCCCTGGTAGCTCAGCTGGTAAGGAATCCACCTGCAAGGCAGGAGACCCTGGTTCAATTCCTGGGTTGGGAAGATCCACTGGAGAAGGAATAGGATACCCACTCCAGTATTCGTGGGCTTCCCTGGGAGCTCAGGTGGCAAAGAATCTGCCTGCAATATGGGAGACCTGTTATTTTAAATGCTCTGGTCCCAGTGCTTTCTGAACTTCTCTGTTTTTTATTTCAGAGGAATCATGGGAAGGCTGTGCAGATCTTGAGTTGGAAGTTTGTCTTCTTGAAGACAGGAGAGATGCTCTAAGGGAGACAGACTCACAGAATCTAACCCGACGTGGAGTGGGTAGGGGTCTTTGAGGAGGACACCCGTGGCCTTCAGGTCGATAACAGTGGTTCGGATCATATTTGAGAACTGTGATGCAGGCCAACCAAATGGGCAGCGGAGTCTCTTCTTCACGCTGACCATGCCCTGAGAAGGCAGTAGCCTTGGCACTGGAGTTTGGAGAGACTCCAAGGCAGGCAGAGGAGACAAGGAGTCACGGTGGGTGGAAGAGAAGGCTCAGGGCTGCCCTGATGGCAGCTGTTTGGCTTGGGGAGGGGAAAGGCTGAGGGCAGGCTGACTAGAAGCGGGACGTCCTGTGTGACTGGTCAGGGTTCAAAGAAAGCGTGAACATCTTGCCAAAGATCAGACATCTCGAGAGGGGCAGAGTGAACATGCAGACCCAGGTTCTGATTCTTTCCGGGCTCACCCATCCCTCCACACCGTGAGACATCCCTTCTGAGTTGCTGCAGGAAATAGGCTGCTCTGGTTACCAGATCAGGGACCACGGTCGCCTTCGCTGTGGCTCTCCTGTCTGTGCTCCAGAGGGCTTTCCACAAACCCATAGCGAGGTCTAGTTCTTTATTCATCCACTTAAAAAAAAATCTTTTGCATTTCAAAAACTGTGTTGAAGGGGCTTCCCTGGTGGCTCAGTGGTAGAGTTTCTTTACCACTCTGTTGAGTGGCACTCTGTTCCCCCCAACTCCCTGTGGCCCCCACTTCATCCCCTGGCAGCCCCTAATCTGCTCTCTGCCTCTACGGATTTGCCTATCCAGGGTGCTTCATACATATGGAATTATATAATAAGAGGGCTTTTGTGCCTGGCTGCCTTCACTGAGCATACTGTTTTCAAGGTTCATCCGTATTACAGCTTGTAAAGCACTCTGTTCCTTTTAAAAGTGGAGAAGTCTTCCGCTGCATGGACAGATTATATTTTGTTTATCCACTCATCCACTGTTGGTCGTTTGGGCTGTGTGCACCTTTGCTGCTATGGAGACCACGGCTGTGGACATTCATGGGTGGGGCTTTGTCTGGACTCTGAGCACCACTGCTCCACACAGCTGTCCAGGCAATGCTCCCCCGGTGCTTGTCCTGAGCCTAGAATTCCACCCCAGCTCAGTCCACCCTCTGGAGCTAGCCGGGCAGGCAGAGGGACAAGGAGAGCTGTGCAGAATGCCAAATGGGAGCTCCGTGGCCGTACCCTCAGGGACCAAAAGCCATACTCTGCAAGCCACTCAGGACAGAAACTTCTTTAGACCTGCCTGCACACAAAATGTTTCCTTAGGCTGAATGTCCTACTCCTTCTCCTGCCTGTCCAACTGCTAGTCCTCTTTCCTCTCTAATTTAACTGTCACCCCTGACTTAACGTTCCTCTAAGTGGAGTTCTTTAGTATACAAGCTACTGAAAGAAGAGGCAAGGCATATCCTATATACATTCCCAGTTTCTCCGGGACAGGAGCTGCACAACTACTCAGCCTGTGCTCTGGAGCCTGAGAATCATAACTACTGAAGCCCACATACCCCAGAGCCCCTGCTCTGCAACAAGAGAAGCCACAGCAATGAGAAGCCTGCCCACCACCACAAGAGAGACGCTCCCCCCGACCCCCGCCACAACTAAGAAAGCCCCACAGCAACGAAGACCCAGCACAGACAAAAATAAATAAATAAAATTATTTTTAAAAGATAGCTTGAATATGTCCAGCATAGGAATACAGCCAATATTTTGTAATAACTGTAAATGGAAAGTAACCTTTAAATTGTATAAAAGTAAAATATTAAAAAAATATGTAGTACACAGGAGGATGTGCGTAGGCTATATACAAGTACCACACCATTTTATGTGAGACTTGGGCACTTATGGATTTTGGGGTCTGTGGGGTCCTGGAACTAACTCCCTGCAGGTACCCAGGAACAACACAACTATCTGTCCGCTTTGTCCACTGGATTCTTCCAGCCACAGTCCTGTGTTGCTGGCTCTGTTTCAATGTGCTCAAGTCCTATCTTCCCAACAAGACTTAAACTTCTTTTGGGGGAAGGACTGGGTCCAGCCCCACCCTACCCATCCACAGCCCGCCGTGTGTGAGGCTGCTCAGCAACCAGAGAAAATTCCTCACCCTGTCTAAGCTTCAGTGTTTCATCTGCAAATGGGGGCTGATATGCTTTTTACTGCCTTGTCACTAGGGTCACGTGAGATGATGCTCTGGGGCCCTCATCAGAGTCTGCAGAACCAGGCTCGTGGGAGGCAGCTAATCCGTGCTGGTGGTACCATCGTGGCTTCCCTGCAGGACCATACAGAGGGACACCGCTCTGTTCTCCTCCATCATGGAATTTTAACCTTAAATAAAAGAGCTGGAGGAGAAAAAAACATCTAAGGGGCCGGTTTGAGAAAGAGTGATGATTTGTTTCTCAGAGGGCAGAGCCTCCCCCGAGCTTGGGCAGGAAAGTCCCGGGGTCACATTTAGAACAACCTAGTCGCATACTAAAACTCAGGGGGCGTCTGAGTTACTCAGAGCACTGAGTGAGCTATTGTGGGCACTTTAGCAACAGTAACAAACGTCTCTGTAGTGGAACAAAATGTGTCCTTTCTCTGGGTTGCAATTCCCAAACTCAAGGTTTAAAGGAATATGACTTTATTGTTATTTTCTTTAGCAGAAGACCCTGAGGTGTGAATCGAAGCTGCGGTGCTCCCCGGAGTCCAATGCTGCCTGGCCCGGCTGCCACCAGCACCCTGAAATGAATGGGCATATTATGCTTTCCATTAAAAGTTGTGGCTCTTAATTAAAAACGTGATCGTGGGTCTTTATGGAGACATTGTTTAGGTTTTCTTTAGCTGTTAACACGTAATAAATCATTTTAAAAGGACCTTTCCCCAGATTGCTTAATGGTTAGTGTATTTTTAAAAAGCGATTTGAAAATAAAGCTGGGATTAAATTTAGTGTTTGACAAGGTGCTAAGGGGCTCACCACCTCGCTGGGCTAAGACAAGCGGGCTTTGCTTGATCTGCTACTGACGGTTCTCGTCTCTCCAGCTTCGACCCAGCTTCCCCATTTGAAACAGCAGGGTGACTTGGGTGTCAAAAGTTTAAATGGTGGGTACAGGGAAAAAGTGCAGCCAGCCCACTCTTTCATCTGAGCTTCCTTTTACTGTCTTATAATTGCAAAACATGCAACTCTGCTGAGAAGAAAAGCCTGTTTCTTTTATGAACTCTCCTGCAATGCCATAAAGCAGGGAAGGTGTGGGTTGCGTGTCGGTGCCTGTGAATAATCCATAAATCCAAAAACCTGGGCTTCATTTCTTCTTCCTGGTGCAGCCTCCTGCACCAGGGTGGAGTAAACAGGAAGTGCCCTTGGGTTCCAGTCCATTCGAGGGTTCTGTGCATATGGATGTAGGAATCTCTGCAAATCTGAGGGGTGGTCACAAACATTTTCTGATTTACTGGGCTGTTCTTAGGACCTCTGGGTTGGATGGTACAGCAGAGACAAAACTAAAGGGCAGCCTGGAATTGATGTGGGACCTTAGTCACGCATCGTTGTCATACTTTAGGGATGCTGTGTTTTCTGCGAAGGAGGACAACAGTAATTTTTCTGGGTATGATGAGATGACAAATGTCAGAGTGTTTGCAAAGTACCTGTCACCGGGCAAATAAAAGATTATGGTGATGATTCTAACCCAGTTTTACAATCATTTAAAAATAAATAATTTCTTTGCAAAATTTCTAGTTGGCTGTGAAGATGGTTTTGGTTTGTTTCCTCTTCCCTCATGGAATTTCCTGGTAGAGGAAGGCATTACCTTGTTTGCTACTGGCCGAGAAGCTTTCTGTCCAAGTTTGCCCATCTCCAAGCCAGGGCTCAGCCTCCAAGCGGCAGTCCCCCCAGGACGCCAGTAGAGGGGGTGCTGCCCCCTGCTCTCAGCACCGGGGGTGCAGTGGCCGCTGGGTTTCCCTTTCACTGTCCTGGCTGTGACCTTGACTCCTGTGTGCCACGGAGACCACACACATGGCCGACAGCGGTTTTCATCTTGTTTACCGAAGGGAAAGGGAATTTAACTGGGATTCTTCAGAAATTACAAAATGCCAGACGTCGCATTCCTGGTTACCGTCCATTCCGAAGTTTATCCCTGATTCAACTTAAGGTCCATCTGGCTGGGAGTGTCTCCACCTGCGTGGGGCAGCTTTCCCCTGAGTTGGTCTGTCTGCCTGCCTCTCCTGTTCTCATTTTCAATCCTGGCTCTGCACTCCGCCCCGCTACCCTCAGATTTTGATGAAGAAAGTAGCTTCCACCCAAATATGAAGGATCCCAGCAAAACTCATGACATCAGCATATTGTACTTTTCCTACTATATTTTTTAAAGAGGGCTGCATTCTGTGGTTGACATTAGTTTACTCCTTGATTAACAGATATGTATGTGTGTGTATCTGTTCTTTTGGGTGTTGTCTCTATACAGATTTATTGTTCAGTTGTGTCTGACTCTTTGCGACCTCATGAACTGCAGCACGCTAGGCTTCCCTGTCCTTCACCATCTCCTGGAGCTTGCTCGAACTCATGTCCATCAAGTCGGTGATTACCACTGAACCATGTCATCCTCTGTCACCCTCTTCACCTGCCTTCAATCCTTGCCAGCATCAGGGTCTTTTCCAGTGAGTTGGCTCTTTGCATCAGGTGGCCAAAGTATTGGAGCTTCAGCTTTCAACTCCAGTCCTTCCAATGAATATTCAGGGTTCATTTCCTTTAGGATTGACTGGTTTGATCTCCTTGCTGTCCAAGGGACTCTCAAGAGTCTTCTCCTGCACCACAGTTAAAGCGTACATTTAGGTTACCAATTCCAGATGAATCTACTCTAATCAGTTTTTTAAAAAACGTATTTATTTGCCTATATCGGGTCTTAGTTGCAGCCTGTAGGATCTTGGTTGCGGTGCATAGGCTCTCTGGCTGCAGTCCGTGGCCTCTCTAGCTGTCTGTGACCTGGCTAGTTGTGGCCTGTGGACTCCTAGTTGTGGTCTGTGGCCTCTCTAGTTGTGGTCTGTGGACTCTCCAGTTGTGGCATGGAGGCTCAGTTGCTCTGCTACATGTGGGGTAGCACATCTACCCCTTACTACATCTTAGTTCCCCGACCAGAGACTGAACCTGTATCCCCTGCATTGCAAGGTGGATTCTTAACCATTGGACCAGGGAAGTCCCTTAATCCACTCTAATTGTTAACTGTTGCCTTTCAGTTTGATAGATAAGAATTTTTGTCACTTTTATCACCACCAATCCTATCCCCTATGTGTAGTGTATGACTAGCATCACCCAGATCCTTCTTTAGTCAGACCTACATATTCAAAGTTATCCTTTGATCTCCATTTCTTTTTCTAGAAACCCCAAGACATCTCCATTCCGTACTGGCAATTTTCTTCCCCCATACTTCACCAGTGCTCCCATCTACCTCCTCAACTTTATGCACAAAAACTTTATGCTCCCATCATTAAGGTTTATAAAGTTTACATTTTGTTATGAAGCAAGGTTGCCACCCATGAAGGCTAGAGTTGGTTCTAAAAGTTGAGAACTCAGCCACAGCATTTATCCTTTTTTAGATAATGTAACACCTCTTATTTGCAGAACCAAGCAATAATCTATGATTACATTTCCATTAATATAATGTGTAAATATCAGACTTCTTTCTTTACCTGGAAAACAATTTTCCAAGCTCAAGAAACATTTATAAATGGGGATTCATTCTTCTCTCCTCCTCCAGATCACATAATAATCCTAGACAGTCAACTGTTCAGGTCATTGCAGTGGCTGGGGGCGGGGAGTCTCTCTTCTTATTCCCACCCTGGTGACTGTTGGGATGTAGTCTGGCACCTCAATTGGGATTTTTCTTCCTGGAGGCTGGGAACCTTCTTGGGCCACCTCTGAGTCATTCCACTGTGATTCTGCCACATCCTGTCCCTAAGGACTGAGGGTGCCCCTGCTCAAGGGAGCAAGCAACCAACCACAGTCTGGGGAAAGTCTCTCCTTTACTCCTCTGGTGGCCTTCAAAGCCCCTCTCTCTCTCACACATACATACACCTCTTTTCTCTGAACCTCAAGCACGCAATCTTTTCAATGAACCCAGGCTCCTAAAATATAGGAGAAACTGTTGACCTGGGCAGCTTCTATTTTCAGCTCTGCAAATATCTCTAAGACAAGAAACGATCAAGGGACATAGATGGAAGCAAGACTGTAAGGAAGGCTGAGTGGGCACCACCTTGGGGAGTTGTTTGGCCATAGGGAGTGATGTGAAGATGATCCGCTAGGGGCAGAGGTGGCAGGTTCTCTGGTGCAGAAGGGCCCTCACTCCCTTTTGCATTGTCTGCATTCGTGCTCCAGGAGCTGAGCTGAGTAACTTTGACCGAGACCTAAAATACTAAAATATTTCCTATGTGTTGTGCTGACCTCTGCTCTAGATGAGCAATTCCATTTCTAGGTGTGGATGCTTAACTCCCCCAGACGGGGGCTGCAAGACGTGCCCCTGCTGATATTGTTTGTACTCAGAAAACCTGGAAACAGCAAATGTTTCTCAGTGTGGGGAGGGGGAGCCGTGATGGATACACCGTGGTGACTCACGTACCAGGTTCCACAGAGGAAGAGCAGTGAGTGAACCAGGTGGAGGAGGGAGTGAATGCAGTATTTATTTACATTTCAGTAAAACCAGACTGGAAAAGGTCAGTTTTCATTCCAATCCCAAAGAAAGGCAATGCCAAAGAATGCTCAAACTACCACACAATTGCACTCATCTCACACGCTAGTAAAGTAATGCTCAAAATGCTCCAAGCCAGGCTTCAGCAATATGTGAACCGTGAACTTCCAGATGCTCAAGCTGGTTTTAGAAAAGGCAGAGGAACCAGAGATCAAATTGCCAACATCCACTGGATCATGGAAAAAGCAAGAGAGTTCCAGAAAAACATCTATTTCTGCTTTCTTGACTGTGCCAAAGCCTTTGACTGTGTGGATCACAATAAACTGTGGAAAATTTTGAAAGAGATGGGAATACCAGACCACCTGACCTGCCTCTTGAGAAACCTATATGCAGGTCAGGAAGCAACAGTTAGAACTGGACATGGAACAACAGACAGGTTCTAAATAGGAAAAGGAGTACATCAAGGCTGTATATTGTCACCCTGCTTATTTAACTTATATGCAGAGTACTTCATGAGAGACGCTGGGCTGGAAGAAGCACAAGCTGGAATCAAGATTGCTGGGAGAAATATCAATAACCTCAGATATGCAGATGACACCACCCTTATGGCAGAAAGTGAAGAGGAGCTAAAAGAGCCTCTTGATGAGAGTGAAAGAGGAGAGTGAAAAAGTTGGCTTAAAGCTCAATATTCAGAAAACAAAGATCATGGCATCCGGTCCCATCACTTCATGGGAAATAGATGGGGAAACAGTGGAAGCAGTGTCAGACTTTATCTTTTTGGGCTCCAAAATCACTGCAGATGGTGACTGCAGCCATGAAATTAAAAGACGCTTACTTCTTGGAAGGAAAGTTATGACCAACCTAGATAGCATATTCAAAAGCAGAGACATTACTTTGTCAACAAAGGTTCGTCTAGTCAAGGCTATAGTTTTTCCAGTGGTCACGTATGGATGTGAGAGTTGGACTGTGAAGAAGGCTGAGCACCGAAGAATTGATGCTTTTGAACTGTGGTGTTGGAGAAGACTCTTGAGAGTCCCTTGGACTGCAAGGAGATGCAACCAGTCCATTCTGAAGGAGATCAGCCCTGGGATTTCTTTGGAGGGAATGATGCTAAAGCTGAAACTCAAGTACTTTGGCCACCTCATGGGAAGAGTTGATTCATTGGAAAAGACTCTGATGCTGGGAGTGATTGGGGGCAGGAGGAAAAAGGGACGACAGAGGATGAGACGGTTGGATGGCATCACAGACTCGATGGACATGAGTTTGAGTAAACTCTGGGTGTTGGTGATGGACAGGGAGGCCTGGCATGCTGCGATTCATGGAGTTGCAAAGAGCTGGACACCACCGATCGACTGAACTGAACTGAAAGCGAAAGTGAAAGTGAAGTCGCTCAGTGGTATCCGACTCTTTGTGACCCCATGAACTATAGCCTATCAGGCTCCTCGGTCCATGGGATTTTCCAGGCATAAGTACTGGAGTGGGTTGCCATTTCCTTCTCCAGAACTGAACTGAACTGGACTGAAAACCAGAAAGCATTATATATATTGTTTATCTATCTTTATCTACGTGTCTATCTTTATCTACCTATCTATCTTTGTCTGCCTGCCCATTCATCCCTCCATCTAGCCATCCCTCCGTTTATCTATGGTTTATCTTATATGTACATATAGACACATACATATATGTATATGTATGGAGACAGAGAGAAAGTGAGGGAGAGAGAGGAATGTGAACTACAGTACCTTTATATAGCTTTCACAAACTCACGAAACATTATAATATTGTTCATACATACATATCTGTGCTTGTATAGAGGGCGGCAGAGGATGAGATGGTTGGATTCCAGCACCAACCCAATGGACATGAACCTGAGCAAACTCTGGGAGATGGGACAGGGGAGCCTGGTGTGCTGCAGTCCATTGTGGGATAAGAGTTGGACACAACGTACTGACTGAATAACAACAACAATGGTCCCTTTAATCCACAAAGTATGAAATGCTCTCAAAATTAAATTATGATAATATAATTATGAATGATTTTTTTGATGAAGAAGAAAAGGGGGAGACATCTATAAAAAAATCAATGTGGCTAGACTTTCTCATTAATTCCCATTTTAAAAGAACACGTACGAGATATAAGGAGAAACAGAAAGCAAAGGGCATGTGAAAAAGAGGCTAGTATGAATGTGTAAAAATGGAAAAATGCTGAGACTTGAAAACAACACCAAGAAGACTGGGGTTTCCTAAGATGCATCCAGAACAAGAATTACAAAGAATATATAAGGCCTCTCCCCAGGGCAAGAGTGGAGAAGGCAATGGCACCCCACTCCAGTGCTCTTGCCTGGAAAATCCCATGGATGGAGGAGCCTGGTGGGCTGCAGTCCATGGGGTCGCTAAGAGTCCGACACGACTGAGCGACTTCAGTTTCACGTCTCACTTTCATGCATTGGAGAAGGAAATGGCAACCCACTCCAGTGTTCTTGCCTAGAGAATCCCAGGGATGGGGGAGCCTGGTGGGCTGCCGTCTATAGGGTTGCACAGACTCGGACATGACTGAATCGACCTAGCAGCAGGGCAAGTGATGTAATAGGTTAAGAGAGAATATAGTAAAACAACAATGACTCAAATATTTTTTTAATTTATTTTTATTCTGTTTCTATATTTTGCAATCTCTAAATTTAAAAGAAACTGAAGAAAATTCTGTAAGTGGGAGCAAAGCTCTCTGAGATAGTAATTATATTGCATATGTAAGATGCACACCTTCCATTTTTATCCTTTACCAAATTTATGTCATCAGAATCATTCTCATTTCAGAAAGTGAGTTGATAAATTTTCTATATTTTTCCATGCCCTTAGTAGTTTAATTGATGAGAGTTCAATATTCTTTGAACATTTGAAAAAACTCATTCATAAAACTAAAGACTATTGTCCATCAGCAGATGAATGGATAAGAAAGCTGTGGTACATATACACAATGGAGTATTACTCAGCCATTAAAAAGAATACATTTGAATCAGTTCTAATGAGGTGGATGAAACTGGAGCCAATTATACAGAGTGAAGTAAGCCAGAAGGAAAAACAGAAATACAGTATACTAACGCATATATATGGAATTTAGAAAGATGGTAACAATAACCTGGTGTACGAGACAGCAAAAGAGACACTGATGTATAGAACAGTCTTACCGACTCTGTGGGAGAGGGAGAGGGTGGGAAGATTTGGGAGAGTGACATTGAAACATGTAGAATATCATGTAAGAAACGAGTTCCCAGTCCAGGTTCGATGCGCGATACTGGATGCTTGGGGCTGGTGCACTGGGACAACCCAGAGGGATGGTATGGGGAGGGAGGAGGGAGGAGGGTTCAGGATGGGGAACACATGTATGCCTGTGGTGGATTCATTTTGATATTTGGCAAAACTAATACAACTATGTAAAGTTTAAAAATAAAATAAAATTAAAAAAAAAAAATAAAGACTATTGTTCTTTTTGTGTAGGTCTTTAACAATTTTTAAAAAACCATTTCTTCCATTGTTATTAGGCTTTTAAACTTTCCTATGTCAATTTTCATAATTTATGCTTTCCTGGAATATTTTCCACTTATTAAAATGGAAGGTTAATGCACAACATTTGTTTAGGATCTTAAAAATTGTCTCTCTATCCATGGCTATAAATGGATATAAATGGTAATAGCCCTTTCTTTGACTCTAAATTGTGTACTTATGTTTTCTCTTTTGATTCACTTAGCTTTAGTCTGTTTTTCTTTTTTTCAGCTTATTGATACTTGCTCTTGTAATTTTTCCTTTCTTCTTTTATGCATGTACAGCTATCTGTGTATAGTTTTAAAGTTTCTGAAAGAAAAACGTTTAATTATTTTGTTTCCAGTCCTTCTTTTTAATAATAAAAGCCATTTAAGGGATTTCCCTGGTGGTTCAGTGGTTAAGAATCTATGCTCCCACTGCAGGTGGCACGGGTTAGATCCCTGGTGGAGGAACTAATATCCTGCATGCCTCATGGGTGGCAAAAACAAAAGGCACTGAAGAACAGGGATTTCTGTTTGAGTTTAGCATTGGTTGCAGAGTACAACTTTAAATATTATTGTTATTTTCTTAAAGGCCTGTCATTGCATTTTTTAAGTTTTTATTTTGAAACATTTTCGGATTTATAGAAAAGTTAACAAAGTTAGTACTGAGTTCCTCAGCTTTCTCTAATGGAATGTAGGTGCATGGTACAATTATCAAAGCTAAGACATTCAAACTGGGATCATACTGTTAGGTTAAACAACAGACTTTATTCATCTTTTACAGTGTTTTGACTAGTGTGTACCAATCCAGGGTCTCACATTGTGTTCAGTTCTCAAGTGTCCTTGGCCTCCTCCAACCTGGACTCTTCCTTAGTTTTTGGGACCTCGATGCTTTTGGGTAATACTGGTCAGGCGTTTTATAGAACGTCCTTCAGTTTGGGTTTATCTAGTGCTTTTTCAGGTTCTATTGAAGTTATGAACACTTGGCAAGAATATGACAGAAATTAGTGTCCTGTGCTTTTGTATTAGTGTTCCCTTAATAGCTAAAGAAGATATCCTAATTAAATTCCCACTCTCACAGGGTTTTAGAACCATGAGAATTCTCCTTTTTCAAAGCAGATTTTCATGATTCATCATCTCCAGCTCCTCACAGCTCCATCCAGCCTGCAACCACTTCCTGCCTTACCATCAATAAAAGCCTGGTCTCAGGGCAGGCCACAAGAGTCTGTTTCCACTTTCAGCACTCTGCCTATCACCTAAAGGGGAAAGGTCCCTAGGACTACAAATCGGTGAGCTATCCTAACAGCTTCTTCCAAGGGAGTGTTTCATAATATTTCCCAATCACCCAGGGTCTAGTCTAAGATAGGCAATATTGGGGATCTCTAGGTGTCTCCAGGCTTTTTCTCAGAGCCAATAACTCCATGAAATGGGAAAGCAGAGGTTGGTTTCTGCAAGTCTTTGCTTTCAAGTTTTACTGCAAGTCATTGCAGAGAAAGTAAAAACACCTGTATTAGAAGGGTTTGATCATTTTCTGAGAATTTCTGTCTTTTCATCAATCAAACATACTACATTTTTCTCTACTTGGCAGGCGTATAACTGAAAACTGGAATTGTAGGATCGTAGAGTTAGATGGTGGAGAAGGCAATGGCACCCCACTCCAGTACTTTTGCCTGGAGAGTCCCATGGACAGAGGAGCCTGGTGGGCTGCAGTCCATGGGGTTGCTAAGAGTCGGACACGATTGAGCGACTTCACTTTCACTTTTCACTTTCATGCATTGGAGAAGGAAATGGCAACCCACTCCAGTGTTCTTGCCTGGAGAATCCCAGGGACGGGGAGCCTGGTGGGCTGCCGTCTATGTGGTCGCACAGAGTCGGACACGACTGAAGTGACTTAGCAGCAGCAGCAGAGTTAGATGGAATCTTAGGAATCATCCAGTCCCGTCTTGCTCACTGTAGGAATTTCTTTAAGAGCATTTCAAGTGGCTCTAGATTTGAAGGGCTCAGTGCTTCATAAGACAGACCATCTAACCTAAGGCTTATTTCTATTGTTAGAAACCTTTTTCTTCTTTATTGTGGCAAAATGTGACCAGTGATCTAATTTGTCTACCTAACCATCTGTAGGGAGACTTTTGTCTCCTGTGACCTTTACCCCTCAGTGTTAATCTGATAAATATGCTACACTACATGGCCAAGGGACTTTGCAGGTGTGATTAAGGTTACTAATCAAATGTCTTGAAGACTGGGAGAGTATCCTGGGTTGTTGAATGGGCTTTATCAAATCACTGCTGCTGCTGCTACTGCTAAGTCACTTCAGTCGTGTCCGACTCTGTGCAACCCCAGAGACGGCAGCCCACCAGGCTCCCCCGTCCCTGGGATTCTCCAGGCAAGAACACTGGAGTGGGTTGCCATTTCCTTCTCCAATGCATGAAAGTGAAAAGTGAAAGTGAAGTCGCTCAGTCGTGTCCGACTCTAGCGACCCCACGGACTGCAGCCCACCAGGCTCCTCTGTCCACGGGATTTTCCAGGCAAAAGTACTGGAGTGGGGTGCCATTGCCTTCTCCGTAATTAAATCACATGAGCCCTTAAAAGTAGAAATCCTACTCTAGCTGGTAACATAAGGGAAAATAAGGAATTTGAGGCAGGAAAAGGTAGAATACTGTTTTGGCTGGAAGATGAAGAAAATTATGTGCCAAGGAAACTGGGACTTCAGTCCCACAACCACAAGGAAGATAATTCTTCCAACAACTTGAAAAAGCGTAGACCCTTTGATCTCAGCCTTGTGAGATCCCGAACAGAAGACTCAGCTGAGACACTCTGTGCCCAGACTTCTGACTCGTGGAACTATGAGATAATAAGTGGGCATTCCTGCTACTTGAGACAAGATTCCCCCCACCCCTTAGTCATGAATGACCCCTTCCTGATTCACAGCTAAATGTTAATCATGACCCATCCATTCTAGTCAGAGTAGCTCATGCAACAGTCCCTCTTCCCCCTCTCAAATCCCTCCTAAGTGCCACCTACTATACCTAAAGCCCTTCCTGAGGCTTTAGGCATATCCTTACTACCTGTTCCTCTTTTCCAACACCGTGCAGGCACCCACCATAACAGATGGGTGATGTTATCCAGTTTTCCCAAGACAGAGGGGTTTCCCAGGATGTGGAGCTTCCAGTTTTAAAACCAGGATGAGATGGTCAACCTACTGGGCTTGCCTGCTTAGGATAGAGGTTTCCCCTTAACATAAAAGCTGACCATACCAGACGTTTGTTTCTCAGCTTTATTTGCAGCTTGGGTTTGAGTGTATGATCTTGTAGGTCAACGGGGTCAAAGGGAAATACACAGGGAAGCTTCTGGGAAGTCAGTTAAACAGAGATGAAGAAAAAGGATCAGCCTTTCTTATTGTCTTTGAATGCCTCTGGATAAAGATATGATGCCTGCAACAGTAGCAGCCATCTTGTGATCATGAGCCTAGTAAGCTTAAGGACCAGATCCATAGGCTGATGGAAGAGAAAGATGAATGGGGCCTGGTCCTTGAAGCCATGGTTGGCCCACTGCACTGACTCTGCAGCCACCTTCTTCTGGACATCTTATTATGGGAGATAATATTGTCAGAGCCACTTTTAGTCAAGTGTTTTATTTCTGGCAGTTCAGAACATTCTTGTGGATACAATACCATGTTTACTGTTCATTCTGCTTCCCAAACACCTGTTCGTAGAGCTGTGGACACTATAGAACAGCCCCAGAAGCACTTCTAGTACATTTCATTGTGACGATGAGTCCCAATTTCTGCTAATATGAAACTCTAGCACATAAAGATTAGGGTCCCTCAAACACAAGAGTAGGAGGTAAAGTAGATAGCAGAATGACATAGACATTTTGGCCGGAAGCTTAGGAGAGATAAAGACAGCTGAAGGAAAGCATGCGGGGAATTGAGAATCATGTCCTCACTTCTCTGAGGCACAGAGCCCTGGGAGATGTGGAGATGTATGATGTCCGATGAGTTGACAGTGTGTGACACTATCCAGGGCAGTGCCTGGGTAACATAGCCCAGCACACTGTGGAAGGAGGGGTGGAGAAAGACTGTCTGACTTGGGCAACTTATGTCTATATATCTGATTCCTAACTTGTCCACTCTGGGTCCTAGAGACAAGTAGAGTCACAGGAGGCGGGGTGCTGCAACTCTGAGCTGTAAACTCGGAGTTATTGAATGTTTAGATGCAGAACTAGTGCTGAAGGGGGAGAGGCAGCCCAGCCCGGCAGTACGAATGCAAAGTGAACCTACACCCGGACGTGTGCCAGGTGCACGGGGGGGTCTGAGTTCATCTGACTCACGTTCCCATCTCTTTTTTTTAAAGTAGGTGATTTGTCCCTATCTTTTTTTATAATTTATTTATCTTATTCTATTGGCTTTGCGGGTCTTTATTGCTGTGCATGGGCTTTCTCCAGTTGTAGCGAGTGGGGGCTACTCTTTGTTGTGGTGCATGGGTTTCTCATTATGGTGGCTTCTTTTGGTGTGGAGCACAGGCTTTAGGCACACGAGCTTCAGCAGCTGCGATTCCCAGGGCTCTAGAAAGCAGGCTCAGTAGTTGAGGCACAGGGGTTTAGTTGCTCCATGGCCTGTGAGATCTTCCCAGACCAGGGATTGAACCCTGTCTCTTGCATTGCAAAGTGGATTCTTAACCACTGGATCACCAGGGAAGCCCCTACATCCCATTTTTTAAGATAGGTTTTACCGAGTCCTCACCACCCTGGGTCTTGTTACACAAAAACACCTCTTTGAATAAAAAATTTTACTGTCAGTCCTCAAGTTGGGAAAGAGTTGTTTTTTTTCACGACGTGGCTGTCTTATTTTGTCCCTGGAAGGATGCTGAGTGAAGCTACAGAGCCCACTCTGAGTTGAGCACTACATATTCTAATGCAATATGGTGACTGAAGGATCCATGGGCATCAGGGGATTTGCTGAGCATTACTGAACAGATCTCAATAGCATGAAGTTTTGTATTTTCTCCCATTCTAATCTCTTGGCGTCCACATTTGCCATGCTGTGGTTAAGCTGGCCTCCGGCAGAGTATATGGGAATAAACACCCTTTTGTTCACAGTTCTTGCAAAGGAAGTGCATCATTTTAGCCGGGTGATCTCAGTGGCCTCCTAAACTTTGAGAACTGCTCTGTTGGATCCACAGAAATGCCACTTTTCGATGAAACAAGCAGCAGGCATTCGCTCCTCTTTCTTCTCCTAAACTGTGTGTGTGCAGCATCTGTGTTTTGTGTGTTGTGCTGCATGTTGTACCTCTGAGTATAGCGTTGCGTGTGTTGGGTGTTTGCATTGCTCTAGTTGCTGTGTGTGCACTGGTGGCAGAGAGAGAAAGGTACAGGAGGAAGGAATTTGCCTTCTCTCTAGGAATGGCAGGGATGTTGAAAAATCTTCTCTAAATCCCTAATCTCTTCACCCAAGATTAAGCAAATAAAATTGTTGGCTCGAAGAAGTCAGATTCTTGATGACTCCGAAGAGACAGCAGCAAAGTGAGTCAAGAAGCTTAGCTTCATATCAGCAAAGAGATAAAGGGGCTTGAGTTCTGAATGACAGCTTGAGCAATATACACTAATCCGATTATCAGGGAATTCAGTGTCACTCCACATTAACAGTGGATTTAAAAATGGCCCCTAAAGACTTAGCGTTCATCATCCGAAGGCTGCAGTTATTCCTGAGGATAAAATAACCCTGACCTGAAACACCAGGCTAAGGGGCCAGAGACTGGGATGCTCCTGGGATGAGGGGAAGCTGAGACTCATCTCTCATAAGGGTCCTTTGTTCACCCAGGGCCCTGTGGGGGCTGTCCCTTCTCTTCTGCCCAGAAGAGAGAATGGGGATGGAACTAACTGGGTGGTTAAAATCCTTAGCTTTTATATTTCACAGCTGATGACTATAAGGCTCAGTGAAAGTAAGTGAATTGATTAGGCTCATCTATGTACTTAGTAGGCTTCTCTGGTGACTCAGTGGTAAAGAATCCACCTGCTAATGCAGGAGAGGTGGGTTTGGTCCCTGGGTTGGGAAGATCTCCTGGAGAAAGAAATGGCAATCCACTCCACTATTCTTGCTTGGGAAATTCCATGGACAGGGGAGCCTGGTGGGCTACCATCCATGGGGTCGCAAAAGAGTTGGACATGACTCAGTGACTAAACAACAACAATGACATATACTTAGGAGCATGGTTGAGCGACAAACACATGTACACACACTTAGGAGCAGAAGTAAGTTTCAAACTCAGCTTTATCAGACCACAAAGTACATGGTCTTTCTACTACATCCTGCCTACAAGTAAGGAGGAAATGAGGTGTTCCATGGTTCCTCTTGTTTAAGTGGTCATCAAACCAAGTGTTGTCTTCTTACAACCTTCCAATGTTTGCTCTGGCTGTGATTTCAGATCGTCCCAGGATGGAAAAGTGTCTTTCCATTTGGCGAATACATCCTTAATCTTCACTGAGCGTAAAATCAGAGGTCATGGACCACTGGAGTTCTTGGCTAAATCCTAGTCCACTGGAACATGCTGCTATTCATATTTTTATTTGTGATTTGATAATTTTCTCATCATGAATGAAAGATTATTTGGGACTACCCTCAGTGAAGAAACAAGGTTGCTTGACTGAGAAAGAAAATCTCTTCCCTCCTTTTGCAGTTAAATGTTGACATGTGGTCAACCACTTTAAAAAGGGGTGGAGTGGGACTTCATTGGCAGTCCAGAAGTTAAGACTCCATGCTCCCAATGCAGGAGGCCTGGGTTTGATCCCTGGTTGGGGATCTGGGGGAACTAAGATCCCTCCTGAATGAAGCAAAGCAGGGTGGACAAGAGGGTAATCATGGGTGCAGCTTTGATTGTTTCTTCTTCTTCTTCTTCTTTTTTTTTTTTTTGCTGTGCAGCTTGTGGGATCTTAATTTTCTGACCAGGGCTTGAACCCATGTCCACTGTAGTGGAAACTCAGAGTCTTATGCACTGGACTGCCAGGGAATTCCTCGGGTACAGCTTTTTTTTTTTTTTAATTTTAAACTTTTTATTTGGTATTTGGGTATTGCCAATTAACAATGCTGTGATTTCAGGTGAACAGCGAAGGGACTCAGCCATACATATACATGTATCCATTCTCCCCCAAACTCCCCTCCCATTCAGGCTGCCACATAACATTGAGCAGAGCTCCCTGTGCTACCCAGTAGGTCCTTGTTGATTATCCATTTTAAATATAGCAGTGTGTATATGTCCAGCCCAAATTCTCTAACTATCCCTCCCCTTTAGCAGTCAGAGTTTCGTTTTCTAAGTTTGAGAGTCTCTTTCTATTTTGTGAGTTAATTTGTATCATTTTTTTTTTAGATTCCACATATCAGATCTGATCAGATCAGTCACTCAGTCGTGTCCGACTCTTTGCAACCCCATGAATCGCAACACACCAGGCCTCCGGGTCCATCACCATCTCCCAGAGTTCACTCAAACTCACGTCCGTTGAGTCGGTGATGCCATCCAGCCAGACAGAGACATCCTCTGTCATCCCCTTCTCCTCCTGCCCCCAATCGCCCCCAGCATCAGAGTCTTTTCCAATGAATCAACTCTTCCCATGAGGTGGCCAAAGTACTGGAGTTTCAGCTTTAGCATCATTCCTTCCAAAGAACACCCAGGGCTGATCTCCTTCAGAATGGACTGGTTGGATCTCCTTGCAGTCCAAGGGACTCTCAAGAGTCTTCTCCAACACCACAGTTCAAAAGCAGCAATTCTTCGGCGCTCAGCTTTTTTCACAGTCCAACTCTCGCATCCATACATGACCACTGGAAAAACCATAGCCTTGACTAGATGGACCTTTGTTGGCAAAGTAATGTCTCTGCTTTTCAATATGCTATCGAGGTTGGTCATAACTTTCCTTCCAAGGAGTAAGCGTCTTTTAATTTCATGGCTGCAGTCACCATCTGCAGTGATTTTGGAGCCCCCCAAAATAAAGTCTGACACTGTTTCCACTGTTTCCCCATCTATTCCCCATGAAGTGATGGGACCAGATGCCATGATCTTTGTTTTCTGAATGTTGAGCTTTAAGCCAACTTTTTCACTCTCCTCTTTCACTTTCATCAAGAGGCTTTTTAGCTCCTCTTCACTTTCTGCCATAAGCGTGGTGTCATCTGCATATCTGAGGTTATTGATATTTCTCCCGGCAATCTTGATTCCAGCTTGTGCTTCTTCCAGCCCAGCGTTTCTCATGATGTACTCTGCATATAAGTTAAATAAGCAGGGTGACAATATACAGCCTTGACATACTCCTTTTCCTATTTGGAACCAGTCTGTTGTTCCATGTCCAGTTCTGACTGTTGCTTCCTGACCTGCATATAGGTTTCTCAAGAGGCAGGTCAGGTGGTCTGGTATTCCCATCTCTTTCAAAATTTTCCACAGTTTATTGTGATCCACATAGTCAAAGGCTTTGGCACAGTCAAGAAAGCAGAAATAGATGTTTTTCTGGAACTCTCTTGCTTTTTCCATGATCCAGTGGATGCTGGCAATTTGATCTCTGGTTCCTCTGCCTTTTATAAAACCAGATTGAACATCTAAGGGAGGCCAAATACCCTCTCCGTCTGACTTATTAATACTTCATGGACTATGACAATCTCTGCATCCATCCATGTTGCTGCAAATGGCTGGCTCATTCTTTTTGACGGCTGAGTAGTATTCCATTGTATCTATGTACCCCATCTTCTTTATCCATTCCTCTGTTGATAGACATTTATGTTGCTTCCACCTCTTGGCTATTATAAACAGTGCTGCAATGCATATTGGGGTGCATGTGTTTTTCAGATCATGTTTTTCTCTGGATATATGCCCAGGAGTGGGATTGCGGGGTCATATGGCAGCTCTATTTTTAGTTTTTTAAGGCACCTCCATACTATTCATAGTGGCTGTACCGACTTACATATGCACATATAGTGTAGGAGGGTTCCCTTCTCTCCCTGGGTACAGCTTTTGATATGAGAATTTTTTTCTCCTTGCCTGTCTCTGGGGGACAGAAAGGCAAGAGCTCCATGTTTGAAGGAATAGTAGTTTTACTCTATCATCTTCAGAAAACTACATACATATAAAAAAACCTAAAAAAAAAAAAATAGGAGCATTGCTTTTCTTTCTTTCTATAAAGAAAAGAGCATAGCTAAGTCACAGCCCATAGATGTCAGTAGAATCAAAAGTATCTGGCCCACAGGAAGCCAAATTCCAAGTTGCTGCCACCAACAAGAAAGGGACTTTATTGACTCTGTGTCTGTCCTTTGTCTGCACACAGGCTGCAGAAGCCCACTCAACAGGAACCTCGCCCTCTGGATTTCCACATCAAAGACGGGCTGAGGTTCTCTGCCCTCCTGGGTGGCAGTTTGACAGCCAATATCCTACCTCAGATCAATGCTCCCTGCCAGTCATTACCACAACGGATATTTCCTAAACTGTTTGTTCTGAGAAATGTATTCTTTTTAAATTATTTGCGAGGGAAATCTCAGGGAAACTCGACAGCCTTTGGGCTCTGAGGTGAGATGAGACTCTGTTATCAGAATAGCTCACCTCTCTGTTTTCTCTTGGCTCCAGAATTAAGTGGGATCTAGAGTGAAACACTCTGAAATAAGATATGTAGGTATTTTCAGCTTCAACCTTTGTTTCCAACTCTCCTAGGGATTTTGTTGCTGTTTCAATTTAGTCGCTGAGTCACGTCCGACTCTTTTTGACCCCATGAACTGTAGCAACTGGGCTCGTCTGTCCATGGAAGATTCCCCAGGCAAGAATACTGGAGTGGGTTGCCATTTCCTTCTCCAGGGGATCTTCCTGACCCAGGGTTTGAACCCGCATCTCCTGCATTGACAGGCAGACTCTACCACTGAGCCACCGACGGATTTTACAAAACTGATGGGAATAAATTATTCTGGCCAGTGTTTTTCCCAATGTCTTGTAACTTGGGACACAGAGAACAAGACCCCTTCCGGTTGGTGGAAGATACAGCAGGTGAGACCTGGGACTTGAGGAATACCATACTTCAAAGCAGGCGGAGGGACCCAAGTTATAGTGACAAACACCAATGATCAAAGCAAACAAGAGTTGGTTCGAGACCACCAGTGTTCAGGACCTGACTCCAGGAGACTTGTGGTCAAGAGGCTCCTAATTGCCCTTGACTTTCCCCGACAGCTTATGGGACCAAAGGACTGAAGGTCACGTGGGCTACTAAATGTCCTTCCGAAAGTCTATTTTGCCCAATTTCTTTCAGAATGATTTCACTCATGTGCAACCAAAGCAATCCTGAATAATATACTGACCATTCATGAAATGTAAAATGGCTATTGATTTTCACATATTCTGTCACAAGTGACCAAAGCAAGATCTTTTATTAATGTCAATGGTTTTTCAATAGGTTTTTCAGATATTCAAAATGGATTCATGAGTTTAATTTGTGAGTGATGATAATGTTGTTCCATAATTCCAACATATTTATGTGTATATATACATAGACACATATTTATATGTAAATGTATGCATGTACACAAACATACACATATTCCTTTCTGACTGTGTTGGCAAGGATTTCCAAATTCACTTTGAATAACAGCAGTTACTGGCAATCTATGCCACGCCTGATTTTAATAAGAATGCTTCTGGACTTCTAGAGTTAAGAGTAATATTTGCTGTTTTGGTTTCAGATAGATATAATGTATCACATTAATCGAATATCCTATTTTTATTTGACAAAGAATCATACTTTCAAAGAGGTTAAGAGCAAATCTTCCATTTCAAAAATCTTTTTAGCAACTCTGAGGGTGACTATATGCTTTAGAAAAATCTCCTTTGATCCATTAATATAGTTAATTATGTTCATAGATTTTTCTAAGAACTATTCATTTTTGCAACTCTGGAGAAAGACTTGCGCTTTTTCTCTGCATGTGATTTATTTACTATGATTTAGATTTGCTTTGCTAATATTTTGCAGCTTTCTTCTATACCAACAAATAAAAATTTGACTTAAGTTTTTCCTTTTAAAGCAATGTTTTGCAGATTATGGCATCAGGCTTCTGCTAGCTTTCTGTCCGTGTACTTGATCGTGAACCATTAAAATACCATATGAATTCTCTCTTTCTCTCTCGCTTTGGCTGTCCCATGCAGCTTGTGGGGTCTTAGTTCTCTGACCAGGGATTGAAACTGAGCCCTCACAGTGCAAGCATGGAGTCCTAAACACTGGACTGCCAGGAAATTCCCTTGTTTTCCTTTTATTAACTTCTTTTGTTGTATGTTTAGATCATTTATTTTCAATATATCTGGCTTACAGTAAAACAAGTTAAAGCTTGGGTTTTCTGAGAATTCAAATTTTCTTTTATTCAATAAGTATTGATGCTTAATATTACTATGATCTCAGCTTGTATTTTCTCTTTAAAGTAGGAGTTATGTACCACAGAAGTTATATATGGAGGAGGGCATGGCAACCCACTTCAGTATTTTTGCCTGGAGAATTCCTTAGACAGAGGAGCCTGGAGGGCTACAGTCCATACAGTCCATGGGGTTGTAAACAGCTGGGCATGCCTGAAGCTACTTAGCACGCATGCACACATGTATCAGTAGTTTACTATTTCAAGGTGGTTGAGTTTTTCACTTGAAATTTCATTAAATTTGCTTGTTTTTAACACCCAGTTTCAATAAATTAGGGGCCAAAGACTATGGCATGAACCATTTGGTTTTGGAGGAATTTATTTACATTTTCTTTGACCTAAAATATGGTTAATAGTGCTTATTAAAGCAACTAAAAGCTGACTTTATCCATCTCTTAATTTAGACTTATTTATTATTCATATCTTCTGTGCTTTTGGGAAGGGACTAATTAAGGGAATTACTTAATTATACAAAGACTTAGAGACTTGGATCGCATTTTTTTTACTTCAATTTTTTGGTCAATTTTTCCAAATATTACAAATGATTTTCCTTTTATATATTTCAGTATACCTCATCTATAAAGATTCAAATCAATTTAACTTTTCTACCAATTTAAAGCTTTATGAATACAAAATGAGTCTTCCTTTCCTGTGTCATTGTTTTTGCTTTGAATTTTACTATGCTTGATTCTGTCACTTTTTTTTTTTTTTTTTTTGAGTGTAATCATCACTGGGCTTCCCAGGTAGTACTAATGGTAAAGAACCTGCCCACCAATGCAGGAAACATAAGAGCTTAATGGTTTTTGTTTTTGTGTTTTGAGGGCCTTTGTTAAGTACGATACAAATTAGCAACAAGTAGTCTTTGGCAATCATGAATCTGGGATTTTCAGTGGAAAAGTTTGAACACAACAGACTTTAGTGCAATGGGTGTTGGTGAGCTGTGTGCACAGCTCCTGCAGGCAACACTTTCCTCAAGTTTGTGCAAAGGATGTGATGTGAGAGCAAGATTTGATGAGGGACATGTGCTTATGGGAGTTTTTTAATGAAAAACAAATACAGAAGAGAATTCTGCACCTTTAAATTCTAATGGGGAAAAAGAGTATAGAATGCAGGGTTGAAACTCGAGGTGAGAAAGATGGTAATTGATAGAATTAAGTCCCCAAAGATACTGTTGGGAATGAGATCCAGATCATAAGTAGGAGGACTAGTTTTAGGTTAAGAGGAGATCCCTTGCCCATCTTTCTATATGAAGGTGAATATGACCTATAGGGAGACTGATGAGTTTGCAGATGAGATGCAGGAAAGCAGAAAGTGTTTGCATCTTATCATTTCTATTTTACAGAGATGTGGAAAGCCGGGGGTCTGTTGAAAAAGAGATGGGGTGTGGCAATGCACAGATTTTCTATGATGTAGGTTTGAAACAGTGACCATGAAAAACAGGAGATAAATTCGATGAGAGAAACACAGAAACATTGTCATAGTGTTCTGAAGACTCAGGAGAAGTTTCTTGTGGATTTGAGATCCTACCATTTCATGAGGTTGTGTGATTTCTTCAGTGTTACTTTTTTTAAAAGTTTATTATTTTTTTTCCTTTTGAACCTTTTATTGTATTGGAGTATAGCCTGTTAACAATGCTGTGATAGTTTCAGGTGAGCAGTGAAGGGATTCAGCCATACACATATGTGTATCCTCCCCCAAACTCCCCTCCTATCCAGGCTTCCATGTAACATTTAGCAAAGTTCTATGTGCTGCACACAATTTATTTATTTTTAATTGGAGAGCAGTTGTGTTACTTTTTCTTTTTTTAAAGCATTTATTTATTTGGCTGTGTCAAGGCTTATTTGCAGCACTTGGGATCTTTCCTTGCGGCTCATGGACACTGGTTAGTGCTTGGGCTTAGTTGCCCTGCGGCGAGTGGGCTCTTAGTTCCCTGATCAGGGATCAAGCCCACATCCTGTGTATTTCAAGGCAGATTCTTAACCACTGGGCCACCAGGGAAGTCCCCGTCCTTCACTATTTAAAGGTGAGAAGTAGAAATAGAGAAAGTGCAAGTTAAGCTGATCCATGGTGTGAATTTTGCTGGGCTGAAGCAGCAGAATAACAGAAGGGGCTTGAAAATGTTGCTGTGAGTGGCTGAAGTGGCTGAGTGAATGATTTCTATGCTTTTTTGTCAAGGGGTGCTTTATGGTCCAGAATGTGCTCTAGCTTAGTGATATTCCATATAAGCTTGAGAAGAATGTGTGTTCTGTTGTTGTTGGATGAAATGGTCGATAGATGGCCTTTTATCCAGTTGACTGATGATACTGCTGAGTTTGACTATGTCTTTATTGATTTTGTGGCTACTGGACATGTCTACTTCTGATAGAGTCATGTTGAAGTCTTCAACTATAGTGGTGGACTCATCTATTTCCTCTTACAACAATACCAGTTTTTGCCTCATGTGTTTTGATACTCGGTCAAATTAACAATTAAGGATTGTTATGTCTTCTTGGAGAATTGGCCCTTTAAGCATTATGAAATGCCTCTCTTTAACCCTAATAATTTTCCTTGCTCAGAAGTCTGCTCTGTTTGAAATTAATATAGCTACTTCAACTTTCTTCTGGTTAGTGTGAGCAAGGATATCTTTCTCCTTTCCTCTACTTTTAATTTTGATGTATCTTTATATTTTAAATGGGATTCTTGTAGACAACATATAGTTGGGTCTTATTTTTTCATTCACTGACTTTAGTCTTTTAATTGGTATAGTGAAACAAATTACTTTTGACATGATTATTGATATTACTGGATTCATATCTACCATGTTGGGAGTTTCCTGGCTGTCCAGGGGTTAATACTTCACCTTCCAATGTCAGGGGGTGCCAGTTAGATCCCTGGTTGGAAGTTAAGGTCCCACAAGCCTTGTGGCCAAAATCCAAAACAGAAAATAGAAGCAATATTGTAACAAACTCAATAAAGACTTAAAAAATGATCCACATTAAAAAATCTTTAAAAATATACTTACCATGTTTATTTCTGTTTCCTATTTATTGTCCTTGTTCTTTTTTTTTTTTTTTTTCTATTTTTGTCTTTCTCTTTTTCTGCCTTTTGTGGTTTAATTAAACATCATTCAGTTTTCTTTTTTTGCATATCAATTACACTTTTTTTTTTTTTACTTTTAAGTGTTGGTCCTTGAGTTTGCAATATACATTTACAACAAATCCAAGTTTATTTTCAAGTAACCCCATGCCATTTCATGAACAGCTCAGGTGCCATATAATAATGGAATATTCCTGATTCCGTCCTCTTATTTCTTGTCATTCCTGTCATTTCCACTTCTGTGTAACTTATAATCATTAACTATGTTGTTGCTATTATTTTGAACAAACAACAAATTGTTATCTGTTAGAACAAGAAAAGTAAAAGTTTTGTCTTCACTTATTCCTTCTCTCATGCTCTTTCTTCTTTTATATAGATCCAAGTTTCTGACCTATATCATTTTCTTTTTATCTAAAGAACTCATTTTAACTTTTATTGCAAGGCAGGTCTAATGGACACCTAATCACTTAATTTTTGTTTGTCCAAAAAAGTCTGTGTTTTCCTCTCTTTAGAAGGATAATTTCTCAGGATATAGAATTCCTGGTTAGTAGTTTTGTTTTGTTTTTCCTTTCAAATCTTTAAATATTTCTTTCTGCTTTATCCTTGCTTGCATGGTTTCTGAGATGAAGTCAGAGGTAATTCTTATCTTTCCTACTTTTTTAAGTAAGGTTTTAATTTTTTCTCTTCTGACTTTTTTCAGGATTTTTTTTTTATGTTTGATTTTTCACAGTTTGAATAGGATACACATAAGGTGTTGTTTTTTCTCCTGTGTTTTTCTTGCTTAATGTTCTCTGAGTTTCCTTATCTGTGGTTTGGTGTCTGACATTATTGCTTGGGAGAAATTCTCAGTCATGTGGCTTCAAATGTTTCTTCTGGTTTCTCCCCTCAGCCCCCTATCCGCCCAGTGCATTGTCAGACCTTGTGCGCTTGTCCCCACAGTTCTCTGATACTCTAGCTTTCTTTTCCAGGCTTTTTTCTCTTTGCAATTTCATTTTGGAAGTTTCTATTGACATATCCTCAAGCTCAGAGATGTTTCTTTAGCCAAGCCCTGTCTACTAATAAACCCATCAAAGGCCTCCTTGTTCATGTTACAGTGTTTTGATCTCTAGCATGTCTTTCTGAGTCCTCCTTAGAATTTTCATCTCCCCGCTTACACTATCCCCTGCCCTCTGTTCTCCCACAGTGTCTCCTTTGTCCATTAGAGCTCTTAGCACAGCGATTGCTGTTCAGCTGCTACGTTGTGCCCTGCGCCGGATCCTCGTCGTGTCCTGCGGTGAGCGGGCTCGGGAGGGCAGGCTTGGTTGCTGTGGCACTCGTGCCTGCTTGCTCTGTGGCATGTGGGATCTCAGTTCCCCGGCCAGGAGTCGAACCTGCGTCCCCTGCACTGAGAGGTGAATTCTCAACCACTGGACCACCAGGAAAGGCCTGACTTTCCTTCTTCTGACTATAAGGCTTTATGTGTTAAATGTTTATTCAGGATTAAATAATCATAATTCTTACAAAGTAACTGATCAAATAAGATATTTGCATATTAATAAGACATTCCATATCAAATAAGATATATTGCACATTTTGATAAATAATTATTAATCAAAGTAAAATTTTCTGACTTAAAGTTTGTTAACCCAATCATTTGTCATTAACCTTCTTAATTTCTAGGAGGTAAAACAAAATCTCTTTACTGAAGCTTATCAAAAGATATTAATTTTACTTGCTACTCTTGTACTGACAGTCACCTTTTATTAAAGCTGAAATTAGATACATCAGAGCTAAGTTGTCCCTATGAAATCTGAAATCTCACATTTTTGTATTTTCTTAAAATAAGTTGTGAACAATGAGCTGTTTATTCATCTCAAAGTTTAATTTTTCATGTTATCTCAAGATATGTTTATAAATGATAGTCAGACACTTGAGAGTTTATACACATAACACATACATTCAAGTAGGATGAAGTTTTTTACTTCATCCTACTTGAAATGAAATCAAGTTCATTTCATGGTTGAAAACAATTTGGCAGAATTAGAGTAATACTAAATTTGAGGAGGTGGAAGTAATTCAAATTAAACAAAGGTGTTTTCTAAATTGTAGCTGAGATTGCATACCGGAATGCTTTGTCTATACATCCATACATTAATAACTGTTCTCATTTTGAAGGAGGAATCTAATGAACTTGTAGAAATAAATTGCAAGTGAACAAGAGACAATTCGAGGCTGCTAGTTAGCTAGTAGTTGAGGAGCTTATAACAGGCACTTTAATGGTCCCGTTGTGAAGGATTATGTTAATATATATATATATAGTATGGGCTTCCTTGGTAGCTCACATGGTAAAGAATCTGCCTGTAATGTGGGAGACCTGGGTTTGATCCTTGGGTCAGGAAGATCCCCTGGAGAACATTCCAATTATGCTAATAGAGACCTGAGAAGTATATAATCTAAGTGAAGAAAGGAGTAAGTGTTGGAAAACACAGCAGAAGATGTGTTGCCAGTAAAAGGTAAATATAGATTTCCAACAGCCAACTGGCAAAAGTTAATGAAATCATTTCTTCCATGGGCTAAGTAAATAATCAAGAAATCAGTCAGTCAGTCCTAAAGGAAATCAACCCTGAATATCCATTGGGAAGGACTGATGCTGAAGCTGAAGCTCCAAGCCTTTGGCCACCTGATACAAAGAGCCCACTCATTGGAAAAGATGGATTCTGGGAAAGATTAAAGGCAAATGGAGAAGGGGGCAACAGAGGATGAGAGGTTAGGCAGCATCACGGACTCAATGGACATAAAACAGTGGAGGACAGAGGAGCCTGGTGGGCTGCAGTCCATGGGGTGGCACAGAGTTGGACATGACTGGGCGACTGAACAACAACAACAGATGATCAAGAAGATATAAAATTCTTTCTTACTTCTGATCTATTCTCCTTTTCCTCCAAGTCACAACGTTGATCTGTGGGAAGAAACGGGGGAGGGGGAGAAGTTTTTTACTTCATCCTACTTGAAATGAAATAAAATATGCACCTGACACTTATTTGACGTCTTACTTTTCCTGAGATGGTGAAAATGCAGAGAAGACGTGCCTGCAGCAGACGGTTCTTCCCCGGATGTATGTGTGTGTGTGTATCTCTGTGTATAAATCCTGACTGTTCTAATAGCAGGACAGACAGATAAAGAGATAAGGCAGGGACCCTTGCCCTTGGTTTGTGGCTGTGTTAAAGTGAAGTTCCACTGCTTCCAGTATTTCACACTGACAGCTCCTTTGCTTTGCTCTCAGCAGACTCTCCCTAAGGGGTGATGACTACAGGACTGTAGTCGGGGCGCAGAAGAGGTAAAGCCATTAAGTTCCCATTCCCATCCCTCCTGCCACCTCAATCTACAGTGTGTCTGGATTTAGAGTGTCTCAACCTAGGGGGAATCACTATGCTTTGACCTTAATAGAAGTATCACCAATATGGGAAACGACTCAACCCTCAGATGGAGGTTATAGTGGCTTGATTAAAAGAAGTTTCTCAGACACCGACACTTGAAATGGTCTGTCCCCTGGGGCACTTTCACAGCCTGGGGTACTGCAGTACAGTCAGGTTCAGGATGGAGGAGAGGGACATCTTTCTCTCTCAAAGTGGGTGAAGGGGACTCCACAAGGGGGAGAGAGAGAGAGGAAATCTACATGCAGCTCTACCACAGCGCGTTTTTAGGCAGAGCAGTTTCAGGAAGGAGTACTAGCATAAATCAGGGGCTTCCCTGGTGGCTCAGGTGGTAAAGAACCCGCCTGCCAGTGCAGGAGAGGTGGGTTCGATCCCTGGGTCAGGGGGATCCTCTGGAGAAGGAAATGGCAACCCACTCCAGTATTCTTGCCTGGGAAATCCTATGGACAGAAGAGACTGGTGAGCTACAGTCCATGGGGTTGCAAAGAGCCAGACACAGCTTAATGACTAAACAACAACAACAGACACCTAGTGTAAAACAACCCCTTTAAAATATATTTTTTATTTGACTGTGCCAGGGCTTAGCTGTCGCATGTGGGATCTAGTTCCCTGACCGGAGATCGAATTCAGGCCCACCACTGCATGGGAAGGCAGAGTCTTAGCCACTGGACCACGAGGGAATTCACGAAACAACTACTTTATTTTTAAATTTATATTCTATTTATTTATTTTGCTGTGATGGGCCTTAGTTGTAGCACATAGCATCTTTGATCTTCACTGGGGCACGTGGGGTTTTTAGTTGCTGCATGTGAGATCTAATTCCGTGTGTGTGTGTGCTCAGTTGTGTCCAACTCTTGCAACCCTGTGGACTGCACCTCTCCGGGCTACCCTGTCCATGGGATTTCCCAGGCAAGAAAACAGAAGTGAGTTGCCATTTCCTTCTCCAGGGGAATCTTCCCAACCCCAGGATCGAACTGGAATCTTCTGCATCTCCTGCGTTGGCCAAGCAGATTCTTTACCACTGAGCCACCTGGGAAGCCCCCTAATTCCTCGACCAGGGCTCAAACCCAGGCCCCCTGCCTTGAGAGCTCAGAGACTAGCCACTGGACCACTAGGGAAGTCCCAAAGCAACTTTAATGTACCTATTCTGGTTCCTATGTTAGTTTCCTGTCACTGCTGTTAACAAATTTCCCCACCCTTAGTGGCTTAAAATAACAGGATTACAGTCTTTCACTGTTTGGGAGGCCTAAAGTCAGAAATTCATTTCACTAGGCCAAAGTCAGGGTGTCAGCTGGGCTGTATTCCCTCTGAAGGTTGTGCTGGAGATCCACGTCTTGCCTCTTCCAGTTCCTGGAGGCTACTGTGCTTTCCCGGCCGCTTTCCTGCAGCCACGCTGCCTTCTCCTCTCTTCTGTGTCAAATCTCCCTCTGCTTTTGTTGTATAAGGACACTTCTGGCTGTATCAAAGGCCCATCCAGATGATCCAGGATAATCTCGCCAACTCCTGACCCTTGACTTAATCACTCTTACAAAGACCCTTTTTCTCTATCAGGTAACATTTATAGGTTCTGGGAAATAGGACCCAGTATTTTTGTGGGGTGGGCTTCCCAGTTGGTGATAGTGGTAAAGAACCCACCTGCCAATGCAGGAGATGGAATAGACTTGGGTTCAATATCTGAATCAGGAAGATCCCCTGGAGGAGGGCATGGCAATTCATTCCAGTATTCTTGCCTGGAGAATCCCATGGACAGAGGAGCCTGGTGGGCTACAATCCATGGGGTCGCATAGAGACAGACATGACTAAAGCAACTTAGCACACATGCACGCATCTTTGCGGGGCATTATTCAGCCTATTAGGTGTGTGTGTGTGTGTGTGCATGCTCAGTTGATCAGTGGTGTTAGACTCGTTGTGACCCCATAGACTATAGCCTGCCAGGTTCCTCTGTCCATGGGATTCTCCTGGCAAGAATACTCGAGTGGGTTGCCATTTCTTCCTCCAAGGGATCTTCCTCACCCGGGAATCAAACATGTATCTCTTGTGTCTCCTGCATTGCAGGAGGATTCTTTCTTGTTGAGCCACTGGGGAAGCCCCTCAGACTACTAAGGTACTTAGTAAATATTTTTCATCTACTTTCAGGAGTTTTCTGCTATACTTATAGCACAGAGATGGTATATAATAAAAGAGGATAATTCTAGTTCCTTAAATTCCAACAGTGGTGAATTCTTTTGGGTTGTATGAAAATATTGCTGGTTGGTCTTCATTTTTACAGTAGTTATGAATTTCAGAGTATGTATCTGTGCCTGCACATATGTTCTTATAAAATTTTTTAATGATTTCTGGCTGTGTCAGTCTTTGTTGCTGTGTGGGCTTTCTCTAGTTGAGGCCAGTGGGGGCTACTTTCTAGGTGCACAGGCTTCTCATTGCCGAGATTTCTCTTATTGCAGAGCATGGGCCAAAGAGTTGTGGCACATGGGCTTGGTTGCTCCATGGCATGTGGGATTTTCCTGGACCAGGGATTGAACCGGTGCCCCTTGCATTGGCAGGCAGATTCTTAACCACTGGACCACCAGGGAAGCCCACATCATGTTCTTATGGTATACTGGCCAATGCAACACTACGATTCAAGGTGCTCTGTAAAATTTTGGAGAGGGAAATCAAGTGGGCCATCCCAATAAGAGAGCCAACACCCACTCGTCAAGTTGATCTCCCAGTTTCTAACTTCCACAGAAACTTGACCACCGAATTACATCTCCTGATGCCCAGGATGCTTTCTGAGACAGGCTGATTCACTCCCTCCATAATCTCATAAACCCCAATAAGTATCAATGATCCCCAGAATCCTTGGGAGCCATGTCTAGTTTTTCCTTTGGTTATTGTAATCATAGATACTTGGCACCATCTGGCTCTAAATTTTGGGGGTAGGGGGTGGGTTCAGAGTCATTTACCACATAAAGATCACATATTCCAAAGAAAGCGAGCCATCCAGTACACTGCAATGATAAAACAAAAATGAAAGCATTATTCGGGCAGGAAGTCCTCTGCGTGGCAGATAAAGCACGGTAATGGTATCTCCAGCACATGGGCCCAGGACCGACTATAAATGATCCATTCAAGTCCCTCTGTGCGCACGTGTTAAAGGACTTCCAGATGTCCTCATGGGCAGGCCCTCTGTTCTGTGATCTGGGTCTCACCCACCATATGGAGCTGATTTGGTGTCATGATAGAATGATGCAAGATGAAACACCGGCTGCTCTGCTAGCTACAGAAGAGTTGGTAAATTGTTTAAGGCCTCATCATTTGTCTAGTTGGAGGTCCCCACGGCAAATGCCCCCTGATTTCTGTGGGATAAGGAGACCTGGGGGCACACCCTAAGGACAGGCTCTCTGTAAAACATATAAATGATTATGTCAGTGCCCTGGAAAGACCCCATGTATTCTGGGATCTTATCAGAATCCTCAGTCCACAGCCAGAAGTTTGGGGTGAAGTTGGAGATGTGAGATGCAAAGCAGGGGTAAGAATCCTCTGTGTGCTGTCCGCCTCGGGTTTTATTTCATAACCGGAGGTGCCCGCTCCTCTTGGTTACAGCCGATGGCCACTCCCATGGCAGCTTTCAGTGATACTTGGAGAGCCAGAGAGAATTAGGATCACATGAGGGTGTTTTGTTGTTTTTCAGTTGCTAAGTCACGTCCAACTCTTTGTGACTCCATGGACTGCAGCACGCCAGGCTTCCCTGTCCTTCATTATGTTCCGGAGTTTGCTCAAACTCACTTCCACCGAGTCGGTTATGCTATCTAACCATCTCATCTTCTGTTGCTCTCTTCTCCCTTTGCCCTCAGTCTTTTCTAGCATGAAGGTCTTTTCCAATGAGTCGGCTCTTTGCATCAGGTGGCCAAAATATAGGAGTGTGTTTAGAGAACATTTATTTCAACTCTATTTTTCCAAGTAAGAAAAAGGCAAGGGTACATAATTTATCCATTATTCATATCTTAGGGTCTCTGCCTCCCAATTCCTTTTTTGATGCATATAATATTTATGTTAATTTGCTACATACATATATATATACATATGTAATATGGAGATACACAATAAGCCAACTCCTGATTATCTACCACTGTCCTCTCTTTTATCCAGGTTTTTCATCCAAGAATGGCTTCTTCCTCTTACCAAGTATAGTTTCTGCAATCACAGCTTGGTCTGTATTTATGAAAAGTATATTGTAATTGCCATTCTCTTCAACTCAACCACCAAAGAATGCTTCCAAAAGAAAAGAACAAAAATTTCTAACCCAAGTGCCAAAATATTTATGCTGAAGTCAGATAAAAATGAAATTTGTAGAGATGTGCCATTTCAACTTCTTTGCATCTTCTTGATTATTGGTACTTGCTATAGACTGGGAGAAGGCAATGGCACCCCACTCCAGTACTGTTGCCCGGAAAATCCCATGGATGGAGGAGCCTGCTAGGCTGCAGTCCATGGGGTCGCACAGAGTTGGACATGACTGAAGTGACTTAGCAGCAGCAGCAGCAGCAGCAGCTATAGACTGTGTCCCCCCAAATTTGTATGTTGAAATCCTAATCCCTCAATGTAATAGTACCAGGAAGTGGGGCCTTTGGGAGGTGATTAGGTCAGGAGCATAGAGCCCCTGGGAATGGAATTAGTGCCCTTACAAAAGAGACCTCGTGTAACTGCCTCCCAATTCCTGGTCCAATGCCCTTTCTGCACACGTGGATGGCCTGTCTGTAATGGGTGTCATCTTAAACAAGGTCGTCTTGATTTGAAAATCAAAGGGAAGTCCACTGCATTGAAATGCTTGGATCAGAAGCTGCTGTCACGTTGAGTTGGACTTGAGTACTGGGAGGAAAACCCAGAACCACCTGTTACCAAAATCTCGTCTGCTTTGCTGACCTGTAATAGTAGTTCTCATCAAATTTCACCGTCAGTTTCACTGCCACTGTGTGGCAGGTAGACACAAAACATAATCAAGCTTCATATGCATAAACATACTCAGAGATAAGATACACAAAGATAAATTGGTACCCAGCGTCATGAAATATAGATGTTTTGGCAAATACAAATATAGATGTTTTGGCTAATGCAAGGATGCGTTCATGCTCAGTCACTTCAGTTGTGTCCGACTCTTTGCAACCCCATGGACTGTGGCCTGCCAGGCTTGTCAGTCTGTAGGGTTCTCGAAGCAAGAATACTGGAGTGGGTTGCTGTGCCCTCCTCCAGGGGATCTTCCCAACCCAGGGATCAAACCTGTGTCTCCTGCATCTCCTGCATTGCAGATTCCTTACTGCTGAGCCTCTGGGGAAGCCCCATGAGGATGTACTGTGGCTTAATCTTTACACCATTTTCTCTTTTCCTGGTTATTAGCCATCAAAGACAGTAATTAATGTTCTGACCCATCTGCATGCCTCCACTTACTCTTCCTGCCTTTTTTCACATTTCCAACAAAAATAATGTCCTCTGTATGTCAGCCTTCTGTCTCAAAAGCCATCAATAGCTTCCTGTTGCACGTTGAGTAATGACGATGCCTTGTCTTAGGGCATTCTAAGCCCAGCACCAAAACTGGTGAGTAGGTTTCAATTACTGCACCCACCCTGATGGATTTTGCCCTCCCTGCCTGGAACCTCTTGTTGAAAAGGGATCTGATGCTACATCTGAACTCAATAAGAAGGCGCACCATGATTGATAGGGGATGTCTGCCATGATGTGGTATCTGGGAGTGAAGGCCCAAGGCTACATATTTCTCAGCCCTACCAGACAAGATCTGGTCTCATCTGTCACTCTATCTCTATCCCAGGTCTTTGCTTTAGCAACTCCAGGTTGTCTTATGTTCAGTTAAGGGACGATAAAAAAGTGCAGCAATGTCATCCTCATTAGATTGTCAGATATTTAGAAATACCCAATCTATTCCACCTCTTAAAACCTTCTGTATCCAGCCCCTCCATGCCATGCTCTTTGCCTCTGCCTTAGTTCAGACTCTCGTCAGCTCTCACCTGGCCTATTATTCTCCTGTCTGATCATCATTTTATTGTGTATTAAATTCTTCAGTGGCTCTCATTTCAATTGCTTTTACTTGGCTTCTAACCACTCACCCTCCCAATGTTTTAGCTAATGCTAACCCAACACTATCTCTACCATACCTTTAAATGCAACCACTTTTTTTTTAATGTAGACCATTTTTTAAGGTCTTTATTGAATTTGTTACAATATTGCTTCTGTTTTTTTACCAAAAAACAAACAAAACCAAAACAAAGCAATGTTTCCTGAATGATTTTGTCTTATAATTCTGTCTTATGTATTATAAGTCCTGTCCCATTTTCACTTGCTTTCTAATGTTCTGTACATAGTAAAATATGACCACAGGGAGTTGGATGTGGCCCCAAGAAAAGATACATCCACCTCTTAAGCCCCAGATTCTGTGCATATGACCTTATTTTGAAAAAGCAACTTTGTAGATGTAATGAAGTCAATGGTCTTGAGATGGGAATCATCCTAGATTATCCACCGGGACCTGATACCAATGACAAGTGTCCTTATAAGACACAGAGGTAAGAAGACAAACACAGAAGTGAATGCCATGAAGATGTAGGCAAAGATGGGGGTTAGGCAGCTGCAAGCCAAGGACTATCTGGAGCTTGCAGAATCTAGAAGATGCAAGGAAGGATTCTCCATCTTGAACCTTCAGAGGGAGCAAGACCCTGCCAACAGCTTGACTTTGGACTCTTGGTCTCCAGGACTATGAGAGAATAAATTTCTGTCCTTTGAAGTCACCAAGTTTGTGAGAATTTGGTATGGCAGTCCAAAGAAACTAAGTGACATTCCTGCTGTGGCCATCTACAAAATCGACCAATCTCTAGACTTATTTTGTTGGCCCTACCTTGCAGCATGCAGGATCTTAGTTCCTCAGCCAGGGATGGAACCTCTGCCCCCTACATTGGGAGTGCAGACTCTTAACCACTGGACCACCAGGGAAGTCCCTACTAATCTCTAGATTTTTGCACTCATGTGTGTGTGTTGGTCACTCAGTCGTGTTCAACTCTTTGAGACCCCCATGGACTGTAGCGTTCCAGGCTCCTCTGTCCATTGAATTCTCCAAGCAAGAATACTGGAGAGGGTTGCAATTTTCTCACCCAGGGGATCTTCCCCATCCAGGGATCGAACCTAGGTCTCTTGCATTGCAGACAGACTTTTTTTATTGCCTGAGTCACCAGGGAAACCCCTTTGCACTCATAACTAAGTTCAATTTCTAGCAGCTAGAGATATTCTAAGCTAGACCAGGAGGGTCAATATGAGTCTATGTTCACATTTTTACGTCAAAATGAATCCTGCTTTTATTCTAAGCTCATGATATAGTCCACTAATCTCCCAAACTGTGCATTCAGTTCAGCTCATTTCCTACTTATTGATCCAGGACAACAGCTTTATCAGGCTGAGTTCCAAATTCAGATTAATTTTCCTTTTCACTGGGCCTTTTTAAATGGAGTTTAATGATAGCAAAGTACATGTTCCAAGCTCCTTTTGAAAATTGAACTCCGTACCTAGTTGGGAAACCCAAGAAGATTTGAACAAAGTATCAATAAATATCCCATTTTCAGCCTTGGTCCATCCCTATCCTGGAGACACAGATCAAGACCATCCCCATGGAAAAGAAATGCAAAAAAGCAAAATGGCTGTCTGGGGAAGCCTTACAAATAGCTGTGGAAGAAGAGAAACGAAAAGCAAAGGAGAAAAGGAAAGATATAAGCATCTGAATGCAGAGTTCCAAAGCATAGCAAGGAGAGATGAGAAAGCCTTCTTCAGTGATCAAGGCAAAGAAATAGAGGAAAACAGCAGAATGGGAAAGACTAGAGATCTCTTCAAGAAAATTAGAGATACCAAGGGAACATTTCATGCAAAGATGGGCTCGATAAAGGACAGAAATGGTATGGACCTAACAGAAGCAGAAGATAATAAGAAGAGGTGGCAAGAATACACAGAAGAACTGTACAAAAAAGATCTTCATGATGGCCCAAGATAATCACGATGGTGTGATCACTCACCTGGAGCCAGACATCCTGGAGTCAAGTGGGCCTTAGAAAGCATCACTACGAACAAAGCTAGTGGAAGTGATAGAATTCCAGTTGAGCTATTTCAAATCCTGGAAGATGATTCTGTGAAAGTGCTGCACTCAATAGGCCAGCATTTTGGAAAACTCAGCAGTGGCCACAGGACTGGAAAAGGTCAGTTTTCATTCCAATCCCAAAGAAAGGCAATGTCAAAGAATGCTCAAACTACCGCACAATTGCACTCATCTCACACGCTAGTAAAGTAATGTTCAAAATGCTCCAAGCCAGGCTTCAGCAATACATGAACCGTGAACTTCCAGATGTTCAAGCTGGTTTTAGAAAAGGCAGAGGAACCAGAGATCAAATTGCCAACATCCACTGGATCATGGAAAAAGCAAGAGAGTTCCAGAGAAACATCTATTTCTGCTTTATTGACTATGCCAAAGCCTTTGACTGTGTGGATCACAATAAACTGTGGAAAATTCTGAAAGAGATGGGAATACCAGACCACCTGACCTGCCTCTTGAGAAACCTATATGCAGGTCAGGAAGCAACAGTTAGAACTGGACATGGAACAACAGACTGGTTCCAAATAGGAAAAGGAGTATGTCAAGGCTGTATATTGTCACCCTGCTTTTTTAACTTATATGCAGAGTATATCATGAGAAACGCTGGGCTGGAAGAAGCACAAGCTGGAATCAAGATTGCCGGGAGAAATACCAATAACGTCAGATATGCAGATGACACCACCCTTATGGCAGAAAGTGAAGAGGAACTAAAAGAGCCTCTTGACGAAAGTGGAAGAGGAGAGTGAAAAAGTTGGCTTAAAGCTCAACATTCAGAAAACGAAGATCATGGCATCTGGTTCCATCACTTCGTGGGAAATAGATGGGGAAACAGTGTCAGGCTTTATTTTTTGGGGCTCCAAAATCACTGCAGATGGTGACTGCAGCCATGAAATTAAAAGATGCTTACTCCTTGGAAGGAAAGTTATGACCAACCTAGACAGCATATTGAAAAGCAGAGACATTACTTTGCCAACAAAGGTCCGTCTAGTCAAGGCTATGGTTTTTCCAGTGGTCATGTATGGATGTGAGAGTTGGACTATAAAGAAAGCTGAGTGCCGAAGAATTGCTGTTTTTGAACTGTGGTGTTGGAGAAGACTCTTAAGAGTCCCTTGGACTGCAAGGAGATCCAACCAGTCCATTCTAAAGGAGATCAGCCCTGGGTGTTCTTTGGAAGGAATGATGCTAAAGCTGAAACTCCAGTACTTTGGCCACCTCATGCGAAGAGTTGACTCTTTGGAAAAGACTGATGCTGGGAGGGATTGGGAGCAGGAGGAGAAGAGGACGACAGAGGATGAGATGGCTGGATGGCATCACTGACTCGATGGATGTGAGTTTGAGTAAACTCCAGGAGTTGGTGATGAACAGGGAGGCCTGGCGTGCTGCGATTCATGGGGTCGCAAAGAGTCAGACACGACTGAGCGAATGAACTGAACTGAACTGAACTGAGTAGATGAGAAGTGGTATCTCATTGGGGTCTTGATTTACATTTTCCTGCTGACTAATTACACTGAGCATCTTTTCACGTGCTTGTTGGCCATTTTTATATCCTCCCTAGAGAACTGTCTATCCACATTCTTTGTCCATATTTTACACATCCAAGAAATTTAAACCAAAGAACTCTTAAAAAGCAGGAGAGACTACGGTGAAGGAAACTAGGAAGAGATCAATGAATCTAATGAAGGTGTATTCTAGACTATGGGGCAGTTACTGTGCAGGAGAAAACTGGAAACTAAGATCCTGGGAAGAGTCCCCTAAGAGCAGAACAAATATAAATTATTTGAAAATTAAAACAAACATAAACACAATGAATATTTTGATACATATTTATATGACCAATGTTTTAGCCATTTCTTGTTCTAATATCTTGCCAGTGGTATTTTCCTTGAGAATGTAGTTTTCAATGTGACTTAATCTTTAAAATTATCTTAAACACTGGTAAGTTTTGGCAAGTACAGCTTCTATTTCAATTAATATAATGTCATGGCTTTGAATTCAGTTTTGCAATGAACCAGTGAACCAGTGAAGTTGCTCAGTCATATCTGATTCTTTGTGACCCCATGGACTGTAGCCTACCAGGCTTCTCTATCCATGGAAGGAGTGGGTTGCCATTTCCTTCTCTAGGGGATCTTCCCGACCCAGGGATCAAACCCAGGTCTCCCGCATTACAGGCAGATGCTTTACTGTCTGAGCCACCAGAGAAGCCCAGTTTTGCAATGATGTGTACATCAAAGCTATTTTCAAGTGCATTTCTGTTTCTAAATTTCTTAATTTAGTAAAAACATTATTTTTACTATGGTCCTATGCACCACCATAATTTGTTTTCCATATAATCACTGTAAGCTAAATTGTTTTATGTTAAATACCTAACTTTTAAATTTAATTTAAATAGACTTTATAATCATGTCAGATATTTCATCTTTGACAGAAGGAACTTTTAAAAGCTTTACTCTGATGTTATTTTTATGTAGATCATTACACTACTCATAAATAATCAGATTTGATTCCTTTCTTTTACTTTCCTGTGTTTTATTTTTTGCACTGTCAGGGACTTTCTGAGCAGTAATATTGGGCATCTTTGCCTTGTTTCTGACTTCACTGGGGATACTTCGGGTATTTCACTATTAAAACTGTGCTTACTTTCAAGTTCAAGAAAATCTTTTTTAAAGTACAAGGAATACCCATTTATTCTGAGTTAAGATTTAAGTCAGGAATGAATACTGAATTTTATCAAACGTCAAACTTGTATTATAACATTGTGGACAATCTTTAAGTGAATTTCCTACAGTGATACTTAAATACTCAGTTTTCATAAATACATGGAGCAAAAAGCTAGAAAATCTTTGTTCAGTTCAGTTCAGTCACTCAGTTGTGTCTGACTCTTCTCGACCCCATGAACCGCAGCACGCCAGGCCTCCCTGTCCATCACCATCTCCCAGAGTTCACTCAGACTCACGTCCATCGAGTCAGTGATGCCATCCAGCCATCTCATCCTCTGTCGTCCCTTTCTCCTCCTGCCCCCAATCCCTCCCAGCATCAGTCTTTTCCAATGAGTCAACTCTTCACATGAGGTGGCCAAAGTACTGGAGTTTCAACTTCAGCATCATTCCTTCCAAAGAACACCCAGGGCTGATCTCCTTCAGAATGGACTGGTTGGATCTCCTTGCAGTCCAAGGGACTCTCAAGAGTCTTCTCCAACACCACAGTTCAAAAGCATCAATTCTTCAGCCCTCAGCTTTCTTTACAGTCCAACTCTCACATCCATACATGACCACTGGAAAAACCATAGCCTTGACTAGACGGACCTTTGTTGGCAAAGTAATGTCTCTGCTTTTCAATATGCTGTCTAGGTTGGTCATAACTTTCCTTCCAAGGAGTAAGCATCTTTTAATTTCATGGCTGCAGTCACCATCTGCAGTGATTTTGGAGCCCAAAAAAATAAAGCCTGACACTGTTTCCCCATCTATTCCACATGAAGTGATGGGACCAGATGCCATGATCTTCGTTTTCTGAATGTTGAGCTTTAAGCCAACTTTTTCACTCTCCTCTTCCACTTTCGTCAAGAGGCTCTTTTAGTTCCTCTTCACTTTCTGCCATAAGGGTGGTGTCATCTGCATATCTGACGTTATTGATATTTCTCCTGGCAGTCTTGATTCCAGCTTGTGCTTCTTCCAGTCCAGTGTTTCTCATGATATACTCTGCATATAAGTTAAATAAGCAGGGTGACAATATACAGCCTTGACGTACTCCTTTTCCTATTTGGAACCAGTCTGTTGTTCCATGTCCAGTTCTAACTGTTGCTTCCTGACCTGCATATAGGTTTCTCAAGAGGCAGGTCAGGTGGTCTGGTATTCCCATCTCTTTCAGAATTTTCCACAGTTTATTGTGATCCACACAGTCAAAGGCTTTGGCATAGTCAATAAAGCAGAAATAGATGTTTCTCTGGAACTCTCTTGCTTTTTCCATGATCCAGTGGATGTTGGCAATTTGATCTCTGGTTCCTCTGCCTTTTCTAAAACCAGCTTGAACATCTGGAATTTCACGGTTCACATATTGCTGAAGCCTGGCTTGGAGAATTTTGAACTTTACTTTAGTAGCGTGTGAGATGAGGGCAATCCTGCTGTAGTTTGAGCATTCAAAAACAATAACAAAATCTGTGTTACATTGTTGCTAAGGCGGGACCAGAATAAACCTCTATGATCTTGTGTCTATTCTCAAGTTTCTAAGGAAACAGAAAGTCTCATGCATTCTAGTGGGAGTGTCATCTTGAATAATTGTAATGGATGGCAATCATTAGGTCAGATATCTGTCAAAATTATGAATACAAGAACTCATTGACTAAGAAAATTCTGTTCCATGAATTTATCCTGTCAACATATTCTCAAATGTCTAATGTGACACATATATGAGATTATTCATTTCAGCACACACAGTGGTAGCCAAAAGTCAGAAAGCAATCCAAATATCCATCAGTGTAAGGCTGCTTAAATAAATTATGGCAACACTCATATGATGGAATAAAGCATAAACATAAGAAGATAAGAAAGCTCTTCATTTACTCAAGTGGAAAAATTAGCCAAGATACATTATGAAACCTAAAAGGCTGTTTTAGAACAATATACCTTGATGCTACATATGTGGGTTAGAAAGGGACAGGGGAATAAATTTAGAGCTGCTCTACCTTCAAATGGGCTTCCCTCATAGCCAGTTGGTAAACAATCTGCCTGCAATGCAGGAGACCCGGGTTTGATTCCTGGGTCGGGAAGATCCCCTGGAGAAGGAAATGGCAATCCACTCCAGTATTCTTGTCTGGAGAATCCCATGGACAGAGGAGCCTGTCAGGCTACAGTCCATGGCGTCGCAAGGGTTGGACACAACTTAGTGATGAAACCACCACCACCCACCTTCAAAATATATTTGGGATATGACTTCTTGTTACCAACCTCATTGCCACCACCTGGGTCCGCATCTCCCTCATCTCCTGTGGGATGACTGAGATGGTTCTCCAGATAAGTCATTGCTTCTGTACTTGCTTCTGGGTTGTCTGTTGTCAACATAGGGCTATTCTTCTTAAACAATGTCTCTTCTGCCCTTCAAGGATTTCCCAGCTTCTTCAGAGACCTAAAGGTGACCTGAAGAACCACGGCTCCTCGACTCTCACTCCCATCCACTTTGCTCCAGCCGCAGGAATCTTCATGGCATCGCTCACAAGCATCTTCTCTCTTCCAGGTTTTTTCGCCATTGGTCCCTTCCTGGAGGGTTCCTCTCAGGACACCGACATAAGCAGCTCATCCTGTTTATTCAAGTCTTAACTCGAAAGTTGTTTTCTTAGGGAGGGCTATCCTGACCTCTATTTCTAATATTTCAAGCCACCCCCACATTAATATTTCAAATCCATTTTTTCCTGATATTTTTCCTTTGTAATACTTGTTATTTTTATTTTTTACATTTTAACCGCCCTCCCCCCCCACCCCCCGCCATCTCTCCAGACAGAATGAAAAACCCTATGATGGCAAAGTTATTTTGAGGAAATCCCTATTACCAAATCCTTAGTATAGTAAGAGCTCGTGTTTTTTTTTAAATAAAGAAGAGAATTAATGACTATAATTAAAATCTTTCTGGAATATCACTTAGAAACTGCTGACACAGTTTTCAACAGCTTTCAACAATAAGTTGCTGAAAATACCACCTTTTCGCTCATGCTTAAGTGTAACAGGCAGCTTTGAAGCCTTATTCTATTGACGACGTTCACAGTTACAGCAGCAATGACACCACCAATAACAACACTGACTGAGCACTTGCTCGGCATCCTGATTCCTTTTGTCATATTTATTTTAGTGAAAAATAACTTGTGATATATTTTATATCTAATATAATTATTCCAAGTGATAGTTGCTCAGTCGTGTCCAATTCATTGTGGCCCTATTGACTATAGCCTGCCTAGCTCCTGTTTCTGTGGAATTCTCCAGGCAAGAATACTGAGTAGGTTGCCATTCCCTCCTGCAGAAGATCTTCCTGACCCAGGAATTGAACCTGGGTCTCTTGCATCGCATGCAGACTCTTTACCATCTGAACCACCAGGGAAGCTATATCCAAGATTTGTTGTCCTGGAAGCTGTGTTCAGGGCTATAGAAATGTAGCCTAATGGTATTAGGCACCATACATAACACCTCATTAGCAGTGTTAGGCCTGTTCTATAGACTAGAGTCAGACAAGACTGAGCGACTGAACTGAACTGTACTGATAGATTAGAATATAAAATTAAGGGATATATACTAAATATTATATTTAGCAAATAACTCATTGCCAGAATAATAAAGAAAAATAAATCCTGCAAACCAAAAACAAAAAACCCAATTAAAAATATGCAAAAACCCTCAATATAACTGTATGCAAAGAAGGTATACAAATTGTCAAAAGATATTCTCACAAAACCAGTTCAAAGCAGCTCTGTTTTAAAAGCCTAAACTCAACAACCCAAACATCCAGCAATAGGATAGTAAACTATTACACATTTGTACAAAATAATATTACTCAGTAATAAAAAGAATGAACTACTGTTACACTCAGCAACCCAGATGAATCTCAGTCACTACGTTGAGTGAGAGAAGCCCAGGCCCTAAAGAGTGTGTGTTGTGTGATGCCAGCAGAGGCACAAGTAATCCATGCTCATCAAAATTTGAACAGTGGTTAGTTTTGGGGGAGGATTGGTGAGAAAAGACTCAAGGAAATTTCTGGGGAGATGAAAACATTTTCTATCTTGCTCTGTGCTGTGGGAACGTTTGTTACTACTTGTTAATTATGCCAATTAAAAACAAAAAGACTAAAGGAGAGGGGGATAAAAAGCAATTTATCAAGTTATGTCCCAAGACTATAGGGCACCTGGTAGACCTGGCTTTCTCATCATAGCTGACAGGTTCCCTGAGATCACCACAGGCTCCAGGGCTTGCTCCCTGTCCTGCTGGTAGGTGTCATAGCTCTATAAATCCATCCAGCCTAGGTGCACATCACTGCTTCCTGGTCCTCAATAGGCTGAGCCTGGTGATGGATGCCATCAAACCCAGTCACTGCCTGAGGGCTGGGCTGCTTCAGAGGCAGGGGGACAGAAGGGTGCATCAAAAAGTCACCGCAATGCACTTCACCCAAAATTAAGTGCTAAGGGATGATAATGGGGCTTTTATGCCATATGCATGTTTTCCTTTCCATTAAATCTCAGATATGCTGTTTGCTTTGGTATCCTTAGTGCAGGCTGCTTTGAAATCCATAGGGGGAAAGAAACCCGTCATTAAGTCCAGCAGCCCAGCCCAGCAATGCAGTGGTGCTCTTATTTGGTTTTCCTTCTGTAAATATTTGTGCTCTCTCAGGCTAAGGAGTGGCCTGTGCCGAGACTAAAATATCCCCATTTATAAATCCTCCAGGTGCAGCAGGGAAAGCCTGACCCATCACCCTGCCCCTGCAATGACCCCAACCTCACTCTCGCAGACCACCCTCCAGGCTGCCCCCAGTGCAGACCTGTGATCACCTCTCCCCGTTGACTGCAGGAGAGGATGAACCTGAAATCGAGCGGTTATTGCAAACCTGATTTTTTCAGTCCAAAGGTGAAGGTTACTTTGCATCTCATCGCTGCTCTAAGCTTGTTAATGAAAAGATGGAAAAACAATATTGATAACAGTGAAGTCCCATTTGTCCAGAAATGAAGGCTGATTTGTCACAGAAATAAAACAGAAGACAAATGGAAAAGCTAAATATACAGTAAGACCAATAATGGAAAGAAAATTGTGAAAGGCTTAAAGAAATATTTCTTTTTCTACTGGGTGTATTTATCTGGGTTTTCAAATTTCTGCTTTTCACAAGAGGCTCATGATGTGAATTCTAATCCCAAATAAGAGGTCAGACTGAGGCTTAATTATCTTCCACTGCTAAATCCAACTGACTTAACAGCTAAGGGAATTTTGTCCATTCATTGAATAACATTTATTGAACTGCACAGTATTCCAGATGTTGGACTTATTCATTTACTTTTTTAAACTTTCCATTTTTACATGTCTATAAATTCACTTCCTCTTTCCTTTTCCTAAATTCTTATCAAGCTAATTTGTGTCAAAACTATGATATTTCATGCATTTCTAAGTTTTATCTTATATAAATTCCCCTATTTGCCTTATGATAAGGAGCAAATGAAGTACTCTTGATAAAAGCATATGAAAATATTTTTCATCTTAAATACATTTCAAAGAATAATCAGAGTCTTAGACTTTTGTTGGAAAAGGAAAACAAAAAAGTTAATCTTTGTGATTTTAATAACCTTATAAAAATGGAAACAGAACAAAAACTAGGGAATGAAAGCTGACATGAGATCAGAAATTTTTCTAGTAAAAAACAGGATTGCTGAATTTAGAAATGCAGTAGAGAAAAAATATTTATGGCAAAACCCCAAACCTCTACCCTCTTTAAAAAAGGGATAACTACAGATAGTCTATGGGGTCAGTTCTTCATTTCTGTGAAACAGTTATTTATGTTACAAAGCAAGCCAAGTCTTTAGAAAGAAATGAAAAAAATTCATATCTCTGATCATAGAGCCTAACATATATAGGATAAAACATGGAATAGAGAGACTGATTCATATGAAAAATCAAGTATTCTAAATAAAATGTCAACAAATCAAATATACCAGTATATATACTTGTATACACACACACACACACACACATGCATGCACGCACACAAAGTGGTTAAGAATCTGTCTGCCAATGCAAGAAACACAGGTTTGATCCCTGAGTTGGGAAGATCCTCTGGAGAAGGGAATGTCTATCCACTCCAGTACCTTTGCCTGGAGAATCCCATGGACAGAGGAGCCTAGTAGGCTTCAGTCCATAGGGTCGCAAATAGTCAGACACAACTGAAGCGACTTGGCATACATATGAGGAATAAAATTCATATTTTATGGCAAGACAGAAATAATTTAAATATAAGAAATTTTCTTTGCCCTTTGGCCTCTCCTCTCCCCACTGTGCACTGTGTCTGCATTAGGTATTGACCAAACCCCCCTCATTGGCAGAAACATCTCTGCTCAACCATAAAGAGCAACATTCTCATCACATCAACAACACAACTTAAAAAATAACACTCCTTCTGTTCTTACAAGGGATCTCAATGACCAACCACTTTGTACTTGCAGATCTGAATCATGTAAACTGTCAATAATACATCAGTTAATGCTCAACCTTCCATCTCAAAAAAACTTCTATAACTGCCTGGATTTCTAATGGGCAGAACAGTTCTTCAGCATTCTGAGATGCTTTCCCCAGGTTATAATCCTTGAATGTGACTCGAATAAAATCTTTCATTTCTTTCTTGGATCAACTAATTAATTTTTCATTGACATATATATTCTAGTATATACACCCATTTCTGTGGATAGCAGGATTTAGCATGTGACAAGTCTGTGGCTCCAGATGATAAACAATCTGCCTGCAGTGCAGGAGACCCAGGTTTGATCCCTGGGTTGGGAAGATCCCCTGGAGAATGGAATGGCTATCCACTCCAGTATTTTTGCCTGGAGAATCCCATGGACAGAGGAGCTGATAGGCTATGGTCCATGGGGTTGCAAAGATTTGGAAACAACTGAATGACTAACACACACACACACGTTTTTATGGTAGCCACTGGGTTCAAGTCTGAACTTGAACTGACTTTCTGGGGATAGTCATCCTGTTCCCTTAGAACTTACCAAAGCCTGGACCCAGAGTGGAGTCCATATAGTAATCAGCTGAGCAAACTAGTCACTTTCCAGCCTCCTTAGTGGGGTTGTAGTAGCTGCTACTGCCCGTAGGCAGACACCATTCCTTATCAATCGATGTGATTGTTTAGAGAAATAAGCAACCACCTGAGTAAGGGGGCTCAGTATTTGAGCTAACACCTAAGGGCGATTCCTCTTCTCTCTTTTTTTTTTTTTTTTTCTGTGTATGTGTGTGTGTTTTAAGTAGATGATAATTACTTTACAATATCATGATGGCTTCTGCCACACATCAACATGAATCAGCCAAAGGTATACATATGTCTCCGGCTCCTTGAACCCTCCTCCCACCTCCTTCCCCATCCCACCCGTCTAGGTTGTCACAGAGCACCAGCTTTGGGTTCCCTGCATCATACAGCAAATTCCCAGGGGCTATCTATTTTACATATGATAATGTGCATGTTTCAATGCTATTCTCTCAATTCATCCCACTCTTTTCTTCCCCCACTGAATCCGAATATGTGAAAAGATGCTCAACATCGCTCATTATTAGAGAAATGCACATCAAAACTACAATGAGGTATCATCTCACACCAGTCAGAATGGTCATCATCAAAGAAATCTACAAATAATTAAGGCTGGAGAGGATGTAGAAAAAAGGAAACCATCTTGCACTGTTGGGAATGCAAATTGAGACAGTCACTATGGAGAACAATATGGAGATTTATTAAAAAAAAAAACAACTCTGGAATAAAACTATCATATGACCCAGCAATCTCACTACAGGGTACACCCCAAGGAAACCATAATTGAAAAAGACACATGTACCACAATGTTCAATGCAGCATTATTTCTAATAGCTGGGTCATGGAGGCAACCTAGATGTCCATCAGCAGATAAATAGATAAGGAAGTTGTGATACATATCAGTTTAGTCACTCAGTCGTGTACAACTCTTCGCAACCTCATGGACTGCAGCACACCAGGCCTCCCTCCCTGTCCATCACCAACTCCCAGAGTTTACTCAAACTCATGTCCATTGAGTCAGTGATGCTACCCAACCATCTAACCCTCTGTCATCCTCTTCTCCTCCTGCTTTTCAATGTTTCCCAGCATCAGGGTCTTTTCTAATGCGTCAGTTCTTCTCATCAGGTGGCCAAAGTACTAGACTTTCAGCTTCAGCATCTGTCCTTCCAATGAATAGTCAGGACTGATTTCCTTTAGGATGGACTGGTTGGATCTCCTTGCAGTCCAAGGGACTCTCAAGAGTCTTCTCCAACACCACAGTTCAAAAGCATCAATCCTTCAGGGCTCAGCTTTCTATACAGTCCAACTCTCACATCCATACACGACCACTGGAAAAACCATAGCTTTGACTAGATGGATGTTTGTTGACAAAGTAATGTCTCTGCTTTTTAATATGCTGTCTAGGTTGGTCATAGCTTTTCTTCCAAGAAGCAAGCATCTTTTAATTTCATGGCTGCAGTCACCATTGCAGTGATTTTGGAGTCCAAAAAACTAAAGTTTGCCACTGTTTCCATTGTTTCTCCAACTATTTGCCATGAAGTGATGGGACCAGATGCCATGATCTTAGTTTTTTGAATGTTGAGCTTTAAGCCAACTTTTTCACTCTCCTCTTTCACTTTCATCAAGAGGCTCTTTAGTTCTTCTTTGCTTTCTGCCTTAAGTGTGGTGTCATCTGCATATCTGAGGTTATTGATATTTCTCCTGGCAATCTTGATTGCAGCTCGTGCTTCATCCAGTCCAGCATTTCTCATTATGTACTCTGCATATAAGTTAGATAAGCAGGGTGACAATACAGCCTTGACGTACTCCTTTTCCTATTTGGAACCAGTCTGTTGTTCCATATCCAGTTCTAACTGTTGGTTCTTGACCTGCATACAAATTTCTCAGGAGGCAGGTCAGGTGGTCTGGTATTCCCATCTCTTTCAGAATTTTCCACAGTTTGTTGTGATCCACACAGTCAAAGGCTTTGGCATAGTCAATAAAGCAGAGGTAGATGTTTTTCTGGAATTCTCTTGCTTTTTCTATGATCTAACGGATGTTGGCAATTTGGTCTCTGGTTTCTCTGCCTTTTCTAAATCCAGCTTGAACATCTGGAAGTTCATGGTTCATGTACTATTGAAGCCTGGCTTGGAGAATTTTGAGCATTACTTTGCTAGTGTGTGAGATGAGTGCAATTGTGTGGTAGTTTGAGCATTCTTTGGCATTACCTTTCTTTGGGATTGGAATTAAAACTGATCTTTTCCAGGCCTGTGGCATGGAATATTACTCAGCCATAAGAAGGAATGCATTTGAGTCAGTTCTAGTGAGGTGGATGAACCTGGAACCTATCATACAGAGTGAAGTCAGTCGGAAAAAGACAAAGATCATATATTAACACATATGAAGACAGTAATGATAATTCCATTCTCTCTTGAATGTAAAGGTCAAAGGGTTTAGCTCCATCTGGGAGGGCCAGCAGGAGGCCTGATTTAATGGCTTTTTCAATTCTCCAAAGGCCCCTTTGCATTCTGAATTCTATTCAAAAAAATCATTATCCTTTCCTTTCAACTTGCCACCTAGAGGCCTAGCTGTTAGGCCATAATTACAGACCTAGATGCTCAGGACCTGGACACTCCCAGGATACCCCTAGGCTGTCTTCCATTTTTAGGAGGAGTGAAGCTGCAAATGGATTGGTTCCATTCTGAAGTGGCTTCTCCAACTTTCCGTGAGGATGAAGCTGAGGTGGGTCACCCAAGTTTGCTACCCACTGCCAGGTCTACCTTCCCATCTCCCAGCCTGTCTGGGGCCCAGGCTATACCACACAGAATGGTAAGATGTTTCTTCCTGATGGACCCTAATGGGTGACCCTTCAGCTCAGTGGACTCTTGGTTCCCCATCCCTTAGATGCTCTATGTTAGATTTGTTTCCAAAGGCCAAGGGGGCCAGTTGGAGTGACCTGTTGTCACACAAATGCCATAAGATTCAACCCAAAGAAGATTTGCTTGGGAAATTTGGACCCAGCAGCAAACAGTTAATGGATTCCTCAAAAGACCCAAATAGGTGGTATCCAAATGGTGTGAACTCTGATGTAACTGGGGTCCCCCTATTTGTAATGGTTGGAGCTTGAACTAGTTAGTCCTTCCTCAATCAGAACATCCTGGCCAGAGACGGTTAGCCTCTATAGTTCCTGACCAGCTTGGTCCCTTAGTGGGTGGCACTGCTCTCAGATGGGGGTGAGGGGGGTAGTTCTTCTCTTTCCTCCCTTAGGTTGAAAAGGAGAAGTTTTCAGACCCCTTACCAGGTGAGAGCTAAAGGTATGGGGTGGGGTGGGGGGTTCCCCATGGTACTCACCTGATCTCCCGGGCAGCTGCAATCCTCCTGTTCTGATCCTGGGAGGAGAGCCCAGGAACCTTGGCCGATGAGTGTTTCCTGTTCTTGCCAGAAGCTCTCTGGGCTTCCCTCCTGAGCACGGGGTTCCTGGCCTTTTGAGGGGTTCCCAGGAAAATCCCATGGACAGAGGAGCCTGGTGGGCTGCAGTCCATGGGGTCGCTAAGAGTCGGACACGACTGAGCGACTTCACTTTCACTTTTCACTTTCATGCATTGGAGAAGGAAATGGCAACCCACTCCAGTGTTCTTGCCTGGAGAATCCCAGGGATGGGGGAACCTGGTGGGCTGCCGTCTATGGGGTCGCACAGAATCGGACATGACTGAAGCGACTTACCAGCACCAGTACCAGCACCAGGGCCCCCAGGTCACTTCTGAGAAAGCAGCACTGCCTGGGTGGGGCTACCTCATGGATCTGTACCCACCTTGGGAGCCTTTGCCCTGGGCATCCCCATGTCTTTTCCTGAACTCAGATCGTGAGTCCTTATTCCGTTTTGTCCGGTGTCCCCATTACCTGGGCCTTTTCCCAGTTTTGCCTCTCAGGTCTCGGGCTATCCCATCCTTCACCAAACCAGAAGTGACCATGGAGGATGCTACCATTGACCCCTGGAGGTGAGCAAAGAGGACACATCGCACTGGTGTAGCATAGAGAGGTAGAGACGACCACACTCCCAGCGATACTGCAGGCAAGGCTGCCCTGTCTCCCTCTTGCCCTTGGTTCCCTCCGTCCCTGGGGTTGACACCATGGGAAAGCCAGCCAGAGGCAGCCAAATGCAGTCATGTCATTTCAGTCTCCAACCCCAAATATGTCACAATGTGGTCCCCTCAAGGGGGACTACTAGGGTCTAAGGCCTGCTTGGGCCACACCCTAGCACCAGGTTCCTGGGCAGAGCTGCTCTGGATTTGGCCCCAGGCAGTCGCATTCCACTCAGTCACAGTGTCCTCTGGGATCAGAGGAAGCTCCCAAAGCCTCCGCTATGTTCCCGGCTGGAGTCAGGGTGGGCCTGGAACCTAGGGAGGAGTGCAGGTGAATAAGGCCAGCCTGTCCCACCTAGGGTGTCAGCATTTTGTTTTTTTTTCTTTTTTGTTTTTATTTTTTTAAATTTTTTTAAATTTTATTTTATTTTTAAACTTTACATAATTGTATTAGTTTTGCCAAATATCAAAATGAATCCGCCACAGGTATACCTGTGTTCCCCATCCTGAACCCTCCTCCCTCCTGCCTCCCCATTTGTTACTGACCTTCCTGAGTCGGTACTCCACAAGGGTCTTTCTGCTTTTAGGCTGGGAGAGTCGACTGGGTTCTCGCGAGGTGGGGCGAGATCTCAGGGACAGGCAGAGCGTCTCTGCACACGGCCCGTGGCCGCCATCTTGGATGGAGCCTTGTGGGCGGAGCTTCTGCACACGCCCCACCCCTGTAGCTAAGGTGCAGGTGTAGCCTGTTTTGCATCAGGAACTCTGGACTGAAGATCCGGATACAAGGCCTCTGCTGCCCGCTGCCCGCTGTGAGCCAGAGAGACTAGACTCCGCACAGAGGAAAAGAAAGGTAAGACTTTATTTTATTACCCAGATTCTATGTTTATTTCCTGTGAATTGTTCATGGGCTTGGCCTGTGATGAGGTCGGAGGAGGAGCATTGCTGGTGGAACTCCAGGAGCTAGGAGCTGAGCGTTTCCTAGCAGCCAGGGGCCTACTGCTGGGAGGTCAGAAATGAGGAGGTTTTTGATGTCCTTTCAGAAATCATGGTGGATGACCATTGTGAGAAGAATCTCGGGGGTTTTTTGTTACCTTTTTTAAAACTTTTTTTTTTCCTTTTTAAATTGAAGTATAATCGATTTACAACGTTGTGTTAATTTCTGGTGTTAACAAAGTGATTTCGTGGAGAAAAATCTCCTTTTAAGTATGTTAAACAGTAATTGAGATGTGAATAAGTGGTAGCCACTGCAGACTGCAGACAGCTCTCACCAAAGGTTTTTTTGTTTTTTGTTTTTCCAGTTTTTATTGGAGTATTTGTTGTTCAGTCGCTAAGTCATGTCCGACCCTTCACCACCCCAGGGACTGTAGCCCGCCAGGCTCCTCTGTCCATGGAATTTCCCAGGCAAGAATACTGGAGTGGGTTGCTGTTTCCTTCTCCATTACTGGAGTATAGTTGATTTACAATGTTGAGTTAGTTTCAGGTGTACAGCAAAGTGAGGCAGTTATGTGTATACATGTATCTACTCTTTTTTCAGTCTTTTCCCATATAGGCCATTACAGAGTACTGAGCAGAGTTCTCTGGGCTATATAGTAGGTCCTTGTTACCTATCTATTTTATATATAGTAGTGTGTATGTCAGTCCCAATCTCCCAATTTATCCCTCTCTCCATCCCAGGTAACCAAAGTTTGTTTTCTACATCTGAGACTCTACCCCCAAAGGCTTTAACGTGAAAGGAAAGAGAGATATGAGAGTGTGGAGTTTGGGATAATTCCTCCCCCCCCCAATGAAGATAGAAAGTAAATTGTGTTTATTTGCTGATTAAAATAATCCAGGAAAGGGTCAATTATTTATGCTGGAGAGGGAGCTTATTGCTGGGGGAAAACATTTGAGGATGAAGAAGAGAAAACCTTCATAAATCGTTAGAAAACTTATTCTTAGATAACAGGATCTGTAAATATACTTTGTCATCTCCGAGTGAACCCCTGCAATTAAAAAGTAGTTTTTCATTAAAATGTTATCATTTAAAATGTTGAATTTGACCAAATTGAATGCCTCAGAAGAACTGAGATGGTTTTGAAAAATAAGTTATGAGGAGGGAGTTGTTCAATCATATAAAGTTTCTGTAATTTTTTATGATGAGGAATACACAAAGTGGCCAGTGGAGCAGAATACAATATCAGGAGTAAGCCTCCCTGGTGGCTCAGACAGTAAAGAATCTGCTCACTATGCGGGAGACCTGGGTTCAATCTCTGGGGTGGGTAGATCCCCTGGAGAAGGGAATCACGACCCACTCCAGTATTCTTGCCTGGAGAATTCCACCTGTAGAGGAGCCTGGCGGGCTATAGTCCATAGGGCCACAAAGAGTTGGACATGACTGAGTGACTAACTCACTTTCAGGAGTAAGCCTAGAAACATAAATCAGAAGTTAGTATGTGTCAAACTAGTGGAGAAAGCATCCTTCATTAAAAAGTCATCTCACAACTTGTTGACTCATAACTGCTGAGCCATTTGGGGGAGGGAAGATTAGATCATGCTGCCAAATCATATATTAAAATAAATTCCGGGTGCATTAACACTCTTAACAGACCAGACACCATAAAATACTAAAAGAAAGCGTAATGAGCTTCTAAGCATATTTTCAAAGGTAAATAGATATGTAAATAGACCGATGGAGGGATTATGTAAAAATTAAAATCCTCATGGTAAGATCCAAAGATGAAAAACTCTATGTGGTTATGAAAACATGCTTTGGATGAGAATTTAATGAGAAAGGAAAATAATCACAAAATGTCACATTATTGAGCCGTAAACTAAAAGATTGTAGAAGATCTTACAGTCCTTACTTTGCAATAAAAATATTTATACATGCAAAGAGTGGAGGAGCAAAGAGTGGAGGAAAAATTAATTAACTGTGTATTTCAAGGCAAAGAAATCACCTATAGAGTCAGTTTTTATTTTTTTAGAGCTTTTCTGTAGTTCTCAATACACATGTCATAAAAATAGGGGGGAAATAGTAGTACTTTTTTCAAGTTTGAGCCACTACTGGCTGTTTTAGGTAGTTTATATTAAATCAAAATCTTAAATATCAAATAGCTTTTTAAGATTATACTTACATTCTACTTGCAAAAAAAAAAATGGGAAAAAATCCTTATAATGTACATCAAGCATTGGGTACTTGTACATATATTTCTTTTCATAGCTGGAATTGAATAGCCTTGCCCTTGAACAAAATACAATTCAGTTCAGTTGCTCAGTCATGTCCAACTCTTTGTGACTCCATGAACCGCAGCACGCCAGGCCTCCCTGCCCATCACCAACTCCCAGAGTCCACCCAAACCCATGTCCATCAAGTCAATGATGCCATCCAACCATCTCATCCTCTGTTGTCCCCTTCTTCTCCTGCCCTCAGTCTTTCCCAGCATTAGGGTCTTTTCCAATGAGTCAGCTCTTCACATCAGGTGGCCAAAGTATTGGAGTTTCAGCCTCAACATCAGTCCTTCCAATGAACACCCAGGACTGATCTCCTTTAGGATAAACTGGTTGGATTTCCTTGCAGTCCAAGGGACTCTCAAGAGTCTTCTCCAACACCACAGTTCAAAAGCATCAATTCTTCGGCGCTCAGCTTTCTTTATAGTCCAACTCTCACATCCATACATGACCACTGGAAAAACCATAGCCTTGACTAGACGGACTTTGTTGGCAAAGTAATGTCTCTGCTTTTTAATATGCTGTCTAGGTTGGTCATAACTTTCCAGGTATTGGATAATGTTGTGTCTGTTCTGCTGGGTGCTTGGGTAGGGAAGGCATTTTTCTTGAAGTGGTACATCTTGTTTCTGTTTCAATCACTGTTTTACCTGTATTCACTATATTCAATACACTGCCTGCAGTAACATATTACCATAAACTTAGTATCTTAAAACAACAGACATTTCTATTCTCACTGATTTGGAAGCTGGAAGTCTGAAATCAATATCTCTGGGCTGAAATCAAGGTGTCAGAAGGGCCACCCTCCCTCAGGGACTTTAAAGAACAATCTGTTTATAATCTCTTCCGGCTGCTGGTGGTTGGTGGTGGTTGTTCCTTGGTTTGTGGAAACATCTCTCCCATCTCTGCTTGTGTCATCACATGCGTTCCCTTCTTCTGTGCTGTAATCTCTTTCTGCTCCACTTTTATAGTGCATTTAGGGCCCACCCCTAAATCCTCTTAATCCAGGATAATCTGGTCATATCAAGATATTTAATAGCATCTGCAAAATCTGTTTTCTTCCATGTTGTTGTTGTTCAGTGGCTAAGTCATGTCTGACTCTCTGCAACCCCATGGACGGTGGCGTGCCAGGCTCCACTGTCCTCCACAATCTCCCAGAGTTTGCTCAAATTAATGTCCATTGAGTTGGTGATGCTATCTAACCATCTCATCCTCGGTTGCCCTCCTCCTCCTTTTGCCTTCAGTCATTTCCTGCATCAGGGTCTCTTTCAGGGAGTCAGCTCTTCACATCAGGTGGCCAAAGTACTGGAACTTCAGCTTCAGCTTCAGTCCTTCCAATGAATATTCAGGGTCAATTTGACTGGTTTGATCTCCTTGCTGTCCAAGGGACTCTCAAGAGTCTTTTTTGCCATATGAGGTGACTTTCCCAGGTTCCAGGGATTAGGGTGGGGTTCTCTTTTCAGGATAGAGGGTAGTGTTCATCAACCCACAGTCACTCAGAGATGTACTCAGTCCTAGGGCAAGACCTTCAGTCTGGGACCAGGAGTAGCTTCCTACTCTAGGCACAAGGATGGTAACTGAGTGAGACCCCCATCTTTCACTGCTAGAAGCCAAGGGAGGGGTGTGACAGTCAACAACTCCCAGGAAGCAGTTTCTGGGCAGCTTTCTCCAGAACCATGAACTCTAACTTCCAGCTCCACTGGTGGGTGGTCTAGGCAACTGAAACTCAAGTTGGACTAAAGGAGACAGTGGGGCCTCCTCCATGGTCTCGGACAGAAGGTCATTGGCTCATCAGAGGGTCATTCTCCTGGGGTAGTCATCAGCCTAGAATAAGCAGTGAAGTTAGAAGAAAGCCAAAGTGAAGAAACCTAAATGCAATGTTTTAAAATCCCTGACAGCAAAAGATCAGAAATAGCTAGGGTTCCATTTGAATGAGGTCAATTTTACCTCATTGGCTGGCAGGAGCCCATGCCTTCTAATATAATCCCATTTGAGAAAGTTGAGGGTGTAGATTTATTGTTTATCTCTCTTTTCTGATGACTTTATGTTTTTTTTTTACTTTTCATATAAAAGTGTTTTATTACTTTTAATATAAAATTTTAGTGTCTTAGGCTTGAATCCTGGAACACAAACACTGGATTTTAAGTATTTTAGAAATGAGAGACTGAAACACTTTCTATGTCTACACATCAGCTTTATTAAGAATCAAAAATGATAGGAAACCAGCCTAGAGAAAGACTATGTCTTAGTGAGCAGGAATCTTCAGTTTCTTCCTTCTGTGCTTCATGGGCATGTGTGCACCCAGGGTAGTTGTGACAGTTGACTGCCCATTTGAAGCTAGTGGATCTGCAGAGTTGAACAAAGGGACTCCCAGATTTTTATTATCTACCCTGTTGGAATAGCCACACCAGGACCTAGAAATAGCTTGTTACCATGGTGATTTTGCCGCTCAGAACACGATGTCACCCAAGCCTCATGTCTGGGTCTCAAGTCATTAAATACTTGGTGATTCATATTTATGGGACTACAGTTTTCTGTGTCTGTACCACAAGTTAGGATATTTCTCTTTGTGCCTGTTTCAGGACTAGGAATTTCTCAAGTATATCGACTGGGGGCTTTCCACATGCAGGTGTGGCCAGGGGTTTACCAGTATCTGATCTCTAGCCTCAAGCTACGTCTGACTCCACTCTCATATTTCCCGACTGCTTGTTTGATATTTATGGCTGATGGTTCTGCCATGACTTCAATCTTGATACATTTTTCCCTAACAAGATTATCTATGCATCTCAATATTTCTACATTCATCAAAACTTTCTACTGTTCATTTTGCAACAAGGCTCAATATCTTGGCCTCACATCTGATTATTCTATTTGTTGTCCTTTGTTTCCAAGCAGTTGCCCTTTTCAATTGTTTGTTTAAAATACCTCCTTCCTTTGACTCCCACTATTTCCTAAAGTTTAGTCTAGAATCTCACAAGGCCTCCAAAAGTAGCATTAACATACTTTGTGCCTCTGTTTTTCCTATTCCCCTAACTAGGGCTGTGTACTCAGGTAGACACATATTTAAGGATACAGAGGAAGATCCCAGACTCCCCAGCTCAGTTGGCTACAAAGGTTATCATCGAGGGTCTATTCCATTGATACTTGTCTGTAAAATCATTTCTGTAATCAACATTAACTTAAAAAGATACGAGGCAACTAGGTATTCTGGCAAGCTCAGCATGAAAAAGTACTCAAATACAAAAAAACTGGATGAATTGAGGGACTGAAAACTTCACCTTACATGGTCTGGGAATGTCATGGTCTGAAAATCACTGATTTCATACTTTGTTCCATCTTCAAAGGCCTCAACACATTTATCAGTCATTTACATTTTACACTAAATGGATGCCTTAGCTTCTTTGAAGAAGCCAGTCATAATAAGGTGGAGGATAAAAGTAATTAAAAATTACTGTTGGAGAGGAAGAATCATACACCAAAAAAAGAATTCAGAGAAGGAAGGAGTGTAAAAAAACAGGCTTTTCCTTCTTAACTATTTTGAATGCCTATGATAAATTTAAAATACCGTTTCTTGTTCATTCAATAAGGATCTGATGAGAACACAGATACTATGTGTCCATCTCTGTAGTAGAAACTGGACACAGAGAAGCAAGCAAAAGGGACAACTTTTTACTTGCCTATATCCTAGTAAGAGAGAAAAGCAATAGACATGTAAACAAACAAAATTCACAAACAAGTCAATAAAGCGATGCTTGCTATGATGGAATTAAAACAGGGTGCTCTGATAGTGATTGAAAGTGGCTGCCACTCAGATTGGATGGCCAAGGAAGACCTCTTGGTGGAGTTTATCATTGACCTAAGACCCAGATGATAAGAAGATACCAGTCAACAGAAGATTCGAGAGAAAAGTGTTCCAAAGAGAGAGAAGATAGCCTGTAGAGACCCAGCTATAAGAAGCTCATTGTGTTCAAGGAATGGCCAGTGTGACCGGAAGACAGCAAAGAAGCATGCAAGATGAAATCTAAGGTGGTCAAGCTTTTCAAAGTTTTGGGGGTGATAGTGGCAGTTTGTATATTATTTTAAAGGAGTTGGGAGCTTCCACTGAAGGGCTTTAAGCACAGGTATAACATGGTATGATTTATACTCTATAGCGATCACTCAGGCTGCTGGGCAGAGGATAAATGGGTTGTGAAGGGAAAGAAGGCACCTCCCGAGCATCTCTCTAAATGAGAGATGATGATGACTTGGCTTGGATTGTGGCAGTAGGATTGGCTTATTATGGTTGAATTTAGGAAAAAATTTGAATTAGGGGTGTCACTGCTTCTGGATTAGATGGATGTTGGTTGAGAGGATGGCTTGGTATCTTTGCTTGAGCAGCTGGATCACTCATGGCACCATATGGAGATGAGAGATGCCTAGGACAAGTTCTCTTGAGATGTCCATTTGACATCCCAGTGGAAGTTTTAGATCAGCTCTAGGTGGAGTTCAAGTCTAGACATGTCAGTTAGAGCCCTGACAACTTATTTAACAACAAGAGACTGAGAGACTACACCTGATTTCCTGGGAAGAGAGTGGAAAGAGAGAGATGGAAAAGTGGAGCTCATAATCACTTTAATCTTCTAAAAATACTCTTTTACTGACTGTTTTCCTGCTTTCTTGCTCAATGATTCTAATTTTTTCCCATTTTTTCCATGCTAAATTATTAGCATGTAATTCACTTTAATGTTTAAAGTACTGAACGAAATTTCTATATCCTTTCTAATTACTCCAGTCTACCCTGATCTTTCCATAGTCGAGTTTCTGTACCTTTCTGATTAAGGAAGAATTAACCTTATCCAAAGGGGTGTCTGGCCTTTGTCCTCAACTATTGGAAAGTGATTAATATCCTGCCTCAGGGAAGTATCTTTGTTTGCCTGGGGGCTCTGGCCACTGGACAGTCTTAATAATGTGATTCATGTTGAGGCCTTATGTGGCATCAGTTCTGGCCCCTGGAGGGGCTGGAGACCAAAGGGAGTGACCCCACCTCAGGGAGAAGCTGGGTAGTAAAGGTCAGTCATGTAGGTGGCTTGAGATTGAGTCACAGTAGAAACTCTGGACACCAAAGGCTGAGGTGAGCATGCTAGGTTGGTTGTACACCTGGCATATTACCACACACAGCAACTGGGAGGATTTGACTCCATCCACAAGTGCACAGGGACAGGATAACCAGAAGCTTTGCATTTGGAAATTTCCTGGACTCTACCCTTGGTGTCCCTTCCCTTGGCTGATTTTAATCTGTGTTCTTTCCCTATAATTAACCATAACTGTGAGTATGACAGCTTTCTGTGAGTTATCAGACCTAAGCATGATTTTGAAGAACTGATGAAGAACTGATGCTTTCAAATTGTGGTGCTCAATAAGACTTTTGAGAGTCCCTTGGACCGTGAGGAGATCAACCCAGTCAATCCTAAAGGAAATCAACCTTGAATACTCACTGGAAGGACTGATGCTGAAGCTCCAATACTTTGGCCACCCGATGCAAAGAGCTGACTTGTTGAGAAAGATTGAGGGCAGGAGGAGAAGTGGGTGGCAGAAGTTGAGATGGTTAGATAGTGTCATCGACTCAATGGACATGAATCTGAGTAAACTCTGGGAGGTGGTGAATGGCAGAGGAGCCTGGCATGATGCAGTCCATGGGGTTGCAAAGACTCAGACACAACTTAGTGACTGAACAACAACAAAGCATGATTTTGGAACCCCCCCTTTTATAGACTGAATGTTTTTATCCCTTCCCAATCCATAAGTTGAGATCCTAATCCCCAAAGTGATGGCATTTGGAGGTTGGGCATTTGGAGATGAAGTCATAAGGGTGGAGTCCTCGTGAATGGGATGAGTGCCCTTAGAAAAGGGACCCCAGGGACCACCTCTTCTGCCATATGAGGACACAGTGAGAAGACAGCTGTCAATGAACCAGGAAGTGGGTTCTCACTAAACACTCAATCTGCTGGTGCCTTGACCTTTCAGCCTCCAGAACTGAGAAATAAATGTTTGTGGTTTAAATTTACCCAGTCTGTGGCATTTTTATTATAGCAGCCTGACCTATGATATGCTCTGAATTTGAAGTTGGTGTCCAACTGCATGGTCTGTTTGGTCTGTTTCTTCTAAGTTGGTCATTGGTTCTACTCTTCCCATCTTCATTTTGGTGGCTAATCACATGCTTATTTCCTTGTTATTCAACTTTTTTCTGTTTCTGTGTCCCCCTCAACCAAGAGTGGATCTCCTAGAGAGCTTTTGTATCCTTAACACTCTGCATAATTTGGGGGCTCTTAAGAAGTTCTCAGGGCTTCCCTGGTGGCTCAGCAATAAAGAATCTACCTGTTAATGCTGGAGACATGAGTTTGATCCCTGAATCAGGACGATTCCCTGGAGATGGGAATGGCAACTCACTCCAGTATTCTTGCCTGGAGAATCCCACGGACAGAGGAGCCTGGCGGGACACAGTCCACGGGGTCACAAAGGGTCATACACAACTTAGTGATTAAACAATGACAACAAGTTCTCAATATATGTGTTCAATTTTATCATTATGTCAAGTCACTAAAAGTTTGGGAATCACAGCAATACCTTAGAATAACCAGCTGAGAACTTACCTTTAACACATCAACTATTCCAATACTTAATAAAGATGGAAACTTCAAAAGTGTTGAATTTTTTCCTGTGTAAATTTTTCTAAAAATGTTTCAGAGCCAAGCATAGATTGTGTGTGCCAAGATTTGGTGAAAAGAACTTTATTGCAAAGTTACCAGCTTTGAGAATTTGGTCCTCATAAAGAGTCTCTATAACCTTCCATGAAACATCAGGAAGGGGCCAGTTTAATAATGACGCTACCTGTGTTCTAGGGCACAACTAATGAGAATCTCTTTAATGGGGAGCGGGGAGGGGGAGGGATGAAAATCGAGAATTTAAGCTAGATCTCCAGGTATTAATGTATGAATTGTTTTAATGACTTCTTTAGAGTCTGGCTTCTCGTTTTGTCAGAAACTCTTTAAATGGTTGCCAGTTTCATAAAGGGAAGTAGCTATTTTATTTTTCTGAAGGTATTAGAAAGTGTAGAGACAGGGCCACGTTTTCTTCGTAACCACGATGACTTTGTGCCAAAGTCTAAAATCCTTACCAGAAACCAGAAGATGGTACACTGGACCCGGGAGGCCTGGATGCTCTGCACAGATCTCTCATGCTGTGCAGGTCATTACTTATTTTTGGGTGGTTATCAAGGGTGAGAGGTCCTGACCCTATCAAACACAGCTAGTTTAATAATGTCCCCTTTGAAAAGCAGTTTAGTTCTCTCAAAATAGATTTTTAAAGACTTTCAATGAAAGGCATCGAAAGAAAGATATCTTTTAACCATAATTTAGTAATTCTCCAACCTTGATTTTTGGCTTTCCTTGCTGCCTAAGTGGTCATATATTTTATAAGCCTTGCTAATTTGCTGTTAAATTTGCTATTTATATGATCCTAGATGATTTGCTGGACTTCATTGAACAGAAAAGAATTTTATTAGCAGCCAGTGCTCTAAGAGAGGTTTTTTTTTTTCTTTTTTTTTTTTTCACACCATCAAGGCCACTTTCTCAACTTATTGACAGCTTTATGAGTGTAGCTGGATAAAGAACAGTTTCCTGTGTCCAAAGCGGTCTTGCATTCCATGGGGCAAAAGCTCGGACTTTTAATTAGGATGTAAGAGCCTTCTTTTCTCTCCCCGCATTCTCTGGGGGCATGGAGCAGTTACACTTGCATTTAGATAGTTAATCACTTTTCCAGACTTCAGTCCACTGAAATTAGGGAGGTCTTCAGGGCCCATGTTTACCTGGATCTGGGCCAGCCCAAGATGGTATTTATTTCTGCACATCTGCAGTTTGTATATGTGCACACATGGTTTTGCCTTTCTAATTAATTGAAGGTATTTTGCCTACTGCAAAAATTGTCAAATGAGTTCTGTTTAGAATCTTCTCTGAGCAAGCCCTCTATTGGGTATTTTTCACAAGAGAATGAAATATGCCGTAGACTTTTCCTGGATGTGTTTCGTCTCTGCATCGAGTACCTGGCAAATTCTCCTCATTCCTTTCTCTCTTTTGTCCTGACCTCAGTATCCAGCAGATTTATAGGAGTTTTAAGGTTTTATGTTCCTGTTAAAATTTTCCTTATTATTATAATCCTATCCAGCAAATTCTCTTTTCAACATGGTGTTAAGGCTTTGATTATGAAAATGGGACACCAAAAAGTGAACGAATATTTGGGGGCTCACAGTGGTAGCCGGGTTGATATATTTTGCTAGTATTTGATGTCTTTTGAAGAAAGCGTTTGCTTTCAGAATATTCCAGCTGGCTGTCTTTGGTCCCTTGCTCCGTCTTCACAGATACACACTGTCAGCAGTCACTGTGAATGGACTTCTGCCAAGGGTGTGGAGGGTCTCCAGGGTCTTGCTTGATGGTGTGACTCCAATAACAGCAATACCAGGACCACCTGAAACCTATTCACTTATTAAAGTAACTGGCAGGCTGTGGATAGGAAGATGCTCTTCAGGGGATTTTTCTGAATTGCACCCCCCCTCCCCCGGCTTTTTTTTAAAATTTTGTAACCATGTCAAGAAGACCTATTTCTTCTTTTTTTAACCACAGGCTCTTTTTATTTAATTTTACTTGTTGTTAGTTGTGCAGGGTCTTCGTTGGTGTCCGTGGGATTTCCTCTCGTTGCGCTGAGCAGGGACTGCTCTCCAGTTGCGCTGTGCAGCCTGCTCATTGCAGTCTTTTCTTGTTGTGGAGTGCAGGCTTCAGTAGTTACGCATGTGGGCTCAGTGGTTGTGGGTCCCTGGCTCTAGGGCACAGTTGCCATAGTTGGCGGCACATGGGCTTAGCTGCTCCGCATCATATGGGATCTTCCCGGACCAGGGATTGAACCTGTGTCTCCTCTGTTGGCAGGAGGATTCTTTACCACTGAGCCCCCAGGGAGGCCCAAGAAGAAAGTTAAGAGTTTTGTTTTATTCAGCAGGAGTTCTTAGAACTTTAAGCCCAGGAGGCAGCAACTCAGGTAGCCCTGAGAAATTGCTCTGAGGAGGTGGGGGAAGAGGTCAGGTTATATAGAAGTTTGCTGCAAGGGGCAGGTAGTCTGAATATCAAAAGATTACCATTAATTAAGGAAAACCAGATATATCAAAGCATTTAGTCCTCTTCTGTATATGGGAAAATGCAAGCCTCTGGGTTTATTGAAATCACTTCTTTCATATGCATCTCAGCTATTTGGGGCCAGCATCCTGTGTTTTTATACCCCCTCCCCACCCCCACCTGTCTGTAAAGAGTGTCTGTAGGCACTGTAGCTTGCCAGCAGGTTCTTCTTGAATTCCCTTAGGACTCACCGGCTTACACGTGGAGGGCCAGAATCTCAGATAGCTGTGACATCCTTGTTTATCGATATGGCAGGAGTTATTCCATTTCACAGTTTCATAAAAAGACCTATTTCTTGACTCAAAAATGAACATAAGCAAACAAAAAAGTATAGATTTTGATCCATGGCTTAGAAATCTGGCAGCTTAGCAATGCTGTTGGTAAACTTCAACCAAATCTCATTGTTTGGGACTGCAACATCGAGGGCTATTGTAATAATCTCAAATTCTAGGTCTGCCTGCATCCATTGGTAAGTTTCCCCATTCTTTTTAATTTCCATCTTGTCCTTGAGGAACTCATACACATATCAGCATTTGCAAACATCTACACAATCTACGAACTGTGAAGAACTGACTCATTTGAAAAGCCCCTGATGCTGGGAAAGATTGAAGGTGAGAGAAGGGGATGACAGAGGATGACATGGTTGCATGGCATCATCAACTCAATGGACATGAGTTTAAGTAAACTCTGGGAGTTGGTGATGGACAGGGAGACCTGGTGTGCTGCAGTCCATGGGGTTGCAAGGAGTCGGACGTGACTGAGTGGCTGAATTGACTGACTTGACACAATTTACACCTAGCAACCTAACCCTGATAAATCCTGAATGTGCTGCCCTGTGAGCCATTTGCTTAGAACATGCTGACAACTTCCTTGAAGTCATAACCAAGTTACAAAATGCATTAAGCACCCAGGACCCATTCCAATCTGGGGCTTTGCCGAGTCAATCATTTGCATTGTTTCCAGAATATCAGTACTTGCAGCTGATGGCAGCTAGTGCTAAAATGTCATCTCTTTTTTCCTTAACAGATTGCAGTGAAAATCAGTTCTCTTTGAACTTGTGCAAAATGAGCATTTATGTTATGGGATACTTTCTACTAGTAATTCCGTAGCCTGAATTACGTAGACAGTCGTTCTAGCGTAGTAATTCTAGCATCTCTGGGCAAACCTATCCTGCTGCTATATTCTTGCTTAAATCAATGGAATAGTAAAATTGAGTTTTAATAACTTCCCTTTCCATCTGGTGATTCTGGCAACTATGTTTCTTTTCCTAGTCTAGGCAGTCACTCTGCTTGCCCATTTTTAGCAAGTGGTCTCCTGATGTTCCTTTTGCTGCTCAAGATTTCTTTCTTTCTTTCTTTCTTTTTTCTTTTTTTTTTTTTTTACAAATCAGTGATCCTGATCTAGAGATTCTGTGCAAAGTAAGTCAGCCTGGGAGCTGGGGAACCTCTATTTAGCTTTTACCCCTGGGCCTCCCTGGTGTTTCAGACAGTAAAAAATCTGCCTGCAGTACGGGAGACTTGGGTTTGATCCTTGGGTTGGGAAGATCTTTTGGAGAAGGGGAGGGCAACCCACTCCAGTATTCTTGCCTGGAGAATTTTCTAGACGGGGGAGCCAGGTGAGCTACAGTCCCTGGGGTCACAGAGTCAGCGACTAACACTTGCTAGCTCTGAGAACTTGGCTATATCATTTCACCTCTCTGAATCTTTGCTCATCCAATGAACAGGACCAAATGCTCCCCTGAGGGGCTTCCCAGTTGTTTGATTTTGCTGTCTCCAAAAGGCAGCTTTATCTAAGGACATTCTCAGTGCAGAAATAGGCCTCAAGGAGCAAAATATGTAGTCTCATTTCAATGCTTCCCTTTCCACCTTTTAGCTGACAGTACCTAGGAGATTGCGGTACCAATTCAGTGCATGTGATGTATAGAATATTTCAGAAAATATGTCTTAAACTTTCATCTATGCATTTTAGCTCAGATCTTGAGTGCTGTGATCTTCATTATCAAACAGGGTATGGTTTTCTTTCCTCCTTCTCTCCTCCCCTTTTGTTCTCCCTCCCTTATCCTGTGGCAGGACAAACAGGAGACAAAGCTCCTTCAGAAAGATGTCCCTTGATCTTGACCCATTTTCCACTGCCCACACTCATACACTCAGCCGTGTTCTCCAACTGATCTGCATGCCCTATGGATAAACGGACAGGCAAGGCCAATGGATTTTCCTAAAGGCTCCAGAGTGAATGATAGAATCAAACAGGAAACTTGAATGTATTCAATAGATGAGAGTGTGCTTCTTACGGGCTTCCCAGTGGTTCTGGTGGTAAAGAACCCTCTTGCTGATGTAAGAGATGGGGGTTCGATCCCTGGGTCAGGAAGATCCCCTGGAGGAGGGGATGGTGACCCACTACAGTATTCTTGCCTGGAGAATCCCATTGACAGAGAAGTCTGGTGGGCTACAGTCTATGGGGTCACAAAAGAGTTGGACATGACTGAAGTGACTGAGCATGCAGACATGCATTGCTACTTATGTGGGTCCATTTGTCCCATATTTTCTTCTCTTTGAGGTTTTATATTAACCACACCCACTTTTAGTTAAGAAATAAGTAATTTTCCTGAGATGCTACCTAAGTTTTCTTATTTTTTATAATGATGTTTAATTCCTTCCATCCTCCCTTCTTTTCACTTTTTCTTTTTCACACTTCTCTTCCTTCCTCCCTCCCTCCCTGTTTCTTTTCTTTTTCTCCCTTCCTATGCATAAGCTCTTCTCTCTTTCAGTTTATCACTTGAAGCTTTGGCATTTCTTCTTGTTTAAATTAATTAATTTATTTTAATTCAGTTCAGTTCAGTTCAGTCACTCAGTCGTGTCCGACTCTTTGCAACCCCATGAATCGCAGCACGCCAGGCCTCCCTGTCCATCACCAACTCCCGGAGTTCACTCAAACTCATATCCATGGAGTCAGTGATGCCATCCAGCCATCTCATCCTCTGTCGTCCCCTTATTCTCCTGCCCACAATCCCTCCCAGCATCAGGGTCTTTTCCAATGAGTTAACTCTTTGCATGAGGTGGCCAGAGTACTGGAGTTTCAGCCTCAGCATCAGTCCTTTCAATGAACATGCAGGACTGGTCTCCTTGAGGATGGACTGGTTGGATCTCCTTGCACTCCAAGGGACTCACAAGAGTCTTCTCCAACACCACAGTTCAAAAGCAGCAATTCTTCAGCGCTCAGCTTTCTTCACAGTCCAACTCTCACATCCATACATGACCACTGGAAAAACCATAGCCTTGACTAGACGGACCTTTGTTGGCAAAGTAATGTCTGCTTTTGACTATGCTATCTAGGTTGGTCATAACTTTCCTTCCAAAGAGTAAGAGTCTTTTAATTTCATGGCTGCAATTACCACCTGCTGTGATTTTGGAGCCACCCAAAATAAAGTCTGACACTGTTTCCACTGTTTCCCCATCTATTTCCCATGAAGTGATGGGACCAGATGCCATGGTCTTCATTTTCTGAATGTTGAGCTTTAAGCCAACTTTTTCACTTTTCTGTTTCACTTTATTTTAATTGGAGGATAATTATTTTACAATATTGTGGTGGTTTTTGCCATACATTGACATGAATCAACCAAGGATATACATGTGTCCCCCTGTCTTGAACCCCCCTCCCACCTCCCTCCCCATCCCATCCCTCTGGGTTGTCCCAGTACACTGGCTTTGAGTGCCCTGTTTCATGAATTGAACTTGGACTGATCATCTATTTCACATATGGTAATATACATGTTTCAATGCTATCCTCTCAATTCATCCCACCCTCGCCTTCTCCCACAGAGTCCAAAAGTCTATTCTTTATATCTGTGTCTCTTTTGCTGTCTTGCATATAGGGTCATCGTTACTATCTTTCTAAATTTCATATATATATATGTTAATATACTGTATTGCTGTTTTTCTTTCTGACTTACTTCACTCTGTATAATAGGCTCCAGTTTCATCCACCTCATTAGAACTGATTCAAATGTGTTCTTTTTAACAGCTGAGTAATATTCCTTTCTGTATATATACAAAAGCTTCCTTATCCATTGGTCTGCTGATGGACATCTAGGTTGCTTCTATTTCCTGGCTATTGTAAACAGTGCTGCAATGAACACTGGGGTACAAGTGTCTCTTTCAATTCTGGTTTCCTCGGTGTGTATGCCCAGCAGTGGGATTGCTGGGTCATATGGCAATTCTGTTTCCAGTTTTTTAAGGAATCTCCACACTGTTCTCCATAGTGGTTGTACTAGTTTGCATTCCCACCAACTGTAAGATGGTTCCCTTTTCTCCACACCCTCTTCAGCATTTACTGTTGGTAGACTTTTTGATAGCAGCCATTCTGACTGGCATGAGATGGTACCTCATTGTGGTTTTGATTTGCATTTCTCTGATAATGAGTGATATTGAGCATCTTTTCATGTGTTTGTTAGCCATCTGTATGTCTTCTTTGGAGAAATGTCTGTTTAGTTCTTTGGCTCATTTTTTGGTTGGGTAGTTTATTTTTCTGAAATTGAGCTGCAGGAGTTGCTTGTATATTTTTGGGATTAATTCTTTGTCAGTTGCTTCGTTTGCTATTATTTTCTCCCATTCCTATGGCTGTCTTTTCACCTTGCTTATATTTTCCTTTGTTGTACAAAAGCTTTTAAGTTTAATTAGATCCCATTTGTTTATTTTTGCTTTTATTTCCATTACTCTGGGAGGTGGGTCATACAGGATCTTGCTGTGATTTATGTCAGAGAGTGTTTTGCCTATGTTTTCCTCTAGCAGTTTTATAGTTTCTGGTGTTACATTTAGATCTTTAACCCATTTTGAGTTTATTTTTGTGTATGGTGTTAGAAAGTGTTCTAATTTCATTCTTTTACAGGTGAGTGACCAGTTTTCCCAGCACCACTTGTTAAAAAGATTGTCTTTTCCCCATTATATATTTTTGCCTCCTTTGTCAAAGATAAGGTGTCCATAGGTGTGTGGATTTATCTCTGGGCTTTCTATTTTGTTCCATTGATCTATATTTCTGTCTTTGTGCCTGTACCATACTATCTTGGTGACTGTAGCTTTGTAGTATAGTCTGAAGTCAGGCAGATTGATTCCTCAAGTTCCATTCTTCTTTCTCAAGGTTGCTGTGGGTATTCAAGGTTTTTTGTATTTCCATACAAATGACGAAATTATCTGTTACTAGTTCTGTGAAAAATACCGTTGGTGGCTTGATAGGGATTGCATTGAATCTATAGATTGCTTTGGGTGGTATACTCATTTTCAATATATTGATTCCTCTGATTAATGAATGTGGTATATTTTTCCATCTATTTGTGTCATCTTTGATTTCTTTCATCAATGTTTATTGTTTTCTATATATAGGTCTTCTGTTTCTTTAGGTAGATTTATTCCTAAGTATTTTATTCTTTTCATCACAATGGTGAATGGGATCATTCCCTTAATTTCTCGTTCTGTTTTCTCAGTTAGTGTATAGGCATGCAAGGGATATCCCTTGTGTATTAATTAATGTGTATTAATTTTATATCCTGAAACTTTGCTATATTCATTGACTAGCTTCTAGTACTGTTCTGGTGGTGTCTTTAGGGTTTTCTATGTAGAGGATCATGTCATCTGCAAACAGTGAGAGTTTTACTTCTTCTTTTTGAATCTGGATTCCTTTTATTTCTTTTTCTTTTCTTATTGCTGTGGCTAAAACTTCCAAAACTATGTTGAATGGTGAGGGTGAGAGTGGGCACCCTTGTCTTGTTCCTGACTTTAGGGGAAATGCTTTCAATTTTTTGCCATTGAGGATAATGTTTGCTATGAGTTTATCACATATGGCTTTTATTATGTTGAGGTATGTTCCTTCTATGCCTGCTTTCTGGAGAGTTTTTTTAACCATAAATGGGTGTTGCATTTTGTCAAAAGCCTTCTCTGCATCGATTAAGATAATCATATGGCTTTTATCTTTCAGTTCGTTAATGTGGTGTATCACATTAATTGGTTTGTGAATATTGAAGAATCCTTGCATCCCTGAGGTAAAGCCCACTTGGTCATGATGTATGATCTTTTTAATATGCTGTTGGATTCTGTTTGCTAGAATTTTGTTGAGAATTTTTGCCTCTATGTTCATCAGTGGTATTTGGCATTTCTATTCATTAGTGTGTTATTTACCCAGGCATTTCTTTAAGAATTTCTTTACAATGTGGGAGGCCTGGGTTTGATCCCTGGGTCGGGAATATCCCCTGGAGAAGGAAACGGCAACCCACTCCAGTATTCTTGCCTGGAGAATCCCATGGACAGAGGAGCCTGGTAGGCTACAGTCCATGGGGTCGCAAAGAGTTGGACATGACTGAGTGACTTCACTTTTTCTTTAAGAATAGAACATTGGTGGGGGGCGGGGAGGGGCGAGGTGGTGGTAGAGAGTATAGTAAAATCACAACTACTTGGCTCACTAGTTATTCAGGCTATTTATCTTCAAGTCCTGTTCAGAAACTCCTCCTGAAATGAACCTTGTTTAGTTCTACTTCATCTTACACTATCTTTTCACACCCACAGTCCTGTACTTCATTCATCCCATAAGTATTTACGGAGCACCTACTGTATGCTAGATACCAACACTGAGATAGTTCTGAGCTCTGCTCCTAGGGAGTTTGGAATCTACTGAGGAAAACATGAAAATCAAAGTGAAAACAAATATAATGTTGATGAATGTGATAAATGATTGACACCTGAGAGAAATGTGTTATGGGGAAGAACCCAGAGGAAGGTACTGCATATAGACAGGTTAATTGGGGAAGGTCCTCATAGCTCAGTTGGTAAAGAATCTACCTGCGATGCAGGAGACCCCAGTTTGATTCCTGGGTCGGAAAGACCCTCTGGAGAAGAAATAAGCTACCCACTCTAGCATTCTTGAGCTTCCCTTGTGGCTCAGCTGGTAAAGAATCTGCCTACAATGTGGGAGTCCTGGGTTTGATCCCTGGGTTGGGAAGATTCCCTGGAGAAGGGAAAGGCTACCCACTCCAGTATTCTGGCCCGGAGAATTCCATGGACTAAGTCCATGGGGTCACAAAGAGTTGGACACAATTGAGCAACTTTCACTTCACTTCACTGCACTTCCATGAAGACACAAGGATGAGGGAGGGAAAGCCAAGCTGAGCAGGTCGCATTCACAACCAGGTGCCAGGCTCCAAAGATGTGCTTTGATGATGATGTTCAGATGCTAAGTAGTGTCCAAATCTTTTTATTTTATTTTTTAACTTTACAATATTGTATTGGTTTAACCATATATCAAAATGAATCCGCCACAGGTATACCTGTGTTCCCCATCCTGAACCCTCCTCCCTCTTTGAGATCCAATGGATTGCAACATGCCAGCCTCCCCTATCCTTCACTATCTCCTGAAGTTTGCTCAAATTCATGTCCAATGAGTTGATGATGCCATTCAACCATCTCATCCTCTGTTGCTCCCTTCTCCTCCTGCCCTCAATCTTTCGCAGTATCAGAGTCTTTTCCAGTGAGTGGGCTCTTAGCATCAGTGGCCAAAGTATTGGAGCTTCAGCTTCAGCAACAGTCCTTCTATTGAATATTCAGGACTGATTTCCTTTAGGATGGACTGGTTGGATCTTCTTGCAGTCCAAGGGACTCTTTAGAGTTTTCTTCAGCATCACAGTTCAAAAGCATCAATTCTTTGGTGCTCAGCCTTCTTTATGAACCAACTCTCACATCTGTACATGATTACTAGAAAAATCATAGCTCGTTATATAGAGTCTATTTAAGATGAAGACATTTCACTTAATAAAAACAAAAATACTGAACAGATAACCTTTTTTAAAAACTTCTTAATTTTATATTGGAGTAGAGTTGACTTACAATGCTGTGATAGTTTCAGGTGTACAGAAACTGATTCAGTTATATGTCTGTCCATTCTTTTACAAATTATCTTCCCATTTTGGTTGTTATTACATAATACTGAGCAGTTTCCTGCACTATACTTCCCTGGTGGCTCAGCTGGTAAAGAATCTGCCTGCAATGAGGGAGACCTGGGTTCAGTCCCTGGGTTGGGAAGCTCCCCTGGAGAAGGGAAAGGTTACCCACTCCAGTATTCTGGTCTAGAGAATTCCATGGACTGTATAGTCCATGGGGTCGCAAAGAGTCAGACACAACTGAGCAACTTTCACTTCACTCCCTGTGCTATACAGTAGGTCGTTGTCAGTTATCTATTTTAAATATAGCAGCGTGCACATGTCAGTCGCATACTCTCAACTTTCCACCCCCAGTCTTTCCCCTATCCCTGATAATCAAAAGTTTGTTCTATAATGGGGGAGGTTCTCTTTTTAAGAAAAAAAAAAAAAGAATTAAAAAATACAAAATTAGATATAAAAGTGAATATGTGTTTAGAATGAGAGAAAGCACAACAAATTATACATTTTAAAATGCTGAGAAAAATAATGAAAACTGGGAAAATAACATATTTTATTAATTTACTGCCAACATACTTCTATAAAAGATTTCCCCTGATGTTAGCAGAATTCAACCTTTGGTTCACCTCTTCACATGACAGTAATTTTGTTATATCACTTCCTATTGACAGAATAGAAAGATAATTTAGTTTATCCTCCAGCGTGGTTAATGGAAACTTTATTTATTATTAAGAGTTTAAAAGTTTCTTTCATCTTTACAATTTACTGGTGGTCTTATATAGGTTTCTAGGTTTGTTTATCAAATCTAAGAAGACCTTTCAAGGTTATGTCATGTATTATGAGCCATATGATTTTGACATGGCATATCAGATTTTCTTGTGTGGTTACTAATATAAATACTCTTTGAATGGATGACTAATTATTCAGCGTTTCTTTGATGGCTTTATGTCATGATGCTAGAACAGTGGGCACAGAGATGGTAGTAGTATTGATATATCTGGAAGTCATTCTTATTTGGGAGCCATAAATAACAACTTACCTCTATGTGGAAGTGACTACAAACCATGTACATGTATCTAACTAAACTGCAAGTGTAATCCCAGCTTAACTTCTCCTTGGCTCAATGCCCAGATCCACCTGAAACAAAAGGAAGTGTGATGGAGGAGAAGCGGGGCAGAGTGTCAACAGTCTTAACCAACTGTGGTTACAGCACCTTACTTTTGCAAAATTTTACAAAGCACATGGCCAATGGGCATGCTACCAGGGCTCTTTGCAAGTCTTGGCAGAGGCTGGTGCAAATGAGGGACCACAAAACACATCTTATCAGCCTCAGAGGACATCTGCTGCAAGATGGTCAAGGTGAAGACGGGCTGAAGGGATCCTGCCTGGAGACACAGACACCTCAGTGGGGCTCTGACCTAAGGTGGGTCCCTGAGAATGAAAACAAAGGCATATCTGATTTTTATATCTCTTTTTTAATTAAAATATTTTTATTGAAGTATAGTAGATATACAATGTTCTGTTTCAGGTGTATAGCATAGCAATTCAGATATATATTAATATAGTTAATCATTAATATATTTGTTGATAATATAATTAATTATTAATATAGTATGTTAATTGATAATTATTAATTGTTGCTTTTTAGTCACTAAGTCCTGTCACCTTCTTTGCGACCCCATGGACTGTAGCCCTCCAGGCTCCTCTGTCCATGGAATTCTCAAGGGAGGAATACTGGAGAGGATGGCCATTTCCTTCTCCAGGGAATCTTCCTGACCCAGTGATCAAATGCAAATCGCTTGCATTGACAGGTGGGTTCTTTACTACTGAGCTACCAGGGAAGCCCAATAATTGTTAATTAGTATATTAATTATTAATATATCAATTATTATATTAGACACATATATATAATTCTTTTTCAGATTCTTTTCCCTTATAGGTTATTACAAGATGTTGAGTATAGTTCTCTGTGCTATTTATAGTAGGTCCTTGTTGGTTATCTATTTTTTGTATTGTACTAAGGAGTTTGGAATTAACATATATACAGTACTTTATAGCTTTCCTTTAAGGGGGAACATAATTGATAGGTTTTGGTGATTTCCATTTAGGGGAGGGGGGAAAGTAGGAAAGATGGATCGTTCAACTTTCTGACTTGAGTAACTGGAGGAGATTGTCATTGAGATGGAAATCTATCTCTTGATTAGGAGATAGACTTGTGAATGTGATTGAGTTGAGAAGGGCCCAGTGATAACTGAGTTGGCAACAGTGGTTGGAAGAGAAACCTGGGAGATGGTGGGGTAGTGATGGGATTGGGAGGTTGGTGGTGCTGACCATCAGTGGAATGTTGGAGCTGGAGCCAGGCAGTGGCCACTGCTGCAGCCAGAACAGCCCTCGAGTAGGGTCAAAAACCAGGTTAACGACCTTGGCAGGTCACTGCAAGCTTGGCTTGAACCAAACCCTTCTCTTCCATGTGTACCGGCTTAGGTGCTTCACTCACAGTTTTCACCAAGCCTTCCATTCAGCTTAATTTGGCATGTTTTGTGGTAAAAGTTCCTGGGCCAAACTTTATAGGTCTTTAGTAGAATAGCTCTCTCAGTTCACAACCAAGTAACAAATCAGGACTTCTCCCCTGACCCCAACACACTTACATAAGTTGTTGTTTTAGTCGCTGAGTTGTGTCCAACACTTGTAGGACTCCATAGACTGTAGCCTACCAGACTCCTCTGTCCATGGGATTTCCTGGACAAGAAATGTAGTGGGTTGCCATTTCCTTCTCCAGGGGATGGTCTTGATCCAGGGATTGAACCTGCATCTTCTGCACTGGAAGGCAGATTCTTTACTGCTGAGCCACCAGGGAAGTCCGTATATAAGTCCTAGCTGTTTCTTTTCATTATCTTTCTTCTGGTCATTTTTGTTAACCTTTTCTTCCTTACTCATACTTTTTTTTATTCCAATTTTATTTCTATAATCATTTAAAATATTCTTATTTATATCTAATAAAAACAACCTCTGAAATAATTTTTAAAAATAATTTGCATTAAATAGAATTTATTTTATAATGCAATCATAATTTTTTATTTATGTTATTTTCTTCCAGTTTTACTGAGGTATATTTGACATACAATGCTGTATATGTTTAAGGTGTACAGCCTAATAACTTGACATACATACATTTTGTAAAGTGATCACAATAGGTTTAGCTACTATTGTCATCTCACATAGTTACCATTTTTTTTTCTTATGATGAGAGCTTTTAGGATTTACTCTCCTAGCAATTTTCAAATGTACCATGTGGCATGGTCAGCCATAGTCATCATATTGTCCACTACATCCCCTGCTGCTGCTGCTGCTGCTAAGTCGCTTCAGTCGTGTCTGACTCTGTGAGACCCCATAGACAGCAGCCCACCAGGCTCCCCCGTCCCTGGGATTCTCAAGGCAAGAACACTGTAGTGGGTTGCCATTTCCTTCTCCAATGCGTGAAAGTGAAAAGTGAAAGTGAAGTCGCTCAGTCGTGTCCGGCTCCTAGCGACCCCATGGACTATAGCCTACCAGGTTCCTCCATCCATGGGATTTTCCAGGCAAGAGTACTGGAGTGGGGTGCCATTGCCTTCTCCGATTACATCCCCAGTAGTTATTTATCTTACAATTGGAAATTTGTCCTTTGTGGCCGCCTTCATCCAACTCTCCTATCTGAAGTCCTTTCAGATATAATTCTATTCTTTATTATATTGACTTATTCTCACTCATGGTATCTTTTTCTTTGTATGGTTTGTCATTATATATTATTTTGTTTTTTATTCTGGACAATATTGTAAAGTAATTAACCTCCAATTAAAATAAATAAATTTATATTTAAAAAAAAGAAAATTCATCAGTAGGACAGTGAGAATTCTTTGAGGTCTAAGTTAAAGACAATATCTTTGAAAAAAATTGCGCTTAATCCTGCCCGCAGGCATTATAAATTCGTGGAATCATTTTAAACTAACTTCTTAGCTTATTATTTACTTTGCCTGTTTTTATAATAACCCTACAACATAAATGTGGACCTCAAATCCATATAAAAGCCAGGTCATAGTTGCAAATTATGAAGAAAGATTTTTGTTTTCATTTCACCCTAGCATAGATAAAGACATGCTAGGTAATTTTCTTTGGTACCTGCTTTAGCGGGTGTATTTCAGTATTCCTGCTCACCCCCCACACCAGTTCTCTCTCTCACTGAAGGTGTCCTCTAGTCACAGGAATTTTTGTATGTAATTCTTTACTTTGTCTGGCAAGGGACATTTTCTGGGAGGGAACATTCCTAGACGCTGTCTCCTTTCCCTGGGCAGTTGTTAAAAGTGAGTATTTTGGTAACAAAGTAATATGGATGCCCTTTGGGTAGTCAACAGCTTCAAAGCTCAGGCTGCCGGTTTCTTGCATTTGCTCTGTAATTGGCCTCTGAGGATTTTCCTTATTTTCTTGCCAGCTCAGGCACGCATGTTAAATAATCATTTTTTGATATTTTGTTGCTAGATGGTTGTTCAGGTTATTGCTGGAACTGGAAGCCAACCATGACTTTCTTAAACAGTTCCCAGCCCTGCAACACAGTTTCTAATTTGCCTTTCTTTTCTCTTGTTGACAAGAGAATGGTGTGTCCTTACTATATTCTCAAATTATGCAGCCTATCTATATGGAAGCTACTTCCTTCATAGTAATTCCCTAGAGATTCCCCAAACCTCCTGCTTCTCTACAGATCATGGATTCATCAGCTGTCATCCTGAGATCACCCATCTCTGCTTGCTAGAGTAAACCTACTACTTCTCAGATCCAATGGCTTCCAATTTTTCATTTCTGTACTTTGTCCTCTCATGAAAGAACTCCTCAGTTATTGGACATTTCTCAGTTGATTCACATCTAAAAAGGTCTTTATTTAATTCTCAAACTTGACTGATTGTTTGCTTCAGTTCAGTTCAGTTCCTCAGTTGTGTTTGGCCCTGAGATCTCATGGAGTACAGCACACCAGGCTTCCCTGTCCATCACCAACTCCCAGCGCTTGCTCAAACTCATGTCCACTGAGTCGGTGATTGCATCCAACCATCTCATTCTCTGTAGTCCCCTTTTCCTCCTGCCTTCTCCAGCACCAGTGTCTTTTCTAATGAGTCAGTTCTTCATATCAAGTGGCCAAAGAATTGGAGCTTCAGCTTCAGCATAAGACCTTCCAATAAATATTCAGGACTGATTTCTTTTAAGATTGACTGGTTTGATCTCCTTGCAGTCTAAGGGACTCTCAAGAGTCTTCAACACCACAGTTCAAAAGCATTAATTCTTCAGTGTTCAGCTTTCTTTATGGTCCAACTCTCACATCCATACGTGACTACTGGAAAAACCATAGCTTTGACTATATGGACCTTTGTTGGCAAAGTAATGTCTTTGCTTTTTATTATGCTGCCTAGGTTTGTCATAGCTTTTCTTCCAAGGAGCAAGCGTCTTTTAATTTCATGGCTGCAGTCACCATTTGGTTTGCTTAGGTATTGAATATAGTTTCAAAATAAATGATCCAGACTTCTGGTTTCAGTTCCAAAATTTAAAGAGCTTGGAGGTCATCATTCTTGTCCTTATAACAGGAAAAGAGCTGAAACACTGAAAATCATGCTTTTCTCAGACCCATTAGAGAATTGAGATCTCAGGGCAGATTGCTACTTGCTACTCGTGCATCTGGAAGGAATGGTGAATCTAGAGCTAACACCTGTTTCCATAGGAGTCGCTGGAGCCTTAAACTGGTAGAGACAATGACGTGGTAATTTGGATGATTTGCTGGAGACAATGTAGAACAGCATGAAGTGGAAACCTCCTAGAGCCTGCAGTCCAGCATGTCCTCTTCCACAATCATGGATTTTACTTCTAGGGACCTCACCAGGTGCTCATCATGAAGAACTAAGAAAGATCCCTTGGTGACGAGAAGAGGAATGGAAAAGCAAACATTGGAAGATGCCCAAAGCAAACTTTGGAAGATGCCCAAAGCTGTCTCTATAACAAAGACCTACTATCCAAGGGGAAAGATGTCATCAGAACCTTATAAAACCTAGGTTAAAGGCATTTACACACTGCCACCCCCACTAGGAAAGATATAACCATCTGAATGCAGAGTTCCAAAGAATAGCAAGAAGAGAAAAGAAAGCCTTCCTCAGCAACCAATGCAAAGAAATAGAGGAAAACAACAGAATGGGAAAGACTAGAGATCTCTTCAAGAAAGTTAGAGATACCAAGGGAACATTTCATGCAAAGATGGGCTCGATAAAGGACAGAAATGGTATGGACCTAACAGAAGCAGAAGATATTAAGAAGAGGTAGCAAGAATACACAGAAGAACTGTACAAAAAAGATCTTCACGACCAAGATAATCACTATGGTGTGATCACTGACCTAGAGCCAGACATCCTGGAATGTGAAGTCAAGTGGGCCTTAGAAAGTATCACTACAAACAAAGCTAGTGGAGGTGATGGAATTCCAGTTGAGCTCTTTCAAATCCTGAAAGATGATGCTGTGAAAATGCTGCACTCAATATGCCAGCAAATTTGGAAAACTCAGCAGTGGCCACAGGACTGGAAAAGGTCAGTTTTCCAATCCCGAAGAAAGGCAATGCCAAAGAATGCTCAAACTACCACACAATTGCACTCATCTCACACGCTAGTAAAGTAATGCTCAAAATTCTCCAAGCCAGGCTTCAGCAATATGTGAACTGTGAACTTCCAGATATTCAAGCTGGTTTTAGAAATGGCAGAGGAACCAGAGATCAAATTGCTAACATCCACTGGATCATGGAAAAAGCAAGAGAGTTCCAGAAAAACATCTATTTCTGCTTTATTGACTATGCCAAAGCCTTTGACTGTGTGGATCACAATAAACTGTGGACTGAAAGAGATGGGAATACCAGACCACCTGACCTGCCTCTTGAGAAACCTGTATGCAGGTCAGGAAGCAACAGTTAGAACTGGACATGGAACAACAGACTGGTTCCAAATAGGAAAAGGAGTATGTCAAGGCTGTATATTGTCACCCTGCTTATTTAACTTATATGCAGAGTACATCATGAGAAACGCTGGGCTGGAAGAAGCACAAGCTGGAATCAAGGTTGCCGGGAGAAATATCAATAACCTCAGATATGCAGATGACATCACCCTTATGGCAGAAAGTGAAGAGGAACTCAAAAGCCTCTTGATGAAAGTGAAAGAGGAGAGTGAAAAAGTTGGCTTAAAGCTCAACATTCAGAAAATGGTCCTATCACTTCATGGGAAATAGATGGGGAAACAGTGGAAACAGTGTCAGACTATTTTTTTGGGCTCCAAAATCACTGCAGATGGTGACTGCAGCCATGAAACTGAAAGACGCTTACTCCTTGGAAGGAAAGTTATGACCAGCCTAGACAGCATATTAAAAAGCAGAGTCATTATTTTGCCAACAAAGGTCTGTCTAGTCAAGGCTATGGTTTTTCCAGTGGTCATGTATGGATGTGAGAGTTGGACTGTGAAGAAAGCTGAGCACCAAAGAATTGATGCTTTTGAACTGTGGTGTTGGAGAAGACTCTTAAGAGTCCCTTGGACTGCAAGGAGATCCAACCAGTCCATTCTGAAGGAGATCAGCCCTGGGATTTCTTTGGAAGGAATGATGCTGAAGCTGAAACTCCAGTACTTTGGCCACCTCATGCCAAGAGTTGACTCTGGAAAAGACTCTGATGCTGGGAGGGATTGGGGGCAGGAGGAGAAGGGGACGACAGAGGATGAGATGGCTGGATGGCATCACTGACTCAATGGACGTGAGTCTGAGTGGACTCTGGGAGTTGGTGATGAACAGGGAGGCCTGGCGTGCTGCGATTCATGGGGTCGCAAAGAGTTGGACACTACTGAGCGACTGAACTGAACTGAACTGACCCCCACTAGTCTTTCTGTTTCACTGAAGAGGGAAAGGAGAATACTAAGAAACATTTGTGAAAGTCACAACCCAGGGACAGGCCACTGAAAGACAGATTTAATTGTAAAAGTAAAGAATGCTTTTGTTCCCCCACATCTGACCACCACATAAGTAGTAGCTCTAGTATAATAACAATGTATTAAAACTGAAAGAGCTGCAAGATACAAACTTTATTTAAGGAGGAGTGCTTAGGGAAACCTTAGGACAACAGGGGGGTATTCATCTATTAGAATGACTAAAGTCCAAGGCACTGACAATACCGAATTCTGGAAAGGACACCGAGAAACTGGAAATGTAGAATGATGCAGGCTACTTTGGAAGACAGTTTTGCAATTTCTTACAAAGTTACAGTTTTACCATATAATCCAGCATTGCATGAAAATGTTTATGGTAGGTTTTTTTTAAATAATATATAAAAACTAGAAGCAATTAAGATGTCCTTCAGTATGGATAAAGAAACTGTGGGTCATCCATACAGCAAAGTGTTATTTAGTGTATTTACTGAATAATTAAACAAATGATCTATCATTTTCTATTTTTCCCATTACATAGAAATGCCTTATTTAGCTGTAAGAACACATTGAGGAATCTTAATGATACATTGCTGTGTGGAAACAAGTCAGTCTGGAAAGATTACGTATTGTATGATTTTTAGCTACATGTCACACTAGAAAATGAAAAGCTGCAGAGTGTTTGCCAGATGTTTAGGGGGAAGTGAGGAAGGTTGAATAGGTGAATCACAAGAAATATTTTTTTTAAGGTGTGAACTATTTTGAATGATCCTGTAATGGGGAACACAAGACATTATGGATTTGTCAAAACCATAGACTGTTATAGTACAGATTGAATATTCATGTATGCAAACGAAAGAACAATTCAGCCAGAGGAAAAGGTGTTGATTTAAGTAACTCTGGAAGTGAGTGGAGTCTGCAAACATCAAGGCAAAAGGAACTGCATGTAAGTACTATGTCCTAACTGTTAAAGTTCTTTCCCATGAAGGTATGATGGAACAATCCTGATACTGTATACTTATGCATATACTGGAATTGAACAATTAAATGGATGAATGGAAGGTAGGAGGAGTCAAGTTTCTTACTGTGAGAGTCATATTTTACAGATAAACAAGGGAAGGGGGCTAGAATAATCCATATGGTAAGGGGTTATGTTTGGAGACATCGGTATGAACTCATGTTTAGTCTAACCTAGACCCAGATATTTGCATATAGAAATATTTATAAATATATGTATACATATGTGTTAGTAAAGACACTCATATTTACTTGAGTGAAAGTCGCTCAGTCATGTCTGACTCTCTGTGACCTCATGGCCTATACTGTCTATGGAATTCTCTAGGCCAGAATACTGGCATGGGTAGCCTTTCCCTTCTCCAGGGGATCTTCCCAATCCAGGGATTGAACTGGGGTCTCCTGCATTGCAGGCACATTTTTTTTTTTACTAACTGAGCTATCAGGGAAGCCCTGTTTATAAATATGTGTATACATATGTGTTAGTAAACACACTCTCATATTTCCTTGACTTGTCAGCTCAAAGAGCCAAGAAGCAGTGACATCTCAGTATCTATGAATACACTTCTCACTCAGATTTTGGTTTCTAATACCATTTCCAAAAAAGGGGATGTTGGAGAAATAGTGGATTCTAGGGCTTGGGCAGAAGATATACAAAGATGGGCCTGGAGCATCTTATAGTGACACAAAGTTAGGAAGAACTCAAGAAATACAAAAATAAAACCACAGCCCATCCACATTATGTTGAAGGTCACAGTAGTGAAGTCAAAGAGCTTCTGTGCCCCAAACTGGAACAATGCAAGCCACAAAATAAAGTGAATTATAACCCAAAGTACAAAACAAGTATCCATCTTGACAGGTACACACTGTTATATTTAAACTGGATAAGCAACCAGGACCTACTATACAGCACAGGGAACTCTGCTCAGTGTCCTGTGGCAGCCTGAATGGGAGAGGAGTTTGGGGTAGAGTAGATACATGTGTATGTATGACAGTCTCTTTGCTGTGTGCCTGAAACTATCACAATGTTGTTAATTGGCTATATTCCAGTATAAAACAAAAGGTTAAAAAAAAGCAGCCACGAATCCATAGTGACGTAAAGAAATGATTGATTGATGGAGAGGAAGAGACAAACCCCCAACGCAGAGATATTCCAAAAAATAGTACGGATATTCTGCTTTCATAAGCCCCCAGGCCTGAAATATGGGTTGTGCACAGGCAGTATGGAAAGCAGGGAGACCAACTTTACGCTAGAAAAGTGTGGCAAGCATGACCTCAGCACACGATCAAAGCCAGCATCAGTGGTGATAAGTCATGCTGATGGCATTTACCCTTGCTGTGATGAGACTGGCACTTCATTCTGTGATCTTCCTCCCTGGAACACCTAACTGCAGTCTAGTAGAGTAACAGCTCTGATAAAGGGACATTCCACAAAATACCAATCAGAGCTCCTCAAAACTGTTCCCATCATCAGAAACAAGAGAAGCCTGAGAAACCATCACAGTCAAAAGTTACCTAAAGAGGAACTTCCCTGGTGGTCCAGTGGTTAAGACTTGGCCTTCCAATGCAAGGGGTGCAGGTTCGATCCCTGGTTGGGCAGCTGAGATACCACATGCCTCCCGTCCAAAAAGCCAAAAACGTAAAACAGAGACAATATTGTAACAAATTCAATAAAGACTTTAAAAAGGGTCTGCATAAAAAAGAAAAAAAAAGTTGTCTAAAGAGACAGGACAGCTACAGGTGATGTCATACCCTGAGTAGAATCCCAGAAAAGGACATTAGCTAGAGACTGCTGCTGCTGCTTAGTTGCTTCAGTCGTGTCCGACTCTGTGTGACCCCATAGATGGCAGCCCACCACGCTCCCCTGTCCCTGGGATCCTCCAGGCAAGAACACTGGAGTGGGTTGCCATTTCCTTCTCCAGTGCATGAAAGTGAAAAGTGAAAGTGAAGTTGCTCGGTCATGTCCGACTCTTAGCAACCCCAGGGACTGCAGCCTACCAGGCTCCTCCATCCATGGGATTTTCCAGGTATGAGTACTGGAGTGGGGTGCCATTGCCTTCTCCATAGCTAGAGACTAAGCCAATCTAAATAAGAATGCATCAAGCCTGGTTGATTAATTCTAACAATGTACCATATTGATGTAAGATGATTTATGGGAACTGCCTATACTATTTTCTCAGTTCTGTATATCTACAAGAACTCTGAAATATACAGTGTATTTTTTTTTTTAATTACTCCCAGAAGCTGGAAGGCAGTCTCTTATAACCAGTCATCTTCATGAAAAAATCAGATTGTCGCTCCTTTGAGGAGATAAGATTTTTTTCCCCTCCTCTGGAAGCTTTCAGGCTTTATTTATTTTGTTAAATCCAGACTGTTCTTAAGTTTCCTGACAATCTTTTAGATGTGGTCTTCTGTCATTTATCTTGATTATCACACTATAGCCTTTTTGTTCTGAAGAATGTTGTGTTTTTTCGTGTCTGAGTTGTTTTCACTTTGTATTTGTTACTTTTCTCTGCATTCTCTGATTTCCTTTTTAGTGACTTCCATCAGTAAGATGCTGGACCGCACGGAACCTACTTGTGACTGTTTTCTTCATTCTGTCTACCTTTATCAGGTGGCTCAGATGGTAAAGGGTCTGCCTACAATGTGGGAGCCCGGGGTTCAATCCCTGGGTCAGGAGGATCTCCTGGAGAAGGAAATGGCAACCCACTCCAGTATGCTTGCTGGAAAATCCCGTGGACAGAGGAGCCTGGTAGACTACAGTTCATGGGGTCTGAAAGAGTCGGACACGACTGAGTGACTTCACTTTAAGTTTGACTTTATCCTACTCTATCTTCCAGTCCTGCTATTGACGCTTTTTATTTTGGCAATATTATTCTTAATTTCTAAGAACTCATTACTTCTCAACATCCTATTTCCTAATAGATAATTTTCCTCTCAAATTTGAGGTTAAAATAATGTCTATCTTATTTGTTATCTTTTTACTCATCTGATTCACCGGTTGCTATTTTTTCTTGCTGATTTTTTTTTTAATCATATCTCTTGTACTTCTTGGTTGTCTCTTTATATTTAAGGATGAAGAACATGTTGATGATTGTTAGAGTTGATGTGAGATTCTTGTGTACTTTTGCAGGCTCTGAGAAGAAGCAGGCTGGCTTCCCTTCAAGGTGCCTTAGAAGGGAGATGACTACCTGTGAGATTAAGGTCATTCAAACACAGCATCAGAAGGGTTATACTCTGTACCAGGAACACCCAGTAATGTAAACTCTTTCTTGGTAATTTGCTTTATTTATTTGCAGGAGAGGCTTGTATATTTTTTACTGCAGAAGGAAAGGAGGTTTCTTAGGTTCAGGGTGAGGGTGGAGCAAGTGGAACTGCCAATCCTACTTAAACCTCCCGGTCATCCCCATCTTTCCTTGTGTCCCACTCCAGCATCCGTACCTGCCCCCTCCACACTGGGAGCCTGCCATGCATCTCTCTATCGATTGGGCTCTCCCTAACCTCAAAGCTATCTCCTTAGCACAGTCCCATCTGTTTCCGACATGTGAAACCATCCTGGACATCCCTTGATAACTGCCATTTCCCTTCTCTCTCTGGTTGAGAATTTATTTTCTTGGAGTATGATTCTACCCACATTGCCCCGAGCTTTGAGAGAGAACAGGAAGAAGAGGCATGTAACAGATCTGCTCCTCTGAAATGAAAGCATCACGTCACTTTTTAAATAGGAAGACTTTTTAAATAACATCACATCACGTTTATAAATAACGCTCACATCACAAGATAGTACATCTGCTAATTTACGTCGTCTTCATTATCTGATTCATAAATAGATGGGAAATCATTTGAGGACTGCATTTGTAATTCTTAGTCACCTCATTGTAGAAATCACTTCATGTAATTGTTCTTCTCTATAAATACACAAGAAGACCAGGGCTCTGAGCGGAGAGCCCTTAACTGACTCAGGTCTTTGGATTTTGGAATGAGCTGGGTCCAGTTTGGGTTCTGGAATTCTCACAGGCTGGGAGGTTCTGAGCAGGTGCTGAATTTCTCTAAGACCCCGTTCTCTCATCTATGAAATGAGAAAACAGAACGTGCGTCGTGGAGTTGATGTGAGGATAGAATCAGATTATACAGCACTCAGCATAGGGCTATAAGTGATCTAGCCTAATAAATATTGCTGTTTTCATTGATTATGATGATCATCTAGGTTGACTCGACTTGCATACCCAGTAAACATTCGTTTTTGTGGTTAATAATGATCGCGTAATTTAACATCCTTTCTTTTTTGCCAAAATTGATTATTTTATTAACAATATCTTTTTTTTAAATTGGACTATTGTTGCCTTACAATGTTGTGTTAGTTTCTGCTATACAGCAAAGTGAACCAGCCATACATATACATGTTAATTTGATATCCTTTCACTTTGTCACATGATAAGTGATGTAAGTTGTAAAAGGGAAGGGAGAAAGGAGTTTAACTTTGTGAGGAAGAAAGCTCAAGAGGGAAAATAAGTGCTGCAATGAGAAAAAAAAAAATATATATATATATATAAAACCCCAAATATGAGAAGTAGAGGGCCCATCAGCAGTACTTGTGATCCACATATGTTTTACCTCAGAAGTTGGTTTGTAAATGACTTTTGTCAATGACGGTTATAAAGAATAACATTGAAATGTTTGACTCCAGCAGAATCTGGAATTAGACCTAGAAGGGACCAGACTGAAGCAGATACACTGGTTTTTGAAGTCGTTGGATAGGAGGAAGAGAAATATCAGGAGGCATTTTACTTTTCATTATGGGTTTCAACAATAGCGCGATTATACAAATAGTCTTCTGAGCACAGAAAACAAAACACACATAACTTCCATGTGGGAAACAAAAGAAGCTTTTGAAAGCATCCAAGGGGATGGGAGATGAAGCCATCAGAGCTGGGGTAGAGAATGGGGTGTTGGGAAAGGTTGTATTTAACTCCAGTATCCAAACCCAAAGATTAATTCCATGGTTCCGATTCAGGGGAGTGGGAGTGGTGTGGGAAAGAGACAGCAGTTTCCCTTTCCTCAGCGCGGTATTAATTTTAGAGGCTCTCTCCGTTGAGTGCGCACTTTTCTCATTTGTTTGACCAGCACTGTCAGGGAGCAAGGAGACTCCTCCCGGCATATATTTTCCCATTTACCAGGGTCCCTGTTTACCCTGATCACACACTGTCCTGCATGAGCTGCTCTGTCTGTTAACCCCACATGGCTGCTAATTAGCAGGTCACTTGCAGGTTAGAGGTGTGCTTGTGTTGTGCTTCTCGGCTTGCTGTTGTGTTATTATAACAACTGCAAATGCCATATGCAGCTGCCATACGGGGTGTGCTCAGCAGGCTGCTTGTATAATTACAGGCATTAGCCAGAGATGGAGCCTGCCAGCTGACATTCAAGAGGCAATAATAACTTAATTTCCCTCATAGCAAATTGGCTCTTTAATAGAGAATTCAGTTACACTCCGAACTCAGGGATGGCTTGAGAATTCCAGCAAGCAAATTTCTGTCCAGTTATTAGCATCAGGGGTGGGGTAGGTGCAGATATACCAAACTCCGTCTCCTTGGCTGCCTAAAGATAAACCAAAGGTTGTTATTATTCCACACTTTTAATATTTCCAAAGAAAGGATGTATTATCAGAGAAGCCAACTGGCCTCAATGAAGGATCTGTCACAGTACGTACAGTCTTAAGTGCGTCGTGAAAGGCTTTTGCACTTTTTGCCCACCTGGTGTCTCTTACTGAGCACTGTTCAGGAACCACTTTGCTTTGTTGTGGTGTTTGGAACTAAATTGACTAAAGATTTCATCTGGGGATAAATTCCCTGCGACTCAACTTAACTGGGTCTTTGCTCATGTTTTCCTTTAGCCCAAATATTTCTCCTCTCATTCTCTACCCATCGAACATCTGTGCAAAGCCATTCCCTCTGTGATAACTTTCTTGATCCTTCTCTCTACCTCCAGAAGGTATGGTTGCTTTCTTCTTGTTGCTTTTCTAGCATTTGGTATAATAATTAAAACTCTTTATCTCTCAGAAGTCTTTGTGCCCACACCTGTCTCAGAGTTGACTGAGAGCCCCTGGCAGCATCTGTTTTTGATCCATCTTGGTAACACCTAAAATGCCTTTTCCCCAGCAGGTGCCAGAAGCAGTTGTTAGATGGATTTAAAATATATTGAAAAAGCTATAGTCATTTCTGTATTTTAAAATATGTATAGAACTTTAATCACAAGGACAAACAGATATTATAAAAGATTAATGGCTTGATTATTTAAAATAAAGCCTAGCTTTACACAGTATATGTAAACAGATTTGTCTCTATATATATATGTTAAATAATATTTATATTTTGTATACATTTTGTACCTATATTTATACATGTATGTCTTCATATACACATACATGATGATCTTTGCACCTATATCTGCATCTATTATTTTTCTGTTCTGTGCTATTTAACTGAGATTGCATCGAGCATTTACAGATAGTAGTTCTGGCAACAAGTGTATAAGGTTAAATAGTAATGGATATGATTATAATTGTAGAAATAACAATTATAACTCTAAGATTATGGAAGAAGGTTTACTTACTTGTAAGTTTGGATTAAACATTCTATGAAACTTATATATTTAAATAAATTAAAAATCTTGCCTTTTGAGTCTTTTACTAAAAAAAAAAAAAAGATTGCAAACTTATCATGACCTGGAAAGACTTGATATCCTCTGAAATGATAAAAGAAAACTAAAAATTGTTATATACATTTGGAATGTAGATTTGTATGAGATAATCTGGTGATAAATATTTATGTACCTAAAGTCCAGGAAGATATGCATACACAATAATATTAAATACATAGCAGGATTTGGATTACTTTTGATTTATTTATTTTGCTAATCTGTATTTCCTAAAATGTTTATGAGTTCAGGAAAAAATGGTTACTAATGTGTAATTTTATTAATATATTTTCAAAGGTTTATAAGAGGAAGGATTTTGGCACCTCTGAATTCTCTTTAAATAATGTCCACAAATGAGGTCTGGAAGTGCTGGGGTTTTTTATGCTTAAGAAGTAGGCGTAATTTATTTTGTATGAATTAAGTGTTTAAGATAGATAATGTGCTTCTGGGTTCACAGGTGCAATGCAGATGAGGCAGGAAATTAAGGCATTTTGAGGTGAAAAACACCAGTCAGTGCTAGGGCTGAAACAATATTAAATTCAACATGCACTTAATTTAGTTATTTGTTTATTTTGTGTTTATTTTGTAAGAAGTTCAAAGTAGTTGGATTGGGCAGTGACAAAGGAACAATTCGTTAAAACTTGCTGTTGTTCAGTCGCTAAGTCGCGTCTGACTCTTGGCGACCCCATGGACTGTAGCTCATCAGGCTCCTCTGTCCATGGGATTTCTCTGGCAAGAATACTGGAGTGGGTTGTTACTTCCTTCTCCAGGGGATCTTCCTGACCCAGGGATCTAACCTATGCTTCTCCTACATTGTCAGGCAGGTTCTTTACCATTGAGCCACCAGGGAAGCCCCAAAGCTGGCTGATCTTGTACCAAATTCAACTAATATGCTATTTATATTGATAACACAATCTCTCTCTCTCTCTCTCTTTTTATATTGGAATAGAGTTGATTAACAATGTTGTTTTCTATATCTATGACTATTTCTGTTTTGTAAATAAGTTCACCATTTTTCTAGATTCTACATATAAGCAATATCATACGACATTTTGTCTTTGAGAGATTGCATTTTCTGAAGTTTATTTCTATGTGTTTTATTTAGTTTCTGTAAAAGAGTATTTTATTCTAGAGGGGCGACGGTCACATCAACCTCCGGGTGCAAGGAAGGTGAAAGACGGAAGGAATACAGCCAGACTGCTGGCTCAAGCTATCTATGTCCTACCCTGTGCATTAAGCCAAACTGTACTTTTCAGGGAAATTGTATTTGATAATTTAAATGACTTGAAAACTGGTATATGAGAGATGCAGTCTGATTCCTTTATGTGTTCATTCATTTGACAACCACTTATTGAGTGCCAGCTCTATCCCCCAAAGTCAAAAGGGTTATGTATCACAGAGAGGGCCCAAGTTCGTGGAGACTGTTCTCAGACCCTTATGTATCTTGAGTTTTTGTTCTGGAGGTGAATCATGGGTCCACACAGCATTCTCTGTGGCGGGCTGTTAGGCTGGGAACAACAACCATCTCAATGCAGACGGACAGTAAGGTGTGCTGGGCTGGGCCTTAGGGGCCGGATGAATTCTTGAGAAAGGAGCCTGGAGAAGCTGGGTAGGGGTCAGGCTGTAAATACGGTCTGATTTAGACAGTGTCCACCTTGTGTCTGGCACATTGCTTTACAAATGTTATTTTATTTAATCAGCATAACAGATAGGTATTATTCTAACCCGACATTAGCACATCAAGCGTCTACTTTTAATTCCAGCCAGGGCCAAGAAGCTTGGAAAACAGAAGCGATCGCAGCAGGCAGCCACACCGGGCATGAGAAGACCTCACAAAGGAAAATGTAGGTCCGAAGTCTGAAGTGTCAGTTATGTTTCTAACAATTGCATATGGACTTCATTAACCAGCTAGCTAAATGGTCCTTATTTTAGCATCCCACCAGCTGGAGGGGTTTCTAGGAGGAAACGTGAGAAGGGAAAAAGTCTAGGAATCTCAGGTTCCCCAGGGCCTTCTGGAATTCTAACAGATTAAGCAAGATAAGGTCCACTCTGAACTCCCCTCTCTTCTTCCTGCACCCCTCTGTGCAGTCACCTCATGGATGAATAAGACCAGAGCACCTGTATCTGTCCAGGAGGGGCCGGAGCTGTTTTATTTGCATCCCTTTGGGCTTCTGAGGCTGCACTCCCCTAGGGAATGCAAGGCAGAAGCAGAAAGTCTTCATTCAGCACCAGCTCTCTGTGGGAAACGTGTGTCTCTCTGCCACGAGGGCTCTTCATTATATGTTTTCTATTACATCTTTAGCACAGCTTTGTGTTGCTTTTTCCCATAGGTTAAATATAATGACAGGTAACCTAATCCTGAAGGTAACAGAATCATCTTCGAAGACACAAGGCTCTATTTAATTCTTGCCAAATGACAGAACATACCCAGACTTTGAACAGACCTCCGCAGAACCCCAGTAAGTTTTTGTATCTTGCCGAGCTTGGAGCCAGATCGTCCCTTTCTTTTCTTTCTCCCGCTCCCAGGCTGGATCCGATTTCACACCCATCGATCCGTAAGAGGATAATGGTATCACCGTTCAAGACAGGCAGCCATGGAGAATTGTTTTATGTGCTTCTGATACTCAAGAAGTTTCGGTGGCCTGGGCTACGTCTCACTTTTCAAGGAGAGTCAATTCCAGGGCAGAAGACAGTGTGGCAAAGAAAAAACAAATGGGCTTTGGAATCAGGTGGACATGGGTGGGAAGCACAGCTCTGCCTCTTATTAGCAATGATCTTAGTCAGTGCTGGGGCCTCAGTTTTCTAACTAGTAAAATGATGATAAACCCATACCCGGCTTGTAGAAATTTGCAGGACAGAATTAAGGAAATACGTGAATCTATATTTCAAGGACAAGTCATTGTGTGTGTGTGGGGGGAGTGTTATCTCACTTGGCCTCATTTGTGTGTGTGTGTGTTTAAATGTTTATGTTTATTTATTTATTTGTTTTTGGCTGTGCTGGGTTGTCGTTGCTGAGTGGGCTTTTCTGTAATTGTGCAGAGCAGGGGCTGCTCTCTAGTTGCGGGCTTCTCACTGTGGTGGCCTCCTTGTAACTCCCGGGCTCTAGAGCACAGGCGCAGTGGTTGTGGCTCGTGGGCTTAGTTGTTCCACAGCCTGTGAAATCTTTCTGGACCAAGGATTGAGCCTGTTTCCTGCATTGGCAGGTGGATTCTTTAACACTGAGCCACCAGGTAAGCCATATTTTGTGTGTGTGTGTTTTAATATTTGTTTATTTGGCCGTGTCGAGTCTTAGTTACGGCACTTGGGATCTTTGTTCCATCACACTGGATCTTTCATTACAGAGCACAGACTCTCTAATGGTGACGTGAGGGCTCAGTAATGGCAGTTTGCAGGCTTAGTTTCTCCACAGCAAGTGGGATCTTAATTCCCAGACCAGAGATCAAACCCACATCCCCTGCATTGCAAGGCAGATTCTTAACCACTGGACCACCAGGGGAGTCCCTCACTTGGTCCCACTTTGAAGGTCATTTGAAAATCCTGCAGAGTGTTATCCCCTTATCCGAGAGTGTGTGCCATGCTGTCCTCTGCACGGCCTGTAGTTACAGAGTTTCATGTTGGGACAGTAACTGGCGTTAATGTTGGGGGACGCCCAGATTCTGTGCCTGGACTCTGTGTGTATTTGTGGAAAGCACTACCAAGACCTGTGATAGAGTGGGATGGGTATTGTCTTAGGTGCTGAGAATGAAACACATGCTCCCTGCTCCTCCGACCAGCAGGAGAGCCTGGGGCCACTGCAGGGCCTGAAGGATGCTCGAGTGTCAGGGAGTTCACAAAGACGGTTAGCGTCAATTCTGTCAGGGATAAGGAAGAATGAGGACAGGCATCCGAGAGTGATCCTTGAGCTGAGATCTGAGGCTGAGTAGGTGTTTTTTGAGGCCTTCCCAGGTGGCTCAGTGGTAAAGAATCTGCCTGCCAATACAGGAGACATAAGAGACATGGGTTCGATCCCTGGGTTGGGAAGATCCCCTGGAGTATATACTTCTAATTGAAGTATAGTTGCTGTACAATATTATTTAAGTGACAAGTGTACAATATAGTGATTCATCCTTTTCAAAGGTTATACTCCATTTACAGTTATTATAAAATATTAAGTGTATTCTCCATGTTGTCCAGTATATCCTTGTAGCTTATTTTATACCTAATAGTTTGTACCTCTTAATCCCTGACCCTTATACTGCCCTCCCTCCCCACTCTCCACACTGGTAACCACTGGTTTATTGTCTATGTCTGTGAGTCTGCTTCTTTTTCATTATATTCACTCATCTGTTATATTTTTTAGATTCCACAAATAAATGACATCACACCGTATTTGTCTTTCTCTGTCTCCCCTCCAAGTCCATTCCTCCTTTAGAAAACATTGTGTGTGTGTACTCAGTCGTGTCCGACTCTCTGCAACCTCATGGATTGTATCCCACCAGGCTCCTCTGTCCATGGGATTCTCCAGGCAAGAATGCTGGAGTGCGTTTCCGTGTCTTCCTCCAAAGGATCTTCCCGACCCAGGTATCAAACCCACGTCTCCTGCACTCTTGCATTGGCAGGCAGATTCTTTACCACTGAGTCAGCAGGGAAAAGGTAGATTAAGAAATGGTTAAAAGTTCAGTGGCTGGAGCATAAATAGACAGAGAGGGATAAAGAGATGACTGGGCCCAGGTTCTGCACAATAAAGCCAGAATGAGATACCACTGCATACATATCAGAATGGCTAACACAGAACACTGACAGCATTGCAGCCTGGTTAGTGTGTAGAGGAACTCTCTCTCATGCATCGTGGGTGAGAATGTAAAACGGTATTGCCACTCTGGCAAACAGTGGAGCTGTTTCTTATAAAACTAAACAGAATGATCATCCAACCCAGCGATTACACTCTTAAGCATTTATCCCAGAAAAATGACAACTGATGTTTATGTACAAAATGATGTGCATTGAAAGATTGTAGCAGTTTTATTTGTAGTATTCCCAAAATGGAAATGACCCAGATGTCCTTCAGCAGGTGAATGATTAAATTGTGGTCCATCCATACCATGAAATATAACACTGCTTGGCAGGAAGAAGGAGAGACTAGTGACGCGCAAATCATGAGTGTCTGGGGCTTGATGCTTAGCGAGAAGAGCCAGTACCAAAAAGATTACTGGCTGTGTGGTTTTAGTATCCTGGTCATGATGTCGTACTTGATCATAGTTTTGCAAACGCTGTCTTTAGGGGAAACTGGGTGAAGAGTAGAAGAGATCCCTCTTTATTATTTCTTATAGCTTTATGTGAATCTTTAATAATATGAAATTAAAATTTAGTGAAAACCAACAAAACAACAACAAAATCATACTGCTCAGAATTCTACAAGTTTTAAAACATTTTATTATTCTTTTTAATTTCACTGTGCTGAGTCTGATTTGCAACATACAGGATCGTCACTGTGGCATGCTGGATTTGTAGCTGTGGCACTCGAGCTCTTAGGTGTGGCCTGTGGGATCTATTCCCTGACCAGGGATTGAAGCCAGTCCCCCCTGCATTGGGACTGTGGGGTCTTAACCACTGGACCCAAGGGAAGCGCCCCCTCAATACCATTTTTTGTGTATTTTGTTACACATACATTTTTTGAAAATCAAAAAGCACATTTTTAAGCAACTATTGTACATTCTGCTATGCAAGAATAATAATATATACAATTTGAGGCTTTTATTTGTAGATGAAATAATCCTCAATGCTTTCTTTAAGCAGAAGCACTTATTAAAGGATTTTAAGTAGTTTTGAGACTCTCCAGGAGAGCCAGAGTCCGTCTTATGAAAGGTATGAAAATGCGTAATTCCAGGCTGAATACCAAGAGTCGTAGGACTGCTGTCTGGAGGAGCTGGACATTCTGCATCATGCCTGCTAGGACGCGACCGCATGGGCATCACTTGTGACTTTTCTTGAAATTGCTTCTGGCTTCCAAGGTCTTCTTAATGATTTCACTAAGAACACCTTAAAACCTAGACACCTCCCCCCCATCTGCCATCTGTATCCTTGCTACAAATTTAGGTGAAGATGCAAGTATTCTGAATTCTACCTTAGGCATATTGCTTTTAAGCCAAAACTAGGATGCATGTTCAAAGATGCTAGATGGACATAAATTACAAATTACACTTATGCCCACCCTTTGGTTTACATTTCCAAGAAAGAACAACGCTTCTCTAGACCTATAATGCAGACAAATCCGATTTTCCTTCCTGAACAGTAGATTTTAAAATATTTTCACTGATGCACTGTCCTCCTCCCAGGCCACCATTATCCCCTTTGTCCTAATTGTAGTTGTTTGCTGCTGCTGCTGAGTCACTTCAGTTGTGTCCGACTCTGTGTGACCCCATAAACAGCAGCCCACCAGGCTCCCCTGTCCCTGGGATTCTCCAGGCAAGAACACTGGAGTGGGTTGCCATTTCCTTCTCCAATGCATGAAGGTGAAAACTGAAAGTGAAGTCGCTCAGTCGTGTCCGACTCTGAGTGACCCCATGGACTTCAGCCTACCAGGCTCCTCCATCCATGGGATTTTCCAGGCAAGAGTACTGGAGTGGGGTGCCATCACCTTCTCCGTAGTTGTTTAGTCACTAAGTTTTTTCCAACTCTTTGCAACCCCATGGACTGTAGCCTGTCAGGCTCCTCCGTCCATGGGATTCTTCAGGCAAGAATACTGGAGTGGGTTGCCACTTCCTCCTCCAGGGCATCTTCCTGGACCAGGGATCGAACCCACGTCTGCTGTGTCTCCTGCATTGGCAAATGGGTTCTTTACCACTGAAGCCACCTGTGAAGCTCTTTCTCCTGACTAAATTCTTTAAATCCGTAAGACAGATCTTAGAGGAAAAAAAATTGCTCTTTAGTAACTGTGTTAATGTTAATCCCTATGAAAATATCTAGTGTAGAATTTTGCACATACTCAGTAAAATTTAGTTGCTTTGGCTCTTCCATACCTTAGTTATTTCATGAAGATTTCTTGATTCTTCCTTTTGAAATCAATTGCTCTTTCCTCTCTTCTACCTTCATAACAACTACCACTTATCTGAAGGTGTCTGGTTCATTTTACTGAATATGTACACCTTAGTGATATGTAATTTTTTACTGTTTTGAAAATGAAACCTAAATCCTCTCACCTAGTCATTTATTTCCAGTTTTACTCAAATATATGTGTTTGAAATCTCATTTGATTTTTAGTTTTCTATGCTATGTCTGCTAAGTATATATATATTTTCTGCCTTTAAGGACATTTCTTCCCTTTTCTTCCCTTCCTTCCTTCTTCCCTCCCTCCCCAAAATATTTGGGTTTTCCTGCTTAAGAATTCTTAAGTGTATTGTGTGGTGTGTCTGTCTGTGTGCAGGGGAGGTTGGGATGGGAAGAGATGAGGGATTTCATCACCACTTAATGAGCCAGGCATAACTGTCACATTCTTTGTAACCAACACACATGTCCAGAGAGCCGTCACTAACTAGTGTCAAGGGCTACCTGAACGTCTAGCTTGAGCGTGATAAAAATTTCCAAATAACGATTTAAGAAAATAATTGTTCACTTGGCAACTATGAACTTATGTTAAGTTTTCCTGTGTTTAAGAAAAAGATAAGCTCTCGAAAACACAAAACTCAGAAGTCAAATAAAGATAGAACTGGAGGTCCAGAACTGATTTCCACTGGGAATTATTAAACTGTAAAATATCAAGAGTACCTATGCATGCATACTCAGTCATGTCCAACTCTTTACAACCCCGTTGATTGTAGCCCCCAGGCTCTGTCCATGGGATTTTCCAGGCGGGAATACTGGAGTGCGTTGCCATTTCCCCTCTTCCTCACTCAGGGATTGAACCCGTGTCTGCTGTGTCACCTGGATTGGCAAGCAGGTTCTTTACCACTGAGCCACCGGCAAAGCCCATGTTTACCTCAGCCCCACCCAAAAGAGAATTCCCCCGTTCCCTTCAGAGACCTCATAAAATTGTGTGCTTTCTTCCTCTATGACAGAAATTATTCTGTCTTCATGGCTCCTGAAGGCAATCATGGGTTTTCTTTAAACTGAAAAGAAATCTAGTGTAACATTATAGCACAGTACCCTTTCTACTTTGCCTAAGCTTTCTTTCTTTTTTTTTTTTCCAATGCTGTCTCCAACTTTGGGTCAGAATCAGCTACTGTAACCCCCAACATGGGCCTGGTAGGTAGTTGCATGAACTCCATTTTTCATGACAGCAGTATCCAAATGCCGAATTTAAAGTATTTGGGAGCTTCCCTGGTGGTGCAATAGATAATAATCTGCCTGCCAATGCAGGGGACACGGGTTCAGTCCCTGTCTTGGAATATTCCACATATTCCAAGGAGCCACTAAGCCCAATGATGTCACAACTGCTGAAGCTGGCGTGCCTAGAGCCTGTGCTCTGCAACAACAGAAGCCTGTGCATTACAACTCGAGAGTAGCCCCCTCTCTGCACCTGGAGAAAGCCCGTGTGCAGCAGCGAAAACCTAGCACAACCAAGCATGAAGGAAAGAAGGAAAGGATTAAAAAGGTATTCATATTTAGTAACAGCATGAAATTCTTGATGTATCTTCCGTTTCCACCAAGGTGCATTTGTGAATGGCACCTTGGAGATCGCCATAGGGAACTACTGACTGATCTCCAAGGTAAAGGTAAAAATGCAGCTCTCTAAACAATGATTTGTGGCATGTGTTTGGAAAACGAAGTGTTTAGGCACTGGCCCAAATATTAACTGGAAATCGGTGCTGCAAGGCAGATGTTTACCATCCCTAAACAAATGGACCGCAGAACTCCATGAGTCTCCCAGCTGTTGATATGCTCTAGTTTCAGCAAGAAGAGAGTCATTTAAAATGAAATCCCTTTGCCTTTGTAGAAACACAGTTGTGGGTGAAAATGTCATTTGATTTCAGAAACACAATCTGCTGATGACTTGTTTAGAAATACATGGAGTCCATGCAGGATGAATACAGGCAGTGACCCAGGATAAACATGGCGACCAATGGTGGAAAAGTCTCAAAAAGTAAAACCCACTTCATAAGGGGATGGCCATCTGGTCTTCTGATCAGTATGGCCCTGAATTTCCAATCTGTTTGCAGGAGGACTGTGCTTCATGTGGAAAAGCCAGCACTTGTCTTTCTCAATTCAGTTCTTCATAGTTAAGGAATAATCCTTCAAGTTTCAGGCATTGTGTTGCTTATAGATTTCAGACATCCTGTTTCTTGTCATTTTTAGTATGATTGCAAATTTTTTTTTATTTCTGAGTTTTCAGCTATTTTGGTGGGTTCTCTTGAAATATTATTTCAAATTGAAAATCTCAAGAAATGCTTATTGAACTGATTCTAAAAGTAACACATCATTAACCTCTTTTATCTAAAATGTAAATCAGAAAAGAGGGAGAAGAAAGAGAGGCACAAAGTTAGTTTTATATTGGAGTATTATTTTGGATAATATGGTAACTTTTCCACTTGTCATGGAGCTATTACCAAAGATGGGGGTGGGGGAGGGTAGAATTAATTTCCTCTAAAATATCTCTTACTTTGATTTTTTTAAGTACCAGTGAACTGGGCTACAAATTCATTCCACCAACATTCAGAGCTCTTTGCTCTCACAACTGTCCTGCTGGAATCAATAAGCTGTTGATGAAAAACCTTGTTACTTAATACATTAGTAAGCTTAATCTGTTTTTTAGAAACCTAAGCACTTTCATGTCACTAGCTGCAGGGGTAGAGACAAAAGCTGTGGCTAATTATTAACAACTTCACAAAGCTGATATTGAATTTCTAATGTATCCCAAATGCCCCTTCCTCCCACCCCCACCCCCATTAGTTCCTGTGTCCCACCAGCTCACACATTGTAAGCTTGGTGAATGACTTTCAGTTTAAGATCCTAAAGTTTCAGAAAAACTTGAAACAATAACAAATTCTCTGGTCATTTTGAAACAGTCCTGTACCGCAGCAACATCTGGATACAAAGGGGAGTCATTGCTGGCTGGAAGAGGGCCAATGGCATCCTTCCGCTCCACCTGCTTCAAGATGGGTGACTCCCAGCTGCTGAGTAAAGAGGAGGAATGGGGTCAGGATGGCCTTGTAAAACAGGCCAAGCTGGGTTAAACGTGTTTCAGTTCTCAGATCTCTATTCCTTCCCCTGCAACCTCTCCTGAGCTTCAGAATTGCATTTCCAACTGCCAAATATACAAACATTTCCTGACTTGCAGAAGACAATAGCTAAGGACTATACTGAGAGTTGGGGACCAGAGACAGATTTCAAACCGAAAACTAGTCCTCGGTTTGTCCCTGGGGGTGTGTCCTGGTAGGGAAGGTGACATAATTAAGGCACCCAATGAAGCTGGGGCTTAGTCTGTGGGGTCACTGTGAGTTGGACATGACTGAAATGCCTTAGCAATGAAGCTGGCATTTATTGGTCAGGGCTCTGACTTCTGCATAGCTAGCCCTGTACGCCATATAACGTTATGCTTAGAACATGCTGGAATCATTATGTATCAGACACGAGTCTCACTGGTAGAACAAGGTCTAAGACCAGGACAATAAGATCATTTTCCCCTGAAATCTGCCTATCTCATTAGGCTTTTCATGGGTGATATAACTTCTCCTTTCCTCCAAACATGCAGGGGTCCCCTGACTATCCCTGCTAAGCATGCCATTTCCATTATGGTTATAAATTATGTGCCTGGCCCTCAGAGCTTCTTATCCCACATTACAGATACTTATTGAAGATGAACTATTATATGACAGCACAAGGAAAAATGAACTTTGGGAAGTAAAACTAACGGATTTTTTTTATAAACCATTAATCCATCTAGCAAGTTGTGATATAGATAATTTCCATAGAGTGTATAGTTCACATGGATTATTCCTGAAATTATAACACACACACATGCGCAGTCTTTACAAATAACACCATCAGTTTAATATTTTATTAATGATTTAGCTTGATTCTACTTTTTCCAATTGAATTTCTGAGTTATATTTACTTTTATAATTATTATTAATTGTTGGTTTTCTTTTGTTTAGGTTCTGAAATGCAAGAAAGAGCTAAGCGTGGACACTGTAGGTTATATAACAAAAATGTTGTGAAATTATATTCTCATACATTTCTCTAAACATACAGTGTCTCTGAGGGACCTGGTTGAAAATCTATGCCTGAAGCCAAACCTATCTTTGGGCATTTTATTCCCATGAGTAAATATATACCCTTTGCCATTTAAGTGCATTTTCTATTATTTGCTGTCGTAAGTACTCTGTCTGATAAAATGAAGTGAAGTGAAGTGGTCGCTCAGTTGTGTCTGACTCTTTGCGACCCGGTGGACTGTAGCCTACCAGGTTCCTCCGTCCATGGGATTCTCCAGGCAAGAATACTGGAGTGGGTTGCCATTTCCTTCTCCAGGGGATCTTCCCGACCCAGGGATTGAACCCAGGTCTCCCACATCACGAGCAGACGCTTTAACCTCTGAGCCACCAGGGAAGCCCATCTGATAAAATGACTATACCTTACTATCTAAGCTCTGGGTCATAAAATCTTAGATCAGAAAGGGTGAGAAGGGGAACTTGTTTTTCCGGACAGTATTACTGGGTTTGTCTCTCTTAAGTGTGACTGCAAAATTGTGGGCTGAGTGAATTTACTCAAAGCTAAAACCAGGTATTTTGGACATATTTTTAGGTGGTAGACTTGGGAAATGGTAAGGATTACATACCTATTTATTACCTTATGGGTGATGAATAGTTTTTAGACCTGGTGTATTTGGCATCTGACTGGCTGGTGCCTGGTTCTCTGGAATATTAATAAATATTTGTTTAATCAGTGAACGAACGGATGAAAGGAGATAGCACAAGAGAAAGGGGGAATGGGAGAGAGTATTTCAGTATCACTGCTGTATCAATGTGGTTTAATCCAGTCTTCCACCTTGGGTTCAACAGCAACCCTTAGCGTGATTTATTCAAGAGCTGGAGATCTGTTTATTGAGTCTGATCCTTTCCTCTTATAAACAAAGGGCCATTTGCCTCAGAAATTTCCCATTTGGTTCTCTAGCTGTATGCCCTACGCGAGCTCACACACTCAAAACAAAACTTTTAGATCGTATTTAAAAAAGAAGACCACACAGGTGCCACTGGATATGAAGATAAAGTTACAGTTGTAAAGCACATGGTGATGGCTTCCCAAAACACCAAGCCCTAAATTTAAATTCTCAGGAGAAGGAGAAGGATATATTGAATTATACACACTAACTGAAAACTTTGGTATCACTGAAAAACATTTTAGAGCATTTGATCCTTTTTCTTCACAGAAGCAATGTCCCGGTATCTTACCTATCATTTTCATTTTGTCATCCAGAAAGAGAAACACAGTGCTCCACTATCCATTCTTGCCAAGGGTTCAAATTAAGTGTTTTTGAAATTTTTTTTTTTTAAGTGAGTTCAATATAAACTTGGTATGAATACAAATACTTTCTTTCCTTAGAATGACCCCTTTAACTTACATGATCTCATCTCACTTTACAGCATTGCATGATAGGATAGCATGTAATGAGGTTATAAAACTCAGAAGAATCACATTTCAGCTAAAAGTGGAAGTTGGTAATAAACAAAGATGGCCACTTTCACTGGGAATGGAGCGATATACTAAAATGTAAACACTCTATAAACTGACCCTGGGGAGAAGACTTGGAAATGTTCTTAACACAAAGACAGTGACTCTTCCACCTTCCACTGGAAAGAGGGTGAAGCCCCCGATTTGCTGATGATATGTGATACCCCCAGAATGAGCATCTCTGACACCACAATTGCCCCCCACCTTGGAATGACCAGACTTGGCCAACTGGCTTCTATAGAATGAGCCAAACACCATTTTGGAGTTTTATTTTGCAGCTGCTAGAAACTCAGGGGAAGATGCCAATCCCAACTGAAATCCAAGAAGAAGGAAGAGAAGAAATGAGATCTCGGCTATAAACGGTTCATCATCCATTCCAGAGAGGAGATGCTGGCAGGGGTCACGCAGGTTGACAGAGAGTGAATCCTTCATCCTTAAAGAAATCTGTTGGCTGCCTCATGTTAGGGTGCTGCAAACACAAAACCCTAAACCTTCCATCAGTAGCACCTGGTCTGCTCCTGATGGGCGAGCAGGAATAATTAAAGGTGTCAGAACTTTCTAGAAGAAATCCAGGTGACAAAATTCTCTGGGGTGAATACAAAGGGGAAAAAGCCTAGGAACTTGGTTTCACTTTATGTCTGTCTCCTCGTCTCATGGGGAATATGCAACCCTTTGAGAATTGCTCATCATGGCAAGGATGAGGGTGGGCTGGAAGCTTAGGGAGAAGAAGTGCCTGGATAGGGCCTCTTACCCACAGCCCACCATCTTTCCACATCTCCAAGGCTTGCAACCCCTCAGACAAGACATGGTGTATACAGGCTGTGAGAGGGGAAGGGTGAGGCTAGGCAGGTCATCTTTAAACCAAAACAAATCACTTTATTGCCTGAGAAATATCAACAACCTTAGATAGGCAGATGATACCACCCCAATGGCAGAAAGCCAGGAGGCACTAAAGAGCCTCTTGATGAGGGTGAAAGAAGAGAGTGAAAAAGCTGGCTTGAAACTCAACTTTCAAAAAATGAAGATCATTGCATCTGGTCTCATCACTTCATGGCCAATCAGTTCAGTTGAGTTCAGTCGCTCAGTTGTGTCTGACTATTTGCACCCCCATGGACTGCAGCACGCCAGGCCTCCCTGTCCATCACCAACTCCCAGAGTTTATCCAAACTCATGTCTATTGAGTCGGTGATGCCATCCTGCCATCTCACCCTCTGTCATCCCCTTCTCTTCCTGCCTTCAATCTTCCCCAGGATCAGGGTCTTTTCAAATTAGTCAGTTCTTTGCATCAGGTGGCCAAAGTATTGGAGTTTCAGCTTCAACATCAGTCCTTCCAATGAACACTCAGGACCAATCTCCTTTAGGATGGACTGGTTGGATCTCCTTCCAGTCCAAGGGACTCTCAAGAGTCTACTCCAACACCACAGTTCAAAAGCATCAATTCTTCGACACTCAGCTTTCTTCACCATCCACCTCTCACATCCATACATGACCCCTGGAAAAACCATAGCCTTGACTAGACGGACTTTTGTTGGCAAAATAATGTCTCTGCTTTTTAATATGCTGTCTAGGTTGGTCATAACTTTCCTTCCAAGGAGTAAGCTTCTTTTAATTTCATGGCTGCAGTCACCATCTGCAGTGATTTTGGAGCTCAAAAAAAAAAAGTCAGCCACTGTTTCCACTGTTTCCCCATCTACTTCCCATGAAGTGATGGGACTGGATGCCTTGATCTTAGTTTTCTGAATGTTGAGCTTTAAGCCAACTTTTTCACCCTCCTCTTTCACTTTCATCAAGAGGCTCTTTAGTTCTTCTTCACTTTCTGCCATAAGGATGGTCATCTGTGTATCTGAGATTATTGATATTTCTCCTGGCAATCTTGATTCCAGCTTGTGCTTCTTCCAGCCCAGTGCTTCTCATGATATATATACTCTGCATATAAGTTAAATAAGCAGGGTGACAGTATACAGCCTTGACATACTCCTTTTTCTATTTGGAACCAGTCTGTTGTTCCATGTCCAGTTCTAACTGTTGCTTCCTGACCTGCATACAGATTTCTCAAGAGGCAGGTCAGGTGGTCTGGTACTCCCATCTCTTGAAGAATTTTCCAGTTTGTTGTGATCCACACAGTCAAAGGGTTTGGCATAGTCAATAAAAAAGAAATGGATGTTTTTCTGGAACTCTCTTGTTTTTTTGATGATCCAGCAGATGTTGGCAAAATTTGATCTCTGGTTCCTCTGCCTTTTCTAAATCCAACTTGAACATCTGGAAGTTCACGGTTCATGTGTTGTTGAAGCCTGGCTTGGAGAATTTTGAGCATTACTTTACTAGCGTGTGAGATGAGTGCAATTGTGCAGTAGTTTGAACATTCTTTGGCATTACCTTTCTCTGGGATTGGAATGAAAACTGACCTTTTCCAGTCCTGTGACCACTGCTGAGTTTTGCAAATTTGCATGGCTAACAGATGGGGAAAAGTGAAAACTGTGACAGATTTTATTTTCTTGGGCTTCAAAATTACTGCGGATGGTTACTGCAGCCATGAAATAAAAAACTGCTTGTTTCTTGGAAGGAAAACTATGACAGACCTTGATAGAAGGTTTTAAGAAGCAGAGACATCACTTTGCTGACAAAGGTGTGTATAGTCAAAGCTATGGTTTATCCAGTAACCATGTATGGATGTGAGAGTTGGATGATAAAGAAGTCTGAGTGCTGAAGAACTGATGCTTTTGAACTGTGGTATTGGAGCAGACTCTTGAGAATCCCTTTAACAGCCAGGAGATCAAACCAGTCAATCCTAAAGGAAATCAACTGTGAATATTCATTGGAAGGGCTGATGCTGAAGCTGAAACTCCAATACTTTGGCCACCTGATACAAAGAGCTGACTCACTGAAAAAGACCCTGATGCTGGGAAAGATTGAAGGCAGGAGATAGGAACAACAGAGGACGAGATGGTTGGATAGCATCACTGACTCAATGGACATGACTTGAGTAAACTCCAGGAGATAGTGAAGGACAGGGAAGCCCAGTGTGCTGCAGTCCATGGGGTTGCAAAGAGTCGGATGTGACTTAGTGACTGAACAACAACTTTATGTCTGAAGTTGAAAGCAGCCGGCATCACCAAGCACAGCATGGTTTAGACCTGCCAATTCTTAAACTCTGCAACTATCAGGAGATGAGGAGAGACTCTACTCTCTTGACCTTTAAAGAGACTACTTTCTGTGGATGAGGGAACACTTGATAAGTGGTGAGGGTGACATGCCTGAAGGCATGTTCAAGCTGCCTTTCAAGAGGGCGTGCTCCATGAACTGCAGAATTTTGTCTTCCTGCAGAAAGATTGTATCTACTAAGCAGAAGACACTTCTCAGCAGGTAGGTCCTTCTAGTCCTTCCCCCTCACACTGCTCAGGCTCTTCTCTAAACAGACATTGAACGAAGATTAAATGATATTGGCTTGAAACGGTGCCACATTGGTGGTCCTGAATACCCACCTCTTTCTCTGTCACTCTCCCTCCACCCAGAAGGAAAGGTGTGCGCCCCTTATCACAGAAGGACACAGCATGAAAACAAAGAAGCAAGCAAATAAACACATTTAACAACCAGAAATGGTGGGGGGCTATGCAGGATAAGGCCGTGAGGACATTCTGGCCCCAGAGAGTCTCTCTCCACATGAAGGCACCAGAAGGCAGAGGAAGTCCTACTTCAGCAACACTTGGAAGCCTAGCCTCATCTGATGGTAAATGAGGAAGAGGCTGGAAAGTCTTCAGTCTGGTGTTTTGGAAACATTTCTTAATAGAGCCTCTCCTACTCCGTGCTTTCACTGCCAACGGCTGGGTTCAGTCAGTAGTCAGGGAACTTACATCCTGAAAGTTGCAAGGTTTAGCCAAAAAAATAAGGAGTAAAACCAATAACTGAAGGCGAAGAGTCCAGCCAACTCCTTAAGTATTTTCACCATTATCAGTCAAGCAACTGATGCAACATTGAACAGGAGAGTATATGGAGCACACAGAATAACATCAGTACACAAATCCCAAACCAACACTTGGAACATGCCTCACGTGTACACAGAGTGATAAAGATGCAGTATTTTTTCTTTTTTAAATTTGAGGTGTAGTTGATGTACAACTGAGAGTTGGACTATAAAGAAAGCTGAGCACCAAAGAATTAATGCTTTTGAACTCTGGTGTTGGAGAAGACTCTTGAGAGTCCCTTGGACTGCAAGGAGATCCAACCAATCCATTCTAAAGGAGATCAGCCCTGGGATTTCTTTGGAAGGAATGATGCTAAAGCTGAAACTCCAGTACTTTGGCCACGTCATGTGAAGAGTTGACTCATTGGAAAAGACACTGATGCTGGGAGGGATTGGGGGCAGGAGGAGAAGGGGACAACAGAGGATGAGATGGCTGGATGGCATCGCCGACTTGATGGACATGAGTTTGAGTGAACTCCGGGAGTTGGTGATGGACAGGGAGGCCTGGTATGCTGCAGTTCATGGGATTGCAAAGAGACAGACATGACTGAGTGAACTGACTGACTGATGTACAATATGAAAAGTTTCACGTGTACAACATAATGACTCACAATTTGTTAAAGTTATATTCCATTTGTAATTTTTATAAAATTTTAGCTGTAAAAAATAGAGCCCCTTTTGTTTCATTTTTGAGACCTATCATGAACCATAGGAGTTGGAAGTTAAGGAGATTGGGGTCTTGCCAGGTGAGCCCTCCTGGATGACACTTTGTAGTGGAACTCGTTTGTAGCACATTATTAATAACTTTAAACTGTAAGCTATTCCAACTGTTTTTCTTAAAGTCCTCAAAGTTATCTAGAAAGTTTTTCTCAAGAAGAAACTGTGTTTAGTAAAAATTTTTAAAAGAAAATATTTTCAAATTTTATTAAAATGTTTCATATATTGCAGATATCAAAGTAGAAAAACATATTTTTTAAAAAGAAAAAAAAAATAGGTGGAATTACAGAAGACCCATAGCTCAGTTGGTAAAGAATCTGCCTGCAGTTCAGGAGACCCCAGTTCGATTCCTGGGTTGGAAAGGTCTGCTGGAGAAGGGATAGGCTACCCACTCCAGTATTCTTGGGCTTCCCTGGTGGCTCAGCTGGTAAAGAATCTGCCTGCAATGTGGGAGACCTGAGTTCTGGTCCCTAGATTGGGAAGACCCCCTGGAGAAGGGAAAGGCTACCCACTCCAGTATTCTGGCCTGGAGAATTCCATGGACTGTATAGTCCATGGGGTCGCAAAGAGTCAGACCCAACTAAGCAACTTTCACTTCCAGAAAACTTGAGCTTTGGAAGAGCACAATTTGAGCACATTTCTAGATGAGGAAAAAGTATCTTAGGGACCTTATTTATAAAAGGTCATCGATTTATTAAATAAAAGTGAAACAAGCAGGAAAAATCAAATCCTATCTAGTGTGTTGGGATTTTTTTCCAAGAGACATTGTATGTGGATCCTGGCCTCAGGAAGCTCTTTAGGGAGGGAAAGATGTGTATGGAGACATAATACAAGCTACATGGTGATATCAACCATGAGAGAAGCAAATAAGATGCTCTGAAGACTTGTACTGGAGAGGATTTTCATTCCACCCTGGAGATTCTCAAGGTGACCCTTAAACAGGGTCTGATATCTTGAGACTGTTGAGGGTATAGGGAAGTTTGGAAGCCAGGTGGAGGAGATCCAGCAGAAGAATCAAGGAACAGAAACTCAGACTGTGTACAGCCTTCAGGAAGCAGTTGGAACTTACATAGCATACACAGGAATTCTCAGGAGGTGAGAAAGTTGGGTCTAAGTAATAGTCAAATCTGCTGTGTGTGCTCAGTTGTGTCCAACTCTTTGTGATCCCATAACCTGCCAGGCTCCTCTGTCCATGGGATTTTCCAGGCAAGAATACTGGAGTGGGCTGCCATTCTCTTCTCCAGGGGACCTTCCTGACCCAGGGATTTAACCTGCATCTTTTGAGTCTCCCGCATTGGCGGGCAGGTTCTTCATCACTAGTGCCATCGAGGAATATATTAGACTTACTAAGAATGTCAGTGCAGCCACCAGAGAGCTTGAAATAGCAGGCGAGCCCTTCTGAGCACCAGAGGCTAGGGCTGCCTAGTGGCTGTTGGCCTGAAGTCCTTTCAGGGAGAGCAAAGGAGGTGGCTCCTTCTTGGGTCATTGGCCAGTCTGGCTTGGAACTGAACAGGGTTACAGGGATGAAGATGACAGCGAGAGAACCATGTCAGCTGCAGCAGAGAAAAGAGTTCTTTCTCAGAGGGTTGACCAGATGCTCCAGGAAAAGGGATGGGGTCCCTGAGATATGACTATGCGAGCAGCTCAGCCTCTTCCAAGGCTGGGAAGAGGCGAACTGGCAAACCAGCCAATGTGGCATCACCCGACCCTGGACCTCAGTGTCACCTCCAGGTTCGGTGCCATGGACATCTGCTCACACCTGTGAGATCCACTTCATTCCTCATAGCACGTGAGCACACCAAACACTTCCCTCTACGGCCAGGTCAAGTCTTTTGTGCTCCTGCCCTTTCTTTCCCAGGAGCATCTCTGTGGTCTCTCAAGTATTTGCCCTGTGATTATTGAAGAATTACTTTACATTCAGTCTCCTGGGAACACAGAGGAAAAAATCACGCTTGAAATTCTGTTGTCTGAACTTAAGTTAGAATCATTGAAAACCTAAATGTCTTAAAACGCAACCAGCATCACCTCTATTTGGTCCTTGTGATGTGGAGCAAATAGCTTTATCTAAACCCCATATCTGACATCCTTACACACCGTTATTTGTTTCTATTTATTATTAAAATATTTCCCTGCTGTGTCATATGGAACAGCTTTCGAAGATTCCTGTGAGCCACAGCTGGGAAATTCCTTCTTTGAAGTGCCCCATTTATTCATCTTTTGTCAGTGGCAGGCTCTTTATGCTCAGACATTTTATACTTTTCACAGTTATTTCAGAATCTATTTCATTTGACGGAGAGTCCATTTATCATTCTGCACACACTCCCATTTCTCATTTTCCTCATTTCTCTCACTTTGGCATTCTGTTAAGTTCATCAGAGCATTTTTTTTTTTTTCTTTTTTCCTTTCCTTTTAAGCTGAACTGTGAAGTCTAGAAAGATACTGAAAGCCCACTGCCTTGGAAGAATCATACCTCCAGTTTTTACTTGGACTCCCATCTTCACCTAGAGATTATAAAAGTTGGAGACTGTAACTCATGAATCTGCCTAATAAGATCAACAGCTCTCAGACATAAATCTGAAAGTGGGTGGTTCATTGGAGAATATCAGCTTGACTCCACTTAGAATCAAAAAGAGCTTTTGTCCATCTGGTTGCTAAATCTTGTTCTCCCAAGGTTTCTCAGTGGACCAGTTCTGCACATGGGCAGAATTTATATCAATTTGCCTAGGTGCAAAAGGAAACAAGGAGATGATCCTGTGGTTCTGAGATCGTTTCAATTTCAGCAGCATGTTCCCTTGAAGCTGATATACAAAAGGGCTTTTCCCCTACCTAGACTAATTTTGGCTGAGTGTTATTACTTTCATTTGACTTAATCAAGAAAAAAGGCAGTTTGTCATGATGGAAATCCAGATAGTTGATATCTTGGAACCTTCTCTTGGTATGATAATGTAATGTAACTCAGCAAAAATTGCTTGCCTGCTCACTGACTTAGGCTACTAGCAATGCAAACGACGCCAAAGTTGTATAAATCTTAGGAAGTAATGTATGGATGTGAGAGTTGGACTGTGAAGAAGGCTGAGCGCCGAAGAATTGATGCTTTTGAACTGTGGTGTTGGAGAAGACTCTTGAGAGTCCCTTGGATTGCAAGGAGATCCAACCAGTCCATTCTGAAGGAGATCAGCCCTGGGTGTTCTTTGGAAGGAATGATGCTAAAGCTGAAACTCCAGTACTTTGGCCACCTCATGCGAAGAGTTGACTCATTGGAAAAGACTCTGATGCTGGGAGGGATTGGGGGCAGGAGGAGAAGGGGACGACAGAGGATGAGATGTCTGGATGGCATCACTGACTCGATGGACGTGAGTCTGAGTGAACTCCGGGAGTGGGTGATGGACAGGGAGGCCTGGTGTGCTGCGATTCATGGGGTCACAAAGAGTCAGACGCGACTGAGTGAACTGAACTGAATGTCCTCATTGTGGTGTGTGCATATCAGAACTCTTTTGGGCCTTTTCATTTTGGAAATCTTGTAAGAGACTCATTGGCAAGAAAGGAAGAAGGGAAGAAAGGAAGGAGGGGAGGAAGGAAGAGGGAGAGGAAGCAAGGAAGGAAGGAAAGAAGGAAAAAAGGAAGGAAGAGAGGGAAAAGCACACCCAGAAAAGGAGACTTTATACAATGACTTGAAATATAGAACCTGAAAACTGAGTGATTTCTGTGGATTGCTGCCTTCACATATTTGTATATTTTAAACATAAAAATTCATTCTCCAAAGTGTTTTTCTGATTGTTGACATTATACTCTTATTTATAAGTTAAGTCAGAAAAGAACATAAAGGAAAAATAGCAACCGATCTTAATCCCTTTACAGTATTTTTGTAAAAATGGAATTACACTGCATATACAGGTCTTTTGACTAATCCCAACTATTTTTACCTTGTACAAATAAAGTACATGGTTACTATCCAATGAAAGTATTGTAGCCACATAGACTACAGGAATCGAAATTTCCCCGTATTCTGGTATCCCTAACACAAGCACTGCTCGAAAATTTTGGGATCGCTTCCTGAAGTCTTATGATATATCGATTTGTCAATTCCTTTGATGTTCATTTCCCTACACTGGAAGCTCTGTGAAGGTAGGGTTTTATTTGGTTGTCCTCTTCAAACCTCAGTGTGTATCTGTTAGTCCCAAGCTCCTAATTCCTCCCCCAACTCTTTTTCCTCTTTAGTAACCATAAGTTTTTTTTCTGTGAGTTTATTTCTGTTTTGTAAATATGTTCATTTGTACTTTTTTTTTTTTTAGATTCCACATACAAGTGGTATGCGTCCTGCAGTCCATGAGGCCCCAGAGAGTTGGACATAATTTAGTGGCTGAACAACAATATAAATGATATCATACGATATTTCTCTTTCTCTGTATGATAATCGTCAGGTCCCTCCATGTTGCTGCAAATGGCGTTGTTTTATTCTCTCTTATGGCTAAGTCATATTCCATTGTACATATATTCCAATATATGTAGCACGTCTTTATCCATTCATCTGCCAGTGGATGTTTAGTTTGCTTCCAGGTCTTTCTATTGTAAATACTGCTGCTGTGAACACTGGGGTGCATGTATCTTTTTGAATAAGAGTTTGATCTGGATATATGCCCAGGAGTGGCACTGGTGGGTCAGATGGTAACTCTACTTTTAGTTTTTTAAGGAACCTCCCTATGTTCTCCACAGTGCTGCACCAACTTACATCCCCGCCAACGGTGTAGGAGGGTTCTCTTTTTTCCACACCCTCTCCAGCATGTGTTATTTGTAGACTTTCTAATGATGGCCATTCTGACCGGTATGAGATGGTACCTTATTGTAGTTTTAATTTACATTGCTTCATCGGTCTTAAATATGCTCCATTGCATATTAGAAAGCAAACATATCACTTTTCCAACAAAAGTCCATCTAGTTAAAGCTATGGTTTTTTCCAGTAGTCATGCACCAGTGTGAGAGTTGGACCATAAAGAAGACTGAGTGCTGAAGAATTGATGCTTTTGAGTTGTGGTGCTGGAGAAGACTCTTGAGAGTCCCTTGAATTGCAAGGAGATGAAACCAGTCAATCCTAAAAAAAAAATCAACCCTGAATATTCATTAGAAGGACTGATGCTGAAGCTGAAGCTCTAATACTTTAGCCACCTGATGCGAAGAGCCAACTCATTGGAAAAGACCCTAATTCTGGGGAAATTGAAGGCAAAAAGAGAAAGGGGTGGCAGAGGATGAGATGGTTGTATAGAATCACTGACTCAATGGATATGAGTTTGAGCAAATTCTGGGAGATAGTGAAAGTCAGGGACATGCTGCAGTCCATGGGGTGACAAAGAGTCGGACACAACTTAGTGACTGAATATCTATTGATCTTAAATTTAGTAGAAGCTTCCCTAGAAATGCTTTCCCTAGAGATACTTTCCAAATTTTCTTGATTTGTTAGAAAATAGATATATATTTGAATAGGATAGAGCATGCCTATAGGATTCAAGAATGAGAGTATTTATATCAGGTGGCAGGATGGAAGCAGCAACTAGACCTAAATGCAGGAATTAAAATCCTTTTAGAACTCAGTGGGAAATTACCTTTTTATCTTTAGAGTAGGGAAAGTAATCCATTTAGTCTGTACATGGAATGAGTTAGAATTTGAAAGCTTGGTATGCTGGCTAAGCTTCCCTCAGTAGTACTCTGTAATTATGAAAGTCTGAATTTTTAATTGGTGTGAAGATGAAACCCTGACTCCCAACCGTCACTAAAAAGAGTTTTGCTCTTATGATCTGGGTCGGTATTTGGAAAGAAAATTAAATGGTCAGGCTGTGTTCCCTGGAGTTAGCATCAGAGTTGTAGATAACCCTTGAGTTATGTGAGTTACTGAGCATTTTAATCACCTGCTAAAGGACTTAAAAAATTCTGACCTCCACCAAATACTTTTCCTTAGACCAAAAGCCTTAACAATTCCCTTACTCCTATCAATACTGTAAGCCTATTGCCATTCCTCCCTAGAAATACTCTAATTTCTCTTTTCTAACCCAGAACTTCCCAAAATGACAGGTCGATCAAAAGAATATCTGAATAGAAAGCCAGTCATCTATCAAAGGAGACTCAACCGAAACCAAGAAGAAATGATCCGTCTCATTTCAGAGGCAGTCAGATCTGGAGACAGTCTTAACACTGGTATTTGAGCTATTTGGGCAATTCCCATTCTTATCTTCAGCCTCTGCAGTCAGGTTGGAGGTCTGCTTGGTGCACGCAGCATCTACCGTCCACACCAAAGGAAGCCCCGTTCTTTGTGGTGCTTTGAGAAGAAAGCCATCATCTTGACACGCTATTTGTTACAATGAAAAGCCTTCGTACAACCATCTGTTTCTTATAAATGTGTTTATTTGTTCATCCCGGAGGAGCAGGGTCTTGGTTAAATGGTCCCCAGTCACACAAGGAGAGTTGTGATTAACATCAGGATCCTCAAGGGCTGATAATGAAAGTCATGCTGTTCCGTTTCTTCACTGTATAAATCAAGACACGTTCATCTCACTAAATGTTTGTTCAATGACTCATGTCCCTGTATTCAACGTCTTCGATTTTTTTTCCAGTCTCCTAAAGGTCCAAAGATGAAAATGCGAATATTTTTTAACATAGTCTGTTAAAAAATACCCAATTTAAAAGTGAAGCTTAAAAACATATACTGAAGGCCAGGACACAAGGGCATGGTGTTCTCAAACATTGTCTTGGGGACAGTGAGTGGGTTTGGCATTTGAGGAAATTAATCTAGTGATATCAACAAAAAATTACACATTCTTTGACACAGGTTTCTACTTATGCACATTCAGTCTACAGAAATAAGAGACTTAGGACTGAAAATTTAACAGGGTGGTATGGAGGAGGGGCAAGTAATTTTTTCCAAAGATTAAAACTAAGTTGAGATAAAAAGACTAAGTAGTCCCATTTTCTCAGTTTAATGTTGGCATTTCCCTAGAGACATCAGTGCTTTCAGTATTGGGGTCTGGGGTTGGGTGGTGGGGAGGAAGCAGAGCTTTGACTCAAATGTAAAATTCAAGTTTTAAATGAGACTGAATTTTCTGGATGCAAATGAGCCTATTTTATCAAAGAAAAGCTACCAAATTCTGATGGGTTTATGGAAAGTGGGATTTGATAGAGCATAGTTGGAATCAGTTATAGGAAAAATAAAATTCTTTCATGTTTATATCTTGACAATTGATATATCACATTTATGATTATTATATTGAAATGTACATACATATTTTGGGGAATAAAATATTTTTTATTTATATATTTTAGTCATTTCCATGGCTGCAGGGCATTGGTAATTTTTTTTTTAACTTTTAAAAATTAAGCAAAAAAAGATATACTAAATTTGGACAAACACAAAATTAATCAGGAATATGGAGAACATGAATATAAAAATCAGAATGAGCTGGAAAAGAGGCACAAAATACTGCTTCGTTAGTTTGGGGTGTTTACTTATAAATGATTTAAGTAAATGTTTATGGAGTATTTGCTATGTGCCACAAACTCGTCAGACGTTTTCACATTTATCTCATTTAATACATCTGGTGCCATCAGTGGCGTTACTTGATTCCACAGCTCTTTGTAGACAGTTTTCAGTGATTGCAAAGAAGAGAATTTGGAACATGTGATATCCTGAAATTTTAAAACTGATTTCTGTGAATTTCTAGAACAGAGTTCAAAAAATATATATATGGACAGGAAGGAGAAAGAATAAGTCAAAGAAAATTGGGAGCTGAGAAATGAAGGTTGGTAAAGCCTGAAGACTCATTTTTAAAATATTAACATATTTTTAATAAAATCTCTGAACAGGGCTGCTTGCAACATATTGCCAATAGTCAGTTATATCACTTGAAGATTATCCAAATTCTTTTCCAACTTTTCTTCTTCCTGTCCTTGAATGCTCACCTCAAAGTGAGGTTCTTTCCCTTAAAATAACAAGCAAAAAATGACTAAGCAGTCATGATCATACAGTTGAATTGACATGGGCTCATTAATAAATATTCTATTTTAGGACATGAACATTCTTGTTTGTCCCCAGTATCAAGGCTCTATAAGGCCAAGTCTGCTTGAATCACCAACTGGCTTTGTTTATCCAGGGGTCCAGTTTTAACATTCTGGGCAACAATGGAACATAACTCAGGTCATGGAGTTACCGAATCTGATGAGACAGACCAGACTGGAGGCTGAGAATGCTCTGCTCTCGTCTCACCTTGGCCAAGGACTCCCTGCAATGAGAATCCTTTTTCTCTACCCTGGTCATCAGGTCTACCCTTCCCCCAATGGCTTGGGGAACCCAAGTATGTGTTACCCGGATATTTTCAAGCTCCAGCTTTCTCTTGTCACCCTTTAGTTAAATCAGTCGTCCCCAACCTTTTTGGTACCAGGGACCAGTTTCCTGAAAGAAAGTTTTTCCGTGGACCAGATGGGGCCGGGGAAGGTTTCTGGATGATTCAGACACATTACATTTCTTGTGCACTTTATTTCTACTATTATTATCAGTTCCACCTCAGATCATTAGGCATTAGATCCCAGAGATTGGGAACTCCTGCTTTAAATGCTAAAACATTTGAATATTTATTTCTTGGTCTATGGGGGCTTCCCAAGTGGTGCTAGTGGTAAAGAATTCACTTGCCAACACAGGAGAAGTAAGAGATGTGGGTTCCATCCCTGGATTGAAAAGATGCCCTGGAGGACGAAATGGCAACCCACTCCAGTATTCTTGCCTGGAGAATCCCATGGACAGAGGAGCCTGGCAGGCTTCAGTCCATAGTACTGCGAAGAGTCATGCATGACTGAAATGACTTTGCATGCAAGCACACATGACCTGGTATATGTCAGTGTTTCCCCAGAATCTCTAGAATTAGGATGGGGGTGGAGGTTGTCATATTTTCAAATCCACTTCCTGAATCCCTGATCCTCTGAATTCCCAGTTGCCATTCTTCAATCCCAGCCCCTACTCTGGGCCCCATGTCTGCATAGATCTAACCCCCACTATTCTGCAGAGCCCCGCACTCATGGGGCTACTGTGTGAGTGAATGTGGGAGAGCTTTGACGACGTTTCGAGGGTGCATTGTGAAATTCAATTACGTTACAGAAAAGGAAACAATTTCCAGTTGAATGCCAGACACAATAGTTCTGTAAATGCAGTGGCTTTAACTTGTAATGACTTTATATAAATTAACTTATAGTGGCTTTATAATGTAGTGGCTTTAACATATTTAACTTACATGCAGAGTACATCGTGTGAAATACCAGCTGGATGAAGCACAAGCTGGAATCAATATTGCCGGGAGAAATATCAATAGCTTCAGATATGCAGATGACACCACTCTTATGGCAGAAATTGAGAAGAACTAAAGAACCTCTTGATGAAAATGAAAGAGGAGAATGAAAAAGCTGGCTTAAAACTCAACATTCAAAAAACAAAGATCATGGCATCCAGTCCAATCACTTCATGGCAAATAGATGGGGAAACAATGGAAACAGTGAGACTTTATTTTCTTGGGCTCCAAAATCACTGCATATGGTGACTGCAGCCATGAAATTAAAAGACACTTGCTCCTTGGAAGAAAAGCTATGACCAACCTAGACAGCATATTAAAAAGCAGAGACATTATTTTGCAGACAAAGGTCTGTCTAGTCAAAGCTATGGTTTTTCCAGTAGTCATATATGAATGTGAGAGTTGGACCATAAAGAAAGCTGAGCACTGAAGAATTGATGCTTTTGACCTGTAATGTTGGAGAAGACTCTTGAGAGTCCCTTGGACTGCAAGGAGATCCAACCAGTCCATCCTAAAGGAAATCAGTCCTGAATATTCATTGGAGGGACTGATGCTGAAGCTGAAGCTCCTATACTTTGGCCACCTGATGCAAAGAACTGACACACTGAAAAAGACCCCGATGCTGGTAAAGATTGAAGGCAGAAGGAGAAGGGGGTGACAGAGGATGAGATGTTTGGATGGCATCATGGCCTCAATGGACAAGAGTTTGAGTAAGCTCCGGGAGTTGGTGATGGACATGGAGGCCTGGCGTGCTGCAGTCCATGGGGTCACAAAGAGTCGGACATGACTGACTGACTGAACTGAACTGAAATGTAGTGACTACTTACAAGAACAGGGACACTCTTACTGGCTGTTTCCCTCTATGGAGCCTTCTGCTGTGGTCTTTCTATGCCTGTGGTTCTCAGTCTTGACTCTGTTAGAATCACCTGCAGATCTCTGCTAAGTCCCCATGCCCAGGCTTTACTCCGGAACAAGTGAAATAAGATTCTCGAGATGAGATGGCATTGAAGGCTCCTGAATTGGTTCTGGCACTCAGCAAAGTGTGAAGACCACTGCTCTAGATAGTCAAAATTATAATTAATTATCATAATTAATAATTCCCTCTCACCTGTTCTCAGACCCTGGGGTCTTCTCTCTCAGGGTTCCCCAAGGAAACCATAAATGTCTCTCATTTCATTAGGAGCTGCTGCTAAGTCATTTCAGTTGTGTCCAACTCTGTGCGACCCCATAGATGGCAGCCCACCGGGCTCCCCCGTCCCTGGGATTCTCCAGGTAAGAACACTGGAGTGGGTTGTTATTTCCTTCTCCAATGTGTGAAAGTGAAAATTGAAAGTGAAGTCGCTCAGTCGTGACTGACTCCTAGTGACCCCATGGACTGCAGCCCACCAGGCTCCTCCGTCCATGGGATTTTCTAGGCAAGGAGTGGGGTGCCATTGCCTTCTCTGTCATTAGAAGCAATTCAGGTATTTTATCTGTAGATCTATGTATGCTTGTACATGGGCATATATATATATGTGTGTAAGTGTGTATATGTAAGTATGTATGTAAATATGTGTATGTGTGTAAGTATGTGTGTCTGTATTATGTATGTGTATGTAAGCATGTATGTGTGTAAGCACATAACCACACATGTATGTATGTATGCATGTATGTATGCATGTGTTCGTGTGTGCAGGTGTGTGTGTAAGTACATGTGTGTGAGTGTGTATGCATGTGTGCATGTTTGTGTGTGTACATGTGTATGGACATCCATACTCTTGTATATTGACTCATCCACGCTGTGCCCAAGTCCTTTTTTCTCCATAGGATGTCTCCACAAGCGGTTGAAATGAAAGAGCCCTTTTCCCCGAAGACAAGTTACGTCACCGGCTGAGAAAGCAGGCCCATATGCAGTTGGTTTTTGTTTAAATGGTATTTTTTTCCTTAGCAGTGTACATAGAAACAGTTTTCTGAGTCCCTAGAAAACAAAGGACTTTGCACACCTAGAGACTCCTCCTGCGTTTACGGTGCCAACTCCCCTTCCCTGGTGACTAGAACTTCCTTCTGCCCAAGTGCCGTACTCTCAGAGAAAGCTGCTCTCACCCCAGACTCACAAAACCAGACCCTCCAACGGGAGACCCAGGCGCGCCTGCCTTGGTGTCTGGGGCTGGATCCAATGAACTGTTAAGTCTTTTTGATCTTTAACTCCTAAGAGCCTGATTTCTCACACGTGGGAGGAGAACCCGGTGCAAGGTGACCCACGGGTGTGAACCTGACTCACCGCTGCTCCCCACATCTGTTCTCTTTGCAGTGGTGCTATTTGGCGTTTTAATGGACACTTTTATTGAGAATCTGAAGAGAACAGATGCCAGTGAGCAAGTATGCTTTTTTATAGCCTCATCTCTCCAGGCTTGCCCCATCACCCAAGATCTGGCCTTTCCAGAACAAGCAATATCTTCAGCCTTGATACCCAGGTGCTCTGGAGGTCTCATAAAGATGCTGGAGAGCGGCCGCATTTGTAATTTTGGAAGGCTCATCACTAAAGTGGTTAGGAGCCTTAGTCACTGGGACCCCCTGTGCCTTCCACGTTGGCAATATAAGTGGTCCTCTAAAATCTCAGAAGGAATGCCTATGTCTCTTTTTTATAAACCACCAATTCTCTGCTCTGGAGGACCAAAATAGCATTGCCTTCGTCAACCCTTTCATGTGTCACTAATAATTATGTTTGCATGTCAATATGTGTGATCATTTACTTTCTAAAAATATATTTGAGCAGATTGGAGGTTCTTCCCATATTAAGAAATCTGTCTGTCACTTGGATTCCAATATGCTTCCCTGGGCCTGACAGAAAGGCATGGACTCACAGAGTACACAGGAGTCCTGCACGACTCGCAGTGTGCCCATGGTAATGGGTCACACATGACATCCATCAAGTGTGGGGGAGGAAGGTTGGAGCTGTTGGGATAATTAATGGGGTAATCGGCAGTTAAGTTCAAGAAGACTTCAGTGGAAATTACATGAGTGATCACCTTCTCTCCACTGCAAGCTGTTTCCTTTGCTTGGGTTAGAATTTCTGTGCCTAGGAAATCGTGTGTTTTGTCTTCTCAGTTTAATAGTCATTTATCCACCATCCTTTCAGATGTTTATTGACTTTTTTGTGGGGCTTGGGCATGGCTCTAAAATAAAACCACTGATGAGATTCTCCCAGGGTTTAATGGATAATCAGGTCAGTTTTCTCTGATCAGAATGGTACAGCCAATAGGAAAGGGCTTTGCCCATTTTGGATATAAATATTTGTTGATGGAATAACTAAATGAAATCACCTATGACATATATAATATATAAAAAGTAGCAGGAGGAGTTGACTGTTTTCTGAAGGCAGTATATTCTTTTTTCCTTTTCATCTTGCCTGCCTCCTCCCCTAACTCCTTGGGTCAGTTTTCTTACATTTCTTCTGTTCTCAGAGAAGAAAGAGAGGTGTTTTGATGAACTGCTAGGCAACATGGCAAAGGCAAGTCTCTGCAGTCAACCTGGGAGAAGCTGCTTTGGCATTGCAGGTGGGAGTGACCCCAGCCCAGCCTTGTGTGGGTGTAGGTCATTCAGGTCGCCTGTGGGTTCCTGCGTGCCAGAGCATCCCAGCCGACGCAGTGGCCGTTCTTGCAAAGCCCAGTGTTGGTCTCCTGTGTATCGCAGATTCTCCTCCTTGACTTCTCTGAGGCTGGAAGGCTTTCGAACCTTCCCTCTTTAATCTCATCGCCGCTGCTTTCAGGAGCCTCACTCCCTTCTCTGACTTGTCCCAGGCCCCACGCTGGTTTCTCTCTCCTTGCCCTGAAAAGTCCCCACGGTTGTGTCCTCCGCCTTCTGTGGTGCCTCTGCTTTTTCTCTCAGAAGCCCCATGGCTCTTTCCTCACCTCATTCTTTATCTTGGTGCCTAAGATGCCTAAACTAGTACCAACAGCTCTTCTGTCCTGGAGTCTGTCTGCCATGTCCAGATGGACACTTTTGGAAGATTCACTGTGATTTTACTTTTATTTTTTCTCTCTCTTTTTTTAAATTATAACAACAACAACAACAACAAAAACACTTAATTTTGTATCAGGGTACAGCCAATTAACAATGTTTTGGTAGTTCAGGTGAACAGCAAAGAGGTGCAGCCATGGATATACATGTATCCATTCTCCTCCAAACTCCCCTCCCATCCAGGCTGCCATGTAACATTGAGCAATGTTCCCTGTGTGCAGTTGGTTATCTAGTTTAAACATAGCAGTGTGCACATGTCCATCCCAATCTCCCTAACTATCCCTTCCTCCCGTCCTTCCCCCCAGCAACTGTAAGTTCATTCTCTAAGTCTCTCACTGTGATTTTAAAACCAATGCACCATGATCGGAGGTGACCACCTGCCACAGCAGCGGTTTGGCTGAGCACCTCACCCAGGTTCTATTGGGGAAGCTGAGGCACTAGGGTGGGAGAAGGGGTTCATTACGGGGATTTGACTTCAACACATGGTGAAAGCTGGGTGAGCAGTTTGCAGAGTTGCTTCTGTCTCTCATGTTGGAGCTTGAACTCAGTAGCAAGCAGCTGGGAAGGAAGGATGGATGGGAAGTATGAGAAAGAGAAGGCAGCCATGTGGCTGACATGTGGGAGCCCTGTGCTTTGGAGCTAGGCACACAGCTGCCTAGCACTTGGAGAAGTGACCATGTGCATTCAGCTGACAGAAGCTCCTGAAGCAGCTGGTCATATACGTGGAAGCTGTATCAGATCTCACTTAGGACTCTCTTGTGGCATCTTCTGGGAGGAGAATTCTGAGACACGGAGTTCTAGCTTAGTCTTGTTGACAAAGTGCAAACACCCCCACCAAGGGCTCTTACCATTTCTTCCGTATCGTTTCACACACTTCTACCAAGTTGACTTTTTGGAATGTTGAGTTTTTATTTAACCACCATGCTATCTAAAAGGGCTTCCCTGTGGCTCAGATGGTAAAGAAACTGCCTGCAATGCAGGAGACCTGGGTTTGATTCCTGGCTTGAGAAGATCCCCTGGAGAAAGGAATGACTACCAACTCCATTATTCTTGTCTGGAGAATTCTATGGACAGAGGAGTCTGTGGGCTACAGTCCATGGTGTTGCAAAGAGTCAGACATGCTGAACTGACTTAACAGGCACACTATTTAAAAACTTCCAAAGGTGTGGCACTGCCCAGAGTGGTGTTTCCCTTTTAAGGGTTTTTAAGTGTTCTGGGGTAGGATCACTGAGGGCGGAGGGTTTACTCAGCAGAGTCAGCTCTGGGTCCTCACCCCAGCTTCAACCAGAAAGTTTGCCTTTACCGGCTGTAAGTATTGCACTCCCCAGCAAAATTGCATTCATAGAGAACCTACCTGTTGACTTTAAAGAAAAAGAAAAAAGAGAGAGAGGGGAGAGAGAAGAAAAGAAGGAAGGAAAGAAGAAAGGGAGAAAGAAACTGCTGAAAAGCCTAGAGGTTCAAATCCTAATCCTCCAACTATAATACAGTTCTCCTTATTTATCCATCTTTATCTCCTGCTACTAACCTCAATGGGAACCACCTTCTTTAATGTGATACTGGGTCCCTTAGCCATCTCTCATATGGCTAAGGGACCCAGTATTACATATCCAGTATCCATATCCATATGGATACCCAGTATCCATATCAAACATATGGATACCAAGGGAGGAAGGGGTGTGTGGGATGGATTGGGAGATTGGGGTTGAGAAACAGACTATTATGTATAAAATAGATAACCAATGAGAACCTACTGTATAGCACAGGGAACTCTACTCAATAATCTGTGATGACGTAAATGGGAAGGAAATGTATCGTTGATTGATTTTGTTGTACAGCAAAACCTACCACAACATTGTAAAGCAACTATACACCAATGAAAAAGAAAAGAAAAAAACATTTGTTTTTCAAAAAAGAAAAAGACTGTATTCATTGCCAATTTTATGCCCTGAAAGTGTGAAAGTGTTAGTTGCTCAGTTATGTCCAACTCTTTGCAACCCCTTGTACTATAACCTGCCAGGCTCCTCTGTCCATGGGATTTCCCAGGTAAGAATACTGGAGTGGGTTGCCATTTCCTTCTCCAGGGAATCTTCCTGACCCAGGGGTCGAACCCATGTCTCCTGCATTGTGGGCAGATTCTTTACCATCTGAGCCACAGGGAAGCCTTGACTCCATCCCCTTTTTTATTGGAATCACTCAAATCTCTTGGTTTTTCTTTCAGCAACTATAGACAAATGACATCTCTGAATCAAGACAGAGATGTGCAGACTTGTCTTCTAGAAAAAAGGAGTGAATGATGGTGGGGGTGCCATTTTACTTAAACACTCTCATAGGCACTGTGCATCAGTATATAATTTTGTTTTAAGTATTTTGTGTAAATGACTATAAATATGTCATCAAACTAGGTAAAGATAAATGTATATTTAAAAAAAAACATTTAGAAGAAAATAGTAATGTTTGCAACATCTATGAAGTGCCTCCTACATACTAGGTCTCATCATTTTCCTCTCATTTAATTTTCTAAGCAACCGTAAGATGTAGGAGTCATGGGCCTCAGACAACCAGTTTATTGAGGACTCTAAGCTCTTTGTGGGACAAGCATGAAACAGTTTTATTTTTCCCTAATAACCTCCCCAACCACAATCTCTATTCTAGGCAGTAAGGATGCTTAATGACATCTCAGCTAGACTCCATGTCTTTTCAGCCCCTTTTGGTTTTTTGCAGTGTCTCATTTAAGTTCTGTAGAATCAGTCCTGTTTATTTAAAGCCTTCAATCTAATGCCTGCTAAGCCCTGTCTTTGCCTCCTGCCTGGGTGGGCTAAACCTGTGGGTTGCAGGGGCTTCAGAAGGAAAAGGGATGGGCTGGGTGGTCTGTGCTCATATGGCTTCCCTTCCTTCTCTTTCCCCTGCCTGCCTCCTTCCTCTCCAGTTGTGGTTGGAAGAAAAGAAAGAAAAAAGAAATCTTTTTTTACTGAACACTCTTAATGAGGTCATAGTCCCTCTTTTGGAGAATTATATATGCTGCTTTAACTCATTTCTTTGGACTCTACATTTATGAATGATGGCTCCAACGTGCCTATTTGACAAGGAACTCATCCCAGGAAATTCTTTTATGTATTTATGGTTCCTTCTAAGATCTTGCTTTTAATTGAGAAAAAGGGGGATGTGGTGAGCTGTTGGCATTTACTAACCTTTATAACAGCATACCACTGGGTCAGTGATGGAGTTTACAGAGTCATTGAACAAATATTCATTACACATCTAAATATATATATGTATGGTATTATATATAAATTGTATTATATATATATATATATATATATATATATATATATATAGTATATCAGCGATCCCTAATCTTTCTGGCACTAGGGACAATTTTTCCATGGACTGGGAGGGGATGGTTTCAGGATGACTCAAGAATATATTTATTGTGCCCTTTATTTCTATTTTTATTACATCAGCTCCACCTCAGATAATCAGGTATGAGATCTCAGAAGTTGGGGACCCCTGATATATACTGTTCTGCTCTCAGGTATTAATGATGCCAAAATAAAAACCTTACATGTATGCAGAGAGGTAGAAAATTTAAAAAGCCCACTGCTCGGATTTCAAATTGGAGAAGTCAATGGGCACCCCACTCCAGTACTCTTACCTGGAAAATCCCATGGACGGAGGAGCCTGGTAGGCTGCAGTCCATGGGGTCTCGAAGAGTCGGACACGACTGAGCGACTTCACTTCCACTTTTCACTTTCATGCATTGGAGAAGGAAATGGCAACCCACTCCAGTGTTCTTGCCTGGAGAATCCCAGGGATGGGGAAGCCTGGTGGGCTGCCATCTATGGGTCGCACAGAGTCCGATACGACTGAAGTGACTTAACAGCAGCAGCAGCTTTCAAACATTCAAAAAAAGGGTAGCTTTTTGTTTTCCCTAACTGATAGGCTTTCCTACCTGCTGTCTGTTGGCTGGAAGCAGAGTGCTATCTAAACTTACCAGTTGATATTGCAGGATTTGGGGACTTGACGTCTTTTTATACTTATTAGATCTTTGGGGGATAAATTCTTAGTCTATGGGTTTTATCTCTCCCCTCCCCTACTTCTGTCCATGCGCATGGGGACACTTCTGTGCCCTCCTGGCAATGACAGGAAGAAACCGAAAGCTGCTGCTGACCCCACCCCAGCCCAGGCCAGTCTCTTGGTGAGGACTGGCCACTTGTGGTGCCTCATGGGTACCCATAGCTGCATCCCGTGATCTTGGTTCTGCACCTCTGGTAACTAATTCCCAATGTTTTGTGTCTTCATTTCGTAGCCAGTGGACATCGGTTCCCTGGTGCTTCTAGCATGTTGGCTCCATCACTGGGGAGGCAGAAACAACTGGTTCCCTGCCCACTGTATCTGATACCTGGGCCACTTTCAACAGTCGTGGTGAAGGTGACGGTTGCTCAGTCGTGTCCGACTCTGCAATCCCACAGACAGTAGCCCACCAGGCTCCTCTGTGCATGGGATTCTCCAGGCAAGAACACTGGAGTGGGTTGCCATTTTCTTCTCCATCAACAGTGGTAGCTCAAGTCCATTCTTTTAGTTGTCTCCATCCATCCATGCCGCTCCTTTGATGATTGCTCCCCTAGCAGCTTATGCTTTTCTGCAGGGCGCTAATCTTGACCTTCAGTGATTCCGCACAGTTGTATGGCCATTTCTACAACCTCCCTTCCTTATGAATCAGCCCCAAGGGCCTGAAAGACAGGCCTTATGCCTCATCTCATTGCTCTTTTTCTTCCCTTACTCCTGGGCTTCCCAAGTGGTGCAGTGCTGAAGAATCTGCATGCCAGTGCAGGAGACACAAGAGACAGGGATTTGATCCTTGGGTTTGGAAGATACCCTGGAGTAGGAACTAGCAACCCACTCCAGTAGTCTGGCCTGGAATGGTTAGAAGAGCCTGGCGGGCTATCGTCCACGGGGCTCACAAAGAGTCAAATGCGACTGAGCACACATGCTCACTCCTATTCCCCATCCCTCCTCTTCCTGGGGACAGTGGGCTTCAGGGCTCAGCAAGATGGCGCAGTATAGGAAGAGAGCTCCGCTTACTAAGGAAGAGGGACAGGTTAGCTGAGACTTTTAAAAATGTTGCTCTTATTTCTTATAAAGAGCTTTTTATGTATGATCTCATCTGCAGGTCTTTAAGACAATATCAATGAGTTTAATAAAATGAATTTTGGAAAGGAAGACAGATTTAAAACTCTGTAAATTCTGTTGTTCTAAAACTTCAGCCACCTCGAGGGAAGACCTAATCTCAAACCAGCAAAGCATTAAGTTTGATATGTTGCTTCTTCCTGAGCCCCAGACACAGGCACTTACACACTCTTAGAGCAGAAGTCTATGCTGAGAGGCATTTTGGCAACCCACTTCAGCATACTTGCCCAGAGAATCCCATGGACAGAGGAGCCCAGTGAGGTACAGTTCATGGGGTTGCAAAGAGTTGAACATGACTGAGTGACTAACACTTTCATTTTCTTTTCAAAATTAAAATTTACAAGTAGTACAATTAGCATTCCAATGAAGAACAAATTCTGGAGGTTGTATAGCAGGAATTCAAAGTACATCTTTAGGTAGTAAATGCTTAAATAAAGACATGGTTTTATTTTCATATGTGAGTTAGAGATAGAAATCCATTATTATGCTATTCCTGTTATACAACAGTTAAGATTATGGATTAAAACTGAGGGATGGAAAATTCATTTTTAAAGATTTACATTATTCACAGGACTAGGATTAAGATATGGATGAGATGTTCAATCTGGTTTTAGAAAAGGCAGAGGAACCAGAGACCAAATTGCCAACATGCGCTGGATCATGGAAAAAGGAAGAGAGTTCCAGAAAAACATCTATTTCTGCTTTATTGACTGTGCCAAAGCCTTTGACTGTGTGGATCACAATAAACTGGAAAATTCTGAAAGAGATGGGAATACCGGACCACCTGACCTGCCTCTTGAGAAACCTATATGCAGGTCAAGAAGCAACAGTTAGAACTGGACATGGAACAACAGACTGGTTCCAAATAGGAAAAGGAGTACGTCAAAGCTGTATATTGTCACCCTGCTTGTTTAACTTCTATGCAGAGTACATCATGAGAAACACTGGGCTGGAAGAAGCACAAGCTGGAGTCAAGACTGCCGGGAGAAATATCAATAACCTCAGATATGCAGATGACACCACCCTTATAGCAGAAAGTGAAGAGGAACTAAAGAGCCTCTTGATGAAAGTGAAAGAGGAGAGTGAAAAAGTTTGCTTAAAGCTCAACATTCAGAAAACGAAGATCATGGCATCTGGTCCCACCACTTCATGGGAAATAGATGGGGAAACAGTGGAAACAGTGGCTGACTTTATTTTTTGGGGCTCCAAAATCACTGCAGATGGTGCCTGTAGCCATGAAATTAAAAGATGCTTACTCCTTGGAAGGAGAGTTATGACAAACCTAGATAGCATATTGAAAAGCAGAGACATTACTTTGCCAACAAAGGTCCGTCTAGTCAAGGCTATGGTTTTTCCAGTGGTCATGTATGGATGTGAGAGTTGGACTGTGAGGAAAGCTGAGCGCCGAAGAATTGATGCTTTTGAACTGTGGTGTTGGAGAAGACTCTTGAGAGTCCCTTGGACTGCAAGGAGATCCAACCAGTCCATTCTAAAGGAGATCAGTCCTGGGTATTCTTTGGAAGGACTGGTGCTAAAGCTGAAACTCCAATACTTTGGTCACCTCATGCAAAGAGTTGACTCCTTGGAAAAGACTGTGATGCTGGGAGGGATTGAGGGCAGGAGGAGAAGGGGACGACAGAGGATGAGATGGCTGGATGGCATCACTGACTCTATGGACATGAGTTTGGGTGAACTCCGGGAGTTGGTGATGGACAGGGAGGCCTGGTGTGCTGCAATTCATGGGGTCACAAAGAGTCAGACATGACTGAGTGACTAAACTGAACTGAACTGAATGAGCCAAGATGAACAAACTCCAGCAAATTGATGTCTTCAATGAATTTACATGCTCAAAGGAGTAAGAACCACTTACTCTTTTAAAGTATATCCATTACTTATAAAGATATGCTGTGCTTATGGCTGGTAGGAGTTTAGTTAAAGGATGAGATCAGCTTCCTTACCAACACTGGAGTAAATCTTATAAATGCAAATGCCTCTGTGTAGCTTTATTCTGTCTGTAATAGTATTTGCCTTGTGTCCCACAGTTCCTGTCCTCAAAGAATTTCTGAACATAAACAAGAGACAAATCATTCAACCAAGAAATCGTTAAATCATAAGCTTTGACTGTTGTACATCTCATGCTGGTTTCTGAGGGTTTTATGGCAGCGGTCCCCAACCTTTTTGGCACCAGGGACCAGTTTCAAGGAAGACAGTTTTCCATGAAACGAGGAGGAAGAGGTGGTTTCAGGATGCTTCAGGCACATTGCATTTATCGTGCACTTTATTTATATTATTGTTACATCAAATCCACATCAAATCATTAGGCATTAGATCCCGGAGGTTGGGGACCCTTGTTCTGTGAGGTTGGGTCATCAAGGGCTTCCACATCTTAGATTAATTAAGAGCAAGTCTTGTTTAGAGCTTCCCAGGTGATGCAGTGGAAAAGAATCCGCCTGCCAATGCAGGAGATGCAGGTTCCAGCACTGGGTTAGGAAGATTCCCTGAAGTAGGGTATGGCAACCCACTGCAGTATTCTTGTCTGGAGAATCCCATAGATAGAGGATCCTGGTGGGCTACAGTCCTTGGGGCCGCAAAGAGTCGGACACCACTGAGCACACAATTACTTATCACTTAAGACTTGTTTGTGAGAAATTATTCTAGATTGCTCTTTAATTAAGGGAGATAAAACTACCTGCTAAAAAGGGGAGATGGTAGAGCTGAGTTCCAATATTTTGTGTCAGTGAATGAAAGAGGAGGAAGACATGAAGGCCCTCCCCTGTGATGATGACACTGGATAGGAGCAGGGAGAAAGCTTCAAAGAATTCACACACTGCAATGGCAATGTGACGGGCCAGTGGAGAGAAGCTCTGCAGTGGAGGTCAGTATCTATCATAGTGTCTACTTGACACATCAAAGGCATTCTAAAGGGAAAATAAAACAGCAGAGCCATCGATTAAATGGCTGGAAACATGCTACTATTTTTCATGTAGAGTTTGTCACAGATTCTACCAATTTTCACGCAAAAATTTTTTGACCTCAAATTTATTCTCTTCTGGGTACTACCAATTTTGATAAAAAGCACACTAGTCAAAAGTATGAAAATCTAAGTAGAAATGTCATGTGGTTCTTAGCAGGAATGTTGACTGGTCTGGGGGGAGTTTGGTCACAGCTGAGATGAGCAAAGGAATAAACTGGGGGCCTTTCAAAGGCAAGTGGTGGATCTTAGGGAGAAAATAGGGGATAAAGCAAGCATATTGAGTTATGGGGGAGAAGGCAATGGCACCCTGCTCCAGTACTGTTGCTGGGAAAATCCCATGGATGGAGGAGCCTGGTGGGCTGCAGTCCATGGGGTCACTAAGAGTCAGACACGACTGAGTGACTTCACTTTCACTTTCCACTTTCATGCACTGGAGAAGGAAATGGCAACCCACTCCAGTGTTCTTGCCTGGAGAATCCCATGGATGGAGAAGCCTGGTAGGCTGCAGTCCACGGGGTCACACAGAGTCGGACATGACTGAAGCGACTTGGCAGCAGCAGCAGCATTGAGTTATGGAATAGCACTATAATTTCAAGGTTGTGTGAAAGAAGAGAAGGAAAATTGGGGTTGTGGAACAGGTTTTAGGGGGAAGAGAAAGTGAGCTGCCTGGGACTTTTAAAAAATACTTATTATTTATATTTTTGGCTCCTCTGGGTCTTAGTTGCATGTGGGATCTAGTTTCCGGATCAGGGATCAAACCTGAGCCACCTGCATTGGGAGCTCAGAGTCTCAGCCACTGGACCACCAGGGAAGTCACTGGCCTGGGACTTTTTATACAAAATGATGTCACAGTGAAGTTGGGGTGTATGGTTGATGGCATGAACCTGGAAGTGAAGGGTCAGAACCAGAGACAGAGATTTGAGTTCTCAGCACTTCGGTAGGCTGAATAATGACCCTGAAGATGTTAACATCTTCATCCCTACAACCTGAGAATGTTACCTTCTGCGGCAAAAGGGACTTGACAGATGGGATTAATTTAAAGGTCTTGAGATGCTTTGTCCTGTGGGCCCAATATAATTCTAGGTGTCCTTTGATGTGGTTGTTATTTAGTCGCTAAGTCATATCGGACTCTTTGAGTCCCCATGGACTGCAGCACGCCAGGCTTCTCTGTCCTTCACTCTGTCCTGGAATTTGCTCAAATTTAAGTCTAATGAGTCAGTGATGCTGTCCAACCATCTCATCCTCTGTCACCCGCTTGTCCTCCTGCCCTCAGTCTTCCCCAGCATCAGGGTCTTTTCCAATGAGTTGGCTCTTTGCGTCAGGTGGCCAAAGTGTTGGAGCTTCAGCTTCAGATCAGTCCTTCCAGTGAATGTTCAGGATTGATTTCCTTTAGGATTTACTGGCTTGATCTCCTTGCAGTCCTTACAAGGGGAATAAAGGAGATCAGAGGGAAGTAAGAGAGAAATGATGGAAGCAAAAGTGGACACACATGAGGGAGGGGTCAGGAGACAATGAATGCAGGCAGCCTGGAGAATGTGACAATGGCAAGGACACAGATTCCCTCTTAAAGCCTCCAGAAGAAACCAACCTTGTTAATGTCTTGACTTTAGCTCCATGAAACAGATTTCAGTCTTCTGACCTGAGGAAATGTAAAGTAATACATTTATATTGTTTTAAGCCACCAAGTTTGTGGTCATTTGTTAGAGCAGCCACAAGAAACTAAAACAAGCTCCTAGTTAACACTAGAAGGAGAAGACCTTACAGCTGAAAAATGTCCTTGCAGAATCTTTTGGTTCTGTTTCAAAATGTAGTGGGGAACCATGTAATCCCACTAATTGGCCCAAAGACAGAACCACACACAGGCTTCCTAAGAGCACAGATGATCTGCTATGTCCCTCTTATTTTTTTTTTTCCTATGATCCTCTTTCTCCTTTTGGAGATCAGGGCAGTCCTTAAAAAGTCTCTGTTATGGTATGTGCTACATACGAAACAAAAAGAAGGCTGTGCTCAATTATGTCTGACTCTTTGTGGCCCCACAGATTGTTTAGCCCACCAGGCCCCTCTGTCTGCAGGATTCTCCAGGCAAGAATACTGGAGTGGGTTGCCATTTTCTCCTCCAAGGGGTCTTCCCGACCCAGGGATTGAACCCATGTCTCTTGTGTCTCCTGCATTGGCAGACGGATCCTTTACTGCCTTTCCAGCACTGCCTGGGAAGCCATTTCTCAAACTAAAGAGAATGTTTCACATTTCATGTTCTCCATTTCATAAAAATATCAGAAAATATTTTACCCACTTAAAAAATGAAAGTTATTTCTATTTTGATGATTCTAATATATTTTCATAGGGTAAGATTTTAAGTTCTCAAGTCCATGTTTTCTGAATTTGTCCGTATATCCCTGGATATGTCTGTGGGCATATTCTTGGGAATTTGAAAAATGTTTATACATTACTCAGTTTTGAAGGACATTGAAATATGTATGGGTTGAATGAAGAAAGGGCCGAAGAATACGTGTTTCCGAAACAATCAATCAGGTAGAGAATTCAGTGGGGATAAATGTAAAGCGAGTTGTCTGGTGGTGGGGAAATCAAAGACATAATGGGCATATTTAGTTTTTTCCATTTCAACTGTGGCAATTATGTGGCCATGGCCTTGTAACACTTTTTCCCCCCTATTTAGGGGCTCTGCCTATACAAAGTTCAGGGCAGCTGTGAGAATGACTATCCCAGCACAGAAGACATCTTGCTCCTATTATCCGCCCGGCTGACAGTACCGAGTGAGCGGCGGCATTCCCCTCCAGGCCTCTGATAGATGGCACAGCGCCGTGTGAGAACACCTGAAAGAATGTGGGTGCCTCTCCCCCCACCTGACAAGGCAGGGGTGGAGGCCCAGGAATAATTGCTGTGTCACTGGAATGTGATTTATTGCAATGGTTAATTATGTCTACAGGGCACCATCTGGAGACCCAATTTGGGTTCTTTACGAACAAAAATTAAAGTCAAAATGCACCTTCTTCTGAACTCAACTGAGTCCCACTTTGGACTTCTCACACCTGGAGGATATTATTAATACCCTACGCTTAGTCCCCAAACCACATCCTGACTGTTCCAGTTCAGAGGGTCTCAGCTACACAGAGCAGTTCTCACTGTGTAGACCATGGGTTTCCCTTCCTTAGACCATGCTATCCAAGGGATAAACATGCAGACTGTTCTGTATTATACCCCAAACTCAACAGTTTTCTGAGTGGTAACTGACCATCAGCCAAAAGCAGTGCTGTTGCATTTACTGACATATGCTTTTCTTTTTCTAGTGACCTGGGTTCGATCCCTGGGTTGGGAAGATCCCCTGGAGAGGGGAAAGGCTACACACTCCAGTATTCTGGCCTGGAGAATTCCATAGACTGTATAGTCTGTGGGGTTGCAAAGAGTCAGGCATGACTGAGCAACTTTCACTTCACTTTCAGTGATCCACTGGCTGGTGATTATCCCCAAACTATTTCTTGAAAAAGGATGCCAACAAGTCCATACTCAGTGAAGATTGTTTTTTTAAAATATTACCCAGTTTTCAAATAAATGTTTAATCTACGAGTCTTTTTTTTAAACATATTACTGTGAAGAGTTGATTTAAGAAATGCTTATTCCTTTCAATTAAAACCCAGAGCATTAATCAAATGTTTGACACTATAAATGTTTCCAATTAACAACTAGCTTAAAACCACATGTGTTTCAAGTGAAATTCAAAAGATCTATCTGTACAGGTGACCTCAGAGAAACCATTAACACATGGCTGGAGACAGCAAGAAATATTCTCCATTTGTAAGATTGAGATAAAGCATCAGGTTATGACTGACTGTGACTTCAAACACCCTTTTCAGGCATGGGCTCCCTCAACTAGAAGTTGGGTATTTCTCACGGCATCAAAAAGAAGTAAAAATATGTGTGTGAGTGTATGTATAGAGAGAGGGGAGAGAGAGAGAGACAGGGAGAAATGAGATTAGAAACAACCCCAAAGTCCAATCTGGATGAATAACTAGTAGTTCCAACCTTAGCAAAGACCGTGGTTGGTCACAACACAAACATCATCTGTAATCTTAGGGCCAAGAGAAATTTTCCAAGCAGTTCTTTTTCATTTTCTGCTGCAGAGATGCTATGCTATGCTATGCTAAGTCACTTCAGTCGTGTCTGACTCTGTACGACCCCATAGTTGGCAGCCTACCAGGCTCCCCCGTCCCTGGAATTCTCCAGGCAAGAACACTGGAGTGGGTTGCCATTTCCTTCTTCAATGCATGAAAGTGAAAAGTGAAAGTGAAGTCGCTCAGTCGTGTCTGACTCTTAGCGACCCCATGGACTGCAGCCCAACAGGCTCCTCCATCCATGGGATTTTTCAAGCAAGAGTACTGGAGTGGGGTGCCATTGCCTTCTCTGGCTGCAGAAATAGCAAGCTCAAATATTTCCAGGGCTGAAGCAGAGAGTGCAAATAGAAGAAATAGTGGGTAGAGTTGTAGTGGCGACCCCAGTAATCTAGAGGGCATGTGTCCGTCCATGTGTGTGTGTGTGTGTGCGTGCGCACACACACGTGCACGGGCTCAGGCTTGTACATGTGTGCTCAGTCCCTCAATCATGTCTCTTTCCCACCCCATGGACTGTAGTCCACCAGGCTCTTCTGTCCATGGGATTTCCCAGGCAAGAATACTGGAATGAATTGCCATTTCCTTCTCCAGGGGATCTTCCCCAAGCAGGGATCGAACACATGTCTCCTATGTTTCCGGAATTGGCAGGGGGATTCTTTACTACTGAGCCATGTGGGAAGCCCTCTAGAGGACAGTGCCTCCAACTAAATGTGAGAGCTGCTACCCAGCTCCAGTGAAGCACTGTCCCGTGCTAATGGAAGCCCAGTTGGTCCCAACATACTGATATTTCAAGAGAAGCCAGGATGGAAGTTTTAAATAAGACTTAAATAAGTTTTAAATAAGAGCTTATGAATTTCCATGGAGAAGGCAATGGCACCCCACTCCAGTACTCTTGCCTGGAAAATCCCACGGACAGAGGAGCCTGGTAGGCTGCAGTCCATGGGGTCCTGGGAGTCAAACACGACTGAGCGACTTCACTTTCACTTTTCACTTTCATGCATTGGAGAAGGAAATGGCAACCCACTCCAGTGTTCTTGCCTGGAGAATCCCAGGGACGGGGGAGCCTGGTGGGCTGCAGTCTATGGGGTCGCACAGAGTCGGACACGACTGAAGCGACTTAGCAGCAGCATGAATTTTCAGTTCAGTTCAGTTGCTCAGTCGTGTCCAACTCTTTGTGACCCCATGAATCGCAGCACACCAGGCCTCCCTGTCCATCACCAACTCCCGGAGTTCACCCAGACTCACATCCATCGAGTCAGTGATGCCATCCAGCCATCTCATCCTCTGTCATCCCCTTCTCCTCCTGCCCCCAATTCCTCCCAGCATCAGAGTCTTTTCCAAGGAGTCAATTCTTCGAATGAGGTGGCCAAAGTACTGCAGTTTCAGCTTTAGCATCATTCCTTCCAAAGAAATCCCAGGGCTGATCTCCTTCAGAATGGCCTAGTTGGATCATGATGGTAATTAGTTCAATTGCCAACAAAAACATGGACCTCTTTGCAGCCAATCTGTGACCCATGTCTGCTGCATAAAGAATCGGGCTGGGAGAGAAATGGGGGCACAGTTGGGAGGGAAGTGAATCCTTTTCAGATATATGTCAGCACATCACCAGCCTTGAGAGTGGGTTCTGGCTGGCTAGCTCACTGCTGAATCCGTCAGCTCCTTGCACAGAAAGCACATACTTTCCAAATAATTCTTCACCTGATCGGTCAGACTTGGTTAAATTATTCCAGGTGTGCAATGCAGGGGGTTATTACAACCATACGGAAAATGGTAACATTAAGACATGGTTACTTGCCCAGTGTCCTGATGAATCGCATTCTCTCTCCGTCTCCCTGCAGCCTATCAACAGCTGGGCTTGTCAATCGAACTGTAAGAGCTGTGGGCAGACACCTAAGTCCAATCTGTGGTGGATGGAAAGGTACATGTTTTTCTCTCTTTTTTGTTCCTCAAATGTTTTTCCAAAAGAAAAAAAAACAAGCAGAAAGCATTTATAATAAGATAAATGCCTGGCAGGTCACAGAATAAAATATTTGACATTCAGAAACAATTTCAAGACCTAAAGAGCTGTTACATTCATGCTTGTGCACTGATTTTTTTTCTCCATAAAACAAAACCAAGGTTTATATGTCTTTGAGGGAAACTGTTCAATGGCTTTAGAAATAAGAAAAGATGATAATTTTAGCTTATTGAGGAGACAATCCAGTTTGTAACCAGAGCCAGAAGGCATGGGTTCTAGTTCTTTGTTTTGCTTCCTAACTAGTTAGCTGACTTGAGTAATTGGCATTGAAAGGATCCAGAATCAGCACTGTGGCATAGAAATTATTTTGAACTGAAGGCGTTTGAGTTTCTGAAATCCCTTTATCTGCCTAAAAGCAGAGACCCCCCCAAAGAGTTTAATTGTCATAAATCCCCCTTTTTTGGGAGCAAGTTGAATTTTCTCTTCTGTGAGAGAGGAAATCAGTATCACAGCCAAACAGCCATCATTTCAAAACTAACATACTGCCCACCTATTCTCCCAAGGGCTCTTTTATGTTCCCCAAGTGTCATTTGTTTCCTTATAAGTGCCCTTCTCACCCTCTTCCTAACGCTGAGATGGTGCCCAGCCCCCAGTTCCAGCTGCACCTTTGAGTCCCAATTTTCTGTGAACTGCTGCATTTACATGTATATGAATAAAAATGTTCTTTCCCTTGCCAGTCTATATTTTGTCGATTTACAGGACCCCAAGGACCCATCTAAGAGAGTAGGGGAAAATTTTGTCCTCTCCAAACAGCACCATTTTTCCTCGTAGTGGTTTTGATATGCATTTTCCTAGCGATTAGTAATGTTAAGCGTCCTTTCACATGGCTCATTGGTCATTTGCCTCTCTTCTTTGGAGAAATAGCTATTCCAATACTTGGCTCATTTTTAACTGGGCTATTGTCTTTTTATTGTAAGAGTTCTTTATACATTCTGGATGGTACACCCTTACTACAGACATGATTTACAAGTATTTTGTCCTATTATTTGGGTTGTCCTTTCACTTTCTTGATGGCCTTCTTTGAAGCACAAAAGTTTTTATTTTGGATGAGGTTGTTGGGAGGAAAACTTTTCTTCTTCCAACTTGGGTCCTGTGGTCCTGGGTGTGCAAATTAAATAACAGTAAACAGATTAGCAGGAAGAAAAATCAAGTTTTATTGTATGCTCTCAGTGGAGAGTAACTCCCTCAATAGCCAGAGATTAAAATGTTATATACAAAATTTAACAAAGGTTTTTTTGTTTGTTTTTGCTTTTAGGACTTCAGTGGGAAGGCATGAAAGATTCTATTGGACTTTTTGGTGCTAATGGAATGGCGTAGTCTGTCTCCACCTCAGCTGAATTCACAGAAAATGCCCTAAGCATGGGTGAATGGCAGCTGTGTTTTCTGAGGCTCCACTTCAGTCAGATAAGGTAAGATCAGATAAATTTCTTTCTGCATCTTCTTCAGTTCAAATGTTTTCGTTTAAAATAATCTTTATGCTATGAGTGGATCCCCACGAGGTTTATCTTTTTTTAATTTATTTCTATTTTTCGGTTCCTTGTGCTTTTGGTGTGGTGCTTTTGATGTGATTTTGGTATTGAACCAAGCTTGGGTCCCATCTCCTGTGGGCAGCAAAGCCCATCTACTGACACTGGGCTGTTGTGAAGGAAAGTGCGGTGTTTACTGCAGGCGCCAAGAAAGGAGTCCAGGCAGCTAATGCTCAAAGGACCTGGCGGTGGCCCCAGTGCTCTGGATTTTGTGGCAAAAGTAAACTTGCATTGGCAAGCTGAGATGTCTCTGGTAAGTAACGGAACTCCTCTGTGATGACGGCAGGCCATTCTTCCCTAGTGATTGGCTTTGCCTACAATGGAGCATCGCTGACGGTCTTCTTTTTGTACCCAAGTTGGTCATTTGGCTTTGTCTCTGATGGGGCGTTGGCTGGAAGGCTAGGGAACTGTGACCCTGACAGATGGTTTTGCATTGCATTGGTTTGCTTATTTGATATTTGACAACATGGGCTGTGAATAATTAAGTATGGGTGATCAGAGCTCTGTTCTACCATGTAGTACCCTATGGTGTATTTTACAAAACTGGTAAATTTTCAGCTGTGTTTCAAAGAAAAGAAAGAAATATGGTAAGTCTGAGGTAAGTCTAGGTCTTCCGTCTTCCCAATCGGTTCCTCCTGACTAGGAAACCTTTCTCTGCTCTAAACTGTGATGTTTCAGTTTGTCTGATCTCACCGTGTTTTGGGCACACGAACTTGGGTTTGACAACAATGAAACCACTGCTTAATCCAAGATTTGTACTTATATTTTCTTACAAGACTTTTACAATTTTAGCTCTTACGTTTAGGTCTTTGATCTCTTTTTAGTTAACTTTTTGCATATGGTGTGAAGTAGGGGTTCAGCTTCATTTCTTTGATTGTACAGACTATTCTTTCCTCATTGAATTATCTTAAGGACATTGTTTAAACCACGTGATCATAAAAGCTTGAGTTTATTTCTAGACTCTCCAGGCTATTCCACTGATCTCTAGGTCAAGTTTTATGCCACTGCCACGCAGTACTGTTTATTCTCTCTTTCTACTTATATTTTCAAATATTGCTTCAGTCAACATTTGCAATAAAAACTCTAAAAGTCGTTATAATAATACAGCAAGTCTCTTGAAATACGTTAGTTCAGAAAGAAGTAGCGTAACAGAGTTTTCCTTTTGAAAGAGCTGCCAGCTGGGAAAATCATCAGGTAAGTTGTTCTACCGGACAGGCTTCAGTATGAGAAGGAAGTAGATTTTGAGAAGCCCTTTATGTTCACAGACAGTGATGTTCACTCAGGGGTGTTTTTCTTCTTTCCTCACCTAAGCCAAGCATGCCTACCTTCTGCTTAAGTAGACTGATTTCTCAGCCAGGAGCACAAGGGTATATTTAAAAGATGACACCAGTCCTTAGAATGAGACTTTGGTGGGTTTTCAGAGAATGTGTAATTTTGACCCCATAGACTGTAGCCCACCAGGATCCTCTGTTCATGAGATTTTTTAGGCAAGAATACTAGAGTGGGTAGCCATTTCCTTCTGCAGGGGTCTTTCCAACCTAGGGATCAAACCCAGGTCTCCTGTGTTGCAGGAAGATTCTTCACTGTCTGAGCCATCAGGGAAGCCCTATTGATATTGTACAGCTAGTGACATTTGAGTGGGGTGATGGCTTATGAGAGATTCTTCAAAGTTTTGACTACACAAATGGCAATAATTCTGATGGGAGGAAAGCAGAAGGGCGTCTAAAGAAATAAACGATTGTCCAAGTATAGTTTTCAATTTTGTAAGGACAGTGACCAGATTCATCTTGCCTGTCACTGTATATTTATGGCTAGCAGGGACCCAGCCATAGAATTGGTGCTGAGAAGCATTTGCTAAATACATAAGCTTTTATTTTAATATTAAATGAAAACTGAATAAGTTGAAAACAGAAGACTATCACAAAAGAAGTGGTCCCACTCATACTATACATTGGTCATGAGTGAATAGGCATTTTGCTCTATACAGTCACTCAGGGACCCAGGCTGATGGAGGCTCAGCATCTCACACCTGCCTCACCTGGACCAGGCAGCCTCATCAGTCACTGCGGCTGTAAGAGATAACTGGAGACCTGCGTGCAGGCTCCTGAAGGCTTCTGCTTAGCAATGAAACATGAATCCACTGAACTGCAAGGAGCTGGGAAATAGGAGCAAGGACCCACAGTCTAATATTTAATCTTTTATACATTGCCAATTTTTAAGCTTCATGCTGCTTTATCTTCAACCTAAAGGATAATATCTAGGAAATCATGGATTTGGTCTTCTATTCATTTTCTCTAATACATATTAGCATGCCTGACTTTTAGAAATAGGAGCGTCCATGTACCTAGAATTATTTCACATATTACAAAATGTGTCATTTTTAGAGACAGATGAACTTTGGACGCAATCGACTTCAAAAAAGAGCAAAAGGGAACAAAGCTTGTATGGGAGGGACAGCACACAGAGGCTGTGACACCCTGTAGGATTCGCAAGTGCATCAAACTGCAGAACAATTATAACAATGGTGTCCCCAGACTGGGACAATGACTCTGACTTGGGAATATTGAACAAAATGGAAATGGCTAAGAATTAAGTCATGGGAGATTAATAATAATAGTAGTAAGGAAATGCAACAGGAAAATTAGTTATAAAAATTGAGTTTTGACTTTCCACATTTTTTTTTTTTTGATGCCTTGTTTTAGTCATTTTACGAGGCTGGGTATTTGAAGGAAAAGTAAACTGGTTCACTTCAAAATCACTTTGCTTTGATAATAACAATCCTGGTATTGTAACCACCTGCTGTGCTCAGTGTTTTGCTCACCTTATCTCACTTGATCTTTTCAAAAACCATTTAAATTCGATTCTATTAATAGTCCCACTTTAAAGATGAGACATCTGAGGCTAATTTATATTAAGATACTTGACCCAGATCACAGAGCTAAAACTGAAACCCACGTCTTTGTCTAAAACCCAAACCTTCAAAAGGAGTTCTTATTTCCCAGGTTGTTTTAGGGTCCTTCTTTTAAATTCTTCCATCACTGCTTTGTCTCTTACTCTTCTTTGTAGAGGTAGCAAGGTGTAAAAAGCCAGTTCAAAGAGGATTGTTATTAGTAGATTTTCCGAGTGGTTACTCTGTCTCGTTTCATTTTCTTACTTTCATTTTTTTTTTCCATCCCTTTTTCTTCTTTTTAACATCTTTCCCAGTCCAGAGGCCAGAATCAACAGGATCAAAAATCAAACAAAAATCTTGAGCTTCCCTAAGGACACACATGGGGGATTTGGGAATCTCAGCTGTACAAATATGACGCCATCTTTAGACAAACCATCTAGAAGGATGGGGGGGACCAGCCTCTGTGTGTTGTATGCAGATGTCTTGTCACCATGCCTCCAGCCAGCTTTATTATCTGACAGATACGGAGCACAAATATTGACTTTTGCTATTTTTACTGTAACTGCGGCCATAAATGTTGATTACTGCCGGAGAGAGCAGACTGGGAAGAAAGCAGCAGTGTCTTCACAGCCCAAGAGAGCTTTTGTCTTTGCCTCAGGACAGAAGAAAGTAGGATATGAATAAGGTCCTCGTGGAATGATTCAATACAGGAATAATAAAGTGGTGATGATGTGAAAGATCCCATGGATTTGACAGACTTGGGGAGAAAAAAAATTCCCTATTGATTCTGAATTGTAATCTGGGTTCATTTAGCCCAAGCAAGTTCTGAATGTAGGAAACACAGGAACTTAACAGAACTCAGCCCCTCTCCCATGTCACACACTCTCATCTAGTGGGACTTCTTTCTCTTCCCAAGGCAACACACAATCATTGATGACTACATTTTCCAATTTTTTTCCCATCCATATCCCAACATGGCATGGCAAGGGAAGTAATCCATCAGGATGTAGAGTTTTCTTGGTCTTCTGTAGGAAACCAAGGAATTCCTTTTTTTTTTTTTTCATGGCAATCTATTCATTTGGCAAATGTACAGAAGCATGGGAATTTTCCCATTCAGAGCTTTTTGTTTTTCAGATCCACATTTAAGATTTAGATCACCAGTGTAGAGTAATTCAGGTATCCTGTTTGATTAGATCTCTTATGTTCTGTGTGAGCTTTGTGTGTGCAGGCATGCTCAGTCGTATCCGACTCTTTGCGACCCCATGGACTGTAGCCAGGCTCCTCTGTCCAGGGGATTTCCCAGGCAAGAATACTGGAGCGGGTTGCCATTTCCTCCTCCAGAGGATCTTCCTGACTCAGGGATCATAGCCTCATCTCTGGTGTCTCCTGCATCGGCAGACGGATTCTTCACCACTGTGCCACCTGGGAAGCCCTCAGCTTCAGAAACCAGCAAGATCAGACTTCTCCTTAAAGACATTGACATGATGGAGCAATGGGCTGCTCTAAACCTGGGAGTGGGTCTCCAGATAACTGCCTTCTAGATGCAAGAAAATAGATTCGGCAGCTCAGCCAGATACCCAAAGGGACACAGCCATGTACCCAGCCTTGTTACCCAGCCTCGGCATGGTTCAAGGCTGTAGAATCTCTACCTCAAGGTCCATCTATCTCTGGCCAGCATCTAACCTCAGGCACCAACCTGCCCATAGCAAACAAACAGATCTGCACTTTCTTGAGAGGTTCAGGAGGTAGGAATAAGATCCGCTGAGCCACCATCGGTGTCACAAAGCACTCAGACAGATGAAGAGGAGCACAGTAACAGCTGTGGTCTGGAGGAGAAAGGGCGCCTGTGTGTTGAAGGTGGGAATCTACGTCTGTGCACACTAAGGACAGATGAAGTCCTAGGTTTCCTTTAGATTCACTGTCAGGAGACCTAACAAGTTAGTTCATTGCAGCAGTAGCTTCTGTGGTCAAAGGCTGCTGATATCCTCCTTGAAAGAGTCTTTCATTGAATTGACTTAGTGAGTACAATTTAGGAGATTCTACTGAATATTTAACTTATATACAGAGTACATCATGAGAAACGCTGGACTGGAAGAAACACAAGCTGGAATCAAGATTGCCAGGAGAAATATCAATAACCTCAGATATGCAGATGAAACCATCTTTATGGCAGAAAGTGAAGAGGAACTAAAGAGCCTCTTGATGAAGTGAAAGTGGAGAGTGAAAAAGTTGGCTTAAAGCTCAACATTCAGAAAACTAAGATCATGGCATCCGGTCCCATCACTGCGTGGGAAATAGATGGGGAAACAGTGGAAACAGTGTCAGACTTTATTTTTCTGGGCTCCAAAATCACTGCAGATGGTGACTGCAGCCATGAAATTAAAAGATGCTTACTCCTTGGAAGGAAAGTTATGATCAATCTAGACAGCATATTAAAAAGCAGAGACATTACTTTGCCAACAAAGGTCCATCTAGTCAAGGCTATGGTTTTTCCAGTGGTCATGTATGGATGTGAGAGTTGGACTGTAAAGAAAGCTGAGTGCTGAAGAATTGATGCTTTTGAACTGTGGTGTTGGAGAAGACTCTTGAGAGTCCCTTGGACTACAAGGAGATCCAACCAGTCCATCCTAAAGGAGCTCAGTCCTGGGTGTTCATTGGAAGGACTAATGTTGAAGCTGAAACTCCAATACTTTGGCCACCCCATGTGAAGAGCTGACTCATTGGAAAAGCTCCTGATGCTGGGAAAGATTGAGGGCAGGAGGAGAAGGGGACAACAGAGGATGAGATGGTTGGATGGCATCACTGACTCCATGGACATGGGTCTGGGTGGACTCCAGTTGGTGATGGACAGGGAGGCCTGGCGTGCTGTGGTTCATGGGGTTGCAAAGAGTCAGACGTGACTGAGTGACTGAACTGAACTGAACCCAAGAGAGGTGGGATGGAATACATGAACATATCATATCAGGGGAAAAAAAAATGTGGTTTCAGAGTCAAGCAGAATTGGATACAATTCTAGGTCCAGACAGGTACACTTCATGTGATTTTGTAAAAGTTTCTTGTTTTTTTTTCTTCTGAGCCTTATTTTCATTTTCTATAAAAGAGAAAAATGACATGGTTATTGTGAGGCTGAAAATAAATGATATCTGTACAGTGTTTGCCATACATGGACTTCCCTGGTGTGGTGGCTCAGTGGTAAAGAACCCACCTGCCAATGCAGGAGACACGGGATCAATCCCTGATCTGAGAAGATCCCACACACAGTGGGACAACTAAGCCTCTCACATCTGTTCACGAATACTGGAACAACCTTAGCTTGTACTAGACAGACCTTTGTCAGCAGAGTGATGTCTCTGCTTTTCAATACGCTATCTAGGCCTTTCATAGCTATTCTTCCAAGGAGCAAGCATCTTGGAGACTGGGAGAAATCCATATACACCTTTCTTTGGCTCACTCATGAGTCATTTTAGCCCAATAAGCAAAAATCTCACCTAAAACAAATTAGATCATTTTGCTTTTCTTAGCAACATGTCACAGATTTTCTTCCCCTCTTTCCCATGTTTTGTCAATCATGAGACATGATCTTGCAGAGACCCTGACAAGGCTGAGCTCACAGCAGAACTAGCCTGACCCAGTAAGCTGGCCCGGAAACCTCCTGGGTGAATCTTCCTGAAACATCACAGCCCCATTTCTGGGCCTTTGTGGTCAATCTTCAGATAAGAGTCTCAGCTCCTTACAGTGTGTCCACCACCTTGTCTACAGCATTTGCCATTTTTAGTTGTGTTCAACTCTAGAGAGTTGAGAAAGAAAAAAAAAAAAACATTTTCAGGCAAGCAGTTCAGAAGTCAAGGTGATTGGTGACTTCCATTCTTTCCTACATGACATTCCAGAGACGTCAACTCAAAGTAGGAACGTCCTCAAACAGAAAATGAAACCATCCCAGCCCCCTTGCCGTGTCGTCTGAGTCACCACAGGGAATCTTGTAGGATTTTCCCATTAATTCTCAAGAATGGCCCACTGCAGCCTTCATGATGAGTTTATCAGTCTGCGTTTTATGAGCAGGCCCGTTATGCGTTTTCCAGGGTGTATGATTATCACCATATGTGGGATATACATCTCTAGTCACCTCTGAGATGGCAAGTAGGATATTCCCCAGGGGTGTCTTGCCACCGGGTGAAAGGAGCGCCCCTGCCTGGAGGGACAGCCGTCTGCTGTGTCCAACCAGCAGGGGCCGGGCAGGAGCAGTGTATGGAGGGGGCGGGAAGTATAGTCTGAAAGATGTATTCCATGCTGTAATGGCTTATTTGTTCACATTTGTAGTAATTATTTTAAAATTTCAACACTAAAAAAAGTGTTTCAGTGTCCTAATTCATAATGGAATGATTACTAAGACCAGGGTACTAGGCACACTCAAGGTCCTTTTTTCTTTGACCATTTCTGAATGAATGCCCCACAAAGGCATCTTCCAGATTTCTAAATATGCCGTGAAAGAGCCTGAAGGTGAACCCTCCACTGTATTCACAGTAGTTACCTCCTTGGGGGAAGAAGACTTAAGTTTATTTTTAGACGATTGGGCTATTTGTTCAATATTATCCTATTAGAATGTTCTCATGTGTTACCATCAGAAATTGAATATTAACAGCATTAAAAAAATTATACAATAATACAGATAAGATGACCTCACAGGAGAGCTAAGCCTGCCTAGTTGAGCAATTTAAGACATTTCCTCAAGGTTTCTGGACCCAGTTTCTCATCAGAGACAGTGCTTGGTCAAGATTAAGAAATCCTTTTTAGAGTCTGTGGTTCCCCCTGGCTGTCCGCCAAGACTCCGTTCCTGGGAAGACAGAGATGAGGAATCAGAGGATGGCGAGAGAGAAAACTGTGTGTGTGTGTGTGTGTGTGTGTGTGTGAGTGTGTGATGATTGTGCTCCAAGACCCCAGACTGTTCAAATCACCCCCAAGAGGAATTCATGGATGTCCTTCTACCTTAAACCAAGTTTGAAAAATGCAGGGCTAAATAATTCACTACTAATAATTCTGGTTCTACAAAATGTCCAAACCAAACCAGAGCAGCCAGTAAGAGGAGCTTCTAGATCCACAAGTCGTGAGCTCTGAGCTGAAAGGCACGGTATACCTGGAAGCTTGTGGAAGCCCTCAGCTCCCACCTCTGCGATGTCCTGCCTATTGAAGGAGGTGGCAAAGAAAGTGAAGGAACCTCCATATCCAACCCTGCTTCTGCCTGGTTCTTTGTGTCTCGGGGCTGGGGTTGCCTCTGCAGGTCTCATCCTGCCCTGACATGTTATGATCCTTTAGTTTTTTTCTTTATGTATATTTTTATTGGAGTGCAATTGCTTTACACCGTTGTGTTGGTTTCTGCTTTACAACAATGTGAATCAGCTCTAAGTTTACATATAGTCTCCTCCCATCCACCCCCCACTCCATTGACCCCTCTACGTCATCGCAGTGCACCAAGCTGAGCTCCCGGTGCTGTACGGCAGCTTCTCCCTAGCTGTCTGTTTGACGCATGGTCATGTATACACGTCAGTGCTGCTCTCTCAGTTCACCCACCCTTTCCTTCCCGTCTTGTACCCACCTGTCCATTCTCTACTCCTGCATCTCTATTCGTTCCCTGCAAATCGGTTCATGTGTGCCATTTTTCTAGATCCCACACATATGTGTTAATATGTGCTATTTATTTTTCTCTTTCTGACTTACTTGACTCTGTATGACACACTCTAGGTCTGTCCACGTCTCTACAAAAGTGACTCTTTAGTTTTGAAATTCAAACTAAGCACTGTTGTTTATCACTGGAAACTCTTCCTATGGCGAGTGGTGGAAAATCCATTGAAGTTTACAAGATCTAAAAGGGATGGTATATTTTCATGTGCCGAGAGTTGAGAGCTTTAAGCTTAGATGGATCCCGCGCATCAGGTGATGTAACTGGTATCTTCTCTTCTCATCCTGTGTCCCCTGTTGTCCTGTTCTCAGGTTCCAGGTGATGACTGGGTGGCTGCCTTCAGGTTCTATCCAGAATAAGGTGGAACATTCCTTTCTGGTCATCTCTCTCTGCTCACTTCCTTGAAAGTCCAGGATTTACTCACTGGGCCAACTGTAGTCCTTTGCCCTCTAGGTCCCAATCGTGGGGGAGGGGAGAACTGGAGTTCTGATTTAGAGCAGTTTCCTGACATGTAGAAAAAACAGTAGGTCCACCGGGAACATCCCTACTGGCGCTTCTGACTACTTTTACAAAAAGTTCTGAAAACAGGAGGAGACAGGCTGGCCTGGGTGGCCACTGCTGTAGCCTCCTCTGTCTTCTGTGAGTCCAGAGAAAGAATCAGGGGACTTCCCTGGCCCTCCAGTGGTAAAGACTTCTCCTTCCAATGCTGGGGTTATGGGTTCAATCCATGGTCTGGGAACTAAGATCCCAGGTGCCTCAGGCCAAAAAACCAAAACATAAAATAGAAGCAATATTGTAACAAATTCAAGAAAGACTTTAGAAATGGTACACATCAAAAAGAAATCTTAGAAAACATAATCAGAGACAAATGTTACCTCTCTGCAGCTTAAGTTTTCTGACATAACATACTTCTAACAAAGGTTTTTTTATAAAGCAATATACCTTTTAATTTAAATGTCAAATATTTTCAAATTATGGGGAAATACATCAATACTTTCTTAAGCAGAACTACATAAGCAATCCCTGAAGAGGGTAGTCCACAGACTGAGTCTCAAGTAGATAAAGAAGAGAATCAGAGACTGAGGGTGTTGTTGCATGAAAAATAGCAACTATGCCAGGTTATATACAATGGAGACCTCTAAGTTATCTTTTAAAAAATGACCTTGTTAACCAAAGCCAATCTCTGTTTAGCATGAGAAAAACATTGTTTTAGTTCATTAATAATTCCCAAAGTGTCTTTAATATTTTGACAGTCATTTCAAATGGAAACACTTTCATATGCACCCAGCAATGACTATTTAAAAAGTAGGCTTCCAATGTGGCTCAGTGGCAAAGAATCCACCAGCCAATGCACCAGACTTGGGTTCAATCCCTGGGTTGGGAAGATCCCCTGGAGAAGAAAATGGCAATCCACTCCAGTATTCTTGCCTGGAAAATCCCATGGACAGAGGAGCCTGCTGTCTACAGTCCTTGGGGTCCCAATGAATCAGACACGACTGAGTGACTAAACAACAGTGATGTATATACACACTCACTTGTACACACATAATTATTATTACTAATTGTAATAATAACCTGAGGTAATGAGGAAAGAAAAGGTCGAGCTTCCAAAAACACAACGTGTGGATGTTGAGAGCACCATTAGCTGAAAGGAAAAAACACATTTACTCTCATATTTTCACCAAGTTTTTTAGAGTCTTGAATAGCAGAAACCATTCTTATTGATTAAATTTCATAATTCTGAATTTGATCAAATCATAAAAGACCCATCAGACTGCAGTTTTTATAACCATTATAGATAATGAGGGGAAAATGGAATTAGTAAGTGAGGGGTCACTGAGTATTCAATTATCCCAGCTTTATCTTGTTAAGAAAAATTAGAAATTGTGCACGCATGTGTGTGTTTGCAATCACAGGAAGCATTTCTTCTAAACTCACAGAAGCTGTTTCCAGCTCTCTATGGCAGCATCTTACAGGCAAGCAGCAGATACTCTTTTTTTTTTTTTCATATGTATGGACACTTGTTGGTGAATAGATGGAGAAAAAATGGGAACAGTGACAGACTGTTTTCTTGGGCTCCAAAATCACTGTGGATGGTGACAGCAGCCTTGAAATTAAAAGACGCTTGCCCCTTGGAAGAAAAGCTATGACAAACCTAGATAGTATATTAAAAAGCAGAGACATGTCTTTGTTGACAAAGGTCTGTATATTGAAAGCTATGGTTTTTCCAGTAGTCATGTATGGATGTGAGAAATAGACCATAGAGAAGGCTGAGCACCTGAGAATTTATGCTTTCGAGCTGTGGTGCTGGAGAAGACTGTTGAGACTCCCTTAGACAGCAAGAAGATCAAAACGTCAGTCCTAAAGGAAATCAACCCTGAATATTCATTGGAAGGACTGATGCTGAGGCTGAAGCTCCAATACTTGGCCACCTGATGCAAAGAACCAACTCATTGGAAAAGACCCTGATGCTGGGAAAGGTTGAGAGCAGGAGGAAAAGAGGGCAGTGGAGGATGAGATGGATGGATGGATGGCATCACCAACTCAATGGACATGGGTTTGAGCAAGCTCCAGGAGATGGTGAAGGACAGGGAAGCCTGGCATGCTGCAGTCCATGGGGTCGCAAAGAGTTGGATACGACTGAGTGAGTGAACAACAACAACATGTCCTCTAGGAGCACGGGGTTGTATTTCTCTGTGGACTCTTCCAAGAGTCCAGACCAAGCCAAGACCTTCATCACATCCCTGGGCTCAGACGTGAAGAGTTTCTCTGAAGTGCAGATGTGGCCCTCCAATTCCTGCTGCCAGTCTCCAGCTGCTGCTGCTGCTGCTAAGTCACTTCAGTCGTGTCCGACTCTGTGCGACCCCACAGACGGCAGCCCACCAGGCTCCCCCGTCCCTGGGATTCTCCAGACAAGAACACTGGAGTGGGTTGCCATTTCCTTCTCCAATGTCTCCTAAGAAATGCTAAATACTTGTTAGGAATTTAAATTAACCAGCTCAGAGGGGTCTGGCTCCAGCTGAAAATGTCTCCACTTAACTCAAACTTCATCGGCCTGTTGTAAAACCAGCAGGGGGAGCCATAACATAAAGGTGTTTTAGGGAGTCAGCCTTTTTAAAAATTGAAGTATTGCTTCTTTGGATGGGTGATATTCACAGCAAGGGTTCCATAACTTGTGACACACCGCTAATGACATGAGATTCTGGAAGGAACGTTGAGGTAAAGGTGGCTATCTTTACATTCCTATTTACGTGATTAAGAATGAATACAGAAAAATCTTTACCAGTCTTAGAAAACTGCTGATGGTTGCCTTCACTATGTCAGAAATCTTAAGGCACTTTCACAGCACAGATTGGAGAGAAGTTATCGGTCCATGGGCTTCATGGTTCGCAGCCTGGCTGAAGAGGATGCTAGAACTCCCTGCACATATGCTAAATTGTTTCAGTTGTGCCTGACTCTTTGAGACCCAGTGGATCATAACCCGCCAGGCTCCTCAGTCCGTGGGATTTCCCAGGGAAGAATACTGGAGTGGGTTGCCATGCCCTCCTCCAGGGGATCTTCCTGATTCAGGGATTGAACCTGCATATCTTATGTCTCCCACATTGGCAGGTGGATTCTTTACCACTAGCACCACCTGGGAAGCCCCAGAGTTTCCTGAAAGGACCCCCATGTATCTAGGAGTCATGTGCTCATCATCTAGGACAGGTAGGCATCTGAGAAAGGTGAGCTCTGTTTCTTCCTGTGATGAGCTCAAAGCACCTGAAATCATACAGGGCAGAGAAACCAGCTGTGACCATTGTTCTTGACCTACAGTAGTAGCAGGGATGGTGCCACCATGAAGGCAGGTGCTGGCCCAGCTGATTTCCTGTTCTACCACAAACCCAGAAGTACCACCTGAGGCTCAAAGGCTCAAAGTACCACCTGTTGCACTGGCTGTTTCCTCCTTCTTACAGGAAAGTGGACCTTATTTTCAGCAAAGCAAAACTAGATTTTTCATTCTTCCTTTTCCTAACTCTGAAAGATTTAAAATACTATAGTTAAAGTGATTCAAACATATCCCCTTTTAGGTAGATTCAGCTCTATAAATGTCAGCAAACAGAGGGAAGCACACACAGAAAAGATTCTGCCAAAGAAGAGAAACAATCTGAAAAATCAGACTGTGAGATGAAATTCCTACAGGAGATAGAACAAAGTACATGAAAATCTCTAATTTGTATTGTTTTTAAGTCTTTCTTGAATTTGTTACGGTATTGTCTCTGTTTTATGTTTTTTTTTGGGGGGGGGCCTGAGGCATGTGGGATCTTAGTTCCCTAACAAGTGATCAAACCCACAACTCTAGCATTTAAAGGTGAAGTCTTCACCACTGGATGGCCAGGAAAGTCCCTCTTATTCTGATCAAGTTTGAGAAGAGGTGGCATCAGTGGATATAGAGTCATGAAAAGGTACAGATCTGAGGTCAGACAGATTGTTTACAGATGAAAAGCCAACCTGTTAAATTTTAAAACCTCCTTCAAGAAGTAGGTGGAAAAAGAGACTGTCTTGCAAATGATCTTGTTGTCTGTATGAATCACTTTAACCCCTATGCTAGGACTAAAGTGAAAGTGAAAGTTGCTCAGTTGTGTATGACTCTTTGCGACCCCATGGAGAATTTTCTAGGCCAGAATACTGGAGTGGGTAGCCTTCCCCTTCTCCAGGGGCCCAGCCCAGGGATTGAACCCAGGTCTCCTGCATTGCAGGTGGATTCTTTACCAGCTGAGCCACAGGGGAAGCCCAAGAATACTAGAGTGGGTAGTCTATTCCTTCTCCAGCGGATCTTCTGATCCAGGAATCGAACTGGGGTCTTCTGCATTGCAGGCAGATTCTTTACCAATTGAACTATTAGGGAAGCCCTAAGGATGTAACCATGGTTTTTCCAGTGGTCATGTATAGATGTGAGAGTTGGACTGTGAAGAAAGCTGAGTGCCGAAGAATTGATGCTTTTGAACTGTGTGTTGGAGAAGACTCTTGAGAGTCCCTTGGACTGCAAGGAGATCCAACCGGTCCATTCTAAAGGAGATAGGTCCTGGGTGTTCTTTGGAAGGAATGATGCTAAAGCTGAAACTCCAGTATTTTGGCCACCTCATGCGAAGAGTTGACTCATTGGAAAAGACTCTGATGCTGGGAGGGATTGGGGGCAGGAGGAGAAGGGGACAACAGAGGATGAGATGGCTGGATGGCATCACCGACTCGATGGACGTGAGTTTGAGTGAACTCTGGGAGTTGGTGATGGACAGGGAGGCCTGGCGTGCTGCAATTCATGGGGGTGCAAAGTCGGACACAACTGAGCAACTGAACTGAACTGAACTGAAGGATGTAACCAAAAGATAAGGACTTCCAGTAATGATTGCATGTATATTTTCAAAAGAGTTCTCTAGTGATAATGTGGGCCTTCCCTGATGGCTCAGAAGGTAAAGAATCTGCCTGCAATGCAGGAAACACAGAAGATGCTGGTTCAATTCCTGGGTCAGTAAGATCCCTTGGAGGAGAAAATGACAACCCAACCCAGTATTCTTGCCTGGAAAATTCCACGGACAGAGGAGCCTGGAGGGCTACAGTCCATGAATGCAAGGAAGTCAAACCAGTCAATTCAAAAGGAAATCAACCCTGAATATTCATTGGAAGGATTGATGCTGAAGCTGAAGCTCCAGTACTTTGGCCACCTGATGCAAAGAATCGACTCATTAGAAAAGACCCTGATGCTGGGAGAGGTTGAGAGCAGGAGGAAAAGAGGGCAGCAGAGGATAAGATGGTTGGATGGCATCACCAACTCAATAGACGTGGGTTTGAGCAAGCTCCAGGAGATAGTGAAGCCTTCCTCCAGAAGACAAGGAAGCCTGGCATGCTGCAGTCCTTGGGGTTGCAAAGAGTCAGGCATGACTTAGCCAGTGAACAACAACCAAGCTGTCAGGATGTGGTTGAAAAACTGAGGCTTTAAATGGCATGAAGAAAATTTGTCTCCCTCCTCCCTCTCCAAATATGTGGAAAAGCAGCAAGGACAAGTGTTCTAAGTGGAAGAGCATTTTTAAAATGTCAAGAAGGTGGAGTGACAGGATTTAGGAGAGTCAATTTCTCATTGAATAGGAGCTTCAGTTGACAGAGTAGAAATTCCTTTGAAGAAAGTGAAGAGATTTAAGAGAAATTATAAAGAAGAACGTAGCAGAGAGATGATTAATGAATGACAAAGTGTTACATCTCATGCATTGAGAAATGATATGAGTTAGACACGATGGAGTAAACCAAGAACCACATTGAGTTATATTCTAGATTTTTTTTTTTGGCCACATGGCATGTGGGCTCTTAGTTCCTGGCCAGGGATTGAACCTGTGCCTCTTGCATCAGAAACTGGGATTCTTAATCACTGGACCACCAGGGAAGTTCTCTTCTAGATATAATTTTTTTAATGTCATTTTTAGTGGAAAAATTATACTAAGTACGGAAGCAGAAGGAGATCAACAACTTAACTGGCAGCTAAAAGCACTTTGTTGCCAGATGGTGACTCCAAATATCAGACACCAGAGGGGCAACACTGTTATCCATTTTGAGGCTGAAAGATCGTGAGACTGGAATTTTATACCCAGCTGTTGTTTATGTGATAGGGTGCTGAAAATTCTCAGAAATGTGAGGACACATAAAATACAGCAATCAGCATGCACTTCTTATACATGTGGCCTGAGAACTTGAGTAAACGAAGAAATGTTAGGAACATAGCTTCCGTATCAAGATGGGACTTTAAGCACATATATATCTCTCTGTTTTCTCTTCAAATCCCAGTAAAATGACTAAAGAAGGATAAGAATGAGATTAAGTCTTCAGCAGCCCTGGAAAACAGATGATTTTATCTGCAGAATTTTTTTTTTAATCTGCAGAAATTTTAAGGAATTTTGGAAGATTATGAAGTAGACTGGTTTGACCAGGAAAATAGAGCCAAGACAATCACAAACAAACAGAGACGTCTGCAGTGGATCATTGAAGAAGCAAGGACCAGTCTTCCCCACAGAGCCCTGGAAAAACTCCAAGATCATCAGCAAGAGCTAGAAATATTTGTTGAATGATGTTGAATGAATGGGAAGACTGTGTGGCAATTAGCAGCCTAATTAATTGAAGGGTTGCCAACCCAGCTGGACTGGTCCTCAGCTCTGCTACACAGAAGGCTGGCTATGTCATTTTCTCCTAGGATATAGCAAATGAGATGAATTCTGTAAATAAAGGGGAGGCTCTGCTTCCCAGAAAGGGAAAAATAATAGGAAAGCAGCTCTGTAGTTGAGGGAAATGTCCTAAAACTCTCTGCTCCAAGAGGAATAGTTGCTTGGCTTGCTCCAACTCATTAAGATGAGCTCTTAACCTGCACATGGACTCTCTACTTGCCCAACCTGAAAAGAAGTCTGTTTGTGGCAATACCCCCACCCATCCACCCAAAGAGGACTGAAGCATGCTTCCATTTGGGGCAGGGATCTGGGGTAGGAATGGTACCTTCCACAATTTCTCAGGAGTCAGTGGAGTGACCCACAGTGATCACTCTCATCTTTCAATCATAATTATAGGTGGACAAGCAGGCCTTGAGGAAAAACAGACCATTAAAAAGAAGCATCTACATAGACAGTGGAGCAGATGATCTCTAAGATATTAACAAAGGCACGAGAGGATAACTTAACAACTCAAGTAGAATCAGCAAAAATACATGATGAATAGTGAATAAATAGATAAGTAGATAGATGATGGATGATAGATGAATAGGTAGATGGATATAAAGATAGATAGGAAAGCTTATTTTGAAAATAAATCAAATGATAGAAAGAATCTGAGAAATTTAAAAATTAATTTAAAAATTGCTTAAATTGTTACAGTCATGGGAATACTACTTAGAGCTGAACTTAGTAAACTCTGATAATCAATTTTCCTTTCCTGCACAACTCTTTACACTGCCTGGAAGCAATAATTATCTTTTTGTTCATTTTTTTTTTTTGCTCAGTTTTCCACATATTTATTGCCAGTTTAATTCATATTCTCTAGCAATGATCTGGATCTCTTCTCAATAAATTTCTACATATTAGGCATTGTAATGCTTTTATTTTTTTTGGATAAATTTCTCCATGACTTGTTGCAGTGTGGAAAGATTATCTTCTGCAAGGGTTATCCTAGCTTCTCTGATCTTCTTCACCCTCCTGGAGATTTTTTTTCACTTCTCTCTTGCTGGATACTCCGTTTCTTCAGGCTCATGTCTTCTTTCTGAGTTTACTCCTTTGTTTTGGTGGAGCACTTCCTCCAGTGACTTTCCTTGGAAGGATGTATAAGAGGTAAATGTTTTGAGACCTTCAATTTCTGAAACTTTATATATTTTACCCATCACTTGATTGACAGTTGAGCTAGGTTTCCAGTTTTAAGGATAGAAATAGGAATTGGAAAATATTGTTTGCTTTTCTTATAGTTTTCAATATTTGCTATTATGAAATCTGAAATCACTGGGATTCTTGATCTTTGGTATAAAACTGGTATTTCATTTTCTTCCTGTCTAGGAGACTATAAGGTGTCTTCTTTGTTCCCAGTCTTTTGAGACAACACAGTGAAAGGCTTGAAGTGTGTCTCTTTTCATTCTTTCTCTTAGTCACTCAGACAATAGGTCTTTGAATCTGGAAGTTCATGTATTCTGTCCTGCCAGATATTCTTTAATTATCTTGATCATTTCCTCCCCTCCATTTTATTTGTCCTTTCTTTCTAGAATTCTCATGACATGATTATTGGATCTCTTGTATTGTTTTTCTCAATTTCTCAGAGTCCCTTCCATGGGTAGGAAGTGAAGTGACAGAATTCTTAAACTAAAGGCTAAGCTTGAAAAATCCTAGCACTAAGTCCGAAACCTTTCCTCCAGCACTGCCCCACCCTTTTTCCACAGGGAGACATGCCATTAGCAGAGGGTAGGACAAATTGAGAGAGTAACATGGAAACATACACATTACCATATGTAAAATTAGATAGCCAGTGGAAATTTACTGTATGAGACAGGGAGCTCAAATCCAGCATTCTGTGATAGCCTAGATGGGTGGGATGGGGTCGGAGGTGGGAGGGAGGTTAAAGAGGGAGGGGACATATGTATACCTATGGCTGATTCATGTTGATATATGACAGAGGCCAACACAAAATTGTAAAGTGATTATCCTTCATAAATAAATTGAAAAAAGAATGTGAAGGCAACATACGAAATGAGAGAAAAGATTTGCAAATCATATACCTGATAAAGACTGATATCTAGAATATATAAAAGGCTCTCAGAAGTCAAAAGGAAAAAGAAATAATCCTTTTCAAAAAGAAAATACAAGAAAAAGTGTTTATGGAAATAAATGAAAGCAGCTAGTGAGGGTAAGAGAGAACATTGCAGAAGCCTAGTCATGGAAAAGGTGACGGCACCCCACCCCAGCGCTCTTGCCTGGAGAATCCCATGGACGGAGGAGCCTGGTAGGCTGCAGTCCATGGAGTCACAAAGGGTTGGACACGACTGAGCGACTTCACTTTCACTTTTCACTTTCATGCATTAGAGAAGGAAATGGCAACCTACTCCAGTGTTCTTGCCTGGAGAATCCCAGGGATGGAGGAGCCTGGTGGGCTGCCGTCGTCTATGGGGTTGCATAGAGTTGGACACGACTGAAGTGACTTAGCAGCAGCAACAGCAACAGCAGCAGTCATGGAGAAGATACAAAGGTTTCATGTAGGAATTTCATGACCAGCTGTGATGCCTCTGTGATTACATTGGTGGGAACTTTGACTCAATGTAGTGAAGGTCCAAGAGCTTTGTGCTCTGTGCAGGTTGCTTTCAAAGAAAGCAATGGGTCCATTTCTGCAAGCAGGAATTGGTTCACCATGAAATAAACATAATGTGATTTCAAACAGTGTACAATAAATGGGAATTTTTCTTATTGGTGTTGCTAAACTCATTTTCTTTCAACAAGCATCATCTTAGAGGCAATAATCAAACTTCTAAATGTGTGGCAAGTAAAAGATGAAATCTTAAATTCTGAAATACAGAAATTTAGGGAAAATGACAACAGGAAAGATTTCTACAATGTTAGCCAACTTTCCCCACTCCCACAGAGCTCCTTAGCATATCCTGACAACCTTTAATATTTACTCACTTCTCATCCCCCATCACTTATAACAAGCACCAGAGTGTGGGGGCAAAACCTTCATTAAATATAACCTCAGATTATAAGATGCTTTAAGTTCAAGGTCAGAAATCTTACAAGAAAGTGTTAATTTTAAGATAGAATGAAGCATATTAAATCGGCTTCCCTGGTAGTTTAGCTGGTAAAGAATCTGCCTGCAATGCAGGAGACCCCAGGTTTGATTCCTAGGTCGGGGAGATCTGCTGGAGAAGGGATAGGCTACCCACTCCAGTATTCTTGGATTTCCCTGGTGGCTCGGCTGGTAAAGATTCTGCCTGCAATGTGGGAGACCTGGGTTTGATCCCTAGGTCAGGAAGATCCCCTGGAGAAGGAAATGGCAACCACTCCAGTATTCTTGCCTGGAGAATCCCCATGGACAGAGGAGCCTGGCGGACTACAGTTCATGGGGTCACAAAGAGTCGGACACGACTGAGCATCTTTCACTTGTGACCAATATTGGGAGGTATTGATCAGTTGATTGATGGGGGGCCAGAGAGATATTTTGGGACAATGTAGAATGGAAAATGCTTCTGGATCAGCAAGAGCTATAGATCAAAAGGGATCTATTCTCCTGGGGAGGCAGAAGATGTTGTAGGAGTGAAAGAAGAAATATTTCTGCAGACGCTGGGGGTGAACTTGGAGACTTAAGGAAATGGGTTCTCAAGTGTAGCCCAGAAGGCAGGGGCTGGAGGAGACTGATTGTCCCTTCAGTCAGAACAGGATTTTGATCAGGGTTTAAAATATGATATGAAAAAGAAATCTTGTTCCAAGGCCGTGTAAGTCCAGTTTCCCCATAAGTCCAACACAATTGGCTGTGTAGTGCTGTACTGTAATAGGTTTATAATACTTATCACAGAAATAATACAAAGAAAAACACAAAAATACAGAAAGCATTTTTGATCTCACAGCACAGCACCATGAAGAGTCCAGCAGCACAGCACGCAGCTGGCACACAGGGGCTGGCATCGAGTGAACAGGCTGGAAGGGCCACTGATGGAGCAGGGAGAGGAGGTGGGAGATGGCAGAGCTGAAGGGTCGTCAGCAATAGGAGATGGAGGGCAAGCTTCAATTTCCCTTATGCCTGATGTTGATGGAACACACACGTTCGAATCTTTGAAAGCTCACAAGGCTTGTATGTAGGGGACCTACCGTAGTTTCTGTTCATAGCAAGAGCCCTGATTCTGGAGTGGATTACTGGTCACTTGCCATGAAAAGGGTAGGAGATGAGAGGGAAAGGACTTCTTCTTTACAATGTAATCCTGTGAAGATGTGCAAGGCTTTGGGGGTGGTTCCAGCAGTGTCTTTGGAGAACTCGCTTGTCCTGCCCACTCTCTTCTCTACTTGCAATCATGTTAGAGGCAAGGAGGTCAACTCTGGTCCCTCTTGCATTTTACTGAGTAGTAAGTGTATGAAAGATATCCAAAGACCTGCTGATAGAAACACAGGTGACAATAATTTTTCTGTTTTACCATGAAATCGATTAATGTCTGTGACAGCATTTTGGAAATTTTAAATCTCTGTGAGGTGGAAAAGTGATTTTTTTACATCTCTCTTTCAAAGGCCTGACTCCATGGTTGACCTCAATCATATGTCCATCCTAAATTAATGTTCCTTTCTTATCCTAGTTTGGTAAGGTATTGACAAAGCCAGCACTGTGATTTTAGCAAGCCATTGTAACTGCGTAAGGATCAGATCTTTGGAAGATCCTGGCTTAGATAGCTGATGGATAATGTCTCGGATGAGTGACTCTCCAGCTAAGACTGAAAACTCTTTGGGATTCACACAACCTAGGATTGGGATAGAAAAGTAGCCCTTGATCTACCACTGACCCACATTCACAGCTGGACTTCCATACAGTATTATTGCAAGCTCATCTGATGCTCACAGCAGGCCATTTTGTTTTCCTGCAACACATAGTTTTATGGAACACCAACCTCAGGCAAGGTCACTTTGTTGTCATTGTTTAGTTCCTAAGTTGAGTCCAACTCTTTTTGACCCCATGGACTGTAGACCGCCAGGCTTCTCCATCCATGAGATTCTCCAGGCAAGAATACTGGAGTGGGTGGACATTTCTTTCTCCGGGGGATCTTCCCAGCCTAGGGATCCCCAGTCTCCTGCACTGGCAGCCAGATTCTTTACCCCTGAGCCACCAGGGAAGCCTCAGTTCAGTTCAGTTCAGTCGCTCAGTCGTGTCCGACTCTTTGCGACCCCATGAATCGCAGCACGCCAGGCCTCCCTGTCCATCACCATCTCCCGGAGTTCACCCAGACTCACGTCCATTGAGTAGTGATGCCATCCAGCTGTCTCATCCTCTGTCGTGCCCTTCTCCTCCTGCCCCCAATCTCTCCCAGCATCAGAGTCTTTTCCAATGAATCAACTCTTCACATGAGGTGGCCAAAGTACTGCAGTTTCAGCTTCAGCATCATTCCTTCCAAAGAAATCCCAGGGCTGATCTCCTTCAGAATGGACTGGTTGATCTCCTTGCAGTCCAAGGGACTCTCAAGAGTCTTCTCCAACACCACAGTTCAAAAGCATCAATTCTTCGGCACTCAGCCTTCTTCACAGTCCAACTCTCACATCCATACATGACCACAGGAAAAACCATAGACTAGATGGACCTTTGTTGGCAAAGTAATGTCTCTGCTTTTGAATATGCTATCTAGGTTGGTCATAACTTTCCTTCCAAGGAGTAAGCATCTTTTAATTTCATGGCTGCAGTCACCATCTGCGGTGATTTTGGAGCCCCCCGCAAATAAAGTCAGCCACTGTTTCCACTGTTTCCCCATCTATTTCCCATGAAGTGATGGGACCGGATGCCATGATCTTCTTTTTCTGAACGTTGAGCTTTAAGCCAACTTTTTCACTCTCCACTTTCACTTTCATCAACAGGCTTTTGAGTTCCTCTTCACTTTCTGCCATAAGGGTGGCATCATCTGCATATCTGAGGTTACTGATATTTCTCCCGGCAATCTTGATTCCAGCTTGTGTTTCTTCCAGCCCAGCATTTCTCATGATGTACTCTGCATATAAGTTAAATAAGCAGGGTAATAATACACAGCCTTGATGTACTCCTTTTCCTATTTGGAACCAGTCTGTTGTTCCATGTCCAGTTCTAACTGTTGCTTCCTGACCTGCATACAGATTTCTCAAGAGGCAGGTCAGGGAAGCCTAGACCATGATAAAAAGAAACAAAACAAGGCCACTGTGTGATTTTCTCTTGCTTGCTTGCTTGCTAAGTTACTTCAGTCATGTCTGAGTCTTTGTGACACTATGGACAGGCCATAGCCTGCCAGGGTCCTCTGTCCATGGGATTCTCCAGGCAAGAATACTGGAATGGGTTGCCGTGCCCTCCTCCAGGAGATCTTCCCAACCCAGGGATCGAACTCACGTCTCTTGTGTCTTCTGCGTTGGCAGGCGGGTTCTTTACCACTGAAAAGTGAAAGTGAAGTCTCTCAGTTGTGTCCGACTCTTTGCGACCCCCTGGACTGTAGCCTATCAGGCTCCTCCATCCATGGGATTTTCCAGGCAAGAGTGCCAGAGTGGATTGCCATTGCCTTCTCCAGGGGATCTTCCCGACCCAGGGATCAAACCTGGGTCTCCCGCATTGCAGGCAGACGCTTTACCGTCTGAGCCACCAGGGAAGCCCACTGCAGATAACAGCAAGGTCCTGGGGGCGCTCATAAAACATCCAATCATAGAATCGTCCCACTGTCTGGCAGTGTCCAAATCAGAGGGAATCCCTGAATCTTTAGACCGTTCCCCAAATCACCCAACCAAAGCTCAGTTCCTGTGCTGGGTTCTTTCTAACACCCACCTACTGAGATACCTCCAGTTTTCTGTAGTGCGTGTTCTCACTTGTGTGGTTAGAAATAAACCCAATTCTTTCAACTCCAGGTGCTCTCTCATTGGGCGTGGCTTAGAGCACTGATGAAACTCATCCTTAACCCACAGCCCCACCACGGCTGGACCAGAGTAATTGAGTCTCCTGCTTCTCACGATCCTTTATCCCCCTCCAACACCTGTGCTATCCATAGGTAGAACGGTTGAGAAGGGGGGCTTACAATTTCTTCAATGCTCCCGAGGTCAGCAGTTTGCGGCATTCTGTGGGTCATCTTGAACCTTTTCAAGCAGACAAATGGTCAAGTGCCTTGCTTACCCATGTGGAATGTGAGGCTCCTCTCAGAGTACTCTTGTGGCGGGAGCAGTCATGGGGGCGGGGAGGGGGAGCTGGTGCTTGAGAATCACCTTCATTCCAGAAGTTTCCTCTAGACTCCACAATGAAGGGTATATACAGAGCTGGCTAGTGGAATAATGGGGTACAGGCTGTCTGAACGCTTCACTCGTGTAAATGTATGTAATAGAGCTCAGGGTCAGAAATTCAGTCCCTGCAGGGGTGAAGCTGCAAGCATGTGCCGAAGTGAGACAGGCCAAGCCTAGTGCACTCCAAGGTCATGGAGTGTTTGGCAAAGGGGCAAGAGCATGCTCTTTCTCATGAGGGGACAGTTTAATTGCTGGTCATTGTTGCCATAAGGCAGTGGAGTCCCAGTGTGGTCAGATCTTTTGATTTTTCACATGAAATGAAAATCAAGATTTTATAATGCAAAATTATGAAGTCTCCTGATTTTCTGATCCTGGCATTAAATTCAAATGTTTAAAAATGCTACAAGTATTTTAAAAACCATATAGCAAAGCAAGTTCAGCTTATTTGTTTCTGGCTTATGACACTGCTATTATCACTTTCTCCTCAGTGACAGAGTGAGAATAATGCATAATAACTTGAATGGCTAGTCTTACCAAATTTATTAGGTTGGCCAAAAAGTTTGTTTGGATTTTTCTGTAATAGCGTAATTCTTTTTCTTTTCTTTCTTTCTCCCCTCCCCCTCCCCTTTTTTTGCTACAGAAGTAAGTTATTCTTTGTGGGCTTTCCTAGGAATATAGAATTTTAAATATTTGACTTTCCTTATAAATATATACAATTCTAAATGATAATTACTTCCATCAGGCTAATCTCCATTATCAGTTCTATGATAACAAGCCAGGAGCTCAGGGAAGTGAGCAGAATCACTACTTCTTAGCTTGGAGAATGCACTTTGAACTTGTGGTGAATTATTGTAACCAAAGGGATATACTTTGTCTTCAAAATATTAAAAATATCAAAATCACATTCTTTGTTCAATCAGATCCTTTAATAAAGTTATTTGTTTCACAAGAATAAATCCTGTGAATTTGTTTACAAAACATAAACTTAAAACTTAAATAAAAGGAAACTATAACAAGGGTTTGGTGGTTGGGAAAATCCCCTGGAGAAGGACATGGCAACCCACTCCAGTATTCTTACCTGGATAATCCCATGGACAGAGGAGCCTGGAGGGCTATAGTCCGTGGGGTTGCAAAGAGCCAGATGTGCTGACTAACATACACAAAAATCATTATCTTATAGTATTACATTCAAAAAAAATTTTGTGTGTGTGCTCAGCCATGTCTGACTCTTTGCAACCCTGTGGACTCCTCTGTCCATGGGATTCTCCAGGCAAGAATACTAGAGTGGGTTGCCATTCCATTCTCCAGGGGATCTTCCCGACCCAGGGATCGAACCCGGGTCTCCCACATTGCAGGCAGATTCTTTACTATCTGAGCCACAGAGTATCTCTTATATGAAAATACAGCCAAAGAGGTCTTTTCCTCTTCCACTTGTCATGATGTTTTTCTTTGAAGGTTGATATGCTTCCTGGTGATCAGTTTAGATTTTGCTGACTTGATTGACAAATGCTATAATCTTCCTCTGATATTTCTTTTAGGAGTTTCTCTTTTCTATTTGGAACTAATTGTTTAAAACTTGGCAAAACTTCCATGCCCCAAGGATTCAAGGAAAAACAATCTAGCCATAAATATCAACATGCTGTGTTAAATGCTTCAACTGGGGAAGGTTCTCTGGAATATAAAAATACATTACATAGCACTGGCCCTTTAAGGGCTTATAATTAAGACTCAAACAATCATAGAAACAGAACAGCTGTAACGGCCATTAAGTTCAACTCCAAGGTTTGAGCAACTCTCACCCTGTCTATTCTTAGATCCTTCCAGTAACAGAGAACATACAAATCCCTATCCTAGTTTATCCTGAATAGCTATACTAGAAAGTCCTTTCTTTCTAGTGGGTCAACATATCTCATTATTTTGACCTAGTTTTTTACTTGAGTCATAAAATTTAAGTGCAATCCTCCTTCCATACAGACACCCTGTTAAACTTTTGGAAAGATGTTTCATGTTCTCTCTTGGCTAAACAAAACATAGACTTCTACAGTGTCTTGGCATCATGCTTCGTTCAAACATATGCTCTGTTCTCACCATTCTGGTCATCCTTCATTCTTTGTGCTTCAGCAATGATGAGACCAACACAGAGTCAGACTATGGTTGCAATTTTATTTCTATATACTATATATATATATATATATATATATATAATTTATTTATTTATTTTGGCCACACTGTAGAGCATGTGAGATCTTAGTTCCCCAACCAAAGATTGAACCCGTGCTCCCAGCAGTGAAAGCAAGGAGTCTTAACCGCTGGACCACTACGGAAGCCTCAGTTCTACTTCTATATATCCAGCATGCGTGCTTGCGTGTATGCTAAGTTGTTTCAGTCATGTCTGACTCTTTGCAACCCCATGGACTGTAGCCTGCAGACTCCTCTATCCGTGGAATTCTCCAGGCAAGAATACTGGAGTGGGTTGCCTTGTCCTCCTCCAGGGGATCTTCCTGACCCAAGGATCACAGCTGAGTTTCATGTCTCCTGCATCCCTGGTAGCTCAGCTGGTAAAGAATCTGCCTGCAATGCCGGAGACCCCAGTTTGATTCCTGGGTCTGGAAGATCGGCTGGAGAAGGGATAGGCTACCCTCTCCAGTATTCTTGGGCTTCCCTTGTGGCTTAACTGGTAAAGAATCCGCCTGTAATGCGGGTAGACCTGGGTTCTATCCCTGGGTTGGGAAGATCCCCTGGAGAAAGGAAAGGCTACCACTCCAGTATTCTGGCCTGGAGAATTCCATGGACTGTATAGTCCATGGGATCACAAAGAGTCGGACACGACTGAGCGACTTTCACTTTTTCTTTACCACTAGCACCACCTGGGAAGCCCTATGTCCAGCATAAGGTTGTATTAACTGTTTTCACACCACTCAGCAAGCAGTTGAAACTTACTGTTGACTAAAACTCACTTCAATTTCCACTTTTGTTCCATTTCCAAGACATGCTGAAATGATGCTGAAATGATGCTGCATTGGTAAGACAAGTGCCTTGCATCCAAAGATGGGAGCTTAGCTCTCCCCTGGTGAGTTTCATCTTGTTCATCTTGAGTACAGCCAGAAGTCTGCTTGGAGGTGGTGTAGAGCTTTGTCCTCAGAAGGAATATAATCTCATGCTAGAAATTAATTCCTTTATGACACCTCCTCTTTTGAACCACCTAAATTTTTTTTGAAACTTTATATTTTGTTTTGGGGTGTAGCTGATGAATAGTTTTGTGATAGTTTCAGGTGAATAGCAAAGGGACTCAGCCATACATATACATGTATCCATTCTACCCCAAAACTCCCATCCAGGCTGCCATATAACACTGAGCAGAGTTCCATGTGCTATACAGTAGATCCTTGTTGGTTATCCATTTTAAATATAGTACACGGCCTTTCCAAACTCCCTAACTATCCCTTTCTCCTGGCAACCATAATTTCGTTTTCTAAGTCTCACCCAAATTCTTCATACTCTTGCTATTTTTCTCTTTTTGCTCATCTTACATGTTTGTCTTGCATCCAGAATTAAGAGAAATTATTTTAAAAACTTCCACGAGTCTCTCTTTAAGTATTGAAGGTCCAGATAAAGACAGTCAGGAAGTTCAGATTTCTGCTAGCTTTGCCAGATTAGAGAATCGTCTGTGTGTCAGGAGTCAGGATGAAGCCCCAGCTGGAGCCGGCTGTGGGGTGTCACCTGAGTGACAAGTAGTTGATTTCCTTTGTTTGTTGTGGCAACATGCAGTGAGCTGGGACAGTGCCCCTGGTTGCTAACCTGCAGCACTTCCAGGGATTCACAAACATCCCATGGCTTGCTAGAGTATCCAGGATCCTCAGAGCTACTGAAGTGCTCTCTGCATCAATGAGGACCTTCTCATATTTCTAGACAGCCCCCTCGGTTGTTTGTCCTTAGTCCCTCTTAATCTCCACTTTGGCCTGGAAGAATTCTCACTTGAGCCTCTGAAAACTTATTTCTTGAGTTCTCAGAGTCAGGTTCTATAGACATAGAGAACGGATGTGTGGACACAGAAGGCGAAAGGCAAGGCAGGACAAATTGGGACATTAGGATTGACATATATATATTACCTGGGGCTTCCCTGGTGGCTCAGACAGTAAAGAATCTTCCTGCAATGCAGAAGACCTGGGTTTGCTCCCTGGGTCAGGAAGACCCCCTGGAGAAGGAAATGGCAACACACTCCAGTATTCTTTCCTGGAGAATCCCATGGACAGAGGAGCCTGGTGGGCTAAAATCCATGGGGTTGCAGAGTTGGATATGACTGAGTGACTATCACTTTTTTTTCCATATCCATTATTGTTGTTCAGTCACTAGGTCATGTCTGACTCTTTGTGTTCCCATGGACTGCAGCATACCAGGTTTCCCTGTCCTTCACTATCTTTATGTCCATTGAGTTGGTGATGCCACCCAACCATCTCATCTTCTGTCACACCCTTTTCCTCCTTGCCCTCAATCTTTCCCAGCATCGGGGTCTTTGAATAAAACTGCTATATATTGTGACAGAATTTCTGAGAGATTCCCAGAAGGTTCTCCTTAAAAACTACACCTCTAAATAACCCTAGCACATATTAAAATCCCACCATGGGCCTGGAAAATAATGTATATACTCTAATTGAATATATGTGGTTCAATACCATAAGATAAACAGAAGTGTATTCAACTTTCCATCCTAAGTCCCTAAGCCCTTTGAAGTTATATATTCAAATGCACTTTTTAGCCACATGACAGATTCGACCCAAGAAACACCACTGAATTTTTAGAAATTTCTGAATTCATTGCCCTACTTCTCCAAAGCAATCTCTTACAGGTTTGTATTTTGTTCTTGCTTTCAAAATGCTGATATTCTGCATGCAAAAATCAACATAGTCACAGGACTGGTATCAAAGAGTTTCTAAAGATGTCTTGAAATGAAGCAACCTAATTATAGAGTCTGCCCTATAGTGCCTCTTTTTTTTAAATTTTTTAAATTTATTTGGCTGCACTGGGTCTTGGTTGAAGCACTCAGAATCTTTCAGTTTCAGTACGCATGATCTGGTTTCCTGCCCAGCGATGGAACCCGGGCCCCCGCCTTGGAAGCGCACAGTCTTAGCCACTGGACTACCAGGGAAGTCCTTCTACTACTTCTCCATGCATCCTGGCCCCTGGACGTACTGTGGCCCTGTGAAAGAGGGTGACAGCACCACCCCCTTCCTTGCCCTAGAAGAACCCCAAGTTGATCTCAGTGTTTGGGAGTCCCCACTCTATCTGTCACCCCCTTCATCCCCTGACAAACTCATGTGAATTAATGTCAACTCCTTTCCTGGGGTTGTAGAAAAGAAAATGTGACCCGAATGAATAATGTATTGCAAATGTCAAAATAAATTTCAGCTAAGAATGATATTTTTCAAGGGGATCTAATGAGAAAACTGTTCAAAAGGCAGAGTTAGAGTTTCCTGGTTCCACATTTAATTAACTCAATCTGACTTTTATTATGCTTTGTATTATGTGTTTCCCTGTTCGGTAAACAAACAGCAGAAAATTAAACTAGGGCAACTGCCAGCGAGCAGTAAATTTAATTGAAAAATAATGAATTGCCATGGGGTACCATAGAGTTTTGTAAAGATAAACTTATCTTTCCTGGAAAGTTTCCACTTGCATTTGTCACAATTTGATGTGTAAAAGGAACAAAAGAAGTAAGCTATGGTGCTTGGTGGTAGATACGTGAGAGTGGAATGGCCTTGGAGAATAATTCATAAGCTGGTTTCTACGATTTTCAACAGATGAGCCGTGATTTCTCCTGAAACACAGAGTGGGCTCCCTGGGGGGTTCTAACTCTGTCCTCTGGATCTGCAGAACCTGCCAAAACTCTACCCCTATCAACTTGCAGTCAAAGGAAGCACACTGCAGAAGAAGCAGGGTGACCCTGAAAATAAGACGTGTATGTGATTTAGGGAAAAGGGAGACTTGAGACAAAAAAAGGATACTCCCAAATAGTTCTATCCCACGTGACCAATAACTGCTTAAGTCCTTCAAGCTTGATATGAATCAAAGGTATTTCTAAAACATCTGGCTATTTATTTTCTTTCCTTGATATCTTTTCCTCATGTATTGGTACTCTTCTAATGATTCTCTGAGTTTATGTCCAGGCAAGAGAAGGTTTGAATTAAAACAGGAGAAAAACAGGGTCTTTCTGAGTGATATGGAAACGTTCACATCTGGTTCTCGGTCTCACAGTGTGAAGGGCAGGTGTATGTTTATCTGCTTATAGATTCAATCTTCCAGGTTCAAGTGCTGGGAGTCTCACACAACTCCCCCTCCATCCCCCACCCCGCACCCCCACCCCATCCTCCGAGCAGGATGAAACCACTGGGTTCTCCACATGTGTAATCTTTCCCATTTTCTCTCTTGTTCATGAAGATATTACTCAGTTATTCTCTGAAGTCTGCAGCAATAGTTCCCACCATGGACTATGATCTTTTGCTGGGGAGATTCTCTTGGAGGCTGTTTGGCACAAAAGAATCCGCTGTTTGGGGTTAGATACTCATTTTGGACTCCATACCCACACCTAACTGGTTAAATAGACTTGAAGAATCATTTGTTTAGTAAATATTTTCTGAGCACTGACTATGTGACTGCACTATTCTAGCTACTTGGGGCTTTAAAAACAAAACAAACCCAAGCCAAAAATCCCTGGCTTCATGAAACTGACATCTTTGGGGGAGAAGGACAGGCAGAATCAGTGAGTGTGTCATAAAGCGATGCTTCCTAAGGAGAGACAGATACACAGAGTGCCAGAGGGCAGCAGCTGGCTACAATGAACCTCCTGGTGAAGATAATGTTGAGAAAAGACTTGAAAAATGGAGAGCGTGACTTGAGGATATCTGAGGGCAGAATGCTCAAGCAGAAGAAGACAACTGGTAGCGCCTTGACAATGTTCTGGGCAGGGGCACGCCTGGGGTGTCCTTGGGAATGCACAGAGGCCAGTGCGGCTGTAACGAAAGCGCCAGACGACAGGTCAGAGAGAGAACAGGCGCCAAGTGGTGCAGGCTTTTTGCAGCCACTGTCCGAATTCTTAACTCTAGGTGACAAGCTACAAGAGGGCCTTGGGTAGAAGTGTCAAGACCTCACTCTGACTAACGTGGAAAGAAACTAGAGGAGGCAAAAGAGGCTACAGGCAAACCTGTTAGACTGCAACCATGTGAGGGAGCCAGGGTGGCTCCGACCTGGTGTTCATCTGGGACGTGAAGAGCTTCTGCAACAACCCAACAACATCTTTAGCCAATTTGGCCAATGAGGAGACAAAACTTGTGTGTAGTTATCTTAAAAACTAAAATAATGCAGGTCAGTGTCTACTGCCATATAATAGAGGATTCATAAATGTTCATTCTTTTCTATTTCAAAGCTTCTGACCTAGAAAGTGGTGCATGAAACCATAAGAACCCCAGGTTTTGCAAACGCTGTAACTTCAACTCAAAGAAAGATTTGGGAGCTGTAATATATAACTCATATACGGTTTTTAAAAAACATCCATAAGGAACAGTACTCACAGCCATAGGAGTCTTAATGGACATATTATATACATGAAGTTATAAATAGTGCCAGAGTTTATAAAGTAGACTTATGATCATTGTTGGTAAGTAAAGAAAGGAAATGGACTAGAGATAGTGTTTAAAAGGAATGATACCTTTTTCTTTATCTTGAAAACAACCAAGAGAAAAATATTAATAGTTGTTAGGTCTAGGTGGTATTAACAAGAGTTCAGTTCAGTTCAGTCACTCAGTCGTGTCTGACTCTTTGTGACCCCACAAACCGCAGCACGCCAGGCCACCCTGTCCATCAGCAACTCCCAGTGTCCACCCAAACCCATGTCCATCGAGTCAATGATGCATCCAACCATCTCATCCTCTATCGTCCCCTTTTCCTTCTGCCCTCAATCTTTCCCAGCATCAGAGTCTTTCCCAATAAGTTAGCTCTTCGCATGAGGTGGCAAAGTATTGGAGTTTCAACTTCAACATCAGTCCTTCCAGTGAACATCCAGGACTGATATCCTTTAGGATGGACTGGTTGGATCTCCTTGCAGTCCAAGGGACTCTCAAGAGTCTTCTCCAACACCACAGGTCCAAAGTATCAATTCTTCGGCGCTCAGCCTTCTTTACAGTCCAACTCTCACATCCATACATGACCACTGGAAAAAACATAGCCTTGACTAGATGGATCTTTGTTGGCAAAGTAATGTCTCTGCTTTTTAATATGCTGTCTAGGCTGGTCATAACTGTCCTTTCAAGGAGTAAGCGTCTTTTAATTTCATGGCTGCAATCACCATCTGCAGTGATTTTGGAGCCCAGAAAAATAAAGTCAGCCACTGTCTCCACTGTTTCCCCTACTATCTGCCATGAAGTTATAGGACCGGATGCCATGATCTTAGTTTTCTGAATGTTGAGCTTTAAGCCAACTTTTTCACTCTCCTCTTTCACTTTCATCAAGAGGCTCTTTAGTTCTTCTTCACTTTCTGCCATAAGAGTGGTGTCATCTGAATATCTGAGGTTATTGATATTTCTCCCAGCAATCTTGATTCCAGCTTGTGCTTCTTCCAGCCCAGCATTTCTCTTGATGCACTCTGCATATAAGTTAAATAAGCAGGGTGACAATATACAGCCTTGATGTACTCTTTTTCCTATTTGGAAAAAATAGGTCTGTTGTTGCATGTCCAGTTCTGACTGTTGCTTCCTGACCTGCATACAGGTTTCTCAAGAGGCAGGTCGGGTGATCTGGTATTCCCATCTCTTTCAAAATTTTCCACAGTTTAGTGTGATCCACACAGTCAAAGGCTTTGGCATAGTCAATAAAGCAGAAATAGATGTTTTTCTGGAACTCTCTTGCTTTTTTCATGATCCAGCAGATGTTGGCAATTTGATCTCTGGTTCCTCTGCCTTTTCTAAAACCAGCTTGAACATCAGGAAGTTCACGGTTCACATATTGCTGAAGCCTGGCTTGGAGAATTTTAAGCATTACTTTACTAGTGTATGAGATGAGTGCAATTGTGTGGTAGTTTAAGCATTCTTTGGCATTGCCTTTCTTTGGGATTGGAATGAAAACTGACCTTTTCCAGTCCTGTGGCCACTGCTGAGTTTTCCAAATTTGCTGGCATATTGAGTGCAGCACTTTCACAGAGTCATCTTTCAGGATTTGAAATAGCTCAACTGGAATTCCGTCACCTCCACTAGCTTTGTTCATAGTGATGCTTCCTAAGGCCCCCTTGACTTCACATTCCAGGATGTCTGGCTCTAGGTGAGTGATCACACCATTGTGATTATCTGGGTTGTGAAGCTCTTTTTTGTACAGTTCTTCTGTGTATTTTTGCCACCTCTTCTTAATATCTTCTGCTTCTGTTAGGTCCCTACCATTTCTGTCCTTTATTCAGCCCATCTTTGCATGAAATGTTCTCTTGGTATCTCTAATTTTCTTGAGATCTCTAATCTTTCCCATTTTATTGTTTTCTTCTATTTCTTTGCATAGATCACTGAGGAAGGCTTTCTTATCTCTCCTTGCTATTTTTTGGAACTCTGCATTCAAATGGGTATATCTTTCCTTTTCTCCTTTGCTTTTCGCTTCCCATCTTTTCACAGCTATTTGTAAGGCCTCCTCAGACAGCCATTTTGCTTTTTTGCATTTATTTTTCTTGGGGAAAGTCTTGATTCCTGTCTTCTATACAATGTCACAAACCTCCATCCATAGTTCATCAGGCACTCTGTCTATCAGATCTAGTCCCTTAAGTCTATTTCTCACTTCCACTGTATAGTCATAAGGGATTTGATTTAGGTCATACCTGAATGGTCTAGTGGTTTTCTCCACTTAATTTTGCTTTATTCATAATATCTAAAACCTTTAAAATTTTCATTGTAGTTTAAAAATGTAGACAACAAAGTAGAAGAAGGTAAGGAGGAAAGAAAAGAGAAGGAAAAGAGGAAAGGAGAGAGAGAGAGACAAAACAGAGAATCAATCAGATTTTCTGTAATCTATTTTCAGTTCAGTTCAGTTCAGTTCAGTTGCTCAGTCATGTCCGACTCTTTGCAACCCCATGAACTGCAGCACACCAGGCCTCCCTGTACATCACCAACTCCTGGAACTTACTCAAACTCATGTCCATTGAGTCAGTGATGCCATCCAACCATCTCATCCTCTGTCGTCCCCTTCTCCTCTCGCCTTCAATCTTTCCCAGCATCAGAGTCTTTTCAAATGAGTCAGCTCTTCGCATCAGGTGGCCAAAGTATTGGAGTTTCAGCTTCAACATCAGTCTTCCCAATGAACATTCAGTGCTGATTTCCTTTAGGATGGACTGGTTGGATCTCCTTGCTGTCCAAGGGACTCTCAAGGGTCTTCTCCAACACCACAGTTCAAAAGCATCAATTCTTCAGCACTCAGCTTTCTTTTGTGTGTGTTTTCTTTTTGATTTTTTTTTCAGCTTTCTTTATAGTCCAACTCTCACATCCATATGCGACTACTGAAAAAACCATAGCCTTGACTAGATGGACCTTTGTTAACAAAGTAATGTCTCTGCTTTTTAATATGCTGTCTAGGTTGGTCATAACTTTTCTTCCAAGGAGTAAGCATCCTTTAATTTCATGGCTGCAGTCACCATCTGCAGTGATGTTGGAGCCCCCAAAAATAAAGTCTGACACCAGTTCCACTGTTTCTCCATCTATTTGCCATGAAGTGATGGGACCGGATGACTTGATCTTAGTTTTCTGAATATTGAGCTTTAAGCAAACTTTTTCACTCTCCTCTTTCACTTTCATCAAGAGGCTCTTTAGTTCTTCTTCACTTTCTGCCATAAGGGTGGTGTCATCTGCATATCTGAGGTTATTGATATTTCTCCCGGCAATCTTGATTCCAGCTTGTGCTTCATCCAGCCTGGCATTTCTCATGATGTACTCTGCATAGAAGTTAAATAAGCAGGGTGACAATAAACAGCCTTGACGTACTCCTTTTCCTATTTGGAACCAGTCTGTTGTTCCATGTCCAGTTCTAACTGTTGCTTCCTGACCTGAATACAGGTTTTGCAAGAGGCAGGTCAGGTGATCTGGTATTCCCATCTCTTTCAGAATTTTCCACAGTTTATTGTAATCTACACAGTCAAAGGCTTTGACATAGTTAATAAAGCAGAAGTAGATGTTTTTCTGGAACTCTCTTGCTTTTTTGATGATCCAACAGATGTTGTATTAATCTACTTTAAGCAGATTTTATTTGAACCTGAAATATGGCTTTTAAAGCCTTCATCACCAAGCTTCCCTGGTGACTGAGTGGTAAAGAATCCTCCTGCCAATTCAAGAGACATGGATTCGATTCCTGGTGCAGGAAGATCCTTCATGCTTCAGAGCAACTAAGCCCATGCACCGCGACTATTGAGTCTGCGTGTAGAGCCCAGGAGTCACAACCACTGAAGCCTGTGGGCCCTAGAGCCTGGGCTCTGCGACCCAAGAAGCCAGCACAGTGAGAAGCCTCCACACTGCTACCAGAGAGCGGCCCCTGCTCACAACTGAGAAAAGTCCAGGCAGCAATGAAGACCTAGCAAAGCCAAAATAAATAAATAATTATATTAAAAACATTCATCAGGAGCTCGATGTTAACTGAAAATTATGTGTGTAGCTATTCTCGATTCTGACATTTATAGATTGTAAAACCCTTTCATATAACAATGCACTTAGTTCTCAAAGCAATGGTAAATAATAATGTGCAAGTTATGAAATTTCCATTTTTCCAGGTGAGGAAATTAACATTCAGAGTTGCTGAATGATTTTCCCAAGGTCTCATGGAAGAGATGCTGCAGAGCCAGGCTGGGGACCCCAGGTTCGGGGTCTGAGGATTCAAATAGCTACTGCTGTCTTAAGCCTCCATAAACAGGTAATTGTGACTTTCCAATATCATAATAATTTTTCTCTTTTTATTCTGGGAGGAACATATGGATTCTATTTTCTCTCTAAAACCCCGAACAGCAAGAGAAAGTGAATCACTCCCTTGTTTTTCTGGCACATCTTCCTGAGCTCTGTGACCTATCTCTCAAGACCAGTGACCTTGGAGGCGACCGTTGATCCCTGTGAACCCATTTCTGTACAAGTTTATACATTTATACCTTGAGAGGGATAATTTTATTTTGTTTTTTGTATTAGGAGGATGAAATTATATCTCATCCTGTAATAAGTAATTCTGAGTTGTTCAGATAATAGGAGGATGAAATTATATCTCATCCTGTAATAAGTAATTCTGAGTTTTTCTGAGTTATCTTCCAAAACAACTAAACTAATGGTAATACTACATATGAACTGATTGTTTGACATCCACCAATACTGGCTATTAATGGTCCCTTTTATTTTACCAATCTAAGAAGAAGAAAATTCCATGCTCTTTTAAGCTGTGTTCCCTGAATTACAAGAGAATTGGAGCATCTTTTTCTGTGTGCGTTGGCTGCTTACACACCCTCTTTTTTCCTTTATTAATTTGTCTTTTTCTTACTGCAGATTTTCTATATTTATCTGGTTATTAATTCTTTATGTTTAAATGTTTCAAGTATTTTTTCACAGTCTTTCTTTGCCTCTTAACATTCCTTATTGTATCTTTTCTCATATAAATAAGTTTTACGTGTTAATAGATTTTCTATATATGCATTTTCTTTGAGTCAAGTTTTAGAAGACCACCCCTATCTAGAAATTAGTCACCCCTATCGAGAAATTAGTAAGCATATTTATACTTATATGTGATTTTGCTTTTACATTTAGTTCCTTAACTGCACTTAGAATTTATTTCTGTGGAAACTCAAAAATCTATTTCCTAAATAGAAATACCATAATTTTAGAGCCGTTTAGTCAAAAGTCCACACTTTCTTCAGTGATCTAAATTGCTGGCTAAATTATTCTATGCAAAATCCTCATATAAATGGAATCTATTATGTGCTGTAATCCATTTTTGAATTGGTACATGTAGGCTCACATATTTTAGAATTGATTTGTTGAGTTACGTGAAAAACCCTATGCATTTGAAAACTCAAGCAACTAAGATTGTGGAACTAGTAAATACTTCAGTTCTTCTTTCACTTATCTCCTCCTGCCCCAATGGTAGGCTCTTCCTAAGAGAAAGCCATTATTATTGGTGTTTATTTCTCAGACCCTTTTAAGTCTTAAATTTAAGTGCTAAAAAATATATGAGAAGATTCTTTCTGTAAAAAAATAAAATGCTGAGAAAGTGCACTAGGTGACTTTCATAACCCTTTCCAACACCAATCCCCTCCTTTGCAGTGACCACTATGAGCAATTTAGATACTTTCTTCTAGACCATTTTATTTATTTTTTTAATTTAATTTTATTTGTAAACTTTACAAAATTGTATTAGTTTTGCCAAATATCGAAATGACTCTGCCACAGGTATACATGTGTTTCCCCTCCTGAACCCTCCTCCCTCCTCCCTCCCCATACCATCCCTCTGGGTCGTCCCAGTGCACCAGCCCCAAGCATCCAGTATCGTGCATCGAACCTGGACTGGCAACTCATTTCATATATGATATTATACATGTTTCAAATGTTTTATTGGAGTATAGTTTATTTAAAGTGCTGTGTTACACTGCATGCATTTAAATATCCATTTAAAATGGATAACCAGCAAGGATCTACTGCATACTCCACTCAGTGTTATGTACCAGTCTTGGTGGGAGGTGGATTTGGGGGAGAATGTATGTGCTACGTCACTTCAGTTGTGTCCAGCTCTTTGGGATCCTATAGACTACAGCCTGCCAGGCTCCTCTGTCCATGGGATTCTCCAGGCAAGAATACTAGAGTGGGTTGCCATGCCCTCCTCCAGGGAATCTTCCTGACTGAGGGTTTGAAGCCCAACCCTAGAGCATAGAAGTTCGAGACTTCTATGTCTCCTGCATTGGCAGGAAGGTTTGGGAAGCCCCTCTGGGGAGAATGAAAGTGAAAGTAAAAGTCACTCAGTTGTGTCCACCTCTTTGGAACCCCATGAACTATGCGGTCCTTGGAATTCTCTAGGCCAGAATACTGGAGTGGGTAGCCTTTTCCTTCTCCAGGGGGATCTTCCCAACTCAGGAATCAAACCTAGGTCTCCTGCATTTCGGATGGATTCTTTACCAGCTGAGCCACAAGTGAAACCCAAGAATACTGGAGTGGGTAGCGTATCCCTTCTCCAGCAGATCTTTGCAACCCAGGAATCCGAACAGGGGTATCCTGCATTGCAGGTGGTTTCTTTACCAACTGAGCTATCACGGAACCCTGTGGGAGAATGGATACATGTATATGTATGGCTGAGTCCCTTTGCTGTTCACTGGAAACTGTCACAACACTGTTAATTAACTACACTGCTGCTGCTAAGTCGATTCAGTCGTGTCCAACTCTGTGTGACCCCATAGACGGCAGTCCACCAGTGCCCCCGTCCCTGGGATTCTCCAGGCAAGAACACTGGAGTGGGTTGCCATTGCCTTCTCCAGTGCATGAAAAGTGAAAAAAGTGGAGTCGCTCAGTCATGTCCGACTCTTAGTGACCCCATGGACTGCAGTCTACCAGGCTCCTCCATCCATAGGATTTTCCATGCAAGAGTACTGGAGTGGGGTGCCATTGCCTTCTCATAATTAACTATACTCCCATACAAAATAAAACATTTAATTTAGAAAAAAAAAAGCTATTTTAGTTTCTCCTGCACAGCAGAGTGAATCAGTTATGTATACATATCCACATATCCACTCTGTTTTCAACTTCTTTTCCTATCTAAAGAGAGTCATTACAGAGGATTGAGTAAAGTTCCCTGTATCATACTGTAGTTTCTTATTGTGCTATACTATTAGTTTGGAGAAGGTGATGGCACCCCACTCCAGTACTCTTGCCTGGAAAATCCCTTGGACGGAGGAGCCTGGTGGGCTGCAGTCCATGGGATCTCGAAGAGTTGGACACGACTGAGTGACTTCACTTACACTTTTTACTTTCACGCATTGGAGAAGGAAGTGGCAACCCACTCCAGTGTTCTTGCCTGGAGAATCCCAGGGACCGGGGAGCCTGGTGGGCTGCCATCTCTGGGGTCACACAGAGTTGGACACGACTGAAGCGACTTAGCAGCTTAGCATACTATTACTTACCTATTTTATATATAGTTGTGTGTTTATGTCAATCACAATATACCATTGTTAATAAGCATTTACCTGTTGTTGGTTTCCCTGTTGGCTCAAATGGTAAAGAATTTTCCAGCAACGTTTGATCGTTGGGTCAGGAAGATTTCCTGGAGAAGGAAATGGCAACCCATTCTGGTATTCTTGCCTGGAGAATCCTATGGACACCGGAGCCTGGAGGACTACAGTTCATAGAGTCGCAAATAGTCAGAGATGACTAAAGTGACTTAGCATGCACTCTCTTTTAAGCTCTCTTCCTGCCTCTTTCACTACTAGCATACCTCATAGCTTTTTTTTTTTTTTCATTTTCTTTTTGCATCTACAATATTGATGTTCTACAAATTTTGTTATCTCTTCCCTCTCTTCTGAACCTGTACGATTTTCTTTGATAACCTCACACCTGTAGCTCTGCTAGTCTCTGTTGATGACTCTTAGATGCTTATCTTTAGTTCAGTTAGGAAGATAACCATATCGTTTTGATCTTCCTTCTTCTGTTTCATGATTATATGACTTCTACAAAATCAATTAGTACTTGCAGTTGGTTCACTGTTACCAAAAGTCTTCATTCTTTGTAAGGAGATGAGCGGGCTTCACCTCCAGTCTGCTACCTCAGGTCTCACAGTCTGTTCAGCTCTAGAGGAATAAAATATACTGAATCTCACACTTTTTGGTCTGTCACAAAAGCCAACAATGTGCTTATGTCAGTGCTAAGATGAGGTTGCAAGTATGAGGACAGCCTGGGGGAACTAATTTCCTAAGAGAAGTATGGAAAAGAAAGAAGCCTGTCCCCCTCATTGTCGTCATCATCATCATCTTCAGTACAACAGAAAATCTTACTTATGTGTTATCACAGTCTTTTGTTACCCAGTGGGTGGAGCTTTTAAGAAAGATTGGATCCAGTTGAAGGACCAAAGAAACTCCATTTTCTTTGCCTATTTAAATCATAGCTTGAATCATTCTGTGGTCCAGCTACCTGAAGAGCCTGCCTGGGAGACAACAGAAGCAGATTATAGCTTGTAATTGGCATCACACACTGATTACAAACTTAAAAGACTAAAATTAAAGAGACAAGATTTATTGAGACTGGGGCAGGATGGAGAGAGAGAGAGAGAGCAAGAGAGAGATAATATGTAGAGGCAAATATAGAAAAGGCATTGGATAAAAGGGCAGGAGGGGACAAGGAAAGGGATCATTTAGACCCCATGAGCTCTGCAGTTTTGGAAAAGTAGAAAGCCTGATTCCCTTCTGAGAGTGAGTACCCATCCTTCTCTCTTTCTGTGTTGACCACCCCCACCCTGCTCATCCCACTCACCCTGATGTAAGATAGGGTCAGGGTAGTGACTGAGCTTCTGCATCGACTTCTCTCTGAAGCCACATGGACTGGAGAAAAGAGCACAAAGCTCAACTAAGCCAGAAGAAGTCCTTCCTTGATATCTTTTGAACTGCACGAGGTAGCATCTTTTCAAGGTAAAGCTAGTTTGAATAGCATCCTCGACCCCTCTGGCCACCATTCAGCCATCCGTGGGAACACCAGGATTCTGTCCTTCCTGTAGCTTAGCTACATGAATCAATACATTTTCCTGTTAAACTTGCTTAAGTTTAGTGTGATTTGCTTGCAATTAGGAGTTCTGACTGTCCATGAACAGATAAATGGATAAAGAAGATGTGGTACATATATGCAAAATATTACTCAGCCATTAAAAGGAATGAAATTGAATCAGTTGAAGTGATGTGGATGAACCTAGAGCTGGTCATACAGACTGACATAAGTCAGAAAGAGAAAAATGACTATTGTATATTAACGCACATATATATGGAATCTCGGAGAAGGCAATGGCACCCCACTCCAATACTCTTGCCTGGAAAATCCCATGGAAGGAGGAGCCTGGTAGGCTGCAGTCCATGGGGTCGCTAAGAGTCGGACACGACTGAGCGACTTCACTTTCACGTTTCACTTTTATGCATTGGAGAAGGAAATGGCAACCCACTCCAGTATTCTTGCCTGGAGAATCCCAGGGATGGAGGAGCCTGGTGGGCTGCCATCTGTGGGGTCCCACAGAGTCAGACATGACTGAAGCAACTTAGCAGCAGCAGCAGCAGCAGCAGCAGCATATGGAATCTAGGGGGCTTCCCTGGTGCTTCAGATGGAAAAGAATCTGCCTGCAATGCAGGAGACCTGGGTTCAATCCCTGGGTTGGGAAGATCCTCTGGAGATGGGAATGACAACCCACTTCAGTATTCTTGCCTGGAGAATCCCCATGGACAGAGGAGCCTGGTGGGCTATACAGTCCACGGGGTTGCAAAGGATCAGACATGACTGAGCGACTAAGCACACACAGCACACGGAATCTAGAAAAATGGTACAGATGAAGGCACTTGCAGGGCGGGAATAGAGGCACAGATGTAGAGAATGTGCTTGTGGACACAGGCAGGGGAAGGAGGGAGTGGGAACGAATTGAGAGAGTAACACAGACGTAAATCCACTACCGTGTGTAAAATAGATAGCTAGTGGGAGGCACAGCACCGGGAGCTCAGCTCGATGCTCTGAGATGACCTAGGGGTGGAATGGGGGCATGGGGGGAGGGAGGTCCATGAGGGAAGGGATATATGTATACCTATGGCTGATTCACGACGTTGTACAACTGAAACTAGCACCACTGTAAAGCAATTATATCCCAATAAAAAATAAAATTAAAAAAAGGGCTCTGACCGTGTGGTGCTCTTATATCTGAATTAGAACAGTAGTGAATGAAACCCTCGCCCTCTGTGTCTCAATCCTGCAATATCATGTCAAAGTATTCCTAATACATTCAGATGCTTTCTAGGAAAGAGTTTGCCGGTGTTGGCCCCCGTGTTAAAAATTTTAAATAGCCATTTCTTTCACATCACTTTGCAAGCAACACGAAGTCCCTTTGGGATGAACTGACTCAAGGAGGAACAGCTCTTCACAGATGTGAGATGCAGTGATGCAACTTGTCTGGCCTTTATGTCGGGAATGATTTTGCTGCATTTCGATTTGTTTTTCAATGATCAGATAAGAAAAAAACACAGTATTTTCCTCTTTTGTGTGTTATAAATTAATATAATTGCCAAAAATTCAACCAAGACTTCTGATGTAAACGTGTATTAGTTTTAGCTAAGCCCCTTCAAATGCCACCGCATGCCTAAGGACCTGGGTATAAGGATCTATTTTCACAGTTCTTTCCAATTCTAATGAGCAATGAAGAAGTTTATTTCAAAATAATCCTTCTGTATTAAGCACTGGCTTATTGACAGGTCCCCTTTTATTATAATTGTATGAAGTTTATTTTCTAAATGAAGGTTTATTTTCGCATGGAATTCTGAGGTTTTGCATTGTGTATGTGAGGCAATTAGTTTGGGATTTTTGGAATTTATTTTAGACCAGACAGATGTCTTCAATTTACACACTCCAGGAGGTGACAAACCCTATTAAGATTCAAAAGCTATCAATTTGCTTTATCTTTGTTCTTCAGCATTCTCAGCTATGATCCAAGATAATTCTCTTTTTGTTTGCTTGATTTTGTGGTCGTGTGTTTTTATGTAGACAGAAGCAGAAATTTAAGGAAAAGATGAAAGATAGCTTTTGTAATTATATCACTGTCAAAATCTGGTGGGTTACTTTAAGAACCATGAATTTTACCTTCATTAGGAATGCATTTTTGCTAACTAAAATGCTACCCTCCTAGCAGTCATGGTTCGTGCATATACACACACGCTAGCTGCTTATCTTTACTAATGTTATTCTTTACCTTGTTGGCGGCCCTGAGTTAAATATGATACTGCGTTTGCCTACATTTTCTGCTTTCCGTTATTGGCTGTTGTTACACAGGTAACATAAACGCATCTGTAAATTGTATTTGCTAAAGCATCAATCCGGTTATTCTTCTATTCGCTGATCAAATCCCTTGCAAATCAAAAACAATGGCACGCCTATTGTGTGCAAAGTTAAGTCCTGGACTGTTGATGTGGGACAGTCTAGGGGGGACGACGGGGGTGGGAGGATGTCATCCCATTCATTTTTCCCACTCAGTATTTTTTTTTGTTGGAGGATAATAGCTTTACAGTAGTGTATTAGATTCTGCTGCAAAACAACGTGAATCAGCTATTTGTACACCTATATCCCCTCCTTGTTGAGTCCTTCCCCACCTCCCATCCCAGCCCTCCAGGTCATCACAGGGTACGGAGCCCAGCTCCCTGTGCTGCTCAGCAGCTTCCCACTAGCTGTTTTACACATGGGTGGGTAGATGTCAGTGCTACCCTCTCACTCCGTCCCACACTCTCCTTCCTCCCTGTGCCCACAAATCTGTTTTCTATGTCTGCATCTCTGTTCCGGTTATTTTTGTTCTGAAATTGAAGACCGCACGGCTGTTCACATCCTTCTCAGGTGCTCTCTGCGGCCACTAGATGGCTCAGTAGATAAGCTCAGGTCTTTCCAGAGTAATTAGTTCAAAATGTAACAACCTAAATTGCTATTCATGTCTTGAAGTCCAAAATTGCACCTGGATTGGGATGACTATAGGATTAAAGAAATGAGGGCATGATAGCCCCAGGACTCCATCTGAATAAACCCAGCCCGCCGTGGGACAGTCTTGTTTACATGTTTGCCTTTTATTATGGTCACCATATTCTGTTTGTGGTGAACACGGGGCGTGTTCTGGCTGGCAAGGAGATTATGAGCTAACAGATGTCATCGGAGGTGTCAGATCTAGATCAAATGTAGAATGATTATACATCCTGACACAGTTGTTATTGAAATCAAGGGTAATCCGCTATGTACAGGATGTCTGACTGGTCTTGGTGACATGGTACTTGACTTTGAACTCATGTTGTTTCCTTTATCTTGGATTAAGTTATTTACCTATGAGTCCAATCGAGCTAAAACCACTTGGAACTAAGATCAGAAGGTTACTTCCTTAACCTAACTACTTCAAACCACTTCAAATGTATATGCTGAAATATACTTTAGGGCGAAATATCATAGACATTTCTATTAAAATAAACAAGCTCAGTATGCTGACCATCATAATTTAAAAGATTTTTTTCCCCCAGGACATTCTAGGTAATACAGCAAGTCAAGAAAAATAGAAACGATATTACTATTGGAAAAAGAGAGACAAAAACATTGTTGGATGTAAATTATATTATTTTCCACCTAAAAATAGAAGGTTTTGAAAAGGAAGTTTTGATAAATGGGTCAGTTACTGAAAAATTGTACAAAAATCATTAAATTAAAAAATTAACTGTAAAAATCAACTTTCTTTTATGCAGCAATTAGCAATTAAAATAAAACAACAAAATATACTCCATTTACAATAGCATACAGGAATGCTTTAAAAACATGCATATGGCAAATACTACAAAACTTTCTTGAATGACATAAAAATCTATTAAAAAAGAAAAGATTACTTTCCTCCTGGATGGGGACAAAAATACATTAAATGTATTAGTTCTTCCCCTAATTAATTAAAAAAATTTTTTTTAATTTTAATGATAGTTTAACAAGTGTCACACCAGGGTAATTTTCTTTCCAAATTTGAAGACTAAGTGGAGGAAAAGAGGCAAGAAAATAAGAATGAGAGACTCTTTCATTGTTAAGTAGTCTGTTTATAATTTATCATGAACCTACAGTAATTACAAAAGTATAGCACTAACTACTCAAGGAGGATCATAAGAATTCATATATAATATATTTTTAACTAGATATTAATGTGTGTGTGTGCTCAGTCGTGTCCAACTCTGGGACTCTGTGGACTGTAGCCTGCCAGGCTCCTCTGTCCAAGGGGATTCTCCAGGCAAGAATACTGGAGTGGGTTGCTGTGCCCTCCTCCAGGGGATCTTCCTGACCCAGGGACTGAACTTGTGTCTGTTGCATCTCTTGCATTGGCAGATGGGTGCTTTACCACTAGCACCACTTGGGAAGCCCTAAAATATTAATGCATGTGCTGTATTATTTATACATTCATATATAATATACTATAAGATATTATTGTATATATGACTTAGTACTTAATAAGCTAGCTCTCTAAATTATTGAATAAAGAATGGATTTACTCCCAAATTATGTTTATTTAATATTTCTTTAAAAATTAACATAGTTTCCTACAATGAACTCTATTGAAAAATATAATACAGGTAGATTATAGACAAAAATGATGAAACATAAATATGTAAGAAAACTAAAAGTATCAACTTAAACATTTACATAATAAAAACATAAAGAAAGTTTTTAAGTAATTGAAAGGGGAAGTATTCATATACATGATTGAAAGTGAAAGTGTTCTCCGTTGTGTCCTACTCTTTGTGACCCCATGGACTGTAGCCTACCAGGCTCCTTTGTCCATGGGATTCTCCAGGCAAGAATGCTGCAGTGGGTTGCCATGCCCTCCTCCAGGGGATCTTCCTAACCCAAGGACGAACCGGGGTCTCCCGCATTGCAGGCAGATGCTTTACCGTCTGAGCCAGCAGGGAAGCCCATATATATGATTACCTAAAAATAAATTTTTTTTTCCCAAACTACAAAAAGGGTAAATTAAATTATCAATAAGGAAAGATTTTTGGGGGGGTAGAGATTGATTAAAAGTGCTATTATTCTCAATATATTGAGTTCTTACAAATCAATTAAAAAATACATTTTAAATAAAAATTTCTACCACAGTAGAAATTAAGGGCAAAGATGTGAACTGGCAACTCACCAATTAAGAAATATAAATGACAAATGAACAAGTTGAAATTTTTTTCAACTACACTCATAGCCAAAGAAATGAAAATTACAGCAACAATGAAATACCGTTTTTGTCTCTAACTGGCAATGAGTTAAAGGAGTAATTATTGAGTGCTGGGCAGAGTACCGAGAAACGGACACTCATATTCCAACGGTGGGTATGTAAATTGGAACCACATTTCTGGAGGGTGATTTGGCAGTGCATGTCAAACGCATTAACATGTGCATATCTTTTCACCCAGGAATGCCACATTTAGGAATTGATTAGATGTATATAAAAATATCTGTGCAAAGAGGATCACTATTCTATGTCTCATTACCGTGAGGATTCAGGCCAAGTTTAAGTGTTCAGAAATATCAGAAGGGTTACATAAACTATAGCAGGTACATAGAACTCTTTTATCTAGTCCCTCAGCAAATATTTATCTAAAATAAGATGCTACGTAGTCACTGGAAATCTAAAAGACGAAAGAGCGAGGAAACGTTCCCAGGATGCCGTGTGTGTGCTCAGTTGTGTCTGACTTTTTGTGACCCCACAGACTGTCACCCACCAGGCTCCTCTGTGCAAGGGATTCTCCAGGCAAGAGTAGTGAAGATCCCCTCCTCCAGGGGATCTTCCCAACCCAGGGATCAAACCCACATTTCCTGTGTCTCCTGCATTGCAGGTGGATTCTGTATGCCCTGAGCCTCCTGGGAAGCCCCCATAGGATGTTGCTGGGTGATAATAACCACGCACGAAGTAACATGCACGGGGGAGATCCCATTGTTATGAAACGTGCATGTCCCAATCTTCAGGAGTGTGAGGACACAAAAACACTGATAGCAATCCTGACACCCACATTATGCAGACTGTGAATGTAACTGTGGGGTTTTAGATCCCTTCTCAAAATTTCCCTCAGTTACTATTCTTCAGTTCACGTATAGCTGACTTGAGGGGCTTCCCTGCTGGTCCAGGGGTTAAGAATCCACCTACCAATGCAGGGGACACAGTTCAGTTCCTGTTCCGGGAAGATTTCATATGCCACAGGGCAACTAAGCCCATGCACCGCAACTCCTGAGCCCATGTGCTGCAACTGTTGAAGCCCGCATGCCTAGAGCCTGTGCTCCACACAAGAGAAGCCACCGCAATGAGACGCTTGCGCACCACAGCTAGAGAATAGCCCCCGCTTGCCACAACTAGAGAAAAAGCCCGTGTGCTGCAATAAACACCCAGGACAGCCAAATAAATAAATAAACCTTAAAACAAAACTGATTTGATCCTACTCTGTCATATCCAGTATGTAATAATTCAGTTCCTTGAACTGCAGTGAAGATGAAATGAGTCAATTAAATCAGTTAATGCATGTCAGGAACATGGAAGATGACTTGTCACCTCGCAAGCACTCAATAGCTATTATTATTATTATTATCGGAAGACCAGATTGTTGTGGAAGTCTCATGTTCAGTATTTAGGTCCATTCTATTAACTAAGTTTATGTAACTTAGAGACCACCTCTCCCAATTCTTGGGACTGGCGTCTTTAGGAAAGCGTATTGTCACATTCGAAAATACGTGATAACCGGTAATGTTCAGGCGCTAACCCCGTCATAGTGGACAGACACTGCTCTAAAGGAGCATCTAGTGTTAACTTTCTAGGCGCCAGTTTGTGGGAGGCTTGGGGAGGGGCACCACACTGCTGGGATGTTGAGGGGGGTGCCTCATGCACTCTATTTACCATCCTGTTAAAAGGTATTTCACTATTTCCCCCACTGACAAACTAGATGTTAGCCTGGCTTCATAACTACCATATGAACCACGTTCTTTCTTACTATCCTAAACCATCATGAAGCTGGAAATAAATATAATTATAAAACAGTGAATATCTTTTACCCTCCATCCAGTTCCAGAGGAATTAAAGCTTTTTTTCCCCTTTAGTGGGGAAAAAATGTAATACAGAACTGTGTGTTTAGATTTTGTGTATCTATTACATTCTCCGAAAAGGGTAAATGGGCCAGAACCTGGGTAAATGGACCGGAACTAACCAGTCGCCTCGGCTTGCTCAGCTTCCTCGCCTCACTTGTCTATGTGAGTGTGTTAGACTGGGCTTATATCCTCTCAGCTCTTTAAACTCTGTTCCTTTTTCTTCTTTAATTACACAACCTCAGCCTGAGCTCTAGCCCAGGGCTCCCAGAGCCTACCCGAATCCAAAAATGTAGGAATGCTATGATAAATCCACTGGGCTGGAAAAATGCACCCAACCCACAGAGTGATTCATTGGCCCCCGAAAAGGGTTTTGCTGTTACAAATTTTTGTTCAGAACATTTGATCCAGCAGTAGTTCAGTCTAGACACAAAGTGGTCAACACGCTTTGAACAAATCTGCTTTTAATGTGCAGAGTGCTCTTGTTTCCAGTTATTATTCTGAGTGATTAAACAAACTGCCAAACTCTTCCTGCCGCCGTCACCATTTATTACTGAGATGCTTACTGGGGATTTAATAGTACTCCATTGGAGACAATATCTTGAGCCTGACGAGCTCAAAAGGAAAGAGATGTGCTTTTGGCACAAATTGATAGAATTTCAAGATTTCTGTAATAGATACATATACAATCATATTGTTGAGTGGAAAGAAATGTGTTTCCAATAAGCAGTATTTACTGGGGTTTAACAACGATATAATAGTTACCTGTCTATTACATGGTAGTCAAAGCTAAAGAAATGTGTTTCTAATAATCAATTGGCATTTCAAATAATATAATATAACTGCCATATGATATGCAAGCCTACCTAGATACAACCTGCATTCTAAACTTGTTCTTGGGAGTCTCATTCATGGAAATAAGGTATCACTGATTGGCCATTTTCAAAAAGCATATTATCATCAGAGGGCTAGAATTTCTATTTTTTTCTCATACACTTTCTGAGCTTCTCTTTTTTTCATTCTTTCTTTCCACTTCTGCATAGCATGTATTTCCTTATACCTCGTCTCATAACTAGTTGAGATTGAATTTTGCCTATATAAAGTAAAGGGATCTTTCCTTACAAATGGGAAAAAAAAAGAAAATAATTGAAGAAGGGCCTTTAGCTCATTTAACCCACGTCTGGAGAAGTGGATGGGAGAAATCTCAGAGCTACAGGGATGTCTGTGTGATGACAGACACCCTTGGGAATAATTCTGCCTGTCATTTTGTGGTCATAATTTCATGAGTCATTATGCCATACACCTTATACTTATTCTGTGTTGTGGGTCAGTTACATCTCAATAAAATGGAGGGAGAAAATAATTTCAGCTACTCTCTCTTCCTGGGCCACCTTGAAAGCAGTCTATTCTCTCACATATAGACTTTGCATCTCTCATTTACTCATATGCCAAATATTCATAAGACACCTATCTGATGCTAAATTGCTCTGCTAGGAGTTAGGACCACTAAAACAAAAGGCAGAACATCTGCCTTCAAAGAGCTCTCCGTCACACGGGGAGGAGGGGAAGGACAACCCCCAGTGTCACATTGCATGGTAGATAAAGGGCACCACACATATGAGCATGGGGAGGGAGCTCGGGGTGGTAATGACCCTTCACAGACCCAGCTGTCTTTCTTCTGTTGTCAGAGGGATGCAGGATTGTTGCTGTTGTTCAGTTGCTCAGTGGTGTCAAACTCTTCACGACCCCATGGGCTGTAGCTTGCCTAGCTCCTCTGTCCATGAGACTGCCCAGGCAAGAATAATGGAGTGGGTAGCCATTCCGTTCTCCAGGAGATCTTCCCGACCCAGGGATTGAACCTGGGTCTTCCACATCACAGGCAGATTCTTTACTGATAGAGCCACCAGGGAAGCCACAAACCTATTGTTTAAACTTCAGACCAACAGCCCCTAGGCAGCCACTGATTGAGACTTCAGGGACAAGGGAATACTCCCTCCTTGAGGAGATCACAAGATGATTGGGGTGTGACACAGCAAGCTAGCTCTCACCTTCGAGTTGGTGCCCATCAGAGGTTGACTCTTTTGCTGTCCAGACAGCATCTCCTGTGCAGAAGACACTCAGAGTGCCCAGTCCAGGAAGGGGCCCTGGGCTTTGTACTGAGCATCCCTGTTCTGCCCTCCAGCCAAGCTCTGGGGACGAGACACCCAGGGTCTCCAGCCACATGTAGCTTCCTGTAGCTAGCTGCAGTCTCCAGCCCTGCGGGTGCATGGCAGATACAGGAGGAAGCATATGGCAGAACGTGTGCTCCTGAGATGCTAAAACCTTTTGGGAACTGGAGCCGTTAAAAGGGCGTGCCTCTATTCCTGCCTCTGCCAAGTGTCAACCTTCATTAAAGGGCTCCGACGGGGGGCTGGGTGGGGAGATCAGTTGTAGAACGGAGTGAGTCTGGGCCCAGGTGGGGATTCCCTCCCCAAGCTCCAGAGGTCTCAGTAGCAGAGATGGGCACCTGCGGGAGGACTTGTCACAACACATGCTTTCGCAGGATTCTTCCCCCCATCATGTGCACATTTTGAAAAACAGGGCTTTGCTGAGAATTGACCCGTTTCTCTGTGGGCCCTTCTCATCCCACCTCTCACCATTTCTAGCCTGCCCTCCCCCTTTCCTTTGCTGCTCTTTTGGAATTCTGAGACCCCCATGCAATGTTCTTTGCTGTTTAGTGTTTTTTTGGAAGACATTTATTCCAATAATAACAACATAATGAATTTGTACCATCCTTTGACAAAGGGAGTTATTCTTTCTAAAGGTACTTTGAAAGATGTCGCTATGCAAATATTATCTCACTTTGAGTTTTCAGCCTAATTAAAAATGGTGAGAAAGTGACATTCTGATTTGGCATGAAAGGGAATTGAGACTCAGAGAGGTTGAACAGTTTACCCAAGGTCACACAGCTGATGATAGATAGAGAGGGAAACAAAACCTCTGTTTTTTCTACCATCCCATCTCAATGCAGTTCTCTTGGTAATTTCCCTCCAAAACGTGGTTTAGAGAGACAGAAACTGAAAAACTGCTTCCTAGTTTGGGAAGTTTCCTTTTTGATCTAGAAGAAAATAATGGCGTATTTACAGATAAACTGTGAGATTAAATATATCAGCAAACATTCGTGTATGAGCATGTGTAATATAACTTACACAATGTATCATCTGTAGTTTTCAGGAGTGTTTTAAATATTTTTAATATTTCAGAATATGTCCCAAAGGATAAGTTCTTTGCAAATACACACTCCAGTTTCTCTCTCTTTAAAAAAGGCCACAATTTTGTAATTTGATATTTGAAAGGAAGTTATATATAATTTTTACACAGTTTATACTGTTTTACTTGGTATTAACATTATTGCTTGATATTTTAAGCTTTTATGAATAGTGATCCCATTTCATTAGTTTTATGAATGTACATAAAAACAATTTAATCTGAACCCTACTAATTTGAAAGTCATGACCATTCAAATATAGACCTTTTACCTTTGTTTAGCTAATGTGGGAAGCCTATATGCAACTGGAAAATGTAAGCCCTGTGTGTTTGATATGCTTAAGAAAATACAGGTATCAATCTCTTTGGAACCAGATGCTTACATTGTATGCACTTCTTACTCTTAACTTATTAAGACCAGTCTCCAAGAGTTTCTATGTGCCAACAATTATTGGCTTAAGTATTATGTTTGAGATAGTCTTGAAACTAATAGTTGTAATTCATTTTCTTAACATCATTTGTGAAACCTTACTGACTCAGGCTACTAGTCTAGTTAGGAATACTTAAGAGCAGTGGAAAGACACAGAGTTTGGGGCCAGATAGACCTTGTTTGAATGCAGTGCTGCCACCTTTTAGCTGTTTATCCTTCAACAAAAGAATTAATCCTCCTGAGTTCTGTCACCATCCAAACCCAGGCACTTCTGAGAATAGAAGAGAGTGTTGTTAATAATTACTCCTGGAAAAATGAGGAGAATCATGGACTGGCCTAGGCAAACCAGACATACAGTTACTCTATTAAAATGTGATTTGTCTTCCAAATTTTGGGTCTGCAGCTTATCTAAGCTGGTGTCTTGTTTCAATTTGTCTACCATTGCTTCAACTATAAGGACTCAAATCACCTTTTAAATGTCATGATGTCATCTTGAATCTGTCACAGAATAGCCTTGTTAAAGTTATTAATCACATGGTCATATGTCATAAAGTCCTAGAGTAAAGTTTAATGCTTCTTACATTATTCAGAGAGAGTCCCTTGGACTGCAGAGAGATCAAACCAGTAAATTCTAAAGGAAATCAACCTTGAATATTCAGTGGAAGGGCTGATGCCGTAGCTGAAGCTCCAATCCTTTGGCCACCTAATGTGAAGAGCCGACTCTTTGAAAAAGACCCTGATGCTGGTAAAGACTGAGGAGAAGGGAGCGGCAGAGGAAGAGATGGTTAGATAGTATCAGTGACTCAATGAATATGAATTTGAGCAAACTCTGGGAGACAGCAGAGGACAGAGCAGCCTGATGTGCTGCAGTCCATGGGGTCACCAAGGGTCAGACACAACTTCGCGACTGAACAACAATGACAAATTAATTCAGAGCTTTTCCACTCCCAGATGTCAGCTCTGACTGTGGCCCTGGGGCCAGAGGAGGGAAAAGGTATATCCTACTCCTTTTCTCTTTGTTCTTTGAATCCTCCTTCCTCTCCTCAATCCAGGGCTCCAGCTCCCCAGGGTCAGGGCAGGGGGAGAGAGGTTTACAGGAAAAGTCCTTGTGCCACTGTCCCCCTATCCCCCAAGGTTTTTCAGGCAGAGCACCCACTGTGCAGTCTATGCTTTTTTTAATCAAAAATCTGTGCCACCAAACAAAATACTGAATTTACTGAAAAAGAGAAAATCTTAAAGGGAGACAGAGACAAAAAGGACTCATGTTAAAGGAATGAAGATAAGAATGACATGAACCTTAGAGACCTTGCAAGCCAGATGAAATGGAGCATCTTTAAAGCAATAAAAGAAAAAAAAATACTATCAACCTAGAATTCTATATTCAGCTAAAATATCTTATATAATGAAGGTGAAATATAGACTTTTCAGACCGTCAAAAGCATAAATTCCATTGTCATTAGACCACAATTATATTTGAAGAATTTAACACTCCCCCTCCTCAGTAATTAATAGAAAATGTAAAAATAAATCAGGAGCATATAGAAGGCTGAAGTAATACTGTAGATTGTTGTTGTTGTTCAGTCACTAAGTCTGTCTGACTCTTTGCAGTCCTATGGACTGCAGCATGCCCAGATCCTCTGTCTTCTACTATCTGAGAGTTTGCCCAAATTCATGTCCATTGAGTCAGTGATGCTATCTCGTCTTCTGCTGCCCCCTTCTCTTTTTGTCTTCAATGTTTCCCAGCATCAGGGTCTTTTCCAATGAATCAGCTTTTTACATCAGATGGCCAAAGTCCAAGGGACTCTCAGGAGTCTTCTTTAGCGCCACAAAAGCATCTAATACTATTGATTAACTTGAGCTAATTGATAATTATAGAGTGCTCCACCATTTCCTGTAAATAAAACTTTCAAAGTGACCCCCCAAGACAATATTAACAATCTTGAAACACCAAAAATTAAATATGATAAGTGTTAAAAAAAAAAAAACCCTGTGCCACTTATCAGAGAAGGCAATGGCACCCCACTCCAGTACTCTTGCCTGGCAAGTCCCATGGACAGAGGAGCCTGGTAGGCTGCAGTCCATGGGGTCACTAGGAGTTGGACACGACTGAGCGACTTCACTTTCACTTTTCACTTTCATGCATTGGAGAAGGAAATGGCGACCCACTCCAGTGTTCTTGCCTGGAGAATCCCAGGGACGGGGGAGCCTGGTGGGCTGCCGTCTCTGGGGTTGCACAGAGTCGGACACGACTGAAGCGACTTAGCAGCAGCAGTGCCACTCATGGCTTAAATTTGCAGGTCTTTGACTGACAGTGATGTTGAATATATTTTTCCCTTACTTCTCTTCTATAGATTACCTGTTTCTATCCTTGGCCAATGTCTCTTTCTTGACTTTTTGTTATGATACTTTCTTTCACTTTTTAAAATGGAGAGAATAAGAAAAACCATCTCAATGCTTAAAAATGATGATGTTTAACATTTTGTAATATTTTCTCTACTTGCTTTTAATAGAAGAAATAAAACATGACAGATAAAATTGAAGAATACTTTATAACTAACTTTGGTAACTGTGAACTTGAGTAGTATATTATTCATGTGTGTATGTTTTTGGAAATGATATCACTTATGGAAATGATGAAATACCACACCTATATTTTGTGATTTGCTTATTTACTCAACAATGTGCTCTTTAGATTTTTCAATTATGTATGCTAAATACATATATATTTAAAGTTTCTTTTAATTGCTATAAATATTCCACATGTGTACTTGATTATTGAAAAGCTTGTAATTGCCAAATAATGCTCTATTTTGTTTCTGAGTTTGGACTATTACAAGCAATGCTTATTAACATCCTGTACATGTCTCTCCATGTTTGTGTGCAAATATTTCTGGAGAGTATTTACTAAAAGTGGAATTTCTGAGTGATAAGATATGTGCATTTTAATTTCACAGACTACTGACAAAATGCCATTTAGTTAGTCATACCAGTTTATACTCCTGCCAGCAAAGTCTGGTAAAACCCATTTCTCCACATTCTTGCCAGCAAGTGATATTGTAAAACATTAGAATTTTTATCAATCTGATGAATGAGATATAAAATTGTGTTCCAATTTGTACTCACCTGATTTTGTTTCTGCGTACTGTCACTTTTTCACTTAATTTTGGATGTGTACAACATTTGTTATGCATAACGGTCATTTCCTGTTTCTTTATCTATAAATTTCCCATTTCTATTCTCTGTGCATTATTCTTTTGGGATAATAGTTTTTACTTGTGTTTTTTTAAAATATCCATTTTTATTTATGTATTTAATTTGTGTGGCTGCCTCAGGTCTTAGTATGGCATGCAAGATCTTCATTGGTGTGCACGGACTCTCTGGTTGTGGTGCTGGCTCAGTAGTTATGGAGTGTGGGCTTAGTGCTCTGTGGCGTGAGTGTCGCTGCTGGGGAACTGGAACTGCTCTGGGGGCCAGGTTGGGGTGCCAGGACCCAGAGCTGCTGGGGAAGGAGTGCCCCGGGGCTCAGAGCTGCTGGGGAAGAGGTGCTAGGAACCTGGAACTGGGTACGGAGAAGGTCTTGGGGACCCCTAGCCTTCCTGCCAGTTACTTTCTCATTAGCTTCCCACCAGGGATTGAGCTCGTGTCCCCTGCATTAAAATGTGGATTCTTAACCACTGGACCACCGGGGAAGTCCTTATTTGTGTTTTAATAGAAGTACATTTACTGACGATATTAGGCTTGATTTTGTTCCAGCTTATATTTTACTTTAAAGTTTTCTTGGGGTGTTTTGGACACTTTGAAACATTAACTTTCTGGGAAGTTATAAACTAGCCTTTTCCTTTCTGTTTTTTCTACTGATTGGATACTTACTCTATTTGAATGCATGGGATGGAGGTTAATATGACCTCAGAGCTATTTTTAGATGAAAAAGGAATTTTAAAAAAGAATACATAGTGAATAGCTTTAACATTCTTAAATGGAATAGTGGGCAAAAATATATGTGAAAGGTAATACTTAACGTGGGAAAAAACAAAAATATTACATGAATTTTTAAGAACACACATAATTTTGTTTTCATGGGGGTGAGGCAGCACTTCATGAGCAGAGTTACTCACTTTCTACCTCCTTCTCGGCTACCAGGGCGAGCCCCAGTTGAATGAACTACAAACCATGCTTTCTTGTGGTGATTATTTACTTCTGGACTTCCTGTCAAAGCCAATAAAACAGCTCTTTGAAAACTGGTTGTGAAGTTGTGGATTTGAGGAGGATAATTCTTTTAATGTCTAGATGATCAGCAAAGTAAGATACCTCCAGGAGTAATCTGACCTGAACACAACATGAAGAGAAGGGAAATTGTCAGGTAGACAAACAACAAACATAAACATAATCAGCCTCTTCTAACAAGGACACGTGAAGCTCCTGGGTCAGCAAAGGGAACCTGCCTGATATTACACAGAGACAGTCTCCGACGGACATTTCCTGTGTGTAAATTCCGTTCTGTCTGTAATTGTCGAAATTGATTATTTAAGGGCCGGCCGGATGCGGTGTTTTTCTGGACCTGGCGGAATGCCTGTCTCCCAGGATCTGATTCTTCAGGCCGCCTGTGCTGACATTCTGTGTCCTCCCAGGACTGGGCCCCTGAAAACAAACCTAAGGTTCACGGCACAGATTTGCATGGGATGGGATCCAGTGTGAAGAAAACACCATCGACTACTGGACCCTCTATGGATGAAAGTTAGAACTAAATTATATAATCTCCCGCGACTGGCCTGGAAAACTAGGGAGACAAAAATTCTGACCCACGGTCCCAAGTATTCAAACGGCTCCAAACTCAAGCCATTAAAACTCCCCACGGCACTCTGCTTCGGTTTGGAAACAGGCTCCAGCTCAATGGGAACCTTCACCCAGCACCAGCTCACCTGCCACTAACTATCTTTAGGGCTTCACGTTCAAATACTTTCTATTGTATTTGGGGCTTCCCAGGTGGCACAGTGGTAAAGAATCTGCCTGCCAATGCAGGAGAAGCAAGAGATGAGGGCTCGATCCCTGGGTTGGGAAGAGCCTCTGGAGTAGGAAATGGCAACCCTCACCAGTATTCTTGCCTGGAGAATCCCATGGACAGAAGGAGCCTGGTGGGCTCCAGTCCATGGGGTCACAAAGAGTTGGACAGGGCTTAGTGGTTGAAACAACAATTTTATCCTCGGGACTGCACTATAAGTTTGACATTACAGCTCACAGTTTGTACAGAGCAGATTCCTGAGACACAGAGAGAACAGTTATCCAGTTTGTAGTTAGAGTCAAAGATTCAAACCCATGTGATTTTTGTTGTTGGTGGTGGTTGGTTGGTTTTTTGTTTGGCCACACCACAAGGCTTGTGGGATCTTCCCTCCCCAACGAGGGATTGAACCTGTACCGTTGGCAGTGAAAGTGTGGAGTCCTAACCACTGGACTTCCAGGGAATTCCCTCTAACCCATGTTTATTGGATAATAGAATACTTCTCCTTTTAGTGTCTCACTCATTGTATCTGTTTGATGCCATCATTAAAAACATAATAATAACTGGGTGATAATCATTTAAAAAAAAAGGGGTGATCTTGGCCAAGTCACATCATCTTTCTTACATCATGGTACATAAAATGAAAGGGATGAACTAAATAATCGTAAGTATTCTTTTTATCTTATAAGTCTTCTAATTTTATAAAAGAGGAATACAAATATCAATGTCATTTTTTATATTAGGGAAAGTGAAGTCGCTCAGTCATGTCTGACTCTTTGCGACCCCATGGACTGTAGCCTACCACATGCCTCTGTCAATGGGATTTTCCAGGCAAGGGTACTGCAGTGAGTTGCCATTTCCTTCTCCAGAGGATCTTCCTGACCCAGGGAATCGAACCTGAGTCTGAGATTTTCACCTTGGGTTATTAAGGATTTGTATATTTATTATTCAATCAATTTTGTTTTTCCTTCAAAGATTTGTTTAGTTTTATGATGTCTTTAGGGTCAAAATATCCAACAATAAATTGGCATTTCAAAAGCAACAAAATCTATAAAAATGTCCAAGAAGTAACTTAACAAGAAATGTGCAGACTCTATGGGCAGTAAAGAAAACTTGAATAAGTACATGGCAATATTTCTTTGGAAGGAAAGGTTACTGTAGAAAAGTGATCAATTCTCTTGGAATTAACATAAATTGAATGAAATGTCAGTAAAAACTTCAACGTGGTTTTTGGGGAAACAATGTAAGGATTTTAATGCCTACTTGAAGGAATAAAGTCCTAAGAACAAGCAATTTTTTAAAATTAAAGTAAATGGGTTTGTGGAAGAATTCTTGCCAGATTTCCAGTTGTTATTAATTTTTGTTCTTAAAAGTATAAGTAGAGTTTTGATGAAAAAAGTAGAGAGAATAGGTGTTCTAGCTTAGCCAGTGTATTAACATTCTAAAAATTTAAATGGAGTATCAAAGATTATGGTCATGGTTTGTTTGGAAAGTCCAGGATGACACCTCTTAAGACCAAGGGTGAAGGCAGGGTTGTGATTTATTGGATGCCTTATCCCAACACCAACAATGATGTTGGTTAGTTATAATTAGGTAGGAAGGTCTATTACTTAAGGTGGAATTCAGCTTTAAGTATATAGCTCATAGGTAGGAAGAGACCTATACTGCAAACTATTCTTAGGCTTCTTATTCCAGATCACATCTCGTCATCCCAAGAATATAGCCCTCATCCTCTTGATCCAAGATGGCAGCCTCTACACACTAGGCAAAAAAATGTAGAAAGAGATTAAGAAGAGGAAGAGGGCAAAAGTCATAGACCCATAGCCTTAAAGGAAGGTTCCTGAAATTTGCCTTCTTTTTATATCACATGGACCCAAATTGTGTCACCTGTCAGTCACATGGATACACAAGTACCAGAAACATCATCTTCTGTGGAATCTAGTACCCACCTGAAATTCTACTACAGTCAGTCCCCTGCACTCTTCCAACACACAAGAGAAGACTCTACACATGGACATCACCAGATGGTCAACACCAAAATCAGATTGGTTATGTTCTTTGCAGCCAAAGATGGAGAAGCTCTATACAGTCAGCAAAAACCAAGACCGGGAGCTGACTGTGGCTCAGACCATGAACTCCTTATTGCCAAATTCAGACTTAAATTGAAGAAAGTAGGGAAAACCACTAGACCATTCAGGTATGACCTAAATCAAATCCCTTATGATTATACAGTGGAAGTGAGAAATAGATTTAAGGGACTAGATCTGATGATAGAGTGCCTGATAAACTATGAATGGAGGTTCATGACATTGTACAGGAGACAGGGATCAGGACCATCCCCATGGAAAAGAAATGCAAAAAAGCAAAATGGCTGCCTGGGGAGGCCTTACAAATAGCTGTGAAAAGAAGAGAAGTGAAAAGCAAAGGAGAAAAGGAAAGATATAAACATCTGAATGCAGAGTTCCAAAGAATAGCAAGAAGAGATAAGAAAGCCTTCCTCCACGATCAATGCACAGAAATAGAGGAAAACAACAGAATGGGAAAGACTAGAGATCTCTTCAAGAAAATTAGAGATACCAAGGGAACATTTCATGCAAAGATGGGCTCGATAAAGGACAGAAATGGTATGGACCTAACAGAAGCAGAAGATATAAAGAAGAGGTGGCAAGAATACACAGAAGAACTGTACAAAAAAGATCTTCATGACCAAGATAATCACGATGGTGTGGTCACTCACCTAGAGCCAGACATCCTGGAATGTGAAGTCAAGTGAGCCTTAGGAAGCATCACTACGAACAAAGCTAGTGGAGGTGATGGAACTCCAGTTGAGCTATTTCAAATCCTGAAAGATGACTCTGTGAAAGTGCTGCACTCAATATGCCAGCAAATTTGGAAAACTCAGCAGTGGCCACAGGACTGGAAAAGGTCAGTTTTCATTCCAATCCCAAAGAAAGGCAATGCCAAAGAATGCTCAAACTACTGCACAATTGCACTCATCTCACACGCTAGTAAGCTAATGCTCAAAATTCTCCAAGTCAGGCTTCAGCAATACATGAACCGTGAACTTCCAGATGTTCAAGCTGGTTTTAGAAAAGGCAGAGGAACCAGAGATCAAATTTCCAACATCCACTGGATCATGGAAAAAGCAAGAGAGTTCCAGAAAAACATCTATTCCTGCTTTATTGACTATGCCAAAGCCTTTGACTGTGTGGATCACAATAAACTGTGGAAAATTCTGAAAGAGATGGGAATACCAGACCACCTGACCTGCCTCTTGAGAAACCTATATGCAAGTAAGGAAGCAACAGTTAGAACTGGACATGGAATGTCAAAGCTGTATATTGTCACCCTGCTTATTTAACTTCTATGCAGAGTACATCATGAGAAACACTGGGCTGGAAGAAGCACAAGCTGGAATCAAGATTGTGGGGAGAAATATCAATAACCTCAGATATGCAGATGACACCACCCTTAAGGCAGAAAGTGAAGAGGAACTAAAGAGCCTCTTGATGAAAGTGAAAAAGGAGAGTGAAAAAGTTGGCTTAAAGCTCAACATTCAGAAAACGAAGATCATGGCATCTGGTCCCATCACTTCATGGCAAATAGATGGGGAAACAGTGGAAACAGTGGCTGACTTTATTTTGGGGGGCTCCAAAATCACTGCAGATGGTGACTGCAGCCATGAAACTAAAAGACGCTTACTCCTTGGAAGGAAAGTTATGACCAACCTAGATAGCATATTCAAAAGCAGAGACATTACTTTGCCAACAAAGGTTCGTCTAGTCAAAGCTATGGTTTTTCCAGTGGTCATATATGGATGTGAGAGTTGGACTGTGAAGAAAGCTGAATGCTGAAGGATTGGTGCTTTTGAACTGTGGTGTTGGAGAAGACTCTTGAGAGTCCCTTGGACTGCAAGGAGATCCAACCAGTCCATTCTGACGGAGATCAGCCCTGGGTGTTCTTTGCAAGGAATGATGATGAAGCTGAAACTCCAATACTTTGGCCACCTCATGCGAAGAATTGACTCATTTGAAAAGACTCTGATGCTGGGAGGGATTGGGGGCAGGAGAAGAAGGGGACGACACAGGATGAGATGGCTGGATGGCATCACTGACTCGATGGATGTGAGTTTGAGTGAACTCCCGGAGTTGGTGATGGACAGGGAGGCCTGGCGTGCTGCAATTCATGGGGTCACAAAGGGTCGGACATGACTGAGCGACTGAACTGACTGAACTGAAGTCCCCTAAATACAGGTCCATTCCAAGAGTGTGTTGGTAAGTCCTACAAAGTGAGCCTAGGTACCCAGCTCATACAATCGCCTATGTAGTACTGTATTATAATAGGTTTACAATACTTTTCACACAAATAATACATTAAAAACACAAAAATAAAACATTTTTAATCTTATAGTACAGTACCTTTAAAAGTATGCTAGAGTTGTACAATGGCTGGCACACGGGCTGGCATTGAGGGAACAGGCAAGAGGAGCTACTGATGGAGGAGGGGGAAGGGGTGGGAGATGGTCAAGCTGAAGGACTGTCAGCAATAGGAGATGCAGGGCAAGCTGCAATGTTGCTCACACCTGACATGGATGGATTGGAAAGTTCACAACTTAAAGGTTCATATGTAGAGGACTTACTGTATCCTGGAGGGAATAGATTCTAGGAGATAACCAGCATTTTTCACCACAAAGGAAAGGAGATTTGGAGGGTGGAGATCTGGAAAGGTATTATAATTTGGGTTTAGGGAATGTCTTTGTGAAATCTTCTCTGAAATAGAATAGAAGGGGATATATTTTGGTTCCTTGATGTGAGTGATGTGAGTATGAATATGATACGAACTAAGATCTCCTAACATCCTGCCAATCAGAGCGACAGTCCCCTACAGTTTTCATTTATCCTATGCCAGAACCTAAACAACACAACTCTAGGGAAAAAGAGGTTCTTGTTTTAGAAAATGAAATGAAAAAGAATAGTAATTTATGGACTCATGAAATCATGCAGTATGCATTATTTTAATCTGTATTAAAGCTTAAAAATTTGATAACAATGTTTGGAAAAGTAAGCAGCATAAAGTGAGAAACTCTCAATCTTCCTAAATCATTAAGTTTGTAATATCTGCATAGCATTTCACCATAATTCATTTTACCACTTCAGTTGGATGATCATGTACATGTAGCTTCACCATACTAGCTAAAGCATCCCCTAGCTTAACCTGATTTGAGGACCATGAGAATGTATTATAAAAATCAAACACCAATACAATATTATAAAGTTTAAAAATAAAATAAAATTTAAAAAAAACTGTAATCACTCTGTATAATTGGCTCCAGGCAAAACCTCTAATTAAAATAAATAAATTTAAATTAAAAAAAAATCAAACAAACAGTTGTTCAGCTGCTCCAGAACCCATTTAGTTTAAGCCTCTTGTCTGTCTTCCCAGTGTCAACTGTCTCTTGTTTTTTGTTGTTGTTCAGTCACTAATTCGTGTCTGACTCTTTCCCATGGACCTCAGCATGCCAGGCTCCCCTGTTCTCCACTATCTTCTAGAGTTTGCTCAAATTCATGTCCACTGAGTTGGTGATACTAACTGTCTCATTTTCTGCTGCCTGCTTCTCCTTTTGCCTTCAGTCTTTCCCAGCATCAAGGTCTTTTCCAATGAGTCAGTTCTTCGCATCAGGTGGCCAAAGTATTGGAGTTTCAGCTTCAGCATCAGTCCTTCCAATGAATATTCAGGGTTGATTTCCTTGAGGATTGACTCGTTTGGTTTCTTGCCATCCAAGGGACTCTGAAGAGTCTTATCTAGCACCATAGTTCGAAAGCATCAATTCTTCGACACTCAGCCTTCTTTATGGCCCAGCTGTCACACCTATACATGACTACTGGAAAAACCATAGCTTTGACTATAGAGACCTTTGGCGGTTAAGTGATGTGTCTGCTTTTTGAAAACGTTAATCCCATTGCTCACTTGGCTTTGATGGATTTTTTTCCCCTATTCCCTTTAATCAGTGTAACCAAAGGAAACCACAAGTAACTCTGACTCTCAGGTATCAAAAGCTGTCTCCCAGGTTTATGACAGGTTGACCTGAGTGTGTACAACATTGGATACAGATTACCATGTGGGCTGGTCTGCTGCCCAGATGGCTGATCCACTCTTGTTTTGTTTTTCAGTTGAGCTGGTATACAACAATCAGAATATTTCACATAAACATCTAGTGTTCTGGCTTTTCTTAAAATATTGGGTGATGTGATAGCTCCTGACTACCCTCCCCAAGCGGTAACCACCCTCTTTAAACATGCCTCCGAGTTCCTCTCGGACTTCACCACTTTGTATTATCCCCTCCATCCTGAGACCAAGTGTTGGGTGGCATCTTAAATACCTATAGAGTGCTGGTTATCTTACCCTTCTCTTTGACCATGTCTCTATCAAGATGGAGAAAGTGAGACATTAACTAAGAGGATCACCTACTTCAAGAAAAAGGCAAGAGAGCACATTGCTTTGTGGAAATTCCAAATTTTGAATTTTTCTCTTTTTGACTTACTTCATCCTGTATGACAGACTCTAGGCCTATCTACATCTCTGTAAATGGCACTATTTCATCCCTTTTAATGACTAATATTCCATTGTATATGTACACCACAACTTTACTCATTCCTCTGTTGTTGGACATTTGGGTTGCAAGATTCTTAAATAATTGTGAATCATATTAGGTCTCTTCTGCTATCACCTTCCTGATCCTGGTAGATCTTTGGGTCTGAGACCCATGGAATACAGCTGACTCCTGAAATATTTACACAATGAAAACTCTGAGTAAAGCTTCATCTCATACGGGAAACCATCCCTGTAACTATCCATCCTGTTCTCCATCCTCATGTAGCTCTGTTTTTAGAAGATTATCGAATATAATAGCATTTCCTTCTGATTCTTAATGTTTCCATCAATGGATTAATTTGTTGGTATTAATCACAGTTATTTAAAATTTTCAGGCTGACAACTTCATATTCTGTTTTTATATCTTAATCTGGTTGGGAAACTTGTGTCTTCATGCTCTTTTTTTTTTTTTTCTTGATTTTTAGAACATCAAATAATTTTTATGTTGAAGGCCAGAAATATGGTATGAGTGGAGATAATATGAACAGAAGTAAGTAGGCTTTTAGTGTAAAGTGTTAAGTTAATCTGGCTAGATAATCTGGCTAGATATTGAGCCGTTAATGATCACTGCACTCTTTAAATGCTAGAGGGTTCGATTTCCTTCTCTAGTGTTCTTTTTTTAAATATTAGTTAATTAATTGATTTGGCTGTGTAGTTGTGGCACAGGGCATCTTCACTGCATTACGTGGGGTCTTTTGTTGTGGTGCACAGACTCTCTAGTTGTGGGGCACAGGCTTAGTTGACCTGAGGCCTGTGGACTCTTAGTTCTCTGAGCGGGGATCGAATCCTTGTCCCCTGCATTACAAGACAGATTCTCAACCGCTGGACCACTGAATCCTCTGTTGACTTTGGGCTTTCCTGAGAACTCTTCATTAGATAGAATATCTCTTAGATAGAATGCTGCTAAGTCACTTCAGTCGTGTCCAACTGTGTGACCCCATAGACGGCAGCCCACCAGACTCCCCCATCCCTGGGATTCTCCAGGCAAGAACACTGGAGTGGGTTGCCATTTCCTTCTCCAAAGCATGAAAGTGAAAAGTGAAAGTGAAGTCACTCAGTCATGTCCGACCCTCAGCGACCCCATGGACTGCAGCCTTCCAGGCTCCTCCATCCATGGGATTTTCCAGGCAAGAGTACTGGAGTGGGGTGCCACCCATGGACTGTAGCCTACCAGGCTTCTCCATCCATGGGATTTTCCAGGCAAGGGTACTGGAGTGGGTTGCCATTTCCTTCTCCAGGGGATCTTCCTGACCCAGGAATTGAACTGGGGTCTCCTGCATTGCAGGCACACACTTTACCCTCTGAGCCACCAGGGAAGCCTCCTTAGATACGATAGTAGATCACAATTTTAGTTGTGACCTACTGTTATTGTAGGGCTTCCATGGTGGCTCAGAGGTAAAGAATCCACCTTCCAAACAGGAGATGCAGGTTTGATCCCTGGGTAGGGAAGATCCCCTGGAGAAGGAGATGGCAACCCAATCTAGTATTCTTGCCTGGGAAACTCCATGGAGTGAGGATCCCAGTGGGCTACAGTCACAACTTAGCAACTAAACAACTGTTATTGTACCAGAGCCCAGTTGGTGTGGTGCCACAGTGTGGGTGAAGTGTTCTGTGACCTCTGATTAGACTCTGTTCTTCTGGTGTGCCTGTGTCCCCAGGCTGTGATCGTCAGTGTCACAGTTCAGGATTTCTAGGATAAGATAGAACTTGTAGAGGAGGCTGAAATGGCAGCAATATCCACCTCCAGGTGGAATTCACTTCTGATCCAGTCTTGTCCTCAGAGATTGGCCCTATGTTGTACAGACAGCTTGGGCTTATTCCACAACTGTCACCTTTTCCCGCTCCCTGCCTGGGACACAAGGGGCTTTTTATGACTCTTCATTCTGGGCTGTGACTCTCAGGATGTGTCTCAGCAAATCTGGGGGTTTTCTCTGTGATCTCAGCTCTCTTAAAAATCCATAAAATCCATGAAAAGACACCAATGTTCAGTTTATTCAGGTTTTTCTTGTTGTGAGGATGGGAGTGACAACATTCGGGTTGTTGAATCCTTCCCATGTCAGCACTGAAACTGGGAGCTTTTTGCTTTTTAATCACTTCTGAGTCCTGATGTGTTCCATTTTACTCCCATTTATCCAGGGATTCCTAGGAATCTCCTAACTTCCCTGATCTGCCAAAAGGCTTTTATTTTTCTGGACATCCAAAATGTCACTTCATTATATCACTGCCCCACGCATCAGCTGTCAATGACGATGGATGACTCACTTACACAAATCAGGTTTGTATCTTGACATTCAAGGCTGTCTGTATTCTTTGTCCATAATTTTCCTTTAGCTACTTTCCAACAAAAGATCAGTGGTTCTAGTTAGGAATACTCATTATCCTTCTAACCCATGCTCATTGATGTCTGAAACACTCAATAAACATTGACAAGTAAGTTCTCCCTTTAAAAAAAAATTCAGATACTTGATTAAGTTCCATATTCCCCATGAAACATTTGCCCACTACTCTTTGTACCATACATTTTCACATGGATGGAAACAATGATATCAGAAGGCTTCGGATTCATCAGACAGATGACAAAGCTGCTGGGCTGAGTTGAAGGACTTTTCAAGGACACACAACTAGTTAAGGCAGTGCTATGCTGTGCTTAGTCATCAGTCATGTCTGACTCTTTGTGATCTCGTGGACTGTAGCCTGCCAGGTTCCTCTGTCCATGGGGATTCTCCAGGCAAGAATATTGGACTTAAGGAAGAACTGGACTTAAAACCCACCTCCCATTTTCCTCCCTCAATTTCACGTCTCCTGGAGTAGTGATTCTCGGTGCCAGTGGGCATACAGTCCTCAGGGGTATTTGTTTGTTTGTTTTTAAAGTTTTCTGGGACATATCTGCTGAGATTCTGACTCAGTCGGTGAGAGCTGGGGCTCAGAGATCTGCATTTATTTTATTTTTTTATATATTACGCATGTCATTACACCATGCTTTTTTTTTCTTTCTTCATCTTCTTTTTAAAAACATATCCTTTTTAGTTTTATTATTATTTGTTTGGCTATTGTTGGGTCTCGGTTGCAATACGTAGAATCTTTCATTGCAAGATGCGTTTCTCTCTAGTTGTGGCTCATGGGCTCCAGGGTCCGTAGTTGCAGCGCCTGGGCTTGGTTGCCCCGAGGCATGTGGGATCTTAATTCCCTGACCAGGGATCGAACCCACACCCCTTGCATTGGAAGGCGGATTCTTAACCACCAGGGAAGTCCCAGGAATCTGCATTTAGAGGAAAGGATTCTGAATCTGGTAGTTCAATATTTCCTTCTAAAAAAACACCATCATAAAGGACATTTACAGAATATAGAACAGTGGTCAGCATGCAGAGAGTGCCTGGCTAAGCAAATGAGTAAAAGCAGAGAGGGAGAAGAAGCAGTTTCCTTCCAGCTCTGTTAGGCTTTTCCCAGAAGTTAAAAAGTTCTGCTGTTGAACTTCTGGACCTTCAACTACAAATAAAAATCTTGTTAGCTTTCTTAAACATGCACAGCATTTATCATCAGGGAAATTGGAAAATGGCTCGATGTAATTCAATATTGCCTCAACTTGTATTTATTCATTATTATAGATACAAAAACTAACTTCTCCCCTCACCCTCCACTTAGCTAGAGGTGAAATGTATACTTATTGAGAAATTTGGGGAAATACTGAAAAATATGATACGCAAGCTACTATTTATTGAATTTGCTCTGTGACAGTGCACTGTGGTTCTTTATATGAATTATCTCATTTAATTCTTATAATTACTCCTGACGTAGATTTTTGCATTTTAATTACGTTTTAAATTTTTCATTTTATAGCTGAAAAAGTGAATCTTAGCTTAAGTGCCTTGCCCGAGGACACACAGCAAGGTAAACAACAGTGTCAGGATTTAAAGGTCAGATTCTGAAGCCTATGTGTGCTTTTTTAAAATTTTATTTTTTAAAATATCTATCTGTTTGACCAAGCCAAATCTTAGTTGCAGCACGTGGGATCTAGTTCCCTGACCAGGGAATGAACCCAGGTCCCCTGCCTTGGGAGTGTGGGGATTTAGTCACTGGACCGCCAGGGAAGTTGTTATGTAGGCTTTTAAACACCAGACTCTATTCTAGGAAAATTCCATCAGTCCCAATTATATGGACCACAGGTAAACCCTGTTAGTTCTCTGAGCAGTATATCGAAAACTCCGCCCTTTGGAGATAAGGAGCATGGTTCAATTTCTGGTTTGGACACTAAGCTTGTGAGTTTGAGTAAGTTTAAAAAAATTTTTTTTCCTCTGAGTCTCAGTTCTCCCAGCTGTAGAATGATGAGAGTGTTTAACTTACCACTGAGGACAATTTATTAATAATAAGATAATGGTTACAAAGCAGTTAGCACCATGCAGGGCTGTTTCTAAGGACTCAGTAAATGTTATTATAAATATACATATAATTTAACTTTTATATGTTTAAAATTTGTAGTTATACTTACAAATTCAGTTCAGTTCAGTTCAGTCGCTCAGTTGTGTCCAACTCTTTGTGACACCATGAATCGCAGCACACCAGGCCTCCCTGTCCATCACCAACTCCCGGAGTTCACTCAGACTCACGTCCATCGAGTCAGTGATGCCATCCAGCCATCTCATCCTCTGTCATCCCCTTCTCCTCTTGCCCCCAATCCCTCCCAGCATCAGAGTCTTTTCCAGTGAGTCAACTCTTTGCATGACGTGGCCGAAGTACTGGAGTTTCAGCTTTAGCATCATCCCTTCCAAAGAACACCCATGGCTGATCTCCTTTAGATACCTACAAATTATACCTACAAAGTTAAAACTATGTGCTACTTATTCTGCTTACATGTATGAGCTCGTCCAGGCAAGTGCCTGACTGAACATCTCTAATGCCCACACCCCGCCAGAGAAAACTCACCCATCCACCCTGAAAATTATTTATTTTAAATTATTTATTTTGGGCTGTGGTGGGTCTTCAGTGCTGCATGAGGGATTTCTCTTGCTGCAGCACGTAGGGTCTAGGGCGTAGGCTCAGTGGTTGTGGTGCGTGGGCTTAGTTGCTCCCCAGCACCTGGAATCTTCCTAGACCAGGAATTGAACCAGTGTCCCTTGCATTGGCAGGGAGATTCTTAACCACTGGGCCCTGGGGAAGTCCTGACTCTGTTATTCAGATCACTCCTTCATTCCTCCCCACCTCCCCCAGGTGATTAGAACAGGGAAGGCACTGGATACAAAGAGGGACAATATAGACAAATAGAAAAGACAACTGAGAAATGCTAAAAAAAAAAAAAAACTGGACCAGAATCTGCAATGAGAGAACAAAAATGTTGTGAAACCAGGATGGCCACAGGGAGTAACTACTAAAGCAAGAACAGAAGAGGGAAGCCAAAGAGGATGAAGATTAACAGAATTTTAGAAGTCCTAGCCACTGCAATCAGAGAAGAAAAAAAAAAAAAAAAAGGCAATCCGAATTGGAAAAGGAGAAGTTAAAACTGTCCCTGTTTGCCGATGACATGATGCTATGCATAGATCGTAAAGACACTACCAGAAAACTACTAGAGCTCATCAAGGAATTTGCTAAAGTTGCAAGTTAAAAATTAATACACAGAAATCTGTTGCATGTCTCTACACTAACAATGAAAGATTAGGAAGAGAAATTCAAGAAACAATCCCATGTACCATAGCACCAAAAAGAATAAAGTACCCAGTAATAAACCTACCTAAGGAGACAAAAGACCAATACTCTGATGAAGATGCTGATGAAAGAAATTGAAGATGATGCAAACAGATGGAAAGATACACCCTGTTCTTGGATTGAAAGAATGAAGAAACATCAGAGAGGGAGAGGAAAAGAAAGAACATGAGTCCCAAAACTGTGTCTGCCTCCAGCTCAGAGTCCAGCTATTTCCAGAAAGATCCCAAGGGGATTTTAGGGATTTTACTTGGAATTTCCAACGTGATTCTTAAATTGAAACAATAAACGCTCAGAAATAACTAAGAATGAGTAATGAAGAGGGTCTTTCCACGTCAGTTAGAAGACATTCATTAAAAGCGTGAGATAACATGTTTGCAGACAGACTGATGGATAGGGCAGAAACAGATATTGAGAATGGGAAAATTATTACATCATAAAGGTGGTGTTTAATTCAGTGGGGAAGGAATGGATTTGCCAATAATGGTATTGAAGTAATTGGCTCACCAATTTGAAAAACACAAAGCCGGAGCTTTCTTCACTTCTTTTACCAGCATAAATTCCAGAGAAGTTAATGATTTAGACCTAGGAAAGAAAACAATACAAGTTTAATATGAAAAGACAGGTGGTTATTTACATAATCTCGGGTGGCTGAAGAGTTTTCTGTGGACAATATTAACAGTGTCAATCATAAAGGAAAATACAGTAGATTTAACTACATCCATATTAAAAACATTTGTATGTAAAAAGTAATAAACTAATTAAAAATTGGAAAAATGTTGCAACATACATAACTAAGAAAGGATTCAACCTCTTAATATGCAAAGGACTCATAAATAGCTAAGAAAATATATTGGAAAAATGAGAAATGGATACCATATAGGTAATGTGGTAAACTTTTTGTGATCTACGTATGTATACACGTGTACATATATGTGTGCTATATACATATATGTATACATATATGTGTGTTAAGTTGCTTCACTCGTGTCCAACTCTTTGCGACCCCGTGGACTGTAGCCCCCCAGGCTCCTCTGTCCATGGGATTCTCCAGGCAAGAATACTGGAGTGGGTTGCCATCCCTCCTCAAGGGCATCTTCTCCACCCGGGAATTGAACTTGTATCTCTTATGTCTCCTGCGTTGCAGGCAGATTCTTTACCACTAGCACAAGCTGGGAAGCCTATATACATATATAAACATATTTTTGTAAAAATATGCATTTCTGTGAAAAAATTAACAGATGGTTAAATAAAAATGACTGAAGAGATTTTTACTGAACTGTTTAAGTATAACGGGGATCACAGTTGATTTTTACTTGCATCTTTTTTATCTTTCTGTATTTTCTGAGGTTTTCAATAAGAAATAGATTTTACTTCTGGAATGAGAAAAAAAATGTTTGTAGAAAGTAGAAGAAATATGAACAATGGGATGATTAATACCTAATTTTGTTTGCTTTGTCTGGCTTTCTCAGGATGCTTTAATTTGAGGAGGAGCAGAACTTTTGGGGGGCTTCTCTGGTAGCTCAGTGGTAAAGAATCCACCTGCCAATGCAGGAAAAGTAGGTTCAATCCCTGGGTTGAAGATCCCCTAGAGAAGGAAATGGCAACTGGCTCCAGTATTCTTGCCTGGAAAATCCCATGGACAGAGAAGCCCGGCAATCCATGGGGTTGCAAAGAGTCGGACAGAACTGAGCGACAAAACAACAACCAGAACTTTTGGGACTCTTGCTGAAAGCCCTCAGCCTGGCTCCTTGGCCTCTAGGTCTGGATGCTTCACAGAGGGGATGCTGTTGTGGGAACTGAGCTTGTGGTCCAGTCTGCCTCCACAGGGCGTGTTCCTGTGGCCAAACAGAGCACAATGAAGAAAGATGGGAAAACAGCCATAGGCTGATACCACAGTAAAGAGAGAGCGTGACTCCAAAGGCTTTCCAGGGCATTTCCAATCTGACATTTCCTTCCTGACCTTTCAGCTTCTCACTTACTTCACATACACTGGCCCAGAGCTAGATTTAGCATCATCGTTAGTCAAAGACAGTTCCCCCAGGAATTCAACCTATAGACCCCTGAACTCAGGAAGGCAGATTCAGAGATAGCATTGCACGGGGTTTGTCTAATACAGAGAGAGGGATGTAACCTTGGAGTAGTTCTTGCCCGACTCAGGAGAATGGACTGGTGGCTTTCCAAACTTGAAACAAGGCTTCGATACTAAAGTGGCCTTTTGCCAGTACAAACGTATGGTGTGCTCAGTCGCTCAGTTGTGTCTGACTCTTTGCAACTCCATGGATTGTAACCCTTCAGGCTCCTCTGTCCATGGGATTTTCCAGGCAAGACTGTTTGAGTGGGTTGCCATTTCCTTCTCCAGGGGATTTTCCTGACCCAGGGATGGTACCCACATCTCCTGCTTGGAAGGCAGATTCTTTACCACTGAGCCACCTGGGAAGCCCTATAGTAACAGGAGGTCACATCTAAAAGAGCTGCAAGACATATTCTGTCTAAGGAAGATCTTCGTTCATCATGTGGGTTCTTAGATTCCCGACCTGGGATCAAACCTGCATCCCCTTCATCAGAAGGTAGATTCTTAACCCTGGACCACCAGGGAAGTCCCCTCTTACCTCCTGTTCAGTCTCCTATCACAGTGTTTCTCTCTCCTTATTTATTTACTTCTAGATTGCCTGTTTCTCTCACCAGCCTGTAAACCCTCTGAGAGCAGAGGCTCCTCTTCTTCTCTTGGTACTCTCAGCATCTCTGTAGGGGCTGGTACAATCCTCAGTGAGTATTTGTTGAATGAGTTAAGTGACCAGTATTAATAAATGGGCTAAAGGAATGTACCTCTCTTACAAAATTTATCAAATGAAACGTCAGAGAACACAGAAAGACTTAGCAGGAAATTCAAGTGCTCTTTGAGAATCAGCTCCTAGCGCAGAAGTCTGTCTTCGTTCTTTCCTTATCAAGACCCACAAAACTATGCAAAGTCCTTTGAGCTCTTTGGAGGGGAATATTGATGCATAAACACAAAAGATAATCTTGTTTCTTCTTGTGAATTCAAAATAATTTTTGAAAAGGAACAGGCCCTCTCAAAGTATTATGCCCACACAATCTTTCCTTTAAGTAGCAAAAAAACCCAAATAGTTTTATGATCCCTAATGTAATACAGATGTAGAGGGTAAGAATTTGATGGTCAATTAATTTAGAAAATATCCAGGGCCTCTCAGAGGTTCAACGTACGGACTTTGAAATTTGACTCACGATTACGATGCCCTTCCCCCAACCTTCTCCCCATCCCTAGATATAAAAAGAAAAGAACGCTTGTAATATTGCTTATGGAATGTTCTAGAGGGGTAGTTAAGCTGCTCTTCATAAAAACCTTTGGATCAAGTTTTCCTGGCCTTTTCCAGTTGGGACTGTTCCTGAGCATTGAAGTGAAGCAATATTAAACTGGCAGGCTCCTGAGAGCCGATTATTGTGGGGAGTTGAAAGGAAAGAGCTGGCATCTTTGTGCTTCATTAATCTTTGAAGGAAAGAAAGCTCTGGCCAGTGGACCAAAGGCCCACATGTCAGAGCTTGATTTCCTGTTCTTCTGGGTTTCGGTTTGAACGTGAAGCAAATGTTTCGGGGAACTCCGGGCGGCTAGAAGGCAGTCTCCTTTCTCATGCCAGCAGGACTTGGTTTCATGAATTAATAATATCCAACTCAGAGAAAGCCAAGAGCTGTTGAGGCTGGAGGCACTGTGGTGCTGAGAGCTAGCTGTAGGCACAGCGAATCATCAATCCATCCATCAACCGCTTAGCCAATAGTTATTCCAATAGCTTCCCTGAAACCTTTTCTTTCTCCCTCAAGCTGCAAGCATCAGGGTTAGTCTTGTTTTACTTTTTTTCAGTTTTTATCGGAGTATTGTTGATTTACAACATTGTATTAGTTTCAGGTGTACAGTATAGTGAATCATTTATATATATACACACATATCCACTCTTTTTTAGATTCTTTTCCCACGTAAGTCATTGCACAATATTGAGTAGAGTTCCCTGTGCTGTATAGTAGGCTCTTATCAGTTATTTATTCTATATATAGTACTGTGTATATGTCAATCCCAATCTCCCAGTTTATCCCTCTGCCCCTTTCCCCCTTGGTAAATATAAAGTTGGTTTTTTTTTTCTCCCTACATTGGTGATTCTATTTCTGTTTTGTAAACAAGTTCATTTGTACCATTTTTTTCTAGATTCCACATATAAGTGGTATCCTATAATAGTTGCCTTTCTCTGTCCGACTTACTTCACTCAATATAACAATCTCTAAGTCCATCTATATCCCTGCAAATGGCATCATGAACAAAATACTCTTTCTTTGTATCCAGAGTTCTTCAAACACACTGCAACATTGCACTTTCCACCCTTTATTGCATCTGAATACAATATTTTCCTCATGAGAGAATATACTAAATAACAGCATTTTGTTGGTAGGAGCTATATTGAGACATAATTAATGAATTAAATGACTAATCCCTTGAAGTATACAATCTGATGGTTTTTTATTATACCCACAGAGTTGTGCAACCATCGATATAATTTTCAAAAATTTTTATCACCCCCTTAAGGACCGTCCATATCCTTTAGCTCTGAAACCATCAAACCCCAACTCACTCTTCTCCAAACCCTAGGCAATCACTGGACTACTTTCTGTCTCTAGATTTGCCAAGTCTGAGTATTTTGCATAAACAGAATTACATAATATGTGGTCATTTGTGACTGGCTGTAAGAGCGTTTTATGTGCGACATTTATTTTGTGTCAAGCACAATAAGTGTTCTCAGTAAATAAAGGTATCTGAGTGAATGACTGTGTTCCCAGTTCACTACTGTGCAGTCATCCTGCGGAAGGAATAAGACATGAAGACCACACGTTATCTTCAATTCAGGTGGCAAGAGAAGGTTGATCTAAGACATGAAAATGAGCTAAATTATAGGATCGAAAATGCTCAATTAAGTGGTACGTAAACTAGAAGAATACTCTTGAGAGTCCCTTGGACTGCAAGGAGATCCAACCAGTCCATTCTAAAGGAGATCAGCCCTGGGTGTTCTTTGGAAGGAATGATGCTAAAGCTGAAACTCCAGTACTTTGGCCACCTCATGTGAAGAGTTGACTCATTGGAAAAGAGTCTGATGCTGGGAGGGATTGGGGGCAGGAGGAAAAAGAGACGACAGAGGATGAGATGGCTGGATGGCATCACTGACTCGATGGACGTGAGTTTGAGTGAACTCCCAGAGTTGGTGATGGACAGGGAGGCCTGGCGTGCTGCGATTCATGGGGTCACAAAGAGTCAGACACAACTGAGCGACTGATCTGATCTGATCTGATTGTAGTTTAACTTATCAAAATATTTATCTTGTCTCCTCCACATGTATTGAAATACCTATGTATTTCTACTTCTATATCTCATGTCTTTCAGTATCAGATGCATTATGTTTTTGGAGAAGCATCACGAAGTTTTAGATTCTTTCAGGCATTGCCATAGTTTTCTCTCCTGAAACATGAGTATGGAAACCTAAAGTCTGATTGATGAACACTGCTGCTGCTGCTGCTGCTAAGTTGCTTCAGTCGTGTCCAACTCTGTGCGACCCCATAGATGGCAGCCCACCAGGCTCCCCTGTCCCTGGGATTCTCTAGGCAAGAACACTGGAGTGGGTTGCCATTTCCTCCTCCAATGCATGAAAGTGAAAAGGGAAAGTGACATCACTCAGTCGTGTCCGACTCTTAGCGACCCCATGGACTGCAGCCTTCCAGGCTCCTCTGTCCATGGGATTTTCCAGGCAACACTAGGTAACCTCAAATGAAATAACCCTTTCATGCTTCTCATGACTCTTTTCCTCCTCCTGTTCCCTGACTGGTCATTGTCCAAATTTTGTCTTTGGTTTGCTTCTTGACAAGGTTACATCATCACTTTCTCTGAAGCAGAAGCTCCATTCTCTACAGGAAGCTCCGTTCTCTCCACTTGGATGGTCCATCCTACTTCAAACTCCATGTATTTAAAACAAAACTCATTTTTTTTATACCCTCCTTCTCTATTTCAAAGAAGCCACAGATGCGTGAAACCTGACAGTCATATTTCCCTCTTCCCAGTTCTTCATACTCTATGTCCAATTAATGACCAAAGTCTATCATGTTTGCCACAGAGGGTGTTTCACCTGCTATTTATTTTTGCTTGTATCTAGCTCCCTAAATGCAAAATGTAAATAACTCTTTCCAACCTCACAAGTGGAGAAGGAAATGGCAACCCACTCCAGTATTCTTGCCTGGAGAATCCTGTGGACAGAGGAGCCTGGTGGGCTGCTGTCCACGGGGTCACACAGAGTCAGACACAACTGAAGTGACTTAGCATGCATGCATGGATTGGAGAAGGAAATGGCAACCCACTCCAGTATTCTTGCCTGGAGAATCCCAGGGACAGGGGAGCCTGGTGGGCTGCTGTCTATCGGGTCGCACAGAGTCGGACATGACTGAAGTGACTTAGCAGCAGCAACAGCAGCAACCTCACACGGGAGGCTAAGAAGAGTAAAAAGCACAGGCGTTCATTCCACCCCTTTATTTCATTTATCTATTTAGTTTTGGCTGTGCTGGGTCTCCCTTGCTGCATGGGCTCTTTCTCTAGTTGCAGCGAGCAGGGGCTACTCTTGCAGTTCATGGGCTTCTCATTTCAGTGCTTCTCTTGTTGCAGAGCACAGGCTCTAGGGCGCACAGGTTTCAGTGGTTGTAGCACATAAACTCAGTAGTTGTGGTTCCTGGACTCTAGAACACAGGTCTCAATAGCTGAGGTGCATGGCCTTAGTTGCTCTGTGGCATGTGGAATCTTCCCAGCCCAGGGACTGAACCTGTGTCTCCAGCATTGGCAGCTGTATTCTTACCCACTCAACTACCAGGAAAGTCCTGTACCTTCATTTTTGCTCTGGCCAGTAAAAGAGAGAAGTTCATGCTTATGAACTTCTCTGAGACTGTAACAGCCGTATGTTAATGAAAAGATAATTATTTGTAAGGAGTTAATTCTTCCCTTGCTTTAGATTTTTCTTTAAAGATAAAATTTGAAGTTTTCTCTGATATAGTGAGTCCTGTCTGCTGTTGAATGAGCTTCAACTGGCTACTTTAAACCAACAAACCCCTTTGCATTAAATCAGCTTCTTGCTAAAAGACCAGCCTCAAACTTCCATGGCCAAGTTAAGACACACCCATGCACCAAATCATCTCATGGCACTGTAGTTACATCTCATATGGCTCTCTCATTCCTTTTCATTCTTGGGTCTATAAGAGAAGTATCCTTTTTAGCTCTCAACCTAGTCACTATTGTGGTGCTGGGGAAGACTATTGAGAGTCCCTCGGATAGCAAGGAGACCAAATCAGTCAATCCTAAAGGAAATCAACCCTGAATATTCATTGGAAGGACTGATGCTGAAGCTGAAGCTGAAGCTTCAGTACTTTGGCCAACTGTACAAAGAGTTGACTCAATGGAAAAGACCCCAATGCTGGGGAAAACTGAAGGCAAAAGGAGAAGGGGGCGGCAGAGGATGAGATGGTCAAATATCATTACTGACTCAGTGGACATGAATTTGAGCAAACTCTGGGAGATAGAGAAGGATAAAGGAGTGTGGTGTGCTGCAGTCCATGGGGTTACAAAGAGTCATGCTGCAGTCCATGGGGTTGCAAAGGCTTAGTGACTGAACAACAATACTCACCATTGCAGTTCTGCGTGATGTTCGAAGCTTTTCAAAAGAAGGCATCACAGACTCAGGAGCCGTGCACACAAAAGGCTACAGAAAGGATGCAAGAAGGGGAAGCATGCTTCTTTAAGTGCTTGATGTCCCAAGGGCCCTACACTCAAGATTCCTGAACTCATTTATGCTCATAATGTCTGGTATGTTTGATAAAAGGAATCAGAATCATGACCTAAGTAAACTGGGGGAAAAAACCCACCCCATCTCATTATCTTCGAATAAAATCAAACTGTGTTTATCCTGGTACACAGCCATCTCCAAAATGTATTTGCTTTGGCTGTTGATTTTAATGCATGTTCACAAGGAAAATCGAAAAAGCCCATTCAGCAGGAATGCAAATGCGGCTTGAGAAGGAGTGAGCATTCTCATAAAATTCCCCAAAAAGGGCCAATTCGCTATTGGACTCTCAAATCCTTTCACCGCTGTGAATATCAGTTACAAGCGCAGCAAGGAGCCTCATGGTTTTACCATCTTCTCTGAACACAAACAGCCAACATCGTCACACAGAGCTGTGCACAGGCGCATGGCAACTGGCCACCCTTTGGCTCTCCCGTGGCAAAGAGGCGCCTTGCTCTGAAGCAATGAGCACATTTTCTTCCCAGAGGTTTGGGCAGCGAAGAACACATGCTAAGGCCATGAGGCTGTAGATTTCAGACTCCCCCATCCAGTGTTCCAAATGGCATGGAGCTGGCCATCATTAAAAAGAGATCATCTCCAATAGCATATTGAGAAAATGCAGCCAACAGCCTGGTTTCCTCTTTTAGCCTCATGAAAGAGTAAGGTAAACCAGCCCAGTGGCTTTGGGACTGCCTGAACATAATGCCACAGACTCCTCAACGGTAAAGAATCCGCCTGCACTGCAGGAGACCCGGGTTCACTCCCCGGGTCAGGAAGATCCCCTGGAGGAGGAAATGGCAACCCACTCCAGTATTCTTGCCTGGAGAATCCCATGGACAGAGGAGCCTGGCGGGCTACAGTCCATGGGGTTGCAAACAGCTGGACACGACTGAGCGACTGACACACTTCTTAACAACAGCTCAGGAAACGGGTCAAATGGTGATTTAAGACAACTATCTCCTTTCACACTTTTTCTTTCATTTTTAAATTTTATTTATTGATTTTATTTTTTTTCAATTAAGCACACAGAAAAGTTTAACCCCCGTACAACGTGCATGCATAGTTTCATGATCTAGATGGAGTAATTTTAAAAAACGGATTGCTTTACGGTGTTGCGTTGGTTTCTGCCATATTACAGTGTGAATCAGCTCTAACTGTACATACATCTCCGCCCTCTTGGGCCTCCCTCCCATCCCTCTAGGCCATCACAGAGCACTGAGTTAAGTGCCCTGAGCTATACAGCAGCTTTCCACAAACTATTTTACACAATGGTGGGGCTTCCGTGGTGGCTCAGATGGTAAAGAGCCTGCCTGCAATGTGGGAGACCCGGGTTCGATCCCTGGGTTGGGAAGAGGCCCTGGAGAAGGAAATGGCAACCCAGTCCAGTGTTCTTGCCTGGAGAATTCCACGGATGCAGGAGCCTGGTGGGCTATGGTCCATGGGGTCGCAAAGAGTCAGACACGACTGAGTGACTCACACTACTTGGTTTAGTGTATATATGTCAATGCTGCTCTCCCAGTTCATCCTACCCTCTCCTTCCCCACTTGTGTCCACAAGCCTGTTCTCTCTGAGTATTTCAATAAGTATCTAGTGATTGCTCTCTACTAGAAACCAGTGAGCAAGATGGCCATCGTACCCACCCTCAAAGCGCTTACAGTCTGCCGGGGGAAACAGTGGGGAAGTGCTACTGAAAGATGGATCGGTGCAGGGACTATAGGGTCACATGGAGAAGAGTGTGACCCAGCTGCTGGTGGGGGTGGGGTGGGAGGGGGTCAAGACATCTGGCTCGAGCAAGTGCAGCCCAAATGGAGACTTGAAATGGAGAGGAGAGAGCCTGAGAAGAAAGAAGAGTCCAGGAGCAGGAAAGCCTGTGCATGAGTCCAAATGCGAGAGAGGATATTAGAAACCCTGGCCAATGGGAAGAAGAAAAAAAGGGAGCAAGCACGTTAGGTCATACGAAGCCATGCTAGGGATCTGGGGTCTGTGTGTATGTAGACAGGGGCTATGTGGAGGAACAAATTTATTGATTTATTTATTTTATTGGAGGATAATTGCTTTACAATGTTGTGGTGGTCTCTGCTCTACGTCATCATGAGTCAGTCATATATACATGTATAAACATATATATATATATATATATATATCTCTCTCACCCCTCTTCAGCCTCCCTCCTCCCCCTTCTCCACTCCTCTCCATCATCACAGAGCACCAGGCTGAGCTCCTCGTGCTTTGCAGCTACTTCCCACGAGCTAGCTATCTCACACATGGCAGTGTATATATGTCAACGCTGCTTTCCCAGTCGGTCCCACCCTCTCCTTCCCCCACGACATCCACCAACCTGTTCTCTATGTCTGCATCTCCATTTCTTCTCTGTAAACATGATCAACAGTACTCTTTCTCTAGATTCCATATATATGCTTTAATGTACGGTATTTGTTGAGAGAATTTATTAGATACATCTTTCAGACGAAGCACTATGGCTGCAGCATGCAGAATGGATGGGAGGGTACAGGACTGCAGGTGGGACATTTGGGGGATTGGCACCCAGACCCAGACAGGAAGATGTCTGAACCAAGGCAGCAGCAGTGTGACAAAGAGACACAGCAGGGCCCATGGTGTCCGGCATCACCGCCAGGTATTAACTGCATCCTGGTTGCTAGAAGCTTCCTCTGCAGAGGCTGGACCCATACTCCTGATGGGGCTGCTGAAATCTAGAACACATGTTTTACTAGAGATGCCTTGCTAGGGATGGTCATGCCCAATTACCAATTGAACAGGTCTGCCTCAATGAAAAGAAGTGTCAAGCTAGAGTGGCTGAGATTTTGGGAGATATCACAGGCACTGAAATATTTGTTTTTATGCCAATATCACATTTTTTTAACTTTTAATTTTAAATTGGGGTATAGCAAATTAAGTGTTGTGATAGTTCCAGCTGGATAGCACAGGGACTCAGCCATATGTAGACATGTGTCCATTCTCCCTCAGAGTCCCCTCCCCTCCAGGCTGCCATGAAACATTGAACAGAATTCCCTGTGCTACACAGTAGTAGGTCCTTGTTGGTTATCATTTTCAATATAGCAGTGAAATATCACACTTTGCTGAATATGGTAGCTTTTAGATGTGTTGAAGTTAAGTAGGACTAGCTTTTTTTTTTTTTTCATTTTGGTTATTATTTGTGTTTCCTATGGTCTTTAGAATGATCCTAGTATTAAAAGATACTGCTAAGAGTTTTATTGTGATTTTACAGTGGCAAATAATAAGGTTTCTGGGTATGCAAATAGTAAGAAAATTTGCCTTGCATGTACTACCATTCTGAGGAAATTATTTGAGGATTTACACCAGCAAAAATAGGGAGAGATCAAGGAGAGGAAATCATGGAATACAGGAAACAAGGATAGACCCCGGTGGTACCCATGGAGCCTAGAAAGCGTCTGGTCCGGATCGTAGCAGGAGGTCAGGGGCTGGCACGTGTCCCCAGGGAGAAGTGGATTCTGAGCAGTCATTGTGCACATAACAGAAAGGCTGAAATGATTTCAAGATATAATGGGGCACATTATATTTTCGAAAATGAACAACAACAACAACAAAAATAAGGCGTTTAGAGACTCTAGCAAGGTGAGGAGAAAACTATACAGGAAATCTGTGGTCAGAATATGAAATGAAATTTGAAAATGGCATTGTAATAAAAGCTATCGTTAAAGCATAAGAGAAAGAAATTCATGTAACCTTGATGCAAGAAGGTTCCACTTTATGTGGTCCAGAGATGGTTGTATTGATGCAGTAAAAGAAATACAACACTTGGACGTGACTGGGGTAAGAAGTGAAAAATAACTAACATGTGCCATGGGTTAGTTACATAACTCCCACAACAACCTCAAGAGATGGCTATCATTTTCCTCTTCTTAGAGGTAAAGAAATAAGATGAGAAGAAGTTAAGCAGCTTAAGATCAAAAAGTTATTAAGTGGTGAAGCAAGATTCTTAAACATTATTATATGCCCTCTGTGTTAAATATATATGTAATATTCTACATATATTGGAGAAGGAAATGGTAATCCAGTCCAGTGTTCTTACCTGGAGAACTCTATGGATATAGGAGCCTGGCAGGCTACAGTCCATGGGATCACAAAGAGTTGGACACAACTGGGTGACTATCACTCACTCACATTATACCTATATGTAAATACATGCACATATGTAGTATTTATGGTTTATGATATTTAGAATCAACTTATGGATAAATTGTGGAATAATGTTCTAGAATAGAATGTTAATGATGTCAATCTCACATGTACAAACACATATATGGTTTATGGAACTCAATAGGTGGGATGGGGAAGATGAATAAGGAGGTTAAGAAGACAATATTCTTATCTTGCATTGTTGCTGCTGTTGTTCAGCTGCTAAGTCATGCCCGACTCTTTGTGACCCCATGAACTGCAGCACGCTAGGCTCCCCTGTCCTTCAGCATCTGCCGGAGCCTGCTCAAACTCATGTCCACTGAGTCAGTGATGACATCCACCATCTCGTCCTCTGTCGTCCCCTTCTCCTCCTGCCTTCAATCTTTCCCAGCATCAGGGTCTTTTCTAAAGAGTCAGCTGTTTGCATCAGGTGGCCAAAGTATTGGAGCTTCAGCTTTAACATCAGTACTTCCAATGAATATTCAGGTTTGCTTTCCTTGAGGATTGACTGGTTTGATCTTCTTGCTGTCCAGGGGACTCTCAAGAGTCTTCTCCAGCACCATAATTCAAAAGCATCAATACTTTGGCTTTCAGACTTCTTTATGGTCCAACTCTCACATCCATACCTGACTACTGGAAAAACCATAGCTTTGACTATATGGACCTTTGCTGAAAAAGTGATGTCTCTGCTTTTTAATATGCTGTCTAGGTTTATCATAGCTTTTCTTCTTGCGGTAGAGAAGGATTCTCAATGAAGAGTTGGGTTATACAAAGCCCAAGCTGCCTAAGTCTCCCTGGGAAAGCACAGCTGGAAAACCCCAGGGAAGGCTCTTGGGAAAACCCACAAATAATGCTATGCCAGGGAACCAGACTGTGGAACCTGCCCCACGTAGAGGGCATCAAGACATACCCTACCTGTGCCATCCAGGTTCTAGAGAAGGACCTCTCCTTGTCCCCTCCTTCTGGGTCCAACGCTGCAGGAACCAAGAGCTGCTGCTCGGAAATAAGGGCAGGGAGGGGTGGAGCTGGGCCCACTGAAGAAACCCACTCCCCGCTCCACCCCACCCTCTGTTCTGAGCTCCAGGCCTGAAGCAATCCAGGCTGAGGGAGGAGAAAAGTTTTAAGCATGAATGGAATTTGGGGTTTTAAAATTACTCTGAAAGGGAATTATGTGTTCATTAAAGAGATTTGGTTCTTTATTTTTATGAGAGTGGCAGAAAAGAGTCATGTGAGATGAGAGAGAGGAATAGATTAAGAACTTTTCCACAGAAAAGTTTAATAGAAAGTGGTGAGAAAAGAATTCAGTGGGTTTCAACCCACACTCCATTGAATCCAGTCCATTCAACTGACAGAACCATTTTCTTGAGTTATTGTTGTTCATTTAAATTTTTTTAAATTAACTTGAGGGTGTAGTTTTTCTGCATAGAAGAGACTATACAGAGTTTATTTAGTTTCTAAAATTAATATTAGATACAATACAAAGATAAAACCCTAGTTCTTCCTTATGCTTTTAAATTCTGCTTATAAATGGTATTCTCTTAGCAAATTTTAACATTTGCTCTTAGAATTCTTTTCATAATGCTTGGTCTCGATTATAAACTTAGCTAATTCAATTCCTTCAAATATTTTAGACTGCATATTCAAATTTGATATATTTGATTTCCTTCTTAAGTGCTTTGATTGTCTAACAAACCATTCCTAATAAATCTAATAAGCAAATATAAATATAACAAACTTCAAATTCTCTTAAATGTCCCAATAGAGTATATAAACTTGGAAAGATTTAAAACTAAAGTCATGAGACCACATTAAAATATCTAATTCACATTTTAATTTTCAGTTATTGTCACTCTAATATGCCAATTTTTCATAAACATGAACCAAATTTTAAGAACAAGCTCAGTCATTGAGTTCTCAGCCACCAAATATTAAAAACCCTGGTATTTCTTGTCTTGCACATTTAAAAGCTGAATTCTAACTCCCCTAGGGGTTATGAGATACTTACCCCTGAGAAAGATATTTACCCTTTCAAGTAACTGATGTGAATTTTGACAAGCAATTTCTGGTGAGTGTTAGATGATTTCAGGACAATTTTCCAGCAATTAAGGACACTGTTATGTTATGCCATGTGTAACATGGGTTGCTTTCTCAGTATGCCTGGGGTTGCAAAAAGAAAAATTTTACCCAGGACACTAATTGCATCTTGTCAGCAACTTTGATGGGATGCATTAGTTTGTATTGGTAACTGATTACGTCAATGACTCTATAACTCAAAGGGGGTTTTCACACACACAGGACTTCTCAAGTCATGTCTCATGCATGACCTAATTCTTTTTCCTTCTCATCCACATCTACAACTTGAACCTAGGCGGATTACCTCATTTGATTTTCTGTTTCTTTAGATCTTCTCAAGTTATGTGGGTTCATTTTCTGTCTACCACTAAACACCTTTGAACTTGTGGGAAGCCTGAATTCTTTCATCATCTCAGACCACCCAACACGTGCAGGTATTAAAATGATAACCAATTACATTCTGAATACCTCACATAGCTACGAGGCCACGCTACTGCCAGTGTGTACATCGAAACCTCAAATTAAACAAAAAGGGTGAATGTAGACCTCTGAGACTCTGCTGTAACCAGTTCTGTGTTTTCTGCATTTAAGTCATAGGAAGTAGGCTGCACAAATATTTCTATTAATATTTTCTAATAATTGCCTTCAAATGTAAAGAGGTTAGACAACTTATCCTCAAACATGTAGATAATAAGGGGCAGAATTAAGACTTAAACACAGTTCTGATTGCTAGTGTTCTATGTACCTTCTGCCTCTCCTTAAAAGTTAAGCAAAGGCAGGCTAAAAGAATAAATGTTGAGAGCAAGTTTTCCAGTATTTTTGAACTTTATTTTTTAAAAACATAGAAAAACAGCTTTTTAAAAGGAGTATGTGTACATATCATCCTTTTTAAGTCTTGCAGAACAACTTCCATCCTTCAGGAGCTTGTAATGATGCTAAGACCTGGAGGAGAAAACTGCCTTTTAGAAGCCTCATTGATTATCTGCTTTAATGTGGACTCATTAAAAGTTGGTAATTCTTATAGTGAGGAGCACTGGCATTTTTCTTTGGCATATTTCAAACTTTGCAGAGACTTCTCAAAGCAGAGTCACAGAGGTTTCTGTTAGAGATTCATCCCATGCCACACATTGGTGTTGACTGCCACTGCTCCCCTATAGGATGGAACAAAGACCTGTAAGGCAAAGTGTCATGTCGTAGACCTGATTTTCAAATCCCCCCCAACCTTCTTTTTTCCTTAAGAGCAGTGGAACTCTTCACACTAGATCTTATGTGGGAAGCTGATAGTCAAAGAAGCAAAAGCAAGGTGACTCTGGGCTTTCCTGGGGGTCAGGTGGCTCAGAATCTGCCTGCCAACCCATGAAGAGGACATGGGTTCTATCCTTGGTCTGGGAAGATTCCACATGCCCTGGAGCAGCTAAGCGCAGGTACCACAACTAGAGGAGCCACCAAGATGAGAAGCCTGCACACCATAACTAGTGAGTAGTCCTTGCTCACTGCAACTAGAGAAAGCCCACATGCAGCATAATCAATAATAACAATAAATAATTGTTTTCAAAAAGCACAGCAGCTATAGCTTAAACACAGAGTAGAGATCTGAATTCTTTGCCCCTCTATCATTCCACAGGGGCTCTTAAACTCCTCAGCACCCACCATGGTTCATGGAAAATAAAGTGAAAGTGTAGTCACTCAGTCGTGTCCAACTCTTTGCGACTCCATGGACTGTAGCCTGCTAGGCTTGTCTGTCCATGGGATTCTCCAGGCAAGAATACTGGAGTGGGATGCCATTCCATTCTCCAGGGAATTTTCCTGACCCAGGTATCAAAACCCAGGTCTCTTGCATTGCCGGCAGATTCAATTTCCTGGTGACCAGGGAAGCCCTATGGTTTGGGGGAACAGCTTAAATAGCACTCTCATGGAAAAGGCATGACAATCTAAGCATAGCATTTCTCTAAAAAAAAAAAAAAAATCTACAGAGGAGACTTCTTAGAAGGCTTATCTCTTTGCCCCAAGGAGGAAGGGACTTGGACACAATATCTACAGAAACCCAGGAGAGGTCATCCTGACTCTCTCTCTCTACCATTTAATATTAGAAACAATGATTCTACTGTTCCAGCCACACAGACGCCTCCTGTGAAGTTTGCCAGATGTAGACCGTCTCTACTGTTTTATCGAAGGCAAATATATATTCGTCAGAGAGTAATTAGTAAGTATGACTCCTAGAGTCAAGTCTCTGTGGGGGAAATTTTTCCTCCCCTCTGTTTCATCTCATCCCAAATAAGGTCTTTGCAAGTTGTTGTCATTCAGTCACTTAGTCATGTCCGACTCTGCAACTGCATGGACCGCAACGTGCCTGGCCTCCCTGTCCTTTACCATCTCCCGGAGTTTGCTCAAACTCATGTCGATTGAGTCAATGATCCCATCCAACCATCTCATCATCTGCCACCTTTTTTCTCCTTTTGATTTCCATCTTTCCCAGCATCAGGGTCTTTTCCATTGAGTCAGCTCTTCACATCAGGTGGTCAAAGTATTGAAGCTTCAGCTTCAGCATCAGTCCTTCCAATGAATATTCAGGGTTGATTTCCTTTAGGATTGACAAAAAACTTTGCAAGTTAGAGAACTTTATCAAAATCAAGGTTTTCCATGAAAGGGGGTTAGTCCAACCATGTCCTGTTTCTGCTTTTCCTGCAAAATCTTCTTAAATGAGTATTGGGCATCAGACAGAGAAATAATGAAAAAGGAGGAAAATGTGTTCAGGGCAAACTAGTCAGCTCACATTGGCCTTCTAAAGACCCAGACTCTGTAATGCTCAAATGCTCCGTGTGCGTGTTCAGTCATGTCCGACTCTGCGAACCCATGGACTGTAGCGCACCAGGCTCCTCTGTCCATGGGATATCCCAGGGAAGAATACTGGAGTGGGTTTCCATTTCCTCCTCCAGGAGATCTTCCTGACCCAGGGATTGAACCAGAGTCTTCTGCATCTCCTGCACTGGCAGGTGGTTTTTTTTTTTTTTAACCACTTAGCCACCAAGAAGACCCAGATTCTGTAATGCTCGGATGCTCTGTCTGCATATAATTTATATGACAGTTATTGATTGCTTCTTTTACCTCAGAATTAAGGAAACAGACTTGGAAGTCATCATGAGAAAAGGTGGAGACTATTACTATAGTGCTTTACACTATCCAATAGTTTGTGGTTTTTCTTTCACATGAACTTGGAAGTTGAAATCTAAGGCCAAGCAGGAATCATAGCCATAAAAAAACATGGGCATGTACTTTATTTCTTCAAACCATTTTGAAGAGTTTTGACTATATTGTCTACCCCCACCCCCAAATTTCAACCCCAAATCCCCTTAAAGATTAACAAGCTGACAAACTCTGCTAATGTCAGGGAGAGGAAAGCAGCTCCCCGAGAGTTGCCGGAAATGGACTCCAGACTTCCTCTTTCTTCAGCTGAGGACACTATGTAACTGTTCAAAAATGTGAAGGTTTCTTAAAGCGTGATGACTATTACAGGACGGAGACGCAGGCTTCTCCTGGAGCCAGGTAGCAACATTCAGCCAATGAATCAGACCCCAGTCTGGCCTGATGTTCAACAAGGAGATGATTTATAATGGGATATGGGGGTAGTCAGCGGATGCAGCTCAGAGGTCGGATAATCTGGACCAGCTGGGCATAGATGGTGACACTTCTGCCCCCCTCTCCTTCCCCCATCATTTGCTCCCTGCCAGAACATGGAAGAGCAGTTCTTTGAGAGAGCAGCTGGGAGATATTCAGGTCACAGAGATGCAGGCTTATCAAGAATTGGTTTCACTGTGTGTCTTTCTAAACCCAGGGTCTGTCCAGAGGAAATATCCTAGGAGGGCATAGACTCAGTGGAACTCGGAAATCGTAAGAAAGTCATAGTAAATGAAAGATTATTTTCCTCTCCGTGTGTATGTGTGTCAGGGGAAGAAGTAGCTGAGTTAACAGAAGAGCATCATTTATATTTATCTCAAAAGGTTATCATTTCTATAGTGTATAATATACTTTGGAACACAATAGTTGTATTATTTTTGGTTCTGCAGTTATACAATAATGTCTTATATTTACCTACTGTAAGAATACATGATCTTCATTAGTATAGCAATGTAGCAAATGGTATATAATATTATTATTCCAATAAACAAATACATTTAAATAATATGCAAATATCATTATAAAACAGGAAACTTTCCTGTGTGTGTGTTCCATCCTGTCTGACTATTTGTGACCCTGCGGACTGTAGCTCACCAGGGTGATATATCCATGGAATTTTCCAGAGAAGACTACTGGAGTGGGTTGCCATTTCCTTCTCCAGGGGATCTTCCCAACCCAGGTATTGAACCCATGTCTTCTGCGTTGCAGGCAGATTTTTTACCACTGAGCCACCTGGGAAGCATGAAGCCTCTAGATATAAATTATAACATGAAAGATAACTTTCACAAAATGGTAAAATACACATATTTTCAGAAATGTTTCTAGACCAATACCTATAGGAAATAAATATTATGAAATTTTATTGGGCTCTTCCTTTCAGTGCTTACATTGGAACTAAAACCAAACTGATTAAAACTGGGTCCAGCAATTCTAGCGTGCCATTTCCTAAATGTTTCCTTATTCTCTGCTCCTGGCTGCCTTCCTCCTCTCCCGTTTCCTGTTTACTATAAGCTCTATGGCAGAAAACTTGTTTTCCTAATCTATACTACAGTATCTCTTGGAATCCTACTCTGTCCTTTGGGAAAATCTAAACTTGTTTTTCTCTAGTTTAATCATGTTATCAGTTGAAATCTAAATTAAACTTTTACAGTTCAAGTAGTATAGTAATGAATTTATTTACAAAACAGAAACAGACTCAGAGACTTAGAGACTGAGCTTATGGTTGCCGGGGGGAAGAATGCAGGGCTGGGATAGTTTAGAGAGTTTGGGGTGGACATGTACACACTGTTGTATTTAAAATAATGGATAACCAACAAGGACCTACTGTATAGCACAGGGAAATCTGCTCAATGTTATGTGGCAGCCTGGATGGGAGGGGAGTTTGGGAGAGAATAGATACATGTATATGAATGGCTGAGTCCCTTGGCTGTTCGAAAAAGCAAGAGAGTTCCAGAAAAACATCTATTTCTGCTTTATTGACTATGCCAAAGCCTTTGACTGTGTGGAAAATTCTGAAAGAGATGGGAATACCAGACCACCTGACCTGCCTCTTGAGAAACCTGTATGCAGGTCAGGAAGCAACAGTTAGAACTGGATATGGAATGGCAGATTGGTTCCAAATAGGAAAAAGAGTATTTCAAGGCTATATATTGTCACCCTGCTTATTTAACTTATATGCAGAGTACATCATGAGAAACGCTGGGCTGGAAGAAGCACAAGTTGGAATCAAGATTGCCGGGAGAAATATCAATAACCTCAAATATGCAGATGACACCACCCTTATGGCAAAAAGTGAAGAAGAACTAAAGAGCCTCTTGATGAAAGTGAAAGAGGAGAGTGAAAAAGTTGGCTTAAAGCTCAACATTCAGAAAACTAAGATCATGGCCTCTGGTCCCATCACTTCATGGCAAATAGATGGGGAAACAGTGGAAACAGTGTCAGACTTCATTTTGGGGGGCTCCAAAATCACTGCAGATGGTGACTGCAGCCATAAAATTAAAAGATGCTTACTCCTTGGAAGGAAAGTTATGACCAACCTAGACAGCATATTCAAAAGCAGAGACATTACTTTGCCAACAAAGGTCCATCTAGTCAAGGCTATGGTTTTTCCAGTGGTCATGTATGGATGTGAGAGCTGGACTGTCAAGAAAGCTGAGTGCCGAAGAATTGATGCTTTTGAAGTGTGGTGTTGGAGAAGACTCTTGAGAGTCCCTTGGACTGCAAGGAGATCCAGTCAGTCCATCATAAAGGAGATCAGTCCTGGGTGTTCATTGGAAGGACTGATATTGAAGCTAAAACTCCAATACTTTGGCCACCTCATGCGAAGAGTTGACTCATTGGAAAAGACCCTGATGCTGGGAAAGATCAGGTCTCTTCCTGAGGGCAGGAAGAGAAGGGGACGTCAGAGGATGAAATGGTTGGATGGCATCACTGACTCAATAGACATGGGTTTGGGTGGACTCCAGGAATTGGTGACGGACAGGGAGGCCTGGCATGTTGTGGTTCATGGGGTCGCAAAGAGTCGGACATGACTGAGCGCCTGAACTGAATTGAACTTGAAACTATCACAGCATTGTTAATTGGCTATGTTGTGCTGTGCTGTGCTTAGTTTCTTAGTCATGTCCAGCTCCTTGCAACCCCATGGACTGCAGTCTGCCAGGCTCCTCTGTCCATGAGGATTCTCCAGGCAAGAATATGGAAGTGGGTTGCCATGCCCTCTTCCAGGGGATCTTCCCCAACCCAGGGATTGAACCCAGGTCTCCCATATTGCAGGCAGACTCTTCCTGTCTGAGCCACCAGGGCCAAGAATACTAGAGTGGGAAACCTAATCCTGCTCCAGGGGATCTTCCATCTTCTTGACCCAGGAATCGAACCAGGGTCTCCTGCATTGCAGGCTGATTCTTTACCAGCTGAGCGACGAGATAAGCTCTAATTGGCTATACTCCAATACAAAATAAAAAGTTTTAAAAGATTGTATTGTGAAGAAGTTCATAAGGAAGGTGGGCAGCTTATCTAGTAAACTCTTTTGAGGCAGGGTTGAGATCTCTCTTCTATAACATTAAATGCTTGAAGACATTGGAGAAATCTGTAAAGAGTTTTGAGGGGAAAATTTAGTAACCTCCAAATTCCTGGACAGAGTGTTATTCATGTGTGAAGATAATGTAAAGAGTTCCAGATACTCAAATACTCAAAGTATGCAACTCCTATCTATTCAGAAAAATGTTACCCAAAGCTGAACTCAAATGAAATCAGAAACTGCAGCAATGTTTAAAAACTCAGACTCCAGAATGATGAAGTAGAATAAGAGGCTAGAAGTAAAATCTGAAATTGTTCAAATATATAATTAATTCGATAAATTCAAAAGAAAGTTGCAAAGCACTATGAAAATGCCATAAGTAATTTTGAAAGATTAAAAGGCTTTAAAAAAAAAAAGCCCAATAATATGCACCTTCTAAAATCTCATAAACAAAATAGAATGTGGGAAAAGAGAAGGAATTTTATTTTCTGAATTGAAGGGAATCAGTAGATATTATTTCTCACCTGAGGTTGATCATTAAAGAGCTAAAGAATGTAGTTTATTTAAAAAAATAAAAATTAAACTGTGATTGAATTAAGAACAGGACTTGCTGCTGCTGCTGCTGCTAAGTCGCTTCAGTCGTGTCCGACTCTGTGCGACCCCAGAGACGGCAGCCCACCAGGCTCCCCCATCCCTGGGATTCTCCAGGCAAGAACACTGGAGTGGGTTGCCATTTCCTTCTCCAATGCATGAAAGTGGAAAGCGAAAGTGTGACATGGGGTCTCTCAGTCGTGTCCAACCCTCAGCAACCCCATGGACTGCAGCCTACCATCTTCCTCCGTCCATGGGATTCTCCAGGCAAGAGTACTGGAGTGGGGTGCCATTGCCTTCTCCGAAGAACAGGACTTAGATCTTACAATTCCCTGGGGAAAATAAAGACATTCACATAATGCATATAACAAAAGGTAGGGAAAGAAAGCCAATGTACAAGCATATAAAAGAAAGAATAGGAACACAGGTATACCTGTGGCGGATTCATTTCGATATTTGGCAAAACTAATACAATATTGTAAAGTTTAAAAATAAAATAAAATTTAAAAAAAAAGAAACAATGGAGGAACAATCTAAAAAAAAAAGAATAAAGATGCATGTGGACAATAAGTTTTAATTGGAAACTAATTAAACAAAAAACAAAAAAAAAACAGCAGCTTTTTATAAAATAGAAGTTAACTGTATTCTGTTTATGAGTTCACTGAAAACAAGAGAAGCTATAAAAGTTCACATTCAAAGGATATAAAAGCCTATCAGACACATACAGTGAAAAGGAAGCAGGTAGAACACTATTACTATCACAAAACATAGAAGTCAAATCAACATTAATAGTTAAAGTAATTAAAAATAACTCTAGGCCAAAAAACATTGTTACAGTCGAGACTGTCATCGGGTTCAGTTCCCAATGAAAATGGCCCTATCAATGTATTAAAGAAAATTCTATGTCATGGCCAGAGCTTATAGAAAGATGCCACACACCTAATACTTAGAGAGGCACTGCAGTCAGTGGAGGGAGCAAGGACAGATCGAGGGAGACGCCATGAGGACTCACCAGGAAGAGACAATGAGCAGACAAGGGAGGGTAGATTTCCTACTCTAAGTCTGTGTAAATGATCTATTAAATACAACCCCCCCGGGGAAAATGAAACCAATGGTGAGTAACTGCTCATCATTTTACATTGTACTGAGGTCAGAAGGCAGCCAAACATTTTTAACGTTCTGGAAGGAAAGACTCCCAGAATTCTGTATTTTTAAAAATCCTTTAAAAATGAGGGTGAAATAAAGACAGATGAAAAGGAAAGGAATTTGTTAGGAAGGACCTGAACTGCAAGATGTACTAAACCATGCTCTTTGGGTTGACGGGAAATGATACCAGATGCTAAATTGCAAGTACAAGAAGGCAAAAGAGCACCAGAAATAGTAGGTATGTGGGAAATAAAAGATGAGTGACTTTAATTATATAGAGGTGAAATACATGTCAGTAGCACAGAAGGAAGGGGAAAATGGAATTATACTGTTGTAAGCTTCTTACACAGTGTATGGTGGTATAATATTAATTTTAAATAGGCTGTGATAAATTAAGGAAGAACTTTGTAATCCTTGGGGGAGCTACAAAATAACACTGCCATAGCAACACAAAAATATAGACAGACAATAAACAAAATGAAATATTAAAAACATTCAGTGACTTCCCTGGCGGTCCCGTGGCTAAGAATTTGCCTTCTAGTACAGAGGGCATGGGTTCGATCCCTGGTGGGGGAACTAAGATCCCACAAGCCATGAAGCCAAAATAAATAAATAAACAAAAAAATAAATAAAAAATAAGCATTCTACAAAGTTTAAAAAAAAATTCGATTGACCCCAAGTGACAGGATAAAAGGAACGTAGAAGTATTAAAAAAAAAAAAAGGAAAAAGCAGGAAAAAAATTTTAATAAAATTAGATTAAACCCACTCAATACCAATACCTACATTAAATGTAAATGGACTATTAAATCCAATTAATAGGTAGAAATTATCAGTTTAGATAAACAGCAAGATTTAGTTCTGTACTGTCAGCAAGTGATGCATTTTAAATATTAAGGAACCAGACAGGTTAAACCAAAGACTAGAAAAAAAGATGTAATATGCATACGTTAAACCTAGGAGAGCTGGAGTGACAATACTAATGTCAAAGTGGATTTCAGATAGGGAGTATTACTGGGAATGTACAGGGACACTTAATCATCATAAATAACATAAATCATCAGTTTGACTTTCTAACACCCAGTGCATGTAAATCTAGGAACAGTTTTAATGTGGATTGTGTTTCAATAAAGATGCTAAAAATACACGTTTAAAAAACCTAGTAAAATTAAAAGATATACAAATATACAAATGACAGTCAGAAATTTTAATATCCTTTCCATCAGCAATGGCTAGGATAATCAGACAAAAAATCAGCAAGGATGAAAAAATTGGAACAGCTTGTTCTAATTGACAATTTAGAAGCACTGTATGTAACAATGGGGCATCTCAGATGGCAGAGCGGTAGAGAATCCGCCTGCCAATCCAGGAGACACCAGACATGTGGGTTCATCCCTGGGTTGGGAAGATTTCTTAGGGTAGAAAACAGCAGCCCACCCCAGTATTCTTGCCTGGGAAGTCCCCTGGACAGAGGAGCCCAGTGGGCTACAGCCCATCGTGTCACAAAGAGTTGGATATGGCTGAACACAAACACACACACACATACGCAACAACTCTTGATTCTGTTATTTTCAAATGCACATGGGAAGCTTATGAAGAAGATAAGCTGTATGCTAGGCCATGAAGAAAATCTCAATAAATTTGAAAAGATTAGAATCTTGCATATAAAATTTTATGATCCAAGTGTAATTAAATTACAATCAGTAACATTTAGGTACCAAGAAAAGTTTCAAACTACTTTGAAATTAAGCACACTTCAGATCAGATCAGATCAGATCACTCACTCAGTCGTGTCTGACTCTTGGCGACCCCATGAACCGCAGCACGCCAGGCCTCCCTGTCCATCACCAACTCCCGGAGTTCACTCAGACTCATGTCCATCGAGTCAGTGATGCCATCCAGCCATCTCATCCTCTGTCGTCCCCTTCTCCTCTTGCCCCCAATCCCTCCCAGCATCAGAGTCTTTTCCAATGAGTCAACTCTTCGCATGAGGTGGCCAAAGTACTGCAGTTTCAGCTTTAGCATCATTCCTTCTAAAGAAATCCCAGGGCTGATCTCCTTCAGAATGGACTGGTTGGATCTCCTTGCAGGCCAAGGGACTCTCAAGAGTCTTCTCCAACACCACAGTTCAAAAGCATCAATTCTTCAGTGCTCAACCTTCTTCACAGTCCAACTCTCACATCCATACATGACCACAGTAAAACCATAGCCTTGACTAGACGAACCTTTGTTGGCAAAGTAATGTCTTTGCTTTTGAATATGCTATCTAGGTTGGTCATAACTTTCCTTCCAAGGAGTAAGCATATTTTAATTTCATGGCTGCAGTCACCATCTGCAGTGATTTTGGAGCCCAGAAAAATAAAGTCTGACACTGTTTCCACTGTTTCCCCATCTATTTCCCATGAAGTGACGGGACCAGATGCCATGATCTTCGTTTTCTGAATGTTGAGCTTTAAGCCAACTTTTTCACTCTCCACTTTCACTTTCATCAAGAGGCTTTTGAGTTCCTCTTCACTTTCTGCCATAAGGGTGGTGTCATCTGCATATCTGAGGTTATTGACATTTCTCCCGGCAATCTTTATTCCAGCTTGTGTTTCTTCCAGTCCAGCCATTTCTCATGATGTACTGTGCATATAAGTTAAATAAACAGGGTGACAATATACAGCCTTGAGTACTCCTTTCCCTATTTGGAACCAGTCTGTTGTTCCATGTCCAGTTCTAACTGTTGCTTCCTGACCTGCATACAAATTTCTCAAGAGGCAGGTCAGGTGGTCTGGTATTCCCATCTCTTTCAGAATTTTCCACAGTTTATTGTGATCCACACAGTCAAAGGCTTTGGCATAGTCAATAAAGCAGAAATAGATGTTTTTCTGGAACTCTCTTCTTTTCCCATGATCCAGCAGATGTTGGCAATTTGATCTCTGGTTCCTCTGCCTTTTCTAAAACCAGCTTAAACATCAGGAAGTTCATGGTTCACATATTGCTGAAGCCTGGCTTGGAGAATTTTGAGCATTACTTTACTAGCGTGTGAGATGAGTGCAATTGTGCGGTAGTTTGAGCATTCTTTGGCATTGCCTTTCTTTGGGATTGGAATGAAAACTGACCTTTTCCAGTCCTGTGGCCACTGCTGAGTTTTCCAAATTTGCTGGCATATTGAGTGCAGCACTTTCACAGCATCATCTTTCAGGATTTGGAATAGCTCAACTGGAATTCTATCACCTCCACTAGCTTTGTTCGTAGTGATGCTTCCTAAGGCCCACTTGACTTCACATTCCAGGATGTCTGGCTCTAGGTCAGTGATCACACCATCGTGATTATCTGGGTCGTGAAGATCTTTTTTGTATAGTTCTTCTGGGTATTCTTGCCATCTCTTCTTAATATCTTCTGCTTCTGTTAGGTCCATACCATTTCTGTCCTTTATCGAGCTCATCTTTGCATGAAATGTTCCTTTGGTATCTCTGATTTTCTTGAAGAGATCCCTAGTCTTTCCCATTCTGTTGTTTTCCTCTATTTCTTTGCATTGATCGCTGAAGAAGGCTTTCTTATCTCTTCATGCTATTCTTTGGAACTCTGCATTCAGATGTTTATATCTTTCCTTTTCTCCTTTGCTTTTCGCTTCTCTTCTTTTCACAGCTATTTGTAAGGCCTCCCCAGACAGCCATTTTGCTTTTTTACATTTCTTTTCCATGGGGATGGTCTTGATCCCTGTCTCCTGTACAATGTCACGAACCTCATTCCATAGTTCATCAGGCACTCTATCTATCAGATCTAGGCCCTTAAATCTATTTCTCACTTCCACTGTATAATCATAAGGGATTTGATTTAGGTCATACCTGAATGGTCTAGTGGTTTTCCCTACTTTCTTCAATTTAAGTCTGAATTTGGTAATAAGGAGTTCATGCAATCTCAAAAATGACAGAATGATCTCTGTTCGTTTCCAAGGCAAACCATTCAATAGCACAGTAATCCAAGTCTATGCCCCAACCAGTAACGCTGAAGAAGCTGAAGTTGAATGGTTCTATGAAGACCTACAAGACCTTTAGAACTAACACCCAAAAAAGATGTCCTTTTCATTATAGGGGACTGGAATGCAGAAGTAGGAAGTCAAGAAACACCTGGAGTAACAGGCAAATTTGGCCTTGGAATATGGAATGAAGCAGGGCAAAGACTAATAGGTTTTGCCAAGAAAATGCACTGGTCATAGCAAACACCCTCTTCCAACAACGCGAGAAGACTCTATACGTGGACATCACCAGATGGTCAACACTGAAATCAGATTGATTATATTCTTTGCAGCCAAAGATGGAGAAGCTCTATACAGTCAACAAAAACAAGACCAGGAGCTGACTGTGGCTCAGACCATGAACTCCTTATTGCCAAATTCAGACTTAAAATGAAGAAAGTAGTAAAACCACTAGACTATTCAGGTAAGCACACTTACTCCTAAGTAATTCATGGCTCACAGAAGAAATTACAAGATAAATCAGAAAACATTTCAAAGTAAATTACATTATAAACATGACATGTGTTTGTGGGATACAGCCAAGGCAGTGTTTAAAGAGAACTTAATAGGTTAAAATCTTTATATTAGAAGAGAAGCAAGATCTAAAACCATGAATCTAGTTCTATCTTAAGAAACTTTGGGGGCTTCCCTGATGGTCTGCTGCTACTGCTAAGTCGCTTCAGTCGTGTCTGAGTCTGTGAGACCCCAAAGACAGCAGCCCACCAGGCTCCCCCGTCCCTGGGATTCTCCAGGCAAGAACACTGGAGTGGGTTGCCATTTCCTTCTCCAATGCATGAAAGTGAAAAGGGAAAGTGAAGTCGTTCAGTCGTGTCTGACTCCTAGCAACCCCATGGACTGCAGCCTTCCAGGCTCCTCCGTCCATGGGATTTTCCAGGCAAGAGTACTGGAGTGGGGTGCCATTGCCTTCTCCATCCCTGATGGTCTAGTTGTTGGAAATGCACTTGCCAATGCAGAGATATGCTTGATCCCTGGTCCGGGAAGATTCCACATGCCACAGAGCAACTAAGCCCAGGCACCACAACTATTGAGCCCACATTCTAGAGCCCATGAGCCACAACTACTGAAGCCCATGTGCCTGGAGCCCATGCTCTGCAACAAGAGAAGCCACCACAGTGAGAGGCCCCTGCACTGCAATGAAGAGTAGCCCCTGCTTGCTGCAACTAGAGAACGTCTGCACACAGCAACAAAGAATTTGTGAAACCAAAAATAAATGAAAATAAATAAATCTTGAAAAGAGAAACTATGAAGAGGAGAACAAATTGCACCCTGAGTAAGTAGTAAGACTAAAATAATAAAGATAGAATTCAGTAAAGTAGAAAGAATACAGAAAATCAGCAAATACTTGGTTATTTGATACCTTCATATCACAAAGACCCAGATTCGATCCCTGGGTTAGGAAGATCCCCTGGAGAAGTATTCTTGCCTGGAGGATCTCACCGACAAAGGAACCTGGCAGTCTACGGTCCATGGGGTCACAAAAGAGTAGGACATGACTTAACAACTTTCACTTTCACTTTATTTCCTTATCACAAAGACACATGTAGAATTATTAATTGTTAATAATAAAAAGACACTCAAATCTAAAAACGGGCAAAAGTCGTGAAGAAAACTTCACAAAAGAAGGCATATAAGAGCATCAGGAAAATACAAATTAAACCTGCAGTGTGATACCACTTCACATCCACTAGAATGGTGGTGTTGTTTAGTCACTAAGACATGTCCAGCTCACAGACTGTAGCCCACCAGGCTCCTCTGTCCATGGGATTTCCCAGGCAAGAATACTGGAGTGGGTTGCCATTTCCTTCTGCAATCCACTAGAATGGTTCATATTAAAATGACCGTCAACCATGTACGTTGGTGAAGAGGTGAAGCAGCTTTTACTCTGATGCTTACTGGTGGGGTTAAAATGATTAAAACTAGTTCAGAAAATATGTTTGAAGTCATGTATCTAACCTCTGACCCAGCAGTTTGACTCTGAGGTATTTACCCAAGAGATGTCAAAACATACGTCCACAAAAAGACTTTACCAGGTCAAGGAAGTCTTTCCACATCTGCTGTTGGTATCGGGGGTTGATGGCTCACAGCTGCTCCCTCTCAAGAGACTTGTCCTCAGCTGATTGGTGCCATCTCATCCAAGAAGTTATACCCCCACACTCCGAGGGGTCAGCCCAACTGATGACTGATATGGGGTACAGAAGGCAGCCCCCTTGTCTCAAGGATAATCCAAGACTTGACCTAAGACCTCATTCTTACTCTGCTGCCTCTGTCCCTTATAGGTTTCACCTGAGAGCACCTGAAGTAAATTATCTCCACCAGAATCCAGGTGTCAGGCTCTGCTTCTGGGACCTGACCTAGAATAGCAGGTCACCACTCTGAGAATTTCTTGTACAAGAACGTTTTGTTTTTGTTGTTTAGTCACTAAGTTGTATCCAGTTCTTTTGTGAACCCGTGTACTGCAGCCCACCAGGCTCCTCTGTCAATGGAATTTCCCAAGCAAGAATACTGAGGTGGGTTGCCGTTTCCTTTTCCAGACGATCTGCCTGACCCAGGTATTGAGCCCACTTCTCTTGCATTGGCAGGTATTCTTTACCACCGAGCCACCAATGTTTATAGAAGCTTTATTTGCATAAACCCCACATTGGGAGGGGCAAAAACCTACACATGTCCACTGACTGCAGAATGGGTAAATCAACTGTGGTATATCTTATTAAATAGAATTGAACTGAGTTCTATAGAAGATGATAGAGGAGACTTGGATGGAATGGAATGGAATTCTGCTTACAGAACTGAATACCACTCAGCCCTCAAAATGAATGAACTACTGATACACACAACAGCATGGATGATTCTCAGAGGCAAAAACACTGCAACAAAGCAGGTTCATGGGACACAAGGTTAATCCACAATCGGGAAATGTATCAATTTAATGCCCCCAACGGAAAGCTGTTGGGATCATCTCAATAGTTTCCACATCTATTAGTGATTAAAAATGCACTGGTAAAATAAGAAGAGATGATACTGAATTTTCTCTCCTCCCTTCCAAATGAATATATATATATATATATATATATATATATATATGTTGCTGCCAAGTCGCTTCAGTTGTGTCCGACTCTGTGCGACCCCAAGGACTGCAGCCTACCAGGCTTCTCCATCCATGGGATTCTCCAGGCAAGAACACTGGAGTTGGTTGCCATTTCCTTCTCCAATGCATGAAAGTGGAAAGTGAAAGTGAAGTCACTCAATCATGTCTGACTCTTAGCGACCCCATGGACTGCAGCCCACCAGGCTCCTCCATCCATGGGATTTTCCGGGCAACAGTACTGGAGTGGGGTGCCATTGCCTTCTCCATATATGTATGTATGTATGTGTGTGTATATATATATATTGACCAAAGAGTTCATTCCAGTTTTTCTGTAACATTGTACTATATATAATATATATTATATAATTGTATTTGTGGTCTGGCTGAGTTTTCAGCTTTTTTTGTTGTTTGTTTTTATTGCAGTACAGTTGCTCGGTGGCTCAGTGGTAAAGAATCCACCTGCCAATGAAGGAGATGTGGGTTTGATCCCTGGGTCAGGAAGATCCCCTGGAGAAGGCAATGGCAACCCACTCCAGTAGTCTTGCCTGGAGAACCCCATGGACAGAGGAGCCTGGCGGGCTACAGTCCATGGGGTACAAGAGTCGGACGTGACAATAGTTGATTTACAGTGCTGTGTTAGTTTCAGGTGTTTAGCATGGTGATTCGGTTCTACACATATTCCTTTTCAGATTCTTTTCCCTTCCAGGTTATTACAAAATATTGAGCATAGTTCCCTGTGCTATACAGTAAGTCCTTGCTTATTGTCTATTTTGTATAGGGTGTATATGTTAATCCCAACCTCCTAATTTATCCCTCCCCCACTCCTTTCCCCTTTGGTAACCATAGTTTGCTTTCTATGTTTCAACTTTCTCTTGAGTAAATTTTCCTAATATGTAGGATTTTTTTTCACACATCTGCTTCACTAAGCTTTAATTTTTTAATATTTTTTTTAGTATGAGTGCTTCACTTCCTAAATCAATTATTTTAATCTTCTTTCCAATATATTATCCATTTTATTTAGATGTTAATATTTAAATTTTTCTCTACATTTTTTCTATTATTACATCCTTTCTTACTAATAATTATAACTCTCTTTTTGGGGAATTTTGGTTGGAATAAGTAGAACTTTACCAATTTTATTTACTTTTTTACCAGCCTTAATTATTGATTTCATTTTCTTTTTAAAATATTATTTTTTTCAGATTTTATATTCAATAATTTTTTCTCTTGCATTTTGTAGCTTCATTGCCCCATTTCCATCTTATTAACTTGATCATTTAATTTAGTTTTCCTTATTCTTTATTGAAATGAAAGCATTTAATCTATGATTTACCTCTGACTATGGTTTTGACAAAATTTTGAGGTTTTATAAGTAATGTTCTCTGTTTGGTTTTCACTCAAAAGTTCTCTCAGTGAATTCTTACTATCCTCTTTGCACAATGTCTATAGGACAATGTTAACTTTATTTCCCCCATTTCTAAGTATTTAAGATTTTGTTGTTATTGCTACATTTTGTCAATTTCAAGTTTTATTGCACTGTAACCACATAAGATAGCCTGTACATTCTTTTCCTTTTAGAAATCTTCGAAGGTTTTTGTATTGTAGATTTTGATCGATTTTTAAATTTCCCCCGGGGATTTGTAAAGAATATGTATTCTCTGTTGGTTAAAAAATTTGACATATCTAGTAAATCAACCTTATTTCTTTTATTATCCAATTATGCATGTTATGTCTACTTGACCAAATCTGGTGTGTTAGAATCATCAATGTTCATATTTCTGTTAATGCTGTTTCCACTTACGAGAATTTTTACTTTATATATTGTGAAGACAGTTCATTTGACAGATAAAGTTTCATGTAATTATATCTTTATTGAGGTTCAGAATTATTATCAAACTGAAATGAAGTATTTCCTCTTTAACACGTTTTGCCCCGTATTTAATGCTAATGGTAATGTTGTCACTTTGCTTTCTTTTTTGCTCAAACTTACTTAATATGTATGTTTATATATCCATACGTATTATATTACCATTAGCATTGAATGTGTATATACATATATATGTGAGTATGCATGTATATAATTTTTTTCTGTGAGTTTGCTTTGGGTATGTGTTTCTTACATTCATCACATAGCTGAAATTCTTAAATAATATTGAGATTTTAAAAATGTTTTGAAATAATTTTAGATTAACAGAAGATTCAAAGAGGTTACAGAGAGTTCCTATTCATTCTTTACCCAGCTTCTGCTAATCTTACCATCTTAAATAACCATGGTTGGCACAGCACTATTAACTAAATTAATACTTAATCAGGGTCTCACCAGTTCTCCCACGAATGTTCTCTTCTTGTTTCTGGATCTCATCCAGGACTCTTGGTTGTCATGTTTCCTTGGTTTCCCCAATCGGTGACCATTTCCTCATCTTTCTTTGTTTTTTTATATCAGCACTTTCCAAGAACACTCCTTAGGTATTTTGCAGAATATCCCTCAGTTTAGGTTTGTCTCATGTTTTCTGATGATGACATTGAGCTTATAGATTTTGTGGGGATCATATTATGGAGATGGTGTCTACTCATCACATGATTCAGAAAGTACGTGGTATCAATGTGACTTGTGAAGTGAACGTCAGTCAGTCATGTCTGACTCTTTGTGACCCCATGGCCTATACAGTCCATGGAATTCTCCAGGCCAGAATACTGGAGTAGGTAGCCTTTCCCTTCTCCAGGGGATCTTCCCAACCCAAGGATCAAACCCAGGTTGTCTGCATTGCAGGTGGATTCTTTACCAGCTGAGCCACAAGGGAAGCCCTATCAATGTGATTTAGTTGGTGATATTATACTTGATAACTTGTAAAAAGGACGTCTGCCAGGTTCTGAACTAGAAATCATTATTTTCCCTTTGTATATGCTTTTTTACTAGAAAGTCACTAAGTCCAGCTCAAAGTTGAGAGGGAGGGAAATGAAGACTCATCTCTTGAAGGTGGAGTCATCATTTGCAGGTATAAACTAAAGCCACTGCAGTAAATAACAATAAAGTGGGAAGAACTTGGAGGTTATGTAAATATTCTATTTTTTAAAAGTGCTTAAGGTTTCACCCACTAATTTTAGCATTCATCAGAGGATCTTGCCCGCAGCGCAATTACTATGGTATTCTACTTGTGATATTTTAATCCCCTCATTCCTTCTACATTTATTAATTGGAATTCTTCTGTAAGGAATATTTGTTCCTTCTCCTCTAATTATAGTGAGGGACAGGGGAGCCTGGTGTGCTGCAGTCCATGGGGTTGCAAAGAATCAGACACGACTTAGTGGCTGAACAAAAACAAACCTCTTATTATTCATTTATTCAATTGGCTCTTTATATCAGTATGGACTTGAGGGTATTTTTGTTATTCTTCGGGTTATAACCCAACACTAAATGCTCTCATTGTTTGTTTTGTTGTTCATCTTGTTCCAGCTTGGTCACTGGGCTCTCTTCTGGTTTAACTACTGTGTCTTTTTGACCTGCCTTATCTACCTATACATCCATCCATCCTTCCAGCCATCCATCCCTCTATCTATTTGTACTTTATTGCTTTCTGGCACTATGTTACCCTCCAGGTCCATCTTGTATTTCCCCTGTTTAAGCCTGAGACTCAGACCCCACCTTCCCCAACCTCTATATGTGCTTAGTTGCTCAGTCATGTCCAACTCTTTGAGACCCCACTGACTGCAGCCCGCCAGGCTCCTCTGTCCATGGGGACTCTCCAGGCAAGAATACTGGAGTGGGTTGCCATGCCCTCCTCCAGGGGATCTTCCCAATCCAGGAATAGAACCCAGGTCTCCTGCATTGCAGCTGGATTCTTTACCAATTGAGCCACCAGGGAAGCCCCTTATAATCATCAGGAAGATGGAAATCAAAGCTAAAATCAACTATTGCCCAAGCAGTTTTCAAGTGGTCCCTGAGGTCCAGTTGTTCCTTTTGAAAACCCTGATGAATGCCAGAGAGCTAAATCTGGCCCTGCTGACGTCATCCAGCTGAATTTACACAAACGGGAGCTGATAACCACAGCTAAAATTAGGGTAGCTGTGAACGACATTACTGATGTCAGACAGAGGCAGTAAGTAGTCCTTAATCTGAGGACAGGATGGAAAGCTGGCTGATATTTTGGTCTTATTACAACAGCTGAGTCAATGTCGGTACAAAACACTGGTTGGAAAGCGGTGGTGAGGCGGGCTCTTCTACCCCAGGCAGACACAGTGGAGACAGCATGCTTCTAGGGGTTGGCCAGGATAGCTTTGTTTGTACTTGTGAGCCTGTGTGCCCCCCTCTGGCAATGCCAGACGCCTCCTGCATCTGAGCCACCCTTACTCCTGTTGGTCATCTTTGCTCACTACTCTCAGCGTCCTGGTCCTGATCCAAGAACTCAGCGTGCGCTGTGAATTCTGGGTCTGAAAAGGAGAGTGATGCTGGCAAGAGTTTATGACCGAGGCTGCTGGTTTCAATTCAGTTGTGCGTCACAGGGTTGTTCTAGAGCAGGAGTGAGTGGGTAAGAGATTTCATTGTGTACGCTTTGGAACTTTGGATCTACGGCCTCCGAACAGGCAGGTCCTTGTCGGCTCCTCCAGTTTGGGGAACTCAGATTCCTCAAAGCACATCTGGAAGCTTTTACTACATTTGTCTGTGACCCTGGTATGCACCCCTGCAGGAGACTGCTTTGTTATCAGGAGTCTAGGTGTGGGTCCTGGGGCTTCCTCTATGAGGCCTGAGAAGATTCTTCCATCTCTTCAGTGTAGAATATGGACCATAATCCTGGTCCTACCCCATAATGGGCTGTTCGGAGGCTCAAATGGGAGACAGAACGTGTGCATGTGTGTGGAGAGTGCCATTGCCACTCACCTGTCCTGCACCATGGGACAGGATGGTGCCCGAGTTCAGGAAACAGCCGCTGGGCTCTGACCACAGGATGAGGATCCCCACGTTGACCCCGGCAGGTGTGTACTTGGAAAGCTGCTTAGTCACCGTGCCTCAGTTTCCTAGGAAGGGGACGCTGCCAGCCCTTGCCCTGAAGCTGTGTTGCAAAGTTAATGTATGTAAATCATATTTGTTTGTGTCTGGCATAGAGCAAGTGTAATTAAACAGACCTTATTGACTGGTGCTATTTTCTAGCCCTGGGGCTTCTCAGGTGGGTCAGTGGTAAAGAATCGGGCTGCCAATGCAGGAGATGTAGGAGACATGGGTTCGATCCCTGGGTCAGGAAGATCCCCTGGAGAATGAAATGGCAACCCACTCCAGTAGTCTTACCTGGGAAATCCCATGGACAGAGGAGCCTGGTGGGCTACCTTGGGGTCACAAAGGGTTGGAAGCGACTAAGCAACAGGATATGAGCACATTATCCAGCCCTATAGGGTTCCTGCATCTATTGAACAACTTGAACTTTCAGAAAGGTCTTACTTCTGGATCTTTCCAGGCTAATTGGAAGAAAGCCACAAGACCACCCTCTGACCGCCCCCATGACATGTGTACCTTCATGGATCCCGCTTTATTTTCTGTTCAGTGCATCACACAGCTTGTTTGCAATCATAGTAGTGTTTTAAAACTCAAACGGGTATTTAAGCTCCCTCAGTCCAAATCCATCCTTTTGTAGAGAAGGAAATTGAGTTAGAAAGTTCAGACAACTTGACATAGAACAAAGTTGATACTGGAGCCAGGCCTTCTCACCCCAAGGCCAGTGTTCTTTCTACTAAACCTTGACATATTCCCATAAACTCACAGGATTATAATGCTCCTTAATCTAGAAAAGACTGGCCTGAACCCTGCTTCTCACAACTTGTGGAAAGTCCCTAGGAAGGACTTTTCTGAGAATTCCCTGAAAGCTTGTGTTCTTATTTCCTCTTGAGTCAGCTTCTTCTGTGAAAGGCCTTTCCTTCTTGTATCACACTGACCTTCTTTCATGGTGCACTGACCTCTTCAGGTTCATATCACTTTAAATTCAGTTTTCAGTTTCCAAGTTCAAAAGTGAGGTCACAGTTCCTGCATTTCCTCTTGCTCAGATTCTTCTCTTCTATCTTTCAAATTAGGCATTAAGAAACACAAAAACAAATTCTTCCCATTTTCTCATGCAGAGCAATGCAGCTCTCAGAAAGTTCAATCTCCATTTGCCACTAAAGCTTAGAAGTTACCTCTTCTAAGGGCTTGGATTAAGCTTGTTCATCACCTCCTCACTGTGTTGTGCAAAGTGGCTGCTGTGGCCCCCTCAATCACAAACGTCTCCTTAGCAGTTCCAGATCAAAGACTTTCTTGATAGTTCTGCCAGAAAAGCACCAGGGAAGACTCTAATTGTCCTGACTCGCCTAGAGGAGAACTTATGGCCAGAGATGGGGTTTACTTTACCCAGACCTGTGATGGTGGTACTATGGTGGACTTTTCACATCCTAGCCATGTGAAAAGTGTTCCAGGGAAGAGGACTTCTGATACCAGAAGAGGTGGGGATGGTGTGCTTCTTCAGGCCACATTGAAACTAGAAGTCCTTGTCCTGGACCATTCTCCACACTGATATTCAACAACTCATATTCAACAACTTTCAAAGGTGTCCTGTTGCTTGGTGGATAAACCTGGGTTGAAGATAGTTCAGGGGAAGCACTCAAGATTGTCTATGAACTGCTGCTGCTGCTGCTGCTAAGTCGCTTCAGTCATGTCCGACTCTGTGTGACCCCATGACGGCAGCCCACCAGGCTCCCCTGTCCCTGGGATTCTCCAGGCAAGAACACTGGAGTGGGTTGCCATTTCCTTCTCCAGTCTATGAACTATCCCTAGTTTATCTTTAATTTTGAATTCCATATTGCTTCCTACCCTCTTTTTTTCTTTGGCATGTTTATTTCGTTTATTATTGGAGTGTAATTGCTTTACGACATTGTGTTTTCTGCTGTCCGACAAAGTGAATCCCCTATATGTATATGTCTATGCCCTCCATCTTGGACTCCCCCCATCCCACCCCTCTCGGTCATCACAGAGCCTTGAGCTGAGCTCCCTGTGCTGGACAGCTGCTTTCAACTGGCTATTTTACACACTGTAGTGTATGTATGTCAATGCTGCTTCTGCCCTTTTGATAAAGACACACTTTGGGATGGAGAGTCTAATTGCTGTCCCATAAATACCCTTTGTAGGGTTCTGCACCTGGGCCATTACACAAGTTGTCCTCCTTCATCTATAAAACCCCCACTGTCGACAAGGCACTTTCTAACTCCTTCTTTGTGAGACCTCTCACGACCACCTACTTCCCACCACCCAGGATAATAAAGATACCCATTTGAGATCTGTCACTTTTATATTTAAAAATGTAAAATATAAAGTCACTGTCTGCTTACACTGTCTGCACCCCAGTTACTCTTCAGCAAAGTAAGAGTGTCGAACTGGATGTAAGGTCCCATCTAACTTGAACATTTGACAGAAAAGCCTATAAAATTAAGCTTGAACCTGGCAGTTTTAGGGTACCTGTGATTGTCATGATACATAAGAAGGAATATGTACTGGTTTTTGTCCTCATTCTTGGCATAGGCTTTTGGAATTCCCTAAGTGATAGTAAGAGTGATAAAGGTGAGAGGAGGAACTTTTGTTATTCATACAACAAGTCCCTTTCAATAGCACCTGAGTTTGTATTAATGAGGTGACATTTGGAAGGCCGCTAAGGATGGAGCTGGTTGCCAGGGAAACCAACCACATCATTAGAGGGCTGGAGCTTTCAACCTCCCCCATGACCTCCAACTTCTAGGGAGGCTAGAGGTTGAACTCATCACTGATGGCCAATGATTCCATTAGTCAAATGCCTACATAATGAAACCTCCAAAAAAAAGCTAATGTAAGGGATTTGGAGAACTTTTGGTTTGGGGAACAAGTGGAGGTGGTGGGGAGCAGTGCACTCAGAGAGGACATGGATGCTCCACCCCTTCTCACATGCCTCGTCCTGTGCGTCTCTTCCATCGGGTTGTTCCTGAGCTGTATTGCTTGATAATAAACTGGTCATCTAGTAAATGAAATGGTTTTCCTGAGTCCTGTGAGCCATCCTGGCAAATTATCAGACCTGAGGAGCAGGTGGGAGAAAGTCTAGATTTATAGTTGCCAAGACAGAAATACAAGAGGGGCAGGATTTGTGGTTTTGCCATCTGAGTGGGGCCAGTCTGGTGGGACTGAGCTGTAGGAAATGAAAAATAATTTCCCCTCTGCCCTTCAGGTTCTTGGCTGAGAACTTCCTGTAATAAAAGACAGACTAACAGGAGAAAGAGTCGGATATGACTCAATGACTAAACAACAATAGGAGAAAAGCAAATAGAAGTTTTAATAGCATATGTGTTCTATATTATATGTGTTATATGTTATATAACATAGTCGCTCAGTCGTGTATGACTCTTTGAGACCCCATGGAACTGTAGCCCACGAGGCTCCTCTGTCCATGGGGATTCTCCAAGCAAGAATACTGGAGTGGGTTGCCATGCCCTCCTCCAGGGGATCTTCCCAACCCAGGGCTCGAACCCACATCTCCCAAATTACAGGCAGATTCTTTACCATATGAGCCACCAGGGAAGCCCAATAATATGTATACCTCCTGTATATACGGAAGATACACAGCAAAACTGAGTAACTCCCTCAAATGGTTGAAACCATCACCTTAAACACCAGTTAAAGACAAGAGAAGATATTGGGAAGTAGGGAGTCAGTTACAGGAGGTGGCCAGAAAAAAGGCAGTAAGCAAGGATCAGGTTACAAATGAAGATTCCCCTTCTCAAAGATAACTCCCACTGTGTTTTCAGAGGTTCCCCTGTTTTTGCAGCCTCTCAAAAACAAACATCTCAAAAGAATCCCCATGCCAAAGAGGCATATTTGGAAGGGCCTATTCTGCTCCCATTACCCTGTGGGGTCTGATGCCATCTCTACACAGATAGTATTAGATGGAGTTGAATTCTAGGAACCTCAGCAGAATTAGTCAGTGTGGGAAAACCCACAGGTTTGGTGACCAGAAGTGGTGTGGATAGTAAGAAGCGGGGGTGAGGGGGAGTTTTCCTGTAGTTGGAGCACAGAAGTTTTCCCTTTCAATGCCAAAATATAAAATTACATTGCAAATTACACCCACTCTGAGAAATACATAGTTTGCCGCCAGTGATGGCTATTCCTCTTTAGGTGCGATTTTGCACTTTGTTTTCAAGATATAAATATAAACCTACCTTTCACAGTGTTCACTTTCCCCTTAAAAAATGAAAAAAGGAAGCAGATTGCATACCAGTCTCTCTGCCTCTTTTTGAAGACTAGAAATAAAACCCCTTTTGATACATATCTGTTCTCTACAGTGGAACCAATCAACCTTCAGAACTACATGTGTTCATCCATTTACCTTTGTAGGACGTGGGATGGTGACAAATTCTACCAAGAAAACAAGAAGCAAAGTATTTAGGATAATAGTACCAGTTTAGAAATTTGCATACAAGGTTAGAAATTTGCATATAGGTGATTTTAAAATTATGATTTATTAAGCATTCCCTGGTGGCTCAGACCCTAAAGAATCTGCCTGCAATGCAGGAGACCCAGGTTCAACCCAGGGTCAGGAAGATCCCCTGGAGAAGGGAATGGCTACCCACTCCAGTACTCTTGCCTGGAGAATTCCATGGGCAGAGGACCCTGGAGGGCTACAGTCTGTGAGGTAGCTGGACATAACTGAGCGACTAACACTTTACATAAGAATTCCTTTCCAAGAAATGGGCTATACACAAAGGTGATGAACATAAGCATCCTCGTTTCCAACATTTCACTTTGCAGCTCCATTTACTTGGAATGATCTGGCGCCAAAAGATATTGCATACATATTTCCTCCTCGTGAGTACACTTAAGACACTAGAAAGGAAGATGGGACCGTCTCAGTCTTAGCGTGGGGAAAAAAGAGAGGATGCACGAAGGGTCAGTTTCCAGCTGAAGCTGTGTTTTGTATTTTGTTCCAGTCAAATGAGCTTCACATTATCTAGTCCCAAGGTATTCCTCCAACTGAGGCGTCGGGAGGTATCATTATGCTGTCATCTGCTCTGAAGATCATATTAGTAAACACTGGCAGCTCAGTGGGTCACACACGTCTCTCTGGCAACACTGATGACTTTATGACCATCTACAGTGTCCCCTCACCGAGGTTGCTCGTTAATCTACGTTTACACTTGATCTTAGCCAAAAGGCCGAGAACTGATAATCTACATTTACAGATGCTCAGTGGTTAATGGGGTTGAAACGCTGCCCTGGGCGGGACACACAATGGCCCCAAATCAGACTGTGGAGCAGAAACAACAAGCCGCCCTCCAGGTTGTGGGTGGAAGGCAGCGGCTTTATTTTATGAAGTCACATATCTGTAGGCTGCTGATAAGGTCTACAACACTCATATTTTTCTGACAAATGCTTCTCATAAAAAAAAAAAAAAACTTAAGAAAACCACATAGATACAATTTTTATTTCAATAGCACATGATGTGATCTACAAATCAGTCCACCGAACGCATAGTACCTGTGGAGTCTTTGTTACTCCACAAGGAGCGAGGTTACTTAAATGCTCAATCTCAGTTTTCTGTAAAATGGGGATTCATCTGTTCACCCATTTATTCATCCCCACCTCCCTAGACTGGGAACCCAGTCTCTTGCGTCTCCTGCATTGGCAGGCAGATTCTTTACCACTTTGTCACCTAGGAAGCCCCGCTAGACTGGAGGGTTCTAGAAAAGTAAGAACTCTATCATCTAAGTGTTCTCCTTTATTTGAATGCTTATTTATTTATTTATTTATTTTTATTTTTAGCTGGGCTGGGTCTTCAATGCTGCAAGGGCTTTTCTCTAGTTGTGGCGAGTGGAGGCTACTCTAGTCGCAGTTCTTGGGCTTCTCATTGTCGTGGCTTCTCTCGTTGCAGAGCTCGGGCTCTAGGGTGCACACCCTGTAGTCCTGTGGCTCCCAGGCCTTAGAGTACTGGCTCAGTAGTTGTGGTGCATAGGCTCAGTTGCTCCAAGGGATGTGGGATCTTCCTGGACCAGGGATCAAACCTATGTCTCTAGCATTAGTAGGCAGACTCTTCACCACTGAGCCAGCAGGGAAGCCCCTGCTCTTTCTTCTTTACCCAGTCTTTCTCCCTGGCATCTGATCACATTCCTACAGCTGTGCATGGTCCCACATTCTCCCATACTGCACTTACCATTGAGGTAAACATCTCTGATTTTCTCATGGATGTCACACTAGTACCAGCCTGTTTGAATCCCTGCCACAAAAGGTCACAGTTGGCAGCATTCAACTTCCTATTATTTTAAAGTCCATCCTCCTCAGCCTTGTGATTTGTCCAGGGTCACTAGCTGGGGTCCCCTTGTTCATACAGAGTGCCTCCTGCCTTCCTCATGGCAGCTGGCATTCAAACTAACACTGAAAATCACACAAGGCCTTCATAAGAGACCACAGGCATCAGCCACGGGGGAGACAGGTGTGGCCATGAAGTCCAGGAGCATCCAGGCTGGGGCTGGAAACGCTACTTAAGGAGCAAGATGGAGCCTCAGTCACAGGCAAAGGCTGTTGTGAGACGTTTCAGGACAGAGGGATAAGCAGAAAGGGAGGCCAGGGCAGGGATGCCAAGGGAGGGCGTGAAAGAGATGCTGACGACTGGAAGTGAGCACTTAGGGCTATTGAAAATGATAATGACACTGAACTTGCTGAGCTCCCACCATGTAGCAGGCGCTGCGCTAAGTGCTTGTCACGCATCATCTTATGTAATCCTCAAAACAGCTCCAAAGGGTGTTATTATCCCCATTTTAGAGATGAGAAGACTACGGTTCATAGCTAAGTAACCTGCCCACACACACACGCAGTAAGTGGCAGAGGCACAGGTCAGACTCAGCTGTTCGATGCCAGACCTCAGGCCCTTAAAACACAGTAATATAGTCTTCTCCCCACTGACGGCTCTGCGGGTAAAGAATCCGCCTGCAATGCAGGAGACAGGGGCTCGATCCCTGTGTTGCGAAGATCCCCTGGAGAAGGAAATGGCAACCCACTCCAGTATTCTTGCCTGGGGAATGTCATGGACAGAGGAGCCTGGCAGGCTATAGTCCATGGGGTCGCAAAGAGTCAGACAAGACTGATCAACTGAGCACATACAGCCTCTCCCAACTCAAGATCAAGAGGATAGTCTGGACCAAATATGTTTTTCTTATTACAGATTTTAGTTATCACAGTACTACGCTGGACAATCTTGAAGACAAAACTTAGTGAATACATTTAAAATTTTCCTAAGGAAAAATTCTCAGAGATGGAATTTCTGGTTTCCAGATAAAATTTTTTAAACGTTTGCTCTGCTTTGCTAAATTATATGCTGCAAGTTCTTATTTACTCACACTTTATCTAATTCTTACCAAAACAGAAAGTTATCTATTTTTTTAAACAAATAAAATTTTCTTAGCTTAAAAACAATTTAATTCTTTATTTTTTTTAAAATAAATCTTGTCCAAATTTTATAGGTATAATATCCTAATTTTTCTGAAAACATAAATTTTAGAAGTCAATAAATTTTAAAAATTCCTTGTGCTGTTTAATTCATCTTTTTTTAAAGTTGAGGTGTTTTCTCAGGCATGTTTTGCATTAAAAAAATAGTAAGAGGTACAAAACTAAATTCAAATCAAATCAGGACCTCTTTGAGTACCAGAACTTGCTGAAACTGGCACCCAGAACTGACCTTAACCTTAAATTGGATACAGTCCTCAAGGCAGCATTCTTGTGAATGGATCTGTTTATGCCATGAAGCTTCCACAGGAATGTGTTTATTTTAGGGGAAAAAATTAGGAAAAAAAGGAAATTAAAAAAAAAAAAGCCTCCTCCAAAATCCAGTTGTCCTAGTTTTTACTCAATCTTGTTTCTTTTCCTATCAAACTTGTGTTTCTGTTTTCCTTAGAGACAAAGAAAGCCAGGCCAGTGCAACACCAGCTGACCACATACAATGTCGCAGGTCCACTGCTGTGCCCACCAAATTCAAAGATAATTCAAAAACATCTATGCCCTCAAGAATTTCTGAAACTCATACAGGAGACAAGCAAGAAAAGTTGCAAATGTTGCGATAGAGAAAGGTTTGAAAGAGGCACATAGTTCAGAAGAGTCACCAAAAGGGGATGGAAAGCAGCCACCTCCAACAAAGAGCACGATGGGGAGGCCAGTGTCACAGAGTGAACGCAGCTCTGAGCTGACATCAGGGGGAAGGGCATGAAACAGCCTGGAGTGAGGACAGCTGGAGAGAATGACCAGAGATCAGGCCACAGTGATGGAGAAGGGGGGATGCTGAGAGTCAGGGTCGCACCCGACGGCCCAGGGGCCCCATCCGACCTCCGCCCAGTCTGGTCCAGCCTGCCAGCTGGGAATGATTTCCACAGCTCTAAGTGTAAATTGCAAGCATGGCTATTAGACTTTCTGCACGAACTGCCACTTGATTTTGCTTCTTGGTCCACAAAGCCTAAAATATTAATTGTCTGGCCCTTTTACAGACACATTTTGTCAACTCCTGGTGAATTTTGTGTCCTAAGCTCAGAATATTAAATTCTACCCTGTGGGTGACGAATGAACATGTCCTGCATTAAAAATATATATATAATAAATTGTATATTAAATAATTATACATCATAAATATAATTATATATTATAAATAAATTATGCATGGGATGGTGCACAGTAAGTCACTTCAGTCACGTCTGACTGTTTGCGACTATGGACTGCAGCCCACCAGGTTCCTCTGTCCATGAGATTCTCCTGGCAAGAAGACTGGAGTGGGTTGCCATTTTCCTCTCCAGGCAATCTTCCTGGCCCAGGGATCGAACCCATGTCTACTACACTGGCAGGCAGATTCCTTACCCTGGAGCCACCAGGGAAGCCCTCTTTGAGTTCCTATTTAGCAATAACTGGACCTGACCACCTCCTCACTGGATGCTCAGTGAGGAGAAAGAGCCGCACAGATAGACAAACCTATACCTCTAGTGTCCGGACTGCATTCTGTCCCTGCTTTCCCAGTCAGTTCAGGCTGAGAGGGAGAGTATGGTGGTTCTCACAAGCCAAATCACAGGGCTGTGGAAATGAGGTTCAACCACAACAATGGCTGGTTTCTCTCCAGCTTCCCTGGAAAGCACGGGAAGGCTGTGGTCTGAATCCTTCTGTAATGGCCCAGGCTCTCCCAAGCCCCTGTCCTTCCCATGCCTTAACTGCCATACTCCAGGATGGAAAGACTCCAACCAGAGGCATGCAGGCTTCTAGAAGCTTCTTTTGTATCCAGTTGAGTCTTTCTGAGATGCATGTGTGCTCAGTCATGTCTGACTCTTTGTCACCCCATGGACTATAGCCCACCAGGCTCCTCTGTCCATGGGATTATCCCAGGCAAGAACACTGGAGTGGGTTGCCATTTCCTTCTCCAGGGGCTCTTCCCCAACTAGGGATTGAACCTGAGGTTCCTGCATCTCCTGCATTGGCAGGTGAGTTCTTTACCACTGAGCCACCTCGGAAGCCCCTGAGTCTTTCTGATCTAATTGGCAAAAAGAATACTCAATCTCCAGAGCACTAAAAGAATAGTATTAGTGAACTGTCATCTTTACATATAGGCCAAGTTCACTGTCATTTACACCAACTGGTTCAAGCCTCGCCTCATAGCCCTACTGGAATTTGAACAGAACCAGGCCAGTGGCAAGAGGTGGTCCCTGTTGTTTATCTGGTCAGGTGTAACAGCAGGGGCTGGACACCACCTCTGCCTTAGGAAGGTTCACAAGAAGAGGAAGTCTGAGGTCACATTAATACAACCTCGTGTCCTCAGGGGTCCCTCTGCCCTGGTCCTCACCCAGGCTATGAATAGCTGCCGGCTGGTGTTAGGTGGCTTTCTGGTCACTGTTCTTTGGGATAGCTCTCCTCCTGTGTCCCACTGCTGCCCAATCACTGTCATTATCTCTAGACACCATCCTGACTTCTTTCCAAACCTTGTGGGAAAGTTTCTCACTGAGCCCTCTTTCACTGCATCATCTGCTCCTCTCTTCACAGGTGTTAAAGTGGCCTGATAAAGACAATATGGAGGAAAACACAGGGGCAACTATCGGCTCTGATTTTCTTGTTGAGGTCTTGTCCCTTCTGTGGTGTGGGCTGTGCTCTCACAATCTTTGAGTTTGTTTTTCTATGGAAGACTAGCTGGGCATCTCCAGGCTGCCATATAACCTCCAATCCTTCCTCTTGCGTTGTCCTAATATACAGGATAAAATTACAAATTGTCTTTTTGAATAACCTTAAATATCTCATGGTTCACCAGGGAAATTAGAAGAAAAGTATTTCTGCTAACATTACAGACTTAATTACGACTGTGCAGTTGGGGAAGATGACTCAGAAACCATAAGAATTGTCTTATATTATCCATCAATCTAATCACGTTGACATCACTGAAATAGCCCATAATGAGGACCAGTGTGCTATTTGTAAACCTAAAAATGAAAATGTAGAGAATATTGATCTGAGAATAAGCAAAACCATCCAAAGTTTGAATGCACTATACCTGGAATTACACAATTGATATTCACCATTTTTGTTAAAAAATGTTAGCCAATATGGCATCATAATGGAAAAGTGAATAATAGTCCAGTGAGCACTTGAATTCTCAAGCAAAGTGAGGAAAGTTCAGGAGAGAGGAGAGGAGAAGGTACACAAGTGTGTCTGTACTCAGAGGTGAAATAAACCAAACTTAAGGACTTAACGCAAGCACCACTTATTTGCTCATGATTCTGCAGAGGTGCAGAGAAGTCCCATCTCTACTTCACGGGGCATTCGCTGGGGTCTTGACAAGGCTCATTCACCTGGGAATGTGGCTGAGACTGGGCATCCAAAGTGGCTTTGCTTCCATGTCTGGCGCCCAAGCTGGGGTGGCTGGAATCATCTCTCTGGTCAGACTACTTACATCCTGCCTCTGGGTTCCAGGAGAATGAAAGGGTTCATAGGGGGGCGGGGGCAGAAATTTCTGGTAGATTCTATTGATCAAAACGAATTACAAGACAAGATTCCAGAAGAGGAAAGTGGACCCTACCTCCTGTAGGGAGGAGTGACTTGTGGGTCCAGGGGTGGGGAATGGGAGGCATTGTTGGGAGCCATATTTGAACACAAATGTTTCTGTGTTGGAGTGCAAGCAAAAGACTCGCTTCTTGAGCAGACACTAGTCAGGCTTCAAGAAGGGAGCCCTCATTTCAGTTGGTCCTCAGCTTTGACCAATAAGCACTGCAACTTTCAGCACAAATGACTCCCTCCACCTCCTGCACTAAGAAACTTAAACAAATACTAACATCGTTCTTATCAGTTCGAGGCTCTGTCCCTAGGATACTGGCTTCGACTTCCTTAAATGCCTACCTGAGAAAACTTCATGTTGCTGAAATAATTTACTGCTTGCTTTAGCCGAAACCTAACCATAGGTCCCTGACATCTTTTCTTAGAGCATTTACTTTAGAAAACTTGCAATTGCAAATTGTTTCTCTGATTCTTCGGGATGTATCTTCTACCACCTAAGAATGTCTTTCTCAAGGACTTGGGAGCCATTCATTGAAATGCAATCATGTCAAAGTGAGCAGGTAGGAGCCTAACTTTGATAAGTACCGGTTAGCCAACCAGAGGTGGCTTAAGCACACAGACCAACCCTCTGCCTTTGTTTTTTTTTTTTTCCTCCAATTTTCCACTTTTCTGGCTCTCCTAGGTAACTGTTCTCTCCTCCTTCCCCTCCCTCGTCTTCCCTCCCCATGCCCAGTACTGACTAGAGTTGAGCTCTGTCTCTCTCCTCTACTGAATAAAATCTGCCTTGTAGTTTTTAACAAGTGTCTGCTGAACCATGTTTCTTTGAGAGTACTACTGGTGGAAGATGATGCTGTCTTGAATTATGGTATTTTACACTGAGGCTACAGAGAGACAGACAGAACTGAGATGTATTTAGAAGCTGGACCAAAAGCTCCTGGAGTCTAAAAAAAGGAGAAAGGATCAAGAGTCAAAGGTGTGGTTTAAGATTCAGACTTGGGTACCTGTAAGTTGGTAGTAGGATTCATTGAGACTTTAGAGACATGAGGGCAGGAGTCAGTTGGGTTAAACTCAGACATGCTGATTTGGAAAATCTTCCAAATGGAGATTCTCATTAGGCCATTGGACACATGAATTTGAAGCTCTGAAGAGGTGAGCAAGATAAAAGTATCTAGAATCTCTGCATATTTCAGGGGCTAATTAAAGTCATGTGAGTCACTGAGAAAAATTAGAGGGAATGCTTTGAAGGAAAAGAGAAGAAGGTTTCAGAGCTTTGTGCGCTTACTCGGTCAGTTGTGTCTGACTCTTTGCGACCCCATGAACTGTAGCCCTCCAGGCTCCTCTGTCCATGGGGATTCTTCAGGCAAGAATACTGGAGTGGGCTGCCATGCCTTCTTCCAGAGCATCTTCCCAACTCAGGGAATGAACCTAGGTCTCCCGCATTGCAGGCAGATTATTTACCATCTGAGCCACCAGGGAAGCCCAAAGAGGTTGGTGGTGGTGGTTCAGTCACTTAGTCATGTCCGACTCTTTGCAACACCATGGACTGTAGTCCACTAGGCTCCTCTGTCCATGGAATTTCCCAGATAAGAATACTGGAGTGGGTTGCCATTTCCTTCTCCAGGAGATCTTCCTGACCCAGGGATCAAACCTGGGTCTCCTGCATTGCAGGCAGATTCTTTACCGACTGAGCCACTAGAGAAGTCCTCAGACCTTTGGGGATGAGCAAATAAAATATTGACCATAAAGAAAACAGAAGGGTTGGACAGAGAGAAGGGAGGATGGAATCAATGCAGGGTCTTTGGGTAGAGAGGGAGTCACTCGTTGGGTACCACTGATGTAACAGCAGTGATGGAAGCTGGGCTTAAATGCAGCCTATGCCGGGAGAAAAAGATTATTCTTTCTGCTAGCTCCAGTGTCTCTGGGAAACAGGAGGACATTTTAGATGGCTAAGAATAAGAGCAGAGGTGACAGGGCAGGAGGAGAGTAAAGGTTTGAAATATCTGTTACAGGAAATGAGATCAAAAGTCAAACCAGGTCTGGAGATAAAGAGGTGAGACTTTTCATTGTTAAGATGGTAGGTACAAATAGAATAATTATCTCACTCAGGAAAATGTGCAGAATTTAGTAGAAACTGGGACTGACAATAAGATTGTCAAATAAAGAAAGTTATATACATGTACCTCAAGGTAGGATAAGCGCCCTTGGTATTCTGTCTGTACAATAGATATGTTAGATAAGTGTCTTTCATTTCCTAAATTGACATTACGAGTTCATCAAGTAAGTTTTTCTAAATGAAGTGTGCCTGGCAGAGGAACACTCAGACTTTTATGAATGGTGGACATTGAAGGAGGTGTTGGAAAGAGGGAGCCAGATGCCTTAGTCACCAAGAGAATAAAAGAGCTATCTACAGAATGAATGAAAAGTTCCAACACTCAGCTGATTTCTAAGGTCAGTGGGTCATATCCACAAATATTACTTGAGCACCTACCTGTTACGAAGGGTACACTTGAGATTCCTTGACCTCTTCCATTCAAAGTCAAGCAGCTTAAACCCTCCTTAAATAAGGATCTCTCTCTCTTTCCATCTGATACCAGCAGAGCTGAGGTCATTTTGGCTTCTTGCAGGCCTTCAAAATACACAGGAGCCCTTGAAGTAGGACAGTTGGTTATAAACCTCATCACTTGCCAAGAACGTGGGTGGTGAGCCAGGCTCCCTTATTCAGATCACACTCAGAAAACACAGAAACCCAAGCTGTCACATGACATTTGACTAAAGAGTGTTTACATTCAACCCTGGACTCGTGTTCTTGCAATGAGGTCTCTTTCCATTTCTGAGCGGCCCTCTATTCAAGAAGCCAACGAGACATCACATCGTGCAGGAACCAGAAATGAATACATGCGCAACACTACCCCCACCCCCCCCATCCCTGCCACCGCCATTCCTTTTGGAGGAGGCAAGTAGTGCTTTTGCGTTTGACAACTAAAATGCCTACAACACTAAGAAGTGGATTGAATGCCAAGTTCTTCTAAATTAATCTCCAAATGGAGAAGGCTCCACTGTTGCTTCATAACATGTGAGTTTTTAAGAAAACCAAATCAAAACAGAAACTCTGTTTTAAAGAAACAGTGAGGTAAAGACCAGTTAGACTTGGCTCAGGCTTGCCTGACACACAACAGGTGGTTAATGGCATTAAAAAATTAATCACTATATGATTAACAAATACAACAGATAGATGGAAGGATGGATGGATAATAGGTGTATCAGATCAGATCAGATCAGTTGCTCAGTAGTGTCTGACTCTTTGCGACCCCATGAATCGCAGCACGCCAGGCCTCCCTGTCCATCACCAACTCCCGGAGTTCACTGACACTCACGTCCATTGAGTCAGTGATGCCATCCAGCCATCTCATCCTCTGTCGTCCCCTTCTCATCCTGCCCCCAATCCCTCCCAGCATCAGAGTCTTTTCCAATGAGTCAACTCTTCACATGAGGTGGCCAAAGTACTGCAGTTTCAGCTTCAGCATCATTCCTTCCAAAGAAATCCCAGGGCTGATCTCCTTCAGAATGGACTGGTTGGATCTCCTTGCAGTCCAAGGGACTCTCAAGAGTCTTCTCCAACACCACAGTTCAAAAGCATCAATTCTTCAGCCCTCAGCCTTCTTCACAGTCCAACTCTCACATCCATACATGACCACAGGAAAACCATAGCCTTGACTAGATGAACCTTTGTTGGCAAAGTAATGTCTTTGCTTTTGAACATGCTATCTAGGTTGGTCATAACTTTCCTTCCAAGGAGTAAGCGTCTTTTAATTTCATGGCTGCAGTCACCATATGCAGTGATTTTGGAGCCCCCCAAAAATAAAGTCTGACACTGTTTCCACTGTTTCCCCATCTATTTGCCATGAAGTGGTGGGACCGGATGCCATGACCTTCATTTTCTGAATGTTGAGCTTTAAGCCAACTTTTTCACTCTCCTCTTTCACTTTCATCAAGAGGCTTTTGAGTTCCTCTTCACTTTCTGCCATAAGGGTGGTGTCATCTGCATATCTGAGGTTATTGATATTTCTCCCGGCAATCTTGATTCCAGCTTGTGTTTCTTCCAGTCCAGCATTTCTCATGATGTACTCTGCATATAAGTTAAATAAACAGGGTGACAATATACAGCCTTGACAAACTCCTTTTCCTATTTGGAACCAGTCTGTTGTTCCATGTCCAGTTCTAACTGTTGCTTCCTGACCTGCATACAAATTTCTCAAGAGGCAGGTCAGGTGGTCTGGTATTCCCATCTCTTTCAGAATTTTCCACAGTTTATTGTGATCCACACAGTCAAAGGCTTTGGCATAGTCAATAAAGCAGAAATAGATGTTTTTCTGGAACTCTCTTGCTTTTTCCATGATCCAGCGGATGTTGGCAATTGGATCTCTGGTTCTTCTGCCTTTTCTAAAACCAGCTTGAACATCAGGAAGTTCACAGTTCACATATTGCTGAAGCCTGGCTGGGAGAATGTTGAGCATTACTTTACTAGCGTGTGAGATGAGTGCAATTGTGCGGTAGTTTGAGCATTCTTTGGCATTGCCTTTCTTTGGGATTGGAATGAAAACTGACCTTTTCCAGTCCTGTGGCCACTGCTGAGTTTTCCAAATTTGCTGGCATATTGAGTGCAGCACTTTCACAGCATCATCTTTCAGGATCTGGAATAGCTCAACTGGAATTCTATCACCTCCACTAGCTTTGTTCATAGTGATGCTTTCTAAGGCTCACTTGACTTCACATTCCAGGATGTCTGGCTCTAGGTCAGTGATCACACCATCGTGATTATCTGGATCATGAAGATCTTTTTTGTACAGTTCTTCTGTGTATTCTTGCCATCTCTTCTTAATATCTTCTGCTTCTGTTAGGTCCATACCATTTCTGTCCTTTATCGAGCTCATCTTTGCATGAAATGTTCCTTTGGTATCTCTGATTTTCTTGAAGAGATCCCTAGTCTTTGCCATTCTGTTGTTTTCCTCTATTTCTTTGCATTGATCACTGAAGAAGGCTTTCTTATCTCTTCTTGCTATTCTTTGGAACTCTGCATTCAGATGTTTATATCTTTCCTTTTCTCCTTTGCTTTTCGCTTCTCTTCTTTTCACAGCTATTTGTAAGGCCTCCCCAGACAGCCATTTTGCTTTTTTGCATTTCTTTTCCATGGGGATGGTCTTGATCCCTGTCTCCTGTACAATGTCACGAACCTCATTCCATAGTTCATCAGGCACTCTATCTATCAGATCTAGGCCCTTAAATCTATTTCTCACCTCCACTGTATAATCATAAGGGATTTGATTTAGGTCATACCTGAATGGTCTAGTGGTTTTCCCTACTTTCTTCAATTTAAGTCTGAATTTGGCAATAAGAAGTTCATGATCTGAGCCACAGTCAGCTCCTGGTCTTGTTTTTGCTGACTGTATAGAGCTTCTCCATCTTTGGCTGCAAAGAATCTAATCAATCTGATTTCGGTGTTGACCATCTGGTGATGTCCATGTATAGAGTCTTCTCTTGTGTTATTGGAAGAGGGTGTTTGCTATGACCAGTGCATTTTCTTGGCAAAACTCTATTAGTCTTTGCCCTGCTTCATTCCATATTCCAAGGCCAAATTTGCCTGTTACTCCAGGTGTTTCTTGACTTCCTACTTCTGCATTCCAGTCCCCTATAATGAAAAGGACATCCTTTTTGGGTGTTAGTTCTAAAAGGTCTTGTAGGTCTTCATAGAACCGTTCAACTTCAGCTTCTTCAGCGTTACTGGTTGGGGCACAGACTTGGATTACTGTGATATTGAATGGTTTGCCTTGGAAATGAACAGAGATCATTGTATCATTTTTGAGATTGCATCCAAGTACTGCATTTCAGACTCTTTTGTTGACCATGATGGCCACTCCATTTCTTCTGAGGGATTCCTGCCTGCAGTAGTAGATATAATGGTCATCTGAGTTAAATTCACCCATTCCACTCCATTTCAGTTCTCTGATTCCTAGAATGTTGACATTTACTCTTGCCATCTCTTGTTTGACCACTTCCAATTTGCCTTGATTCATGGACCTGACATTCCAGGTTCCTATGCAATATTGCTCTTTACAGCATCGGACCTTGCTTCTATCACCAGTCACATCCACAGCTGGGTATTGTTTTTGCTTTGGCTCCATCCCGGCTGCGACGGGCGTGCCATAGCGCAGGCGGCTGCGACAGGCAGCGCAGGCGAGAGGAGCCACCCCACGTCCAAGGTCAGGGGCAGAAGCCGGGAGGACCCCATGCCCGAAGGGTGGCGGCCAAGAGGAGTTACCCCACGTCCGATGTGAGGGGCAGCGGCCGAGAGTACCACACTGCGAAGGCGCAGGAACGGCAGAGAGGAGCTACCCTGCGTCCGAGGTGGGGCGGGGGGCGGGCGGGGGTGGCCAAGAGGAGATTCCCAGCGTCTGAGGTCAGGACCGGTGGCCGAGAGGAGCTACCCCACGCCCCTAAGCCGGAGGCCAGGGGCGGCAGCCAGGAGGAGCAACCCACGCCGGAGGCCAGGGGCATCGACAAGAGGAGTTACCCCGCGTCCGAGGTCAGGGGTGGCGGCCCAGAGGAGATACCCCACGCCCCAAGCCGGAGGCCAGAAGCAATGGGCGGGAGGAGCTACCCACTCCCCTAAGCCCGAGGCCAAGGGCAGCGGCGGGGAGGAGCAACCGCACTACCGAGGCCAGGGGCGGCGGCCGGGAGGACCAACCCCACGTCCAAGGAGCCGTGGCAGCAGGAGCGCAGGAGGGCCTAGAGGAGCTATCCCACATTGAAGGTCAGGAAGGGCGGCGGTGAGGAGATACCCCTCGTCCAAGGTAAGCAGCAATGGCTGCGCTTTGCTGGAGCAGCCGTGAAGAGATACCCCACGCCCAAGGTAAGAGAAACCCAAGTAAGACGGTAGGTGTTGCAAGAGGGCATCAGAGGGCAGACACACTGAAACCATACTCACAGAAAACTAGTCAGTCTAATCACACTAGGATCACAGCCTTGTCTAACTCAATGAAACTAAGCCATGCCCTGTGGGGCAAGCCAAGATGGGCGGGTCATGGTGGAGAGATTTGAAGGGAATGGCAAACCACTTCAGTATTCTTGCCTTGTGAACCCCATGAACAGTATGAAAAGGCAAAATGATAGGATACTGAAAGAGAAACTCCCCAGGTCAGTAGGTGCCCAATACGCTACTGGAGATCAGTGGAGAAATAACTCCAGAAAGAATGAAGGGATGGAGCCAAAGCAAAAACAATAGTTGTATAGATGATAGATAATAAATACATAGGTGGATGGATGCTTGGATAGATAGATGAATGAATTGAAGGATAATTGATAGATGATAGATACATGGATCGATAGATGACTAGATGACAAATACATGGATAATGGGTACACGATATAGATAAATGATAGGTGCATAGAAAGATAGAAAGACATGGATGGATAGATACATGTGTGAATGAATGGATGGATAATTGATAAATAGATGATATATACATGGACTGATGGATGAGTAGATAGACATACAGATGAATCATGGCCAGCATTACCCGGCACTGAATACTGAGAGGTGAGTCAATCAAAACACAGTGAGAAGAGCTCCGAGTTTGGCTTTTTGAGATCAGTGCTTCATTGTGTGACCTGGAACCAGCCCCACAGCTTCCTGAGGCTACTTTCCTTTATCGGTAAACTCGTGATGAGCATGGAGCTCTTATAGAGTTTTTACTAACAGCACCATGATTATGAATTACTAACATTTTACTGATTATCAGTCATCAAGTTAAAAATTTTATAGAGAGTGTCTCACTTGGTTCCTAAGACAACCCTATGGGGGAGATTATTTCACTAAGGCTCTTTTCAGACAAGGCACAAAGTTTTCCTCAGGGATCTGAAGTCACAAAGCTAGCAAGCTGAGAAGCTGGATCCCAACTCAAGTCTATCTCTGCTAACGTCTATATATTTGGTGGTGGGGTAAGGGGTGGTTTCCCTGGTAGCTCAGTGGTAAAGAATCCACCTTACAATGCAGAAGATTCAAGAGGCTTGGGTTTGATACCTGGGTCGGGCAAACCCCCTGGAGGAGGAAATAACAACCCACTCCAGTATTCTTGCCTGACAAGTACCATGGACAGAGGAGCCTGGTGGGCTACAGTCCATGGGGTCGCAGAGTCAGTCATGACTGAGCACACACACCTCTGTTGTCTAAGGGTCTTGACCTCTTAGCAGAGAGGGCAAGGTTGCCCTCCTAGAGAGCAGAGAGGTAAATTGTTCCAGGTCACACAGTAAGGAACAAAGCTGGACCATGCTTCTTGGGCTGAGAGCCCAGACTACCATGATGCTGCCCTCTACTGCTTCATGCATGTGCTGACTCTCCCAGGCTTCTCCAGTTTCTGAAACCTCTGGTACAGACAGGGCTTCCTGACTTCTCCCACTTCCAAGGCTACTTGAGTGGCTTTAGCTTCTGTGGACAATCTACCCACTGGCTGTGTCTCCTCAGTTCTCACAACGCAGCTTTGGCTCTTTGTGGTCACACCTACCCATGGCTTCCCTGATAGCTCAGCTGGTAAAGAATCCATCTGCAATGTGGGAGTCCTGGGTTTGATGCCTGGGTTGGGAAGATCCCCTGGAGAAGGGAAAGCCTACCCACTCCAATATTCAGGCCTGAAGAATTCCATGGACTGAGTAGTCCATGGGGTTGCAAAGAGTCGGACACGACTGAATGACTGTCACTACCAATGGCAACCACCTCTTCTCCTTATTGCTCCCCCACCTCAGCTGTCACAGAGATTCCTCGGGTCATAGTATCCAGACCACCAATCCCTTGATGCATCAAATGATTTTGCCTTCATCTGTTCCTTCCTATGCTTTCTTTCTCCCACCTTATTTCTTTCCCATCCTGCATGGCCAAGCTTCTGGTGAGAGTTGGCTAATGTGGTTTCTCTCTTTCATTATCACTCAGTCTATAAAAACATGACTCAGCTTCCTTTGTCTCTTTATTCCCAGTAGGCACTACTGTGGGATAACGTGTGCGGTAATTGCATTTTTTTTTCTTTTCTCTCAGCTAATAGATCACCTGCTTTGGGGAAGCCTTGCCTAAATCAATATAACCAAGTGGGGCACCTCTAATAAAGGCATCCGTAACACCTGTAGAGTAAGTCCCTTACAAACGAGCCTTCAAGTTGTGAACTTCTAAAGATGCTAACGTGTGTTCCATAAATGTCAGACATTGATGATGGGAATTGCAGCTTGCCTTCTGTCTCCCGTTGCAGACAGCCTTTCAGCTCTGCCATCTCCCACCTCCTCTCCCTTCCCCAGTAACTCTTCCTGCCTGTTCACTCGATGCCAGCCCCTGTGTGCCAGCTGTTGTACTGGACTACTGTACTTTTCAAAGTATTGTGCTGTAAGATTAAAAATGCTTTCTTTATTTTTTTGTGATTCCTTGTTTTTATGTACATAGTACTTGTGTGAGAAATAGTATAAGCCTATTACAGTACGGTGCTATATAGCCTATTGTGTTAGTCGGGTACCTAGGCTAACTTTGCTGGACTTATGTACAAATTGGACTTTCGAACATGCTCCCAGAATGGAACTCATTTGTAAGTAAGGGACTTACTGTATCCACCTGCCACAAACATTAATCCTTACCAGAATGTAAATTCCTTGAGAGCAGAAATGATATTTTGTATACAAAGAAGTCCCTTTTACTTAGAAAATTTGACAAACAATAGGGGCTCCTCGAATCCTTCATTAGTTTTTCTTTTAGTTACATTTGACAGAAAACATTGTGTGATTTTAAGTTGTACAACAGATTGATTTGATATATATATATATATATATATATATATATATATATCTCAAATATTGTTGTTGTTCAATCGCTAAGTCATGTCTGACTCTGCAACCTCATGGACTACAGCCTGACAGGCTTCCCTGTCCTCCACCATCTCCCAGAGCTTGCTCAAATTCATGTCCCTTGAGTCTGTGATGCCATCCAACCATCTCATCCTCTGTCATCCCCTTCTTTTCCTGCCTTCTATCTTTCCCAACATCAGGGTCTTCTTCAGTGAGTTGGCTCTTTGCATTAGGTAGCCAAAGTACTGGAGCTTCAGCTTCAGCATCAGTCCTTCCAATACCTCAAATATATATATATATATATATATATATATATATATATATATATATATATATCTTTGTTTATTCAACTGTTGATGGACACTTAAGTTGTTTCCATATCATATTTTGAATATTGCTGCTATTGTTTCTTTTAAGATTTTTTAAAATTCATTCATTTCATTTTGGCTGCTCTTGGTCTTCCTTGCTGCTTGTGGGCTTTCTCTAGTTGCAGTGAGCAGGGGCTACTCTCTCGTCATGTGCTGGCTTCTCTTAATGTGGAGCATAGGCTCTAGCCACACAAGCTTCAGTAGTCGTGGCATGCAGGCTCAGCTGCCCTGCAGCATGTGGGTCCTCCCAGACAAGGGATCAAACCCATGTCTCTCACATGGGCAGCAGACCCCCAACCACTGGACTACCAGGGAAGCCCTAAGTCTTTTTTTTTTTTTTTGATGTGGACCATTTTTTAAGTCTTTATTGAATTTTTTTACAATATTGCTTCTGCTTTATGCTTTGGTTTTTTGGCCTCAAGGCATGTGGGATCTTAGCTCCCCAGGTGAAAGTGACACGCTCAGTCGTGTCCGACTCTTTGTGACCCCATGAACTGTAGCCTACCAGGGCTCCTCCGTTGATGGGATTTTCCAGGCAAGAATACTGGAGTGGTATGCCATTTCCTTCTCCAGGAGATCTTCCTGACCCAGGGATTGAACCCAGGCCTCCCACATTGTAGGCAGATGCTTTACCATCTGAGCCACCAGGGCCAACCAGGAATCAAACCTGCACCCTGCATACTGGAAGGCAAAGTCCTAACCACCCAACAGCCAAGGACATCCCTGTTGCTGCTATTGTGAATTAATGCTGTAGTGCTGTAGTAAAGAACAGCATGGAGCTTCCTCAAAAAATTAAAAATAGAACTAGCATACGATCTGGAACAATCCCACTCCTGGGTCAATATGTGAAGGAAATGAAAACAGGTCACCAAAAAGATGTACGCCTGCCTACGTTTATTGCAGTGTTATGTACAAATACTTGAGGGGATGAAGAAATGGACAAGAAGAGGATCCAAGTAGACTGGTAGGAAAAAAAAAAACACATCAAACGATAGGAAGAGAGAAAAGTTTTGAGAAGGCAGCTTTGCAGAATAAGCCAGATGGGGAGCAATGGATGGAACTTGGCCCCAAGACATGACTGGGAGCCTTGCAGGAAGGAACTGAGGGTGGAACGTCAGTGCGCAGTTGTCAGGGCGATTTTTACTTTCCAGAGGGAGACGGGAGAACCAAAGAAATGCCTCATGTTGTTATTCATGAAAAGCGCTTAATGGCCAAGTGGGAACATTTGTTAGGGGGAAAATTGAAAGGAAGAGTTTAAAAGCTAAGACAGCCTGGTGACTATTTTCAAATAGCTTGCTAGAAGTCCAGGATAAAGGCATGCCAAGGAAGCAAAAGACCTGGCACTTTAAAGAAAACAACAAAAGCACACACACAACTCTTCATGGTCAACTGGCAAAGGAAAATAGGGTTTTCTCCTGCCATTTTTCAAAAATGGAAAGGCAGGCTAAGTGAGGAAAACAGGAAGGCATACACTAGAAATTAGACATGCTTTAAAAAAAAAGAATTTAAGAGACTATTGGTAAGAGACTCCAAGGCTAAAAATAATGGACTCTTTATATCCACAGAAAGGGCGAGGTCAGCTAGAGGCTCAGGGAGCTGGGTAAATGGGTCTTGTGCAAAGTTGGAATTCATAGGAAGAATATAAACAATAATAGAGCAAAACAATTTCAGTGACTGCTAGTCATACGCCAGGCACCATGACAAGTACTTTGTATACGTGGCTCCGTTTAATCCTCACGATTTCCTCCTATTCATTTCATTTTACAAATGAGGAAGTTGAGGCACAGAGAGGTTGAGTATTTGCCCAAAATCACACAGCTGGTAAGCAACAGATTTGAGATATGAATGCAGTCTGGAGTCTGCTGCTGCTGCTGCTAAGTCGCTTCAGTCGTGTCCGACTCTGTGCAACCCCATGGACTGCAGCCCACCAGGCTCCCCTGTCCCCGGGATTCTCCAGGCAAGAACACTGGAGTGGGTTGCCATTTCCTTCTCCAATGCATGAAAGTGAAAAGTGAAAGTGAAGTCGCTCAGTCGTGTCCGACTCTTAGCGACCCCATGGACTGCAGCCCACCAGGCTCCTCCATCCATGGGATTTTCCAGGCCAGAGTACTGGAGTGTGGTGCCATTGCCTTCTCCCAGGCTGGAGTCTAGAGTCTGCATATTCTGTGCCTTAGACTTTGCTAGGAAATTACCAAAGAGATCAGAGTTATTGGATCAATTCCTAGAAAATACACAGGGTAAACTGTCAAGGCAGATATAAGTACAGCAGGTAAAGACATAGTTGACAACTGTGTAGGGGGTATTGAAAAATTGCGGTGGTTTTGACACGCAGCCTCAGAGGTAAAGCGATGGTAATATGATCTATTCCTCAGCCCCATCACATCCCTTACCTCCAAACTACCTAAACCCAGAGGAAACTACAGAGCAGTGAGTTCAGATTTCATACCAGATAAGCTGTTGTTGTTTTGTCACTAATTCATGTCTGACTCTTTTGTGACCTCATGGACTGAGCCTGCCAGGCTCCTCTGTCCATGGAATTCTCCAGGCAAGAATACTGGAGTGGGTTGCCATTCCCTTCTCCAGGAGATCTTCCCCACCTAGGGACTGAACCCAGGTCTCCTGCAATGGCAGGGATTCTTTACCACTGAGCCACTGGGAAAGCCCACTAGATAAGTTAGTGCCACATATAACCAAAGTTAGTTGCTGGCTACTTAAAATGTCATCCAGCCTAGAAAAAGCCACAACATGGTTAGTAAAAAAAGCAACACTTACCTGTCTCGTCAGCCAGGGCGTGCTTTGTGTTTTAATTCATCTTTCTAAAGAGTTAATGAAAACTGGTAGATTTTGACATTATTTATTTATCTTGATGTTATTTGAGACCCTACCTTGTTCCAAAGGTGCTTAGGAGAGATGAATAAAGCACAAGTTAAATTAAAAGATAAAGCAAGAAAGAGGCAAAGAGAGGAATAAAAACTATCACCAGAAATTGGTCTAAACCTTCCTTACTTTCGTCCAGCACACACACAAACAAAAAGAAACATTGTCAGTTAAATAATTTATAGTTGCAAAGAGATGAAAGTAAATCAATTGCTCAGGAGAATCTATTTGTTGTTGGTACTAGTAGGAAGTAATTTATTCTGGGAGTTCTTGTAAAGAGGACCCTATGTAATGTAACTAATCATTTCTCATCATCTATTATGATGAACACAGGGCCAAGTTTCAAAAAGCTATTTCTTACATTTAATGTTGGTGGAAAGCATCAGAACAAAACATAGTATTTAAAACAACAATCCCATAGAGGGGAGACTCTGACACTTTGAAATAGTTTTGTGCCAAAGATTTATTTATTTGAGTCATTAAAGGATGCTAAATAACTTAATTGTTACTTGGCAGGCAAGACTAGGGATACATTGTCAAGTTTTCCAATGAAAAACTATGTTTCCCAGGAATGAAAACCATTCTACATGATCTAAAGGGAAACATGTAGAGTGAGCTCTTTGGGATAGGTAGTGGTGCTAAATTATCTGAGGTTGTGTACATATTCATTTATTCATCCACCAAATTTTTCTGAGATACTAGTATTTGCCAAGCAAATGTGGTATTAGGTTCTGGGGCTACATTAATCTTTGTCCTCATGGAAATTCCATTCTTGCTGATAAACCACAGGACTCTTTCATGAAACTGGACAAGATGGCAAAATACTGTCAGATGCTTTTAATGAAAAATGTGGGGTGGTTGCACTCTGTGTAAGAGAGTGCACTCTGTGCATTCCTGAAAACCTTGCAGAACTCAAGACTCATTTTCCCTTGGGAACACATATAGCAGTGGACTGGAGGAGCAAATTAAATTTGGGGACCATATAGTCTTTCAACCGTTATTACAGATTTTTGTTTTAAGACTGCTTTTTATTTCCCCAGCAATCTCTAATGTGTCTCTTCATAGTCTCTCAAAACTAACAGCAGAGCACATGTTGGGAGTTGGACCTGCTTCGTAGTGTTTTATCACACCTAACATGTTTCTAGAAGTTAGTGATGTCCAAGTGCAATGTTCAGCTGCAGCTCTAGCACCACAACATGGTAAATGTTTGGATAGGATAGTTAAAGGAGTTTTGTTTTTTTAGATTCTATTAATAACAACAATACATATTAAATGATAAATTATAACATTAATACTACATTAAATTATAAGATTAATACTACATATTAAGTGAAATAGAATGGTTATGAAAATTGTTGAAGAATACTGATACATGTTTGTTGGAACATGCTTCATAAAATACTGACAAAAATGATGGTTTTTTTCTTAGCCAGACAAAGCTTCTTTTTCTTGTGGCAATGACAGAGAAAGTTATAATTGGGTCTGTCAGTCAGTTTTAAAATATTTCAATCCTTAATAGTTGTTTAAAACTTGAGATCTGTACATTTTGGGGGTATAAAACATGAATGTTAAATAATATTTTGTACTGAACTGTTTTAAATTTGTCTAATTCAAATTCACATAAAATGTGACTGATTCTTTGGAGCCAGACAGCGTTGACTCCTAGCTTCACCACATAAACTTTTGGCCAAGGTTCATACATCTTTAAACTTTAGAATCAGGAGTCATGAGTTAGAACACTAGAAGATAAATTAAGCAAAGGAGACAGATCCCAGGAAAAAACTACTGAACAGTTTCCCTTCGTTCCAGTAATAGGCTGTCTTTTGTGTACTCGGCCTTAGTTTTACAAGGACTGTAATCAATTAACATGTAATCAATCAATGTGATACCCCATATTAACAGGACAAAGGATAAAAATCACATAATCATCTCTATAGTTGCAGAAAAAACACTTGACAAAATTCAAGATCATTTCATGGCAAAACATTCAACAAACTAGGACTGAAAGGAAATTAATACACTATAATAAAAGACATATTTGAATTGTCCACAGATATCATCACACTCAATGGTGAAAAACTGAAGGTTTTTCCTCTAAGATCAGGAACAAGACAAAAATGCCCACTCTCACCATTTCTATTCAACCTAGAACTTGTAGTTCTTGCTTGAGTACTTAGACAAGAAAAAGAAAGAAATGGCCTCCAAATTGAAGATGAAAATGTGGAATTATCTTCATTTGCAGATGGCATAATCTTATAAGTAGAAAACTCTGAAACACTTCATGCAAAGGCTTTTAGAACTAATAAATTCAGTGAAGCTTCAGGATATAAAATCAATATACAAAGATCAGCTGTATTTCTATATATTAGCAACAAGTAGTCAAAAAAAAAAAGGCACTGCCGGAGAAGTGCCTGCTGAGAAGGCACTGGTGACCCACTCCAGTACTCTTGCCTGGAAAATCCCATGGGCAGAGGAGCCTCATAGGCTGCAGTCCATGGGGTCGCTAAGAGTCAGGCACGACTGAGCGATTTCACTTTCACTTTTCACTTTCATGCATTGGAGAAGGAAATGGCAACCCACTCCAGTGTTCTTGCCTGGAGAATCCCAGGGATGGGAGCCTCGTGGGCTGCCATCTATGGGGTTGCACAGAGTCGGACACGACTGAACAGACTTAGCAGCAGTAACAGCAGTCAAAAAAAAAAAAAAATTAAAAGACAAACTCATAGAAAAGAATTAAATACTTGGGAATAAACATTACCAAAGCAACTAAGGACTTTATACTGTAAAACTACAAAATATTGAGAAAAGAAATTTAAAAAGACACAAGTAAATGGAAAGATAACCTATGTTTATAGATTGGAAGAGTTAATATTGTTTAAATATCCATAATACACAGAGCAACATACAGATCTAATGTTCAGTTCAGTTCAGTCGCTCAGTCGTGTCCTACTCTTTGCCATCTCATGAACCGCAGCACGCCAGGCCCCCCTGTCCATCACCGACTCCCAGAGTTCACCCAGACTCACATCCATCGAGTCGGTGATCCATCCAGCCATCTCATCCTCTGTCATCCCCTTCTCCTTCTGCCCCCAATCCCTCCCAGCATCAGGGTCTTTTATAATGAATCAACTCTTTGCATGAGGTGGCCAAAGTATTGGAGTTTCAGCTTTAGCATCAGTCCTTCAACACCCAAGACTGATCTCCTTTAGAATGGACTGGTTGGATCTCCTTGCAGTCCAAGGGACTCTCAAGAGTCTTTTCCAACACCACAGTTCAAAAGCATCAATTCTTCGGCCCTCAGCATTCTTCACAGTCCAACTCTCACATCCATACATGACCACTGGAAAAAGCATAGCCTTGACTGGATGGACCTTTGTTGGCAAAATAATATCTCTGCTTTTTAGTATGCTATCTAGGTTGGTCATAACTTTCCTTCCAAGGAGTAAGCATCTTTTAATTTCATGGCTGCAATCACCATCTGCAGTGATTTTGGAGCCCAAGAAGACAAAGTCTGACACTGTTTCCACTGTTTCCCCATCTATTTGCCATGAAGTGATGGGACCAGATGCCATGATCTCAACAATTTCTGAATGTTGAGCTTTAGGCCAACTTTTTCACTCTCCTCTTTCACTTTCATCAACCTATCAAAATTCCAATGACATTTTTTACAGAAATAGAAAAAAAAATCCTAAAATTCCTCAAAATCACAAAAGACAGAATATCCGAAAGTATCTTGAAAAAGAACAACAAAACTAGAGACCTCAGAGGTCCTGATTTCAAAACATATTACAAAGCTACAGGAATCAGAACAGTATGGTGCTAGCATAAAGACAAACATATAGATCTGTAAAACAGGATAGAGAACCCAGAAGTAAACCCATGCTTATACAATCAACTGGTCTACAAACATGCCAAGAATACACAATGGGGAGAAGGATAGTTGCTTAATAAGTGGTGTTAGGAAAACTGGATATCCACATGGAAAAAAAATGAAATTGGACCTTTGTCTTACACCATACACAAAAATCAACTCAAAATGGATTAAATGCTTAAATTTAAGACATAAAACTGTGAAACTCCTAGAAGAAAACATAGACAAAAATCTTTATGGCATTGGTCTTAGCAGTGATTTCCTGAATATGACACCAAAAGCACAAGCAATGAAAGAAAAAAAAAAAAAGGTGAGGGGGAGGAGGGAGTACATTAAACTAAGAGGATACTGTGCAGGAATGAAATGCTTAGCAGAGTGAAAAAACCCTACAAAATGGAAGAAAATATATGAAATCATATATATGACAAGAAATTACAATTCAAAATAAGTTCCTATAACTCAGTAACAGCAATAACAAACCAAAATGGCTTTGATTAAAAAATAAATAGGCAAAGGACTTGTACAGACATATCTCCAAAGAAGACGTACAGATGGTCAACAGGTATATGCAAAGACATTCAACATCAGTAATCATAAGGAAAATGCAAATCAAAACCACACTGATGTGAGATATTACCTCACATATGTAAGAAAGGTCATTATCAAGAAAATCAGAAAATAGCAAGTCTTGGCAAGGATGTGGAGAAACTGAAGCCCTTGTGTACTTTAGCTGGAAACTGTGAAGTGGTGCATCTGATATAAAAAAATAAAAAACAAGCTACCATATGACCCAGCAGCTCCACATCTGTGTATTTATCCTAAAGAATTAAAATCAGGACCTTTGTGTGTGTGCTTGCTCAGTTATGCCTGACTCTTTAGTGACCCCATGGACTGTAGCCCACCGTACTCTTCTATCCATGGGATTTCCCAGTAAGAATACTGAAGTGGGTTGTACTTTCCTTCTCCAGGGTATCTTCCCAATCCAGGGATCAAACCTGTATCTCCTGCATCGCAGGTGGATTCTTTACCTCTTGAGCTACTGGGACTTCTGTCAGGATGTTTGAGAAATATCTACATTCCCATGTGAGTTGCAATATTATTCGCAATGGCCAAGAGCTGGAAACAGCCTAAAATGTATGTCATCAAATGAAAGAATAAAGAAAATGTGGTATATTTACATATATATAATGGAATATTATGTAGCCATAAAAAGAAGGAAATTCTGTTGTTACGACCTAGAGGACATGTTGCTAAGTGAAATAAACCAGTCACATAAGGACAAATTCTGCCTGATTTCTCTTATAAGAAGCATCTATATCAATCAAACTCATTGCGGAAAGTAGAATGCTGGTTGCCAGAAGCTAGGGAAAGGGTGAAATGCGGAGTTACTCTTCAGTAGATATAAAACTTCAATTATGCAAGATGAAAAACTTCTATAAGTCTTCTTCAACATTCTACTATAGCTAACGTATTGTGTTGTACACTCAAGCATTTATTAAGAGGATAGATCTCACATTATGTATTTTTTTTTATCATACACACACATGCATACACAAAGAAGACATGAACAAAGGAAAAAATAAAAAAAGAACTGGGAGCCTAATTCCTTTTTTTTTTACTTTAAGGATTTCAACCCTGAATATTCACTGGAAGGACTGATGCTGCAGCTGAAGCCCCACTACTTTGGCCACCTGATGCAAAGAGCCAACTCATTGGAAAAGACCCTGATGCTGGAAAAGATTGAGGGCAAAAGGGAAAGGGGGCGGCAGAGGATGAGATAATCAGATAGCATCACCGACTCAGTGGACATGAATCTGAGCAAACTCCAGAAGACAGTGAAGGACAGAGAAGCCTGGCGTGCTGCAGCCCATGGGATCACAGAGAGTCGGACACAACTCAGTGACTGAGCAACAGCAGCAGGAGCCTAAGCTCTCAAACACATTTTCCTCCAGAAGGGATTTGATATCTCTGGCCACAGATTTCAGAGATCTCCCCCAGTTTAAGGACAGCTTGGTCCATGTCCTGCATTCCTCTTGTAACCACTGCCTCCCAGGCAGCAGCTGGACACCTCACAGCCCCAGGGAGAGGTCTCACGCCTGAGTGGAGCGTGGCTCTGTCTGCTTGTTCTGTGGGCGCTAAGCCTGACCTGTCACTGTGGTCCTGGCTGGCACACGGCTGTGCGGTGGCTGCCCAGGCAAACAGGCAGATTGCAGCTTCAGAACTCTTCTCTGGTCAGCTCTTTGTAAAATGGCCACTCAGTTTTTCATTTTTAAATTGGGAAGACTTGGACCCATTTATCTTTTCCTGGTGAAGGAAATGAAATCCATAAGGAAACTTCTTGAACCCTGATGACTTTGGGATTAAATAGAAGCATACGTGTGTAAATGCTACAATGACCTATTTCCTGATATTAGTTGTTGAACTCGGACTAGACAGCTGCTCTTACAGAGAGCTTCACAAATCCTTGTGATCCCAACTAATTTTTACATAGGAACAGACCACATAACCATTAAGATCTGGTCAATCTTGTCAGTACAAGAGGCCAGAGCACGCTTGCCCTGTCTTTTCATGGGATATGATGGTGACCTACAGTGCATTACTTTAATGGCTTTGTCTCAGGGCAATGACCTGTTGATTTTCCCATTGAAGTTAGTTTGACTTTCCTCAACTTAAGAGATTAACATGAGACTAATTTTAAATATGCTTTCACTTTACTAAATTGAGGTGTGACTAGAAATACTTTTAAGGTAATAACTTCTGATTTTTAATGTAGCCTAAATCTCTGTAATCTTATTTTCTAATAAAAATAGAAATTGTCAATAGAATTCCATTATTAACATTTAATTGGCACCAATATACATGACTTATGCAGAATCTATATTATGGCTAAATGTCCATAAAATTCATGTTTGCCATTTTTCCCCCCAGAAATTGATAATTTTTTCCCCTGGAAAATATGCAGGATCTCTTGCCAGGTATGGAGAAGGTAAACACCGTTTCCCTGTTTCTTCCTTACTGATATTTCAGACTTATGGACAGAACAAGGGAAGGAGAGGCTGGGACGAATTGATAGAGTAGCATTGACATATATCCACTGCTGCTGCTAAGTCGCTTCAGTCATGTCTGACTCTGTGCTACCCCATAGATGGCAGCCCACCAGGCTCGCCGTCCCTGGGAGTCTCCAGGCAAGAACAGTGGAGTGGGTTGCCATTTCCTTCTCCAATGCATGAAAGTGAAAAGTGAAAGTGAAGTCGCTCAGTCATGTCTGACTGTTAGCAACCCCATGGACTACAGCCTACCAGGCTCCTCCGTCCATGGGATTTTCTAGGCAAGAGTACTGGAGTGGGGTGCCATTGCCTTCTCCAGACATATATACACTACCATGTGTAAAATAGATAGCTAGTGGGAATTTCTGCCATAAGGGTGGTGTCATCTGCATATCTGAGGTTATTGATATTTCTCCTGGCAATCTTGATTCCAGCTTGTGCTTCTTCCAGCCCAGAATTTCTCATGATGTACTCTGCTATAAGTTAAATAAGCAGGGTGACAATATACAGCCTTGACGTACTCCTTTTCCTATTTGGAACCAGTCTGTTGTTCCATGTCCAGTTCTAATGGTTGCTTCCTGACCTGCATATATGGCAGAAAGTAAAGAGGAACTAAAAAGCCTCTTGATGAAAGTGAAAGTGGAGAGTGAAAAAGTTGGGTTAAAGCTCACATTCAGAAAACAAAGATCATGGCATCTGGTCCCATCACTTCATGGGAAATAGATGGGGAAACAGTGGAAACAGTGTCAGACTTTATTTTTTGGGGCTCCAAAATCACTGCAGATGGTGATTGCAGCCATGAAATTAAAAGACACTTACTCCCTGAAAGAAATGTTATGACCAACCTAGATAGCATATTGAAAAGCAGAGACATTACTTTACCAAAAAAGGTCCATCTAGTCAAGGCTATGGTTTTTCCAGTGGTCATGTATGGATGTGAGAGTTGGACTGTGAAGAAAGCTGAGTGCCGAAGAATTGATGCTTTTGAACTGTGGTGTTGGAGAAGACTCTTGAGAGTCCCTTGGACTGCAAAGAGATCCAACCAGTCCATTCTGAAGGAGATCAGCCCTGGGATTTCTTTAGAAGGAATGATGCTAAAGCTGAAACTGCAGTACTTTGGCCACCTCATGGGAAGAGTTAACTCATGGGAAAAGACTCTGATGCTGGGAGGGACTGGGGGGCAGGAGGAGAAGGGGATGACAGAGGATGAGATGGCTGGATGGCATCACTGACTCGATGGACATGAGTCTGAGCAAACTGCGGGAGTTGGTGATGGACAGGGAGGCCTGGCGTGCTGTGATTCATGGGGTGGCAGAGTCAGACATGACTGAGCGACTGAACTGAACTAAACTGAACTGAGTGGGAATTTGCTATATGACAAAGGGAGCTCTAATCCTGTGCTCTGTGATAACCTAGAGGGGAGGGATGGAGTGGGAGGCGGGAGGGAGGTTCCAGAGGGAGGGAACAAATGTATACTTATGACTGATTCATACTGATGTATAGCAGAAACCAACACAATACTGTAAAGCAATTATCTTCCAAATTAAAAAAAACAACAACTAAGAAATGCAGAGCCCTATAAGTAGAGATGTCAGATTTAGCAATAATAGCAAAAACAAACAAACAGGATATCTAGTTAAATTTAAATTTCAGATAACAATGGATAACTAGTTTTGCTATAAGCATGTCCCATGCAGTATCTGAGACATCTTTTACACTAAAATTATTTGTTGTTTTTCTGAAATTCAAATTTAACTGGGCATCCTACAGTTTACCTGGCAAATCTATCTGACTGACAAAGATTTAAAGTGGAAAAAAAAATTCCCTAATTGTGCCGAACTTTGTGAATTCAAGTTAAGAGCAGAATCTGGCTCATAAACCATCTTCCATGTGGAGTCCCATGAAGAAAGTCATGACCGTAGGCTTGTCAGGGCTTCCTTAGGTGGTATCCTTCAGCTCACCCTGTGTGAGGAGTGGATGGGAAGTCAGGAGGCCTGGTCAGCAATGCATGAAAGAGTTCAGTATGGGGATTATTGTAACAGACTTATGCTGCATGATACAGCAGATGGCGAAGGCTGTCTCCTGATTGTTCTCTTGAAGCTAGAATATTCTGACCCTATAGAAGTATTTCATATTTTTCATAATCTCTACCATCCTCATGCTACAAATACACACACAAACACCCCAAGCTCATTTAGTACGCACAAGAACATTTTTTTCATACCTTCAATTAAAGTAAAAAAATACATATTGTCTTGCTAGGAACTGTCAATTTTTGCCTTTTCCTTACTTGTGTTTCATGAGTCACTCGACACCTTCAAAAGATAAATTACACTATGTTTTTGCCTAGATACTTCCAGCTCTAAAGGACCTATTACAAACCCAGACTTCCAAATAAAATCAGTGTGCTATTGTTAAAAGAGCATTCTGAATTTTCAGTACAAAATGGCAAATGGATACCACGCCCATAACTTCTGATTTAAATATCCACGAAGACAAAGAATAAAACATTCAGCACCACCAGCAGCCCGAGACCAAGAAACAAATGAACTTGCATCTGGGGAATGAGACAAAAGAGCTACTTTTTAAAAAATTGCTCAACTTTTTGAGTCTACTAGACATCTTTCGAGAAAAGCTATTTGTGTTTCTCTCTCCGTCTGCCACGTTGATTGTCTGCTTTAACCAGGGACCAAGAAACTAGGCAGCTGTTCTTCTCCATCTCATCTGTGTAAAGCTGTGGAAAAGGAAGGGCACTGCTCTTTTAAAATCTCAAGATCCCATGGGCAGCTTTCTACACCCAGAGATCTAATCTCAGAAGGCAATGGGGTAGTGGGTACCACCAGTGCATTCTGGGACTTGACCTTGATCAGGCTGTGCTTGGCGTGGCATATTAGGGATGATTTTAAATAGAACTTAGAAAACAACCCAGTCAAAAGGTGAGTGGGAGATCTCAACAGACATTTTTCCAAAGAAGACATACAGATGGTCAAGAGGCACATGAAAAGATGCTCAGCATTACTAATCGTTAGAGAAATGAAAAGCAAAACTACAGTAAGATATCATCTCACTCCAGTCTGAATGCCCATCAGCAAAAAAAAAATCTACAGACAGTAGGGAGCACCCTGGTTGCCCAGTGGTTAGGATTCTGGGCTTTCACCGTCATGACATGAGTTCAATCCCCGATCAAGGAACTGAGATCCCACAAGCCATATGGTGCAGCTAAAAAAAAAAAAGTCTACAAACAATAAATGCTGGAGAGAGTGTGGAGAAAGGGGAACCTTCCTACACTGTTGGTGGGAATGAAAATCAGTACAGTCACTATGGAGAACAGTATGGAGGCTCCTTAAAACACTAAGAACAGAGCTACCATATGATCCAGCAATCCCACTCCTGGGCATATATCTCAAGAAAACCATAATCTGAAAAGATGTACGTACCTCAATATTCATTGCAACATTATTCGTAATAGCCAAGACATGGAAGCAACCTAAAGTCCATCAGCAGATGGATGAAGATGTGGCACATATATATAGTGGATTGTTACTCCACCGCAAAACAAAAAAACAACCCAAATAATACCATTTGCAGTGACATGGATGAACCTAGAGACTGTCATACCGAGTGAAGTAAGTCAGACAGAGAAAGAGGAATATTAAATGATTCCACTTTTCTGTGGAATCTAAAACATTATACAGATGAACTTATTTACAAAACAGAAGTAGAGTCATGGATGTAGAAAATAAATTTATGGTCACCAAGGGGGAAATCAGGGGGATGCATAAACTGGGAAATATTGGGACTGACATATACACACTACTATGTATGAAATAAATGGCTAATAAAAAGCTACTGTACAGCCTGGGGAACTCTACTCAATACTCTGGAATGACCTCTATGGGAAAATAATCTAAAAAAGAGTGGATCTATGTATATATGTAACTAGTTCACTTTGCTGTACAGCAGAAACTAATGCAGCATTGTAAATCAACTATATTCCGATAAAAGTTAATTTTAAAAAACAACTTAGAAAGATTTTAAACAAACATGCAAATATACACAATGCAGAAAAATCTGTGGTGCTGTCAAAATCCGAATTGTTGATCAGATTAATTCCAAATAACACATGTATACCTGTGGCGGATTCATTTTGATATTTGGCAAAACTAATACAATTATGTAAAGTTTAAAAATAAAATAAAATTAGAGAAAAAAAAAAATCCAAAAAAAAAAAAAAAACAAATACCCTTTCGCATCTTCTGAGTCTGTTTCTTAGGAAACTCTGGCCTTATCTTGACTGTTTCCGACGAATGTTTTCATCTATAACCTTATCTTGTACTATTGGTGGATACAAAGGTGATTCTTGCAAATTTAGAGTTGATTTTTTCATTTCGTTCATTTGGCCCCTAAGAGAAAGAGCTTCGTTGGAATGTGAGATTTCTCTCCTTTTGACAGAACTCTGCATGTCAAAGTGGAATCAAACTTTTGACCCCAGAATCAGAAAGTGAGGGCAGATGGTAACCAGCTCCGTCCCCGGTAGCTTATGAAAAACAGCTTCTTCTTTGCATTACTTTTGGGAGGTAGGTCATCAAAGAGGAAGTTAAGTGGACTCCCGGACAAACGAGTGTGGTGGGATAGAGGCCTCGAGGGGCATTTGGTGTTCATTAGTGGGCATTCGGTAGCTGCTTTGTCATTTTTCTTGTTTGTCATAAAAAATAAATAGAGTTTAATAGATGATCTAACCTAGCAGGTTTTGGCAACAAAGTGGACTGTGTCCCGTTATGAGCTTGATGTGTGTAATTTAAAGTAAGATGGAACATAAAACCATTTCCAGCATGCACGGAGCGGGTGAGTGACATAGATTTAGGTCCTGATTGTGCAGAAATGAAAACCAGCGCTGTCTTGGATGGGGTATTAAATCATGAATCCTCTTTTATGGAGTTTGTGCTGTAAACAGCATTTTTCAGAATAATTAACCCTGTCATTTTTGACTTAAAAGTTTGTTTTTAAAAATTGGAGTGTTTTATGTAGAAGGCAGAAGCTTAAGTGCCTTAATAGATTGCATAGAGGCCAGAAGAAATTCAAAGGGCAGTTCCTGTTAACTCACGGGTCAGAAGTACCATCTCTTAGCAGAAATGAAGACAGCTCAGCCCACCCAGGGGGAATCCTGTGCTTGGTGAGAAAGACCGGGGCCTGGGGACCTGGGCCTCTTGCCTGGCCAGGCGGTGAGGCGAGCGGCCAGGCCTGCAAGATCCATGCCTTTAGCAGGACACGTTGGATAATCGTCTCCTTTTCCACCGAACAGCATCAGGAACGGATTAACCCCTGTGATGACTTGGGGGGATCTTATCAGTGAGCTGCTCAGATTTTCCGCCTGGTGGGTGAAGCGACCCGATCATAGCCACCCCTGGGGGATTTTCTTTGAAATCTGTTTCTTGATTTGTTCTCAGATTTGTGGCATACACTCGGTTTTCTTTGTTCTCAAAATACGGAAATTCTCTCCTGGCAAGTTAAAGAAGCTGGTGCTTAGCTGTGTTTCCGAAGCCCCTGAAATTCTCCCCAAGACCAGGACTCAGAAGAGCCTTCCTCTTCTGTCTCCCCAACTTCATCCTCCGGTCACACATGGAGAGGCCCTTCCTCCTCCTCTGTCTTAAGAAAACCTCCGGGTGATAAATGCCTAGTCAATAATACATCTGGACAATGTTTATAAATGCACCGTTTTTAAAAAATTTTACCAAAGTGTAGTTGTTTTACAATGTTGTGTTAGTTTCTGCTGTACAACAAACTAAATCAGCTATAAGTATACATATATTCCCTCTTTTTTGGATTCCCTTCCCATTTAGGTCACCACAGAACACTGAGTAGAGTTCCCTTGTGCTGTACACTAGGTTTTCATTTGTTGTTCAGTCACTAAATCGTGTCTGATTCTTTGCAACCCCGTGGACTGCCCCATACCAGCATCCCCCGTCCTCCACTATCTCTCAGAGTTTGCTCAAAATCATGTCCATTGAGGCCACGATGCTATCTAACCATCTCATTCTCTATTACCCCCTTCTTTTCCTGCCCTCAATCTTTCCCAGCATCAGGGTCTTTGCAAAGAGTTGGCTCTTTGCATCAGGTGGCCAAAGTATCAGAGCTTCAGCTTCAGCATCAGTCCTTCCAATGAATATTCAGGGTTGATTTCCTTTAGGATTGACTGATTTGATCTCCTTGCAGTCCAAGGAACTTTCAAGAGTCTTCTCCAGCTCCATAATTCAAAAGAATCAATTCTTCAGTGCTCAGCCTTGTTCATGGTCCAACTCTCACATCCATACATGACTACTGGAAAAACCACAGCTTTGACTAGGTTCTCATTAGTTATCTATTTTACACATAGTATCAATAGTGTATATATGTCAGTCCCAATCTTCCAGTTCATTCCACCTCCTTCTTTCCCCCCTTGGTGTTCATATGTTTGTTCTTAAAAACAAGAAACAAACAAACAAAGTCAACTAGACCTTCAGAATTCATTCAAAATTCTTTTAAAACACACCTTATATAAAACTTTGTCTTAAAAAGAAATGCCTTGTGTTACTATTGATGTAAATATCCTCAAGGTCTTGCAAGAAGAGGTATACCTAGCCAGGCTCATTTGTGCATCAGATCAAAAGATTGGATGACAGGCTGAAGGGTCCCAAAGGGAAGGGCAATCTTGAAAAATGGGACACCAACATCCCTCTCTTGAGGACTGTGTTTGGGAAACTTCTAATGGCATTTTTTCCCTTTCAGTTCCATGATTCTGTCCTGCTTACCTTTCCACATCATAACCCCAGTCATTCCATCAGTCAGGCCCAAGCATTCATAAAATTTATTTCATCAGGTGTTTATGAATATGACCAGTATTTACTCTCTTACAAATGGTCTCTTATGGAATGGAGAGTTTTTCTTGGGAGTTCAGTGAGCCAGCAAGAAAAATCAATATTTGTGCAGAAAAAAAAAAAAAGGCATACATACAAACACTGACCAAACAGCAATATTCACTCTTCCAAAGAAAACTCAGAGGACAAAAATTAGGAAAGTTCGTCCAGGGCCATCCTCCCAAGCCACTCAGACAACCAGGGGCATCTCTTATCTGACTGGGGCTCTGTAACACCTAGAAGGGTGGGAAAGGGTGGGAGGTGGGAGGGATGTTCAAGAGGAAGGGGACATATGTATACTTATGGCTGATTCATGTCGATATTTGGCAGAAATCAAACCATTATATTAAACATAAAAAAAAAATAGGTTTTGTCCTTTCTATACAATCTTAACACATTCCTGTGACAGAGACAGTTGTTCTTATTTTATAGGTGAGGCAACCATGGTTTGAGAGGTAGTCATTCGTCCAAGGTCTCATGGCCATCAAGGGGCAGGGCTGGGACTTCTGCTCAGACCCAGGGCAGTCCCTCAGTTTCCACTGCAGTAGGGAAGAAGCTAAATGGTCATTGTTGGTTAGTTGCTAAGTCACATCAGACTCATTTGAGACCCCCTGGACTGTAACCCGCCAGGCTCTTCTGTCCATAGGATTTTTTTCTGGGCAAGAATACTGAAGTGGATTGCCATTTCCTTCTTCAAAGAATCTTTCAGACCCAGAGATTGAGCCTGGTCTCCTGCACTGGCAGATGGGTTCTTTACCACTGAGCCACCTACCTGGGAAGCCCTTAATGCATATTAAATTACTCAACTCTCCCACTGTATCATGAGAGCAGCCATATGCAATGGCACACACATGATTGTGACTGTGTTCCAATAAAACTTTATTTACAAAATAAAAGGGCTGCTGATGTGTAGTTTAAAAGACAACTGTAAATATGTTTTAGGATCTAAAGGAGGAAGACCAGCTGTCCTCTTTCCTTTTTCTATCAGAGTTCTAAGCTTCTTGTTTCTGTTGGAAAAACAGAAAATCTGATGGGGAATAGAGAAAAAGCCAACAGCCCAGCCCTGGGTGGCCAGGAGTCCACCCATACAGGCAGAGGTACCAAGCACAGAGGCAGGTTCCCTTCTGTCCCTCTGTTCTCCCATCACTGTGAAAGTCACTCAGCCATGTCTGACTCTTTGTGACCCCTTGGAACAGTCCATGGAATTCTCCAGGCCAGAATACTGGAGTAAGTAGCCTTTCCCTTCTCCAGGGGATCTTCCCAGCCCAGGTCTCCCACATTGCAGGCGGATTCTTTACCAGCTGAGCCACCACTAGAGGGACTGAATTACAGGCCTTTGGACAATGTTTTTGATGCTGAGTTGGTGCAGTGACTCCAGCACAATCCTAGCCTCACACCATCTCCCTGTCCCACCCTCTAGGTCATCACAGAGCACTGAGCTGTGTTCCCCGTGCTATACAACAGGTTCCTGCTAGTGATCTACTTTACCTATGGTAGTGTATATATGTCAGACCTACTCTCCCAATTCATTCCACCCTCCCCCTCCCCAAGGCTTCCAGGGTGGTTCAGACAATAAAGAATCTGCCTGCCATGTAGGAGACCTGGGGTTGATTCCTGGATTGAGAAGATCCCCTGGAGAAGTGAAAGGCAACCCACTCCAGTTTTCTTGCCTGGAGAATTCCATGGACAGAGGAGCCTGGTGGGCTACAGTCCATGGTGTTTGCCAAGAAACAGACATGACTTAGGGACTGTACAACAACAGTAAGACATGGAGTGCATCGTTATGGCAGGGGATTGGCACTGGCCTGCTGAAGTGAAGCCTTGATTTGTTCCTCGTTTCCAGCTTTGAGGGTCTCCAACACTCTTCCCAGAAAATCGTTGACAAAAATTTTTCTTCATTTCTGTTTCATCTGTGATCCGCAGCATGGGAGCTGGAGTGATCAGTTACATGGGTGAGGCTCAAAAAGGCAATTGAGCCGACCGGGGTGTCCGAATTCCTCCGGGATTCCTTCAGGAGCTCAAAGGTTGCAGGCAGAAATAATAACTAAATGCTCTCTCAGCCCCTCAGCCCCGTGGCGTTTTTCCATCCTAGCTGGGTAATTTGCCAAAGTAAACTCTGGTGGATGAATGGGGCCTCTCCCCGTCACCCGTCACTTTCCCTGCAGCTTTAGCTCATAATGTAATTGTCAGGCAGATCACAGAGATCCAGCTCCTCAAAGGAAGAAGTACTCCATAACTGAGTCCAGGATCAGCCTGTATTGTTCCAGTTGCACAGTATGTTGTGTGTGTGCTCTGTCGCTCAGTAATGTCCAACTCTCTGCAAGAGAGTAATAGCCCAGTGGGCTCCTCTGTCTATGGAACTTTCCAGGCAAGGATACTGGAGTGGGTTGTCATTTCCTTCTCCAGAGGATCTTCCTGACTCAGGGATCAAACTGGCATCTCTTGTGTCCTGCATTGGCAGGCGGGTTCTTTATTACTAGCACCACCTGGATAATACAACCCAACGCAGAGCAGTCTTCTCATTCCTATCATGGCGTGGGCCTGATATTCCACATGGCTTCCAGTTTCCATGAAGCACTGACTGTTTTTTCAATCTTACTAAGGGTTGGAGGGTTGCACAGAAAGGAGTTTCCACCTTTGCTGACTTTTGCTTAATAAATTGATGTGATGCTGTGTAGAGCTCTAAAGAGAAGAGAGCTGTCTCTTCTAAATCTTTCTGGAGGAAATTGTTCCCCAGATTCCAATGATACCCAAAAAAATTGCCTAATTAGACCCAAATGGAAATAGCCTCCTGAGCGTTTGCCACTTGATTTTGTTTCCAAAAATCAATGATTTTACACATGGCATCTCCTGCCTCTGTGGTTATTATGGCTTCCAAGAAGTTCTTCAGTGTTTGGTTATGAGTTCCTTGATGTTTATAATAACCTGCTTCTTGAATGTCTTGTCAACAAAACATTGTCTGGGTTTTGAATCTAGAGAATGGGGGTTTTATCAGGCTGAAATCTCCCCAGACAGTCTAATGAAAAACCTTTCCCACCAAATCAAATTTGCCAGATGATTGACTCTATTATTTAAATTTCGTGTGGCTTTTGATACATGAGGAAGGGTGCTCCAAGAAACATAAACTTATGATTATTGTATCAGATTTGAATATCCTTGTGCTGAGCAGACGCTGGCTGTTTTCCATCTATTTCCATAACTGCATTTAAAAGGCATTAAGTGTTGTGATCGTGGGTGATTTTTGTTTGGCTCTCGTCATCAACTCGATATATAGTGTCATAAATTTCAAAAATATGTTTTATAGTGTTGCATCTGGGGACGAGAAAGTTATTGTTTGACGTGAGACTCACGGAAAGGATGATGTTGTGTTAATGATAACGACCTTTCAAAATGTTCCGCGTTCAAGAACATTCCCATCCAAAGCTGTGTGTTTGTCATCTCTCTCTCTCGGCTTGCATCCTTGTTTTAGGAAAGCCATGCATTCGTCTCTGTGACTGTTACAGTCACTGGTCTCATTTTCTCTGAGACTGTCTCATACTCATTTAGAATTGACAAAGCCCAGGAGGCGGAATGACACAGTGTTCAGTCTCCCTTTCTTAGCCAGTTTGCTGGGGCTTCCATGACCTGCTAGGTGAAAACTCCTTTAATCTTGGGCTCTGAGTAGAAATTCCTGGGTTGGGCTATGAGACTCTGTATCTTCATTATACAGAAACACCAAATAGAGCTTGAAGTCTTCAAGCCTTTCCACTGTGGTGCCAGTCAGTTCTGTGGAAAGGATAGGGGACCTAGGACAGTTGTTTTTTACTAAGCAAGCAACAGACACAGTGCAAAAAGCCCTACTTCCCCTCCTGCCCAAACCTCAAAAGACCCACAGAAATGGAAACATGCTTTTTTTCCTCTCAGCTCTATATCTAGAATCCACACTTAAAAAACTCACCAAAAATGATTCTTTTAATTTTTGGTGGGAATGTGAAATGGTGTAGCCACTTTGGAAAACATATGGAGGTTCCTAAAAAGCTTAAACATAGAACTACCATATGATCCAGCCATCCCACCTCTGGGTGTTCATCCAGAGGAAACAAAAAGCAGTAACTCAAAAAGACATATGCTCCCCTATGTTCACTGCAGCGTTATTTTTGTTTTGTTTTAAAATTTGTTTATTTAAATGGAGAATGATTACTTTACAATATTGTGGTGGTTTTTGTCATACATCAACCTGAATCGGCCATGGCTACACACACGTGTCCCCCCCATCCCTGAAATGTTATTTACACTAGCCAAGAGAGAGAAGCAACCTAAGTGCAAACCAACTTTTAAGAATTCCTCTTTTTTTTTGGAGTTTGGGGACAGAATTCAAAAAATGTGTTTCTGTAAGTAAGCGATAAGTTCTTCAGAGAGTCCTGAGTTAAATTTGAGTCCACCCCACACCCAGAACCTCAATCTTTAGGATCAATAGAATCTGATTTCAGAGTGTGCTCAGTCACCCAGTTGTGTGTGACTCTTTTGCGACCCCACAGACTGTAGCCCACCAGGCTCCTCTTTCCATGGGATTTTCCAGGCAAGAATACTGAAGTGGGTTGCCATTTCCTCCCCCAAAGGATCTTTCTGACCCAAGGAACACATCCACATCTCCTGCATTGGCAGATGGATTCTTTACCACTGAGCCACCTGGGATGCCCCTTTGAATTCAGAAGGTAATATTTAATTGATGCTGAGTCTCGGATTTTTATTCTGTGTATCTGTCATGTTTCTCCCTTGAATGTGGTAAAAACCTCTTAGGAGCTGAGGTCAGGTCTTTTCTTTGGGTTCATACATCCCCCATACTCAGGGTGGTAGTGCCTAGTATGGGATTGACACTCGGTGAGTAACTGTTGAGGGAGTGAATAAGCGTGTAGCCTGGGGGACTGACTATTAGCAGCTTAGCAGAGTCACAAATACTCAAGTTCAGGGGCTTGTGAGGAAGACAGAAATGTCAAGCCTAAGTGCATCAGGTCACCCCTGCTCTTTCTAGGTGTGTCAACACCAGGGCTTGGCAGCAGAGCATCATCAGTCATTGAGGTCAGGGAGTCAGCAAGCGCACACTTGAAGGGCTGCTTGGTACTAATACAAAGGCAGCTACTTGTAATGAGGGAGCTGCAAGCAGCCAAACAGAACAAACTGAGAAATTTCACAAAACCAACAAACAAAACCATGTTCATCCAGCCATTCCCTCCAGGCAGATTCCAGTTTCAGCTCTGGTAAGACTCCTTATATTCTAGCTTGAATTCACTGCTCCCTGACCTCTCAAATGGATGATTAAAATTAGACAAATGTCTAATATTTCTTAATATGTGCACATTCTCCTGCCTGTTTAGTTGGATGCACGCATGCGAAGTTGTTTCAGTCATGTCCGACTCTTTGCAACCCTATGGACTGTAGCCCTCCAGGCTCCTCTGTTCCTGGGATTCTCCAGGCAAGAATCCCAGAGTGGGTTGCCATGCCCTCCTCCAGGGATCTTCCTGACCCAGGTGGCAAAGAGTTGGACATAGCTTAGCAACTGAACAACAACAACACATATTATGTACTAGATTAATTACTTAAGAAAGAATCCTCCCTATCCAGGAGTGTATCAGAAGGATTATCCACCATCACCAAGTGGGACTTATTCCAGGAATGCAGTGCTTCTTGGTCCACACTGGTTCCCTCCCTCAGATCCAGTGGGCCCACCCCATGCCCTTCTCCCCTCAAGAACACCCAGCAGAAAGGACAACTCAGAACAGACATCCTTTGATTCAGCTATTTATATCACCTCATATGAGAGACTCCAGCCATTCCAAGGGCTTTTCGTCCTATTTCCAACATGCCCTTTCTCTTAGACCACAATAACCCCAGCTTGTTATTTGTCTTTCAAAGGCCTTGGGAGAACGTATTTGATAGCCTCAAGTTTCACAGAGAGTCTTATTTTATTTTACTTTTAATTGGAGGATAATTACTTTACAATATTGTAATGGTTTCTGCCATACATCAACATGAATCAGCCACAGGTATACATACGTTCCCTCCCTCTTAAACTTCCCTCCCACCTCCCTCTCCATCCCACCCTTCTAGGTTGTCACCAGGGGGTGTTTTAATTTCAGTCTCTGCATCTTAGGATGCATTGGCGAGGAAAAAATTTCATCACTTCCATTTTCTTCACTTTATCCAACTAGTAAGCTTCCCAGGTGCCGTTAGTGGTAAAGAACCCGCCTGCCAATGCAGGAGACACAAGAGACATGGCCCACAAAGCTAAAGCAAAGCAAAACTGTGCACTCAGCAATGAGCAGAACGCCCGGGAGGAAATGATGACCTTCTTGAGCCCTGCATTTGCAACCCACGTAATACAAAGTGAGAATTTCACAAAACAAGATGACTCCCAATACAGGTATATAAAACCCATCTCCCAGAAAACAATGTTCCACTTTTTTTGTCTGAAGTTTAAGAAAATGCCATAAAACATCATCTGATCGAGGCCCCCGCAGTACCTGTGGCTGACACATACTTGCTATTATCATTTGCTTGAACCATTTCTCCTATCCCACAGAGCAGAGAGCAAACAGCTGGTTAGCCCTTAAATGAACATGATGGTATAAGAATGATGTTTCGTGTGCACCCAAGGAGGTCTCACCAGATAAATAAAAGGTTGCTCATTTATTTATGATGCAAAAAATCCATTGTGCATTCAGCGAAAAGAAGCATCAATTATTTATTCAGAACTCCTGTCTCCAAGAACAACTTTTTGTGTTCATGAGGCATGACTGCTTTTATTCCTCTAAAACATGCAATTTTCTTTCTGACGGTGGTGGATGGTACTCTCAGAAAGCACGTGGCATTGTGGCAACTTGTGCATTTGATAAAGGATTTCTAGCTGGCCATACCCTTTCTATCTGATTCCCCCCATTGCCCTCAGACAGCCCGGAGTCATGAACAGATGCATAGAGTTCATTCATTCATTCACTAGCAACCTTGTTTCTTCTCCCTCCCCCTGAGACAGACCTACCACATCACTAAATCATTAATTAAACTCTGGGGTCAAATATCTTGTCATGCATCACTACTTACCTTAACCCTAGTGAGGGCATGATTAAAGTGACATCATTTCTCAAAGGCATTTAAAAAGAAATTCCTTGGAATTGTATTATTTGTTTTTGCATGTGTGCCCAGTTGTGTCTGACTCTTTGCAACCCCAGAGTCTGTAGCCCACCAGGCTCCTCTGCCCATGGAATTTTCCATGCAAGAATACTGGAGCGAGCTGCCTTTTCCTACTCCAAGCTACACATATACATACACATATATCCTTGTTTTTGGATTTCCTTCCCATTCAGGTTACAGCAGAGCACTGAGTAGAGTTCCCTGTGCTATATAGTAGGTTCTCATTAGTTATCTCTTTTATACATAGTATCAACACTGTATATGTGTCAATTCCAGTCCCCCACTTCACTCCACCACCACCCTTTCTCCCTTGGCATCTGCGTATTTGTTTTCTATGTCTTCGTCTCTATTTCTTCCTTGCAAATAAGATCATGTTTACCATTTTCTAGATTCCACATAGATGTGTTATGAAACCTAACAAAGCAAAGAAAACAGTAAAAATCAAGTTGAACTCTGTAAAAGATAGGTGAAATGCTCATATTCCACTACATCTGAATTTTACTTGATGGTGTTTTATTCATCTTTATATTCCTGTCACCTATGCCTAGAGCAGTGGTAACATAGTTGTAATAACTGTTGAATAAAAACCCCACAGAATTTATCTCTTCTATTTCCCCACTCATGCTCTAGCACCTCCTAGTAGCCAGGGACTTCAAGCTTCCTTCTGGTATTTTCTACAGCCTTAACAAATTAGAATTCTCACCACTCAAATTCATTCCTGATTCTCATGTAAAAGCCATATTAAAATGCTTATTCTATTGGCACCCATTATTCCAGCTACCAGAAATCTGATTAAACTCATCAAAGGGGAAACTGGATCTCCACAGAAGTCAGTCTGCTGTTTTTCCCTAGCAGAACATTTTGGATGAGTAATTCCCTTTTCCTTGGCTTCAGTTTTCTCACCCAGATTACCTGGTTTATAATGTCTACTTTACATTCAAGGTATTTTCAGAGAAATGAGTTCAGACAACCATCTCACGCTCATGTTTGGCTGTGTCTGGCTCTGCGACCCCATGGACTGTAGCCCGCCAGGCTCCTCTGTCCATGGGGATTCTCCAGGCACGAATCCTGGAAGGGGTGCCATTTCCTTCTCCCATTAGAGGAGAGAAAGGAGGTTCGAGCCAGGTTAGGAGTGGCGCAGCTCCGCTCTCCCCACCTGGTCCTTAGGCCGGTCGGCAGGATGACAGCTCCGGGGGGGCTGGAGAAGTGCAGCCGTGACATCTGTGTCTGTCTTCCCTGTGGAGCTTGGGGAGATTAAAACCCCTTTCTCTGATGCTCTAGGGGAGAAATGGCCGTGATGGTGTCTCGAGGACTCAGAGTCCTCAGGCTCAAGAAGGGCACCAGAGGGTGGGTGAGTATTTGACTTGCACACCACCCCCTGACCAGAGAAACACAGAAAAGGCTAACTGGGAGCTAAACAGGTGTGTATGAAGAGACCTTTGTCTGTGGCAGGAAGGATGAAACAACAAACTGGATGGTCAAGTAACTGTAGAAAATGACGGGACAAGGAAGGAAAACCCAGTGAATGCTGGCTCTACTGAGGACCAGACACTCCATCCCCCAACATACACACACACACACACACACACACACACACACACACAAACACACGCCCTGCCTGGGCACTTGGCAAGACACTGAAACACAGCACTATGGGAATTGAAAGATCCTAAAATTTACACACTCAAGAACTTATTTCTTGAGTTCTGTACATAGTTTTAAGTTCCTGGGGATAGAAAAAATAAAACAATGGCATAGGATCTTAAAAGAGAAAAGAAGATTAGCTGGAGAAAACAAGATGTCTGAGAAGGTGAGTTTGGCCTGAGATGAGTAATCATTCCTCAGGGATCTCAAGGGTAGGGCAGGAGTCGGGAAACACAAAGAGAGAAACCTTGATGTTTTGCTGTGGTTTCTTAGCCCAATGGCCTGCCTTTGCCAGTGTGATGTACAGTATGCTTCACCTCTCCTGGCTGGGCACCCACAACCAAGTTTCTGGTAGTTTAAACAGAGCAGAGGATGGATAGCATCACCAGCTTGATGGTCGTGAGTTTGAGCAAGCTCCGGGAGTTGGTGATGGACAGGGAGGCCTGGAATGCTGCACTCCATGGAGTCGCAAAGTTGGACACGACTGAGCTACTGAACTGAACTGAACCTCACAGCAAGGAAGAAGAAGCGTCTTGATAGGTGAGTCAGGATGGAAGCAGAAGCCGGGACTAAATCAGCTTTCTCTCAGCCCTAGACTCTTCTTTTGGGGGATTAAAATAAATCATTGGAGTATAGTTGATTTGCATCATTGTACTAGTTTCAGGTTTATAGCAAAGTGAATCAGTTATCTATATACATATATCCTCTTCTTTCAGCTTCTTTTTCCATAGAGGCCATTACAGAGCATTGAGTGCAGTGTCTTCTGCTATACTGTAGGTCCTTACTAGTTACCTATTTTATATATGGGGCTTCCCTGGATGCTCAGTAAAGAATCTACCTGCAATGCAGGAGATGCAGGATACGCAGGTTCAATCCCTGGGTCAGGAAGATCCCCTTGAGAAGGAAATGACAACCCACTCCAGTATTCTTGCTTGGAGCATTCCATGGACAGGGGAGCCTGGTGGGCTACAGACCATGGGGTCGCAAAGAGTCAGACACAACTGAGCAACTAACACACATATATCTTATATGTAGTAGTATGTATATGTCAATCCAAATCTCCCAATTTATCCTTCCTCCTACCTTACCCTTGGTAACAATAAATTTGTTTTCTACATCTGTGACTCTCTGTTTTGTAAATCTGTTCATTTGTACCATTTTTTTTTAGATTCCACATATAAGTGACATCGTATTTTGTCTTCCTGTGTCTGACTTACTTTAGCTAGTTATGACAATCTCTAGGTCTGTCGGTGTTGCTACAAATGGCAGGATTTCATTCTTTTATATTCTCTTGATCTTGCCACTTCAGTCCATGCTTACTCTCTTGGAGCTTGTGCATTGGTTCTTCCAAATGGACTCAACTCCTGGCCCCGATGTCCAGACACCTTCCAAGTGCCCAACCTCTCACTATGAGAAACCACACCGCCCCTAGTTTCTAAGTCCCTGGATCCCAGAGGCTGATGGAATAGAGCCAACTCTGTTTTGATGGAAACCATATGTTTGTAACTTCACGTCAGTGTCAGATGGCAAGACTCAGAGTAGAAGCTCTGGCTTCTTGTTCCAAGGGGTGGCTGCTTGCCTTAGGCTGGTAAAGGTCCATCTACAGTTTGCTGGAATAACCCAGTGTCCCCAAACTCCACACAAAAAGCCCTTTGGCTGGACATGCATTCGCTCTTGGTTCTTCCAGACAAGGAGTCAGAATAGCCATCTCGGATTTGAAGCATCGTGTCGCCCACCCAACATGACTCCCTGCAGAGATGTGGTTCACCTAGGAGGCAGTGAGGAAAAATCCCAGCTTTGTTCCACAGGGTGATGGAAAGTATGAGTCACCGAACTCGAAAGTCACCCTAGTGCCTGCTGCTGATTATAAACAAAGAGGAGAGCCTGAGATGGGCAGAGTCCAGGGCCAGGACCACCCTCTCGGGACTAAGCTCAGGGCCGGGGGGGTGGGGCACAAAGACTCCTATTGTTTACACTGGGGCTGTGTGATGCCCTCTCAGGAAGCCCCCTTCACAAACTGAGTTGCCTCTGCCAGCCCTTAGAGACCTGGGGAATACACTCGCCCGGCCTTTGGTCTGCATGTTTAGACTCATGCCACACTGAATTTCATCTGGGAGGAAAAGCTGTTTCAGATGACCATGAATAGCAGCTTTCATCAGCTGTCACTCCCCATTAGGGCCGGCATGACGTGGAAATGTACAAGAGGCTGGGGTGGAAGCAGCTCCTTCTATCCTAAGCATTCATTGACTTCATTTGAACTGTGGTGCTGGAGAAGACTCTTGAGAGTCCCTTGGACTGCAAGGAGATCAAACCAGTCAATCGTAAAGGAAATCAACCCTGAATATTCATTAGAAGCTGAATACTGAGGCTGAAGCTGAAGCTCTAAAACACTGGCCACCTGATGTGAAGAGCCTACTCACTGGAAAAGACCCCAATGCTGGGAAAAGATTGAAGGCAAAAGAAGGGGGCAGCAGAGTATAAGATGGTTAGAGAGCATCACCAACTCAATGGACATGAGACAGTAGAGGACGGAGGAGCCTGACGTGCTGCAATCCATGGGGTCACAAAAAGTCAGACAGGACTTAGAAACAGAAAAACAACAAAATCATTTAAAAAGTTAAACAGTCCATTTGACTTTTCCCCCTCGTCTTGCTTAGCTTCATCTGACTCTGGGGCAGAAAAAATGTGGTACCATAACGTCAGACCTGGGTGGAACTAAGATGCTGATCAAGATGATTTTGGGGCTCCATTCAGTGTTCTTTCCCTTGGAGAAGTCAGCTGCAAGCCTCAGCTTCCTCATATGGACTTGGCCTCGCAGAGATAGGATACAGTTTCTGTTTTAGGAGAAATGAGATAATACCCCTGTCGGCAGGTATCCTGTCTTATATTTGTCTTTAGAAGTAGAGATGGACTTGCTTCAGTGGAACTTGGTAAACTAGCTCTCTCAGGAAAAAAAGAAAAGAAAGGCCATATATGTAGTGTTTGCTAATTTCCGCAGTGTAAATACTCTCATCATGGTTGAGTTCAAGGTACCAACATTGTAACCGAAAGTGGGGTCTGACTGCTTGCCTCTCAAAAGCCAGTAAAAAAGACCAGGTGGATGGAAAGGAGAGTTTGCTTTATTTTGGGTGCTGGCAACAGGAGGGGGTGCGGGGGGGGGGGAGGGTGGACTCCTGTGCAAAGATCATCTCCCCCATCCCTAACAATCAGAGGGCAAGATCAACATCAAAAGAATATATTAAAAAAGAGAGAGAGATTGTCAGGTGTCAATCAGAAGAGGCTCACTGAAGGGCTCAGAGAAGGGTAGTAGCTAAAGTCATGGAGTGATTGAAGGAAAGATTATGAAAAAAAGCATTTCAACAGGGCCATGAAAGGGTCAGAGTGTGATGACCTGCAGAGAAATTAGGAGGAAGGAGAACAAGAGTAGAATATTCCAAAAGGCATGAGCCAGACACATGGATTGTCAGATGGGTAGCAGGAAAGGAAGAAATGTATCACAACAAATAGCATCTGAAAAAAAAAAATCCAGACCAATTATGGGAAGACAAATAGTGGATTAATAAAAGTTTTTGAACAAGAAGTTTCTAGAACATTACTGTAGTGGTAGGGTGAAGTCAGGGACATAAAGAAACAGGATCCTTTTCATTGATCTGTCCTTGGACATCAAACCAGTCAATCCTAAAAGAAATAAACCCTAAATATTCACTGGAAGGACTGATGCTGAAGCTGAAGCTCCAATACTTTGGCCACCTGATGCCAACAGCCAACACATTATAAAAGACCTTGATGCTGGGAAAGACTGAAGGAGAAGAGGGCGACAGAGGATGAGATGGTTGGATGGCACCATTGACTCAATGGACATAAGCTTGAGCAAACTCTAGGAGATAGTAAAGGACAGGGAAGCCTGGAGTGCTACAGTCCATGGGGTCACAAAGAATCGAACATGAGTGAGCAACTGAACAACTCTCCAGAAACAATCTGACATTGAAACTTCTGACCAGGATGCTGTGTGCATTAAAAGATGACAGTGCATATAACATCTGGCATGGATGAAAAGGATACAGGAGTTGTACAATGCTAGCTCTGGAGGTCAGTTGACTTGGCCCAGACAGCCTGCCAGCACCCTGATACTTGCCACGGAGAAAGATGGTCCCCACAGCTATGTGAATGAGGGATGAACAACCAGAGGAAGAGGAGACAATAGGATTCACTCATGAAACCTTCTTGGTGGTTTTCTTTACAAAAGTGTGGTCTCTAGGGGACTTCCCAGGTGGTCCAATGGTTAAGACTTCTAATGCAGGAAGTGTAGGTTCGATCCCTGGTCAGGGAGCTACATGCCTCTTGGCCAAAAAACCAAAACATAAAACAGAAGCAGTGTTGTAACAAATTCAATGAAGGCTTTTAAAATGGTCTACATTAAAAACATTTTTTTAAAAAAAGTTCTTTAAAAATGGTCCATCTCAAAGCATGCATGCTCAGTCATGTTCTACTCTTTATGACCCCATGGACTGTGGCCTGCCAGGCTCCTCTGTCCATGGAATTCTCCAGGCAAGAATACTGGAGTGAGTTGCCATTTATTTCCTCCTCCAGGGAATCTTCCCAGACCAGGGATAGAACCCTCATCTCCTGCATTGGCAGCTGGGTTCTTTACCACTGAGCCACCAGGGAAGCTTGACTGTAGCCTACTAGGCTCCTCTGAGAGACACAGACCAAAAGGCTCTGACAATGTCCTTCGTTATCTTCATCCAGAAAATGTGATAGAAACCCCTGACCCTTTTTTTTTTTGCCTCAAGGCTACAGCTTCGCCCACTGAAAGGGCATTTATGGCCAAGCCTGTGATGAAAACATGGCTTTTCTTAGTTGCTCTTGAACATAATGAAGCAGAGGAGAAAAGGCAGGCCTTTGGATTCCTAGCTTCACCGGTGGCTAATGAATCAAGCGCTGCATCCCAGGATACACGGGTATTAATGAACAGTACGTGCAGGATTTATGGGGGCATATGGCGGTGAGAAGGGACTTGGCTATGAACTGTTCCCCTGAAGTGGGGGTGCTGTGTGCCCAGTGGGGCAGTTGAGTGCCAAGGAACAGATGTCTTCCTGCCCTGGTTACTCACCTGGGTTCTGTAATGAAGGAGGTCCTGGCTCACAAGTTCCTCCAACACTTTTAAAACCACATTTCCTGTGAAAGTCTCTTGGAGGAGAAGTAAAAGTTAACAGAAAGCACAGTGAAGGGCCAGGATCAGGTTGCCTGGGGGAAATATATTCAAATTCACTCAAGACTATAGACCCCACTGATGTAGCTATTCTGACATGACGTGGTAAACTTAGAGGAGTTTTTCACTTCTTTCACATGCCTTGTCCCTATAGCAGGGGTGAGGTTCCCCTGAGCCCACACAAGAGAGGCCCCCCAGACCTCACTAGGAGGGGAACTGTTTCGTCTTGAGTGATGTGAATACCAGTGACAGCTGACATTTATCAAGTACCCATCACTCGCCAAGCCCTGCTCTCAGAACCTGATGCACACAACTTTACAGAGTCTTTACAACAATTCTAAGGATCTGATGTCATTGATGTCTCCATTAACACAGGAAAGAGAAGCAAATTAAAAGCACCATCATCTGACTCTGTACTCTTTGGAAACCCACATATCTCTGGGCTCTTATATTCCAGATGTAGGTCTGGGGAGCTGAAATGTGATGAAGCTGAACATACTATCAAAGAGGTCTCATACTATTTGAGACCCCAGGGATCTTGTCCATCTTTCTTTCTCAGCCTCAGTTTCCCATTTGATCCCTTGAGTTCGTGCCCTGAGGTCTACAGCAGGGATGCAGATAGAGTCATCATGTGCACCAGCTTTGGCCGCTTGGTAGTAGGTTCTCTAAGCATGTGCCTGGGGAGGATTTTCCAGGGATTCAGGGTTCAATACGTCATTGCACTATGAACGGAGAATGGCATCTTCTGTGAGTGTGGGAGGCAGTGGACAACACAGGGGAGCCAGGTGACATCCATCCCCCACAGTGGTGCCACTGACCTCCACTGACCCCTCAATAGGGACCTGAAACCATAAACCGGCTCATTAAGGCCTGTGCTCTGAGACGCTGCTCTGTGGCGGCACTGTGCTGTCTCACACCCTCACATCACCAGCAATAATCCCATCCATCCTGGGAGGCGCGGGTCAGACACTGCTGCCCTGAGAGATGGTCCACAGTGATGAGGCTGGAGACTCGGAGAAGAGTTTCGCCAAATACTGGCCCTCGGTCAGAATTAATTTACTCGAATGTCCATGTAAAATAAGACAGACTGTCCCATAAGTAAGCGCCAGTGAATGCCAGCAATAGACCCTGTATTGTATGAAATGGATGCCGTTTGTTACATACAATATAAAACACGAACAAAATCTAATTTATTTTTAAACAGGAATAACATGGAACAGAAAGTGGCCAACAAAGCACATAAAAACAGGTGTTTTAAACTCTTTAAATCTTTATCACAGACGACATATACATTTCCTGTTACTAGAAAGAGACAGAAAGTGATGCAACTTAATAAATATATTTAAAATGGGATTTTCCCGTTTTAAGCTTAATTTTTTTTTGTTGTTGTTGCCATTCCCAGCAGCATTCAGGATCTTAGTTCCCTGGCCAGGGATCAAACTCATGCCGCCTGTAGTGGAAGGGTGGATTCCCAACCACTGAACCATCAAGGAAGACCCTTAAGCTTAAATTTTCAATTTATTATTATTGCCTATAATATTCTTTTTTGTAACTTTATCACAGCAAATTTACACTTAATGCATTAAATGTAATTAAGACATTCAACATTAGTGTCTAGTTTAAATTACTAGAAAATTTAAGAATTAAGAAAATTCTCAGAGAAACATTTTGAATAAAAGACCTCAGCAGCTTTGTAAGAACTAATCAAAAATTATGGACTGAAAACAGAAGAAAAACTATATTTGCTCAGAGGAAAAGAAAAGGTCAACTGTCTCAGGCAAAATTTGAAATACTGAAAAGAAAATTCAAAGCACATAAAAGCTACCTTTTTGATGATATAGTCATATAAAAATATTTTTAAGGATCTTTGAAAGGCTTTTTTTCTTTGTTAATGGTCATCAAATACAACCAAACAACTTGGAACTTCAAATAGAGTGCCCTCTTAATATAGCATATATGTAAATATAATTTCTACTTCAACAAATATGAGAAAATAAATTACATTGAATCAACACCCACTACCACCAATGGTCTCCTTTCAGTTGCCCTTGCAATCCAGGGGGAAGAAAGTAAATAAACACATGCCATTGGCTTTAATGAAACCCAACCATCAAGGCAAATGATGAATTTGCTTGTTTTTTATGAACCTTCATATATTTGCAAAAAGCCCTAGGAAGCCTAGACATACCCTCGAAAAATTACAACTTTTTATTTCAGAAAAGGCAGAGAAGCTAAAACTCTTTAACCAATTTGATAGATATATAAAATGCTAATAGTTCTAGTCTGTAAAGCTGGGAGCCTTGTAAAGTTTTATTTCATAGCACATAAGTCCTATTTCATGGTAAATATCTTCATTTTATAGAAGTGCTACTAAAGAGCATTTACGTCATGTTGAGGTTTTGCAATTGTAATCATGAATTAATTCCATGACCTCAAAACAGTCTGATAAATACAACTTCTCAGTTTGATTAACCTAGTTTATATTTGGAGAGGTTGAACAATACCCTTGCCAGTATATGAGTTATCTTCTTTCATCAGGCTTTTTTTCCCCTAAAGTTATCACTTGAAAACTCAATATATTTTAAACTTGCAAACCATCGTCTTTCCTCCTCTCCTTCTTTTTTTTTCCCCCTTTTGACCACACTGTGCAGTAAGTAGGATCTTAGCTCCCTGACCAAACCAGAGACCCCTGCATTAAAAGCTCAAAGTCTTAACCACTGGACCCTCAGGTAAGTCCCTTCCTCTTCTAATAAAAACAAGAAATGTGAACTTATATTGTCTCAATACCTGATGATTACAGAAGTAGGGTGTGATGTACACTGGTATTAACATTAAGTCTGCTCCATCCCTGTGCCAGGGACAAGAATTCTTAAAATAAAGCTAATACTCTGCTGTGTGGTTGCAAGGGTCTTAGAGAGGATGTGCCTTTGAACTCAGGGGCTCTGAGGAATAGTCTGTGATGAACATGGAAAGATCCACCTTCGGGGGTCCTGATGAAAAAAAAAGTTAATATTTGGCATCAAAAGGCTTGAGCAAACTTTAACGTGGACACAATTAAAATAAAATAGTTCACCGAGCCATCCTATTTTCAAGTTTGACAAAAACAACTGTTTATCCTTATTGAGAGCTTATGGGAACATTTAAGACCATCTCACCTACGCTCTGGGGAGAAGGCAATGGCACCCCACTCCAGTACTCTTGCCTGGAAAATCCCATGGATGGAGGAACCTGGTAGGCTGCAGTCCATGGGGTCGCTAAGAGTCGGGCATGACTGAGTGACTTCACTTTCACTTTTCACTTTCATGCATTAGAGAAGGAAATGGCAACCCACTCCAGTATTCTTGCCTGGAGAATCCCAGGGACAGAGGAGCCTGGTGGGCTGCCGTCTATGGGGTCGCACAGAGTCGGACACGACTGAAGCGGCTTAGCAGCAGCAGCACCTACTCTTTGAGGAGCCAGGTGAGCCTCTAAGAACTTTAAGGATTTATGGAAAGTCACAAGAGAGAATGGGGCCATGAGGGCATGGGGGCTGCTCCTTGTGGCTTCTGACAGCCCTTCTCTGGTGAGACCCACGGTTCCCTCCACCACGTAACTCTGAGGGTTTGCTTCCTGTTGGATAATTTAGAGTCAGCAAGCCTAGGTGGACTCCTCACTGCCCATGATTTGTTTCTGCAAAATAGGGGGTTGTGACTGTGGACTCTCAAACACAAACTCCGTCAGTGGGTTTATGCTACTCCTCTCTCCTTCCATCTCTGCTTCGAGAACTTTAGGATTCAGAAGTTTCCAGTGTGTGTTTGAGCAGTCTTCTAATTTCAGGGTGAAACAATCTTAAAATGGACAGCAGTTATCCCAAGTTGCATAATCTGTGCGGAGAGGCCAGGAAATGCATAGGAAGATAGGGATATACCTGTGTAAAAGTATTCATACAAACGGTCATGTCCTAAAAGATAGAGAGGGAGTCTGTAAGGCTTCTAAACAATAGCTACTAGAAACGCTGAAACTTACATCGTATTTGCTATGTGCCAGGCACTGGGCTTCCCTGGTGGCTCAGATAGTAAAGAATCCACACGCAATGCGGGAGACCTGAGTTCAATCCCTGGTTTAGGAAGACCCCCTGGAGAAGGGAATGGCAACCCACTCCAGCATTCTTGCCTGAAGAAGTCCATGGGCGAAAGAGCCTGGCGGGCTACAGTCCATGGGGTCACAAAGAGTCGGACACGACTGAGTGACTGGGCACACACACCCTATGAAGTGCCAGGAGGAGCCAAACTTACAGAGACAGAGAGTAGAACAGAGGCTACCTGGGGTGAGGGAGTGGAGGTGGGGAGTTATTGTTTAGAGTTTTAGGTTTAGAGTTTCTGTCTGGGAGGATGAATTTCTGGAGATGGATGGTGGTGATGGCTACCCAACAGCATTATGAATATGTTTAATGACACCGGATTATACACTTCATGGTTTAAGACGGTAGATTTTAAGTGTATTGTTTCAAAGAATTTTTTTAAAGATCCTTTTTTAAAAAGAGAGTTCCAAAGATCCCTTGGAAACTAGGTAAATTCCCACAAATTCAAGCCAATTGTATTTAACGATTAAAACCTTAGATGTCAGGACATAATATAATAGACATTGTCTTTTCAGGTCATTCAATGGCGATCTTTGGGCAAGCACTGGACTCAGAAGGCATTTGTATGGCTACACAAGAGGCAAGAAGCAGTGTCCTCATTTCTAAAAGGTTATCAATGGTGATTCTCTCAGTTGTAAAGGATTCACAGAGTGAGGTTCTGTTTCTTTCTTTCTCGAGCAGGCAATGGATGGTGCAGTTGGTAGAAAAAGTCAGAGTAAAAAAATCCACAGAAAATAGCATATGTCAGTGGAAAATCATGGTCTGTCTGGACCAGATCAAAGTGATGATGGAGGCAATGATTAACGCCAGAATGAATAAGTTTCTTCATAGCTATATTTTACTGTTCAAGGTGGGAGGTAGTCTGTAAATTAAAGGGCCAAAAATGGATGGATTAAGAGAGTCTCAGTTTAGAAACTGTTATTAAGGACTTTTTTTTAACAGATTTTTTTTCCAGAATCTAGAAAAGATATGGCTGTAGAGTCAAGGATTGAGAACACCGGGGCAGCAGAAAAAATAGGAAGCAACTCACAGTTCAAGGGTAGTCATGGCTCCTCTGACATTGACATATGTGGCCAAGCAAGAGAGGAAGGGAATGTCTGGCGGCCCAGCTAGCACTGATTCTTATTAATAAAAGCAAATTTCAGTCACAATTTTAAAAAATCTTTGGTGAGTTGGACAAATGATTGAACAGATATAGAAACTGTATTTTATTTTTATTATTTTTTGACAGTGCTGTGCAGCATGTGGGATCTAAATTCCCTAGCCAGGGATTGAACCCATGCTCCTTGCAGTGGTAGCCCAGAGTTTTAACCCCTGGACTTCCAAGAAGTCCAATTGGTGACAGTTTTCAGTGGACTATGGCAAATAGATAAAGTGATGGAAATGATAATCATTTTAAGAGACAGAAGAAAAATCGTTGTGACAGCCCCAGCCATAAAATGCTTCCAGACGTTTCAGCTGGAATGAACTTGACAGTACAGTTTATCCTGTGCATTTAAAAAGAAAATGAGAAAAATTGAGGTTTAGTGGTACTGAATGATTCATGCAAGGTTTCATCCTTTCTGGTCAAATCAAGACTATTCACAAAATTATCCACAAGACCTGGGGTTTCATCATGAAGGTACAGAAAGAGCTGATGAATTGGAACATCATTTTAAAAAGAAGAGAGAGAGAAAGAAGATAGGGTTAAGAAAATGGATGGATTGGACAAACCATGGATTCCTTTCATGGTCTATTTAAGAAGGAAGTGTTCCCTAGAGAAGGAAATGGCAACCCGCTCCAGTATTCTTGCCTGGGAAACCCCGTGGACAGAGGAGCCTGGTGGGTCAAGTAAATCTAATGAATTTAATGAAGTGTTAGGTAAATCTAATGAATGTATAATCCTATTATTTATCAGCATGGCTATATCCCTGACCTGAAGCAATGAATGGGGAAAATTTTAAATAATGTAGGAAATGAGAAGGACTGGTTAGAAAGGTGACAGTCAGACAAAGGTGGGCAGCACAGTTTTGGACACATAGCAGACATCATGGTGACAATACTGGAAAAAAAAGGTGGTGGTAGCGGTTTAGTCACGCGATCATGTCTGACTCTTTGCGACCCCATGGGCTGTAGCCCACCAGGCTCCTCTTGCCATGGAATTTTCCAGGCAGGAATACTGAAGTGGGTTGCTATCTCCTTCTCCAGGGGATCTTCCTGACCTAAGAATTGAACCCCGAGTCTCCTGCATTGCAGGCAGATTTGTTACAGACCCACCAGGGAAGCCCAGGGGACAATAAAAATGATGATGATAAAGCTGGAGAAACTAGAGCTAGAGTCAATTAAATAATGAAGCTGTCATTGGAACAAACTGGCCTGAAAAAGCAGGGAAGAGACTGCTGAGAGAGCTAAGGACACATGCTGAAGGACTGATGAGGGAGATGGACTCTGGACATTATGATCATGTGGGAGATTTGCAACTTGAGTTAGGAGACAGGATGAGGCTGGTCAAAAGAGATCTGCTTCCAATTTTTCTGTGTATTCAATATATATGGCTCAGGCTAGTTGAGTTTACCATTCTGTTGACACAGAACTTTTTTATTAATGGCCTCATCAAATAGCAGGGGCCAAACAGTCTGAAGAGGAGCTCATTATTTATGGCTGGGTGGAAGAAGAGCTGGATGTGTTGAGTACAGAATCATTTTACAGTTGAAAGCTGAGGCTGCTTGGTGCTTTTGCATCTCTGTGGATAAGAAGGGATAAGAAAGTTGCATCCTCATGAAAGGTTTCAATGCCAGATGCTTGGATACTGGAGGGAAGGGTGTTTTTCTCTAAAGAGAACTTTTCCTAAAATGAAAAGTGTTAGTTACTCAGTTGTGTCTGACTCTTTGCAACCCTGCCAGGCTCCTCAGTCCATGGGATTCTCCAGGCAAGAATACTGGAGTGGGTTGCCATGCCCACCTCCAGGAGATCGTCCCGACCCAGGTATCGAACCCATGTCTCCTGCATTGCAAGCAGATTCTTTACTGTCTGAGCCACCATGGAAGCCCAAAATGAAAAGATACATCCTAATAAAAGGTGAAGAAGATCAAAGAAGGCAGAATCAAGGCCAAGTTTAGAAATAAAAAATAATGTATGATTTTGGGGCCAGGTGGTTGCCAAAAGCGAAAAGTAACAGCTAAGAGTCTCAGTGAAAAGATAGGAATGAATCTAAAAAAAAATAAAAATGCAAGATGACTTTTGGTATAGGATTTAGATATAATAAAATGTTGAGGGGTAAGAGGTCACCTAGAAGAGAAATGATATGGAAGCAAGAGGGGCGGGGAGGGGGAAGGGGTGCAAAGATATTTGTAAGTTATTCAGTTGATGGGACATGTGGAGTTTGTTGGAAATGCTGAAGAGCTATTGTTGGGGGCCAGAGTGAGGCACTCCGCCAGTGGCAAAGGTCATGAGGAAGGAGGCTCGACATATGCAAAGGCGGGATGGAGCCTCAGGAGTCCCCCTGGAAATCCTAGAGCATCTACCCCCATAACCAGAGCCTGCCTGCTTTACTACTTTGTGCTCCCACCTACACCTCTGACTTTACGGGGGGCTGTCCCCCACCACCTCTTTCGGAGAAGGAGTTAACCTAGAGCTCCAGTTAATAAAAACTCCTGGGCGTGACAAGAGTTTTAACCTACAAACTCCTCTGAAGGTTCTCTAGCCTGCCTGACAGGCTTGTCCGGCCACATGTGATTGCTTACGGCCTCCCAACTGTGAGAGGCACAAGATGCTTTAAACCTTCTAAAAACAGGTTCCTTAGAAAAGTTAGACAACTATTAGTATAAGTATAATGGGCTGATTAGAAATTGTATTGGTGAAGGGTTTTTCATTTGTTGAGCCAATGTTTGTTGCTAAGTCTCCACATCCCCTGCCCTTACACACGTTAATGAATATATAGAAGAAATAAGTATTAACCTTTGATATTAATCACATTAGACCTTAGGCTAAGTAAATTCTTTCCTTAACTAAAACCCACTACACCCTCACCCTATAGGAATGTAACTTTATTTGGGTGGCATCTGTTTTAAGAATAATCACCCCTGGAGAAATAAGTGTCCTGGTTGACTGACCGCTGTCACAAGGAGAGGGTCATAAATTGTCAGCAGGCCTCCTGGCCAGAAGATGATGTAACACCCCTAAGACCTCTGTATACATTTGTATGAAGCACCTGACTTTGATAAAAGTCAGGACTGCTGACCCCGCGTGACTTTTGCATAATATCTCAGTGTATAAAAGTAGACCATGGAAAATAAAGAATTGGGATCAGTTCCTCGAAAGACTGGTCTCCCCATGTCGCTCTCTCTCTCACTCTGGCTGAGTCTCCATCTGGAGCTCGGAACCCACCATGCTTACTAATTATGCCTGGGCTTCTAGGATCCGACCGGGGAGACCTCAGTGTCTCCTCTCCTTCGGGAGAACGGAAGGACGCCTGCGGCCTACGTAAGTGGTGCAAGCTTCTTGTCTTGAAGTTTTACTGGTCTCCCGCGTAAACCAAGTTACTCAGCCTCTTTTCTCCACTGAATTTTCCTACTGAGCTATCCTTATTCTATTACTCTTTACATCTTTAATTAATATCTAATTGAAGCTATTGTATTCTGATCCTTGCCGATGCCGTCTCCGCTTCGAACTCCCTGGATCAGCCGGGGCTGGACCCCGGCAAGCTATAACAGACTAAACTTTTTTTTTTTTTTTTTAATTTAGAAATGAAAGAAACTATTCAGGCCTAACTACAGTATAAACATGCTTTGAATCACTCTATATAAATGTAAGTTATTATTATTCTAGAATATTTTCTGGGACTCTTTGTGACAAAGAACAACTGATCTGAGCTTTAAAGGGTAAGATCAAGTGGTCTGAAATAAGAACTAGGTTTGGCTCTAGAGGTATCAGTTGATGGTAACTCATCAAGAACTCTTGTTCCCTCTGAAAAACTGCAATGGAATGACTGTCAAGTTTTCTCACTTCCTACTGTTCCCTGGTTGACCAGCTGTTGCAGGCTTGAAATAAAGAAATCCGAGCTTAGATAAGGATTTGTGGGAAAACAGGTGGGAGAAACATGCCTCTGCCCAGACCAGAGGCAGACGACCTTTCAGGAGTGGAATGCCAAGTTGCTGACCTTGGCCCTTCAGGTCAAGGATGAAGGGCGGGGCCCTGGAGGCCTGGGAAGTGTCCCGAGAACACCTCCAGCTCCAGTCAAAGGTGTGCCCCCAACTTTCACCTCTGTTTCATCCATCTTCCTGTGGGCCCTGTTTTTCCTAATGTAAATACCATTGGGGAAATTGAAACCCATCTGACCTTCGTCTCTCCTGGTGTCTGTATCAGATAAACAGACTACTTTCCCTAGAGCTGAAGCTGAGAGCAGCTGCCTTAGGTAGACTGTAAGTATCTGAAGTGTGGAGTGGACAGCATGTAGCACGATGCCTGTGAAGAGCGGGGAGAACTTAGGCCAGTAGGTGAAGCCCATGAGGACACCAGGGATCCGTGGACACAGGTAGGTGAAGGCGGGGAGAAGGCACTTGGAAAGTGGAAGAGAGCAGGGAGCTTAGAGGTAGGTGGGGGAAATCTACATCACTTCTCTTTGCAATGAAAAGAAGCCCCCAAGGATGATAAATACTCGATGTTTTTTATAAGAAACATGTGGACCATAGTTTAACAATGTGTGGACTGGACAGTAACCTTGACGCCTCTGAGGAATTAGAAAGCCAGAAATCTAGCTTCATTACATACCAGCCAGCCAGAGCTAGCAAAGGACGCCGTTTCATCCTGTCTGACCCTTCGTACCTAAGAGATCAGACCCAGGATGATGGGAATGAAAAGGGCTCAGAGCAGAATGCATGATCTTTCTTTCTTATTACCTTTTGACAGTGAAATTAGAGGAGAGTTAAGATGTTGAGCATATAGCTATTAAAAGAACACAGCCAACAGTTGGCAATTTAACTGGAAAATTAGGGTTATAGCCTGAAACATACTCACTAAATATCTTAAATGTCCCACAATGGATTCCTATATTAGAAGTGATTTCTATTTTCAGCTTTATTTCCTCCTGACATAATAAAAATCCATTATTTTATTACTCTGTATTTGAGGTTGCACTGCTTTATAATTTTCCCAAATTCACTTTTTTTTAAGTTTTAAAGGTTCCAAAATTTCATGATGTGACAAACAGGTTTGTGCTTTTCCTATCCATGGTTCTCACCTGTGTAGCTGAGACTCTGAATGCAAATCTGTTTTCACATTGATGAAGATATTTCAAGGACCACAAACTCCACGCAACACTGATGCTTCTTGGTTTGGGTTTTGAAAGTCCTATTATTCCTCAGTGATTATCGGCTGTAACATGAGCATAGATGGGGGTTTTATTTCTATGCTAAGAAATATATATATTTTTTTAAGATTTTTTTCTGATGTGGACCATTCTTTAAAGTCTTTATTGAATTTGCTACAATATTGCTTGTTTTATGTTTTGGCTTTTTGGCCACGAGGCATGTGGGAACTTAGCTCCCCGATTAGGGATTGAACCTGAATCCCCTACACTGGAAGATGAATTCTTTTTTAAAAAATTATTTTATTTTTTACTTATTTGGCTGCATTGTTTGCTAGCTGTGGTGCTCAGGCTTAGTTGCCCTGTGGCATGCGCAATCTTACTTCTCCCCACCAAGTATTGAATCATGTCCCCTGCATTGGAAGGTGGATTCTTAACTACTGGACCACCATGAAAGTCCCAGAAGGTGAATTCTTAACCAATGGACTGCCAGGGGAGTTCCTACACTAAGACTTTCAGTGGACTGAAAAACTCCGTATTTTCCTAATTTGGGGAGCCATACCTTCTCTTTGATTCTACGGTGATCACATCAAAGACCTGGTAGAAAATGTAACAGTAAGAACTCATCTTCCTTTGCTATTACTCATCCACTAGGGGTCAATTATAAACCACCACAGGTCCATCTGAATTTAGCTGGTTAACATAAACCCAGGCTTTTACCTCTATCTCCTGACACTTGGTCGCATCAGGTGACAAGAAATACTGTCAAGGCACTCTCAAGGAGGAGGACTGAAGCTGTAAGACTTGAACTTGAGAAATACTCTAGAAATGTTTAATGATATTTTTTCATGTGAAGCTGTTTCCACTTCTCAGAAATGCAGCCATCTGTTTGTTACAATCTGTTTCTGTGCCTCAGTTGTAAAAACCCAGCTCAGCAAAGTTTCTCTTTAGTACTTCTCTTGACAAAGCACACCCTTAAACTCTGATCTGCTTACTATAATGGAGTCATTTATAGAGTGAGAGAAAGAAATGTTTTCAAGAGAAAACCTAGAGTGCTGAGTGAAAGAATTACCAGTCAAGCATTAATTAGAATCTGTCTTTTTAGACCTGGTTTGGACACACACCAGCTGTAACTGGTTTACTTCTTCAGCTGGGAACCACAGCACCATTGGACATTTTGGGTGTGATGATTCTTTGTGATGAAGGCTCTCATGTACATTATTAGATATTCGGCAGCATCCCTGGCACTGATTCACTAGGAGTACCCTATACCCTACCATGCTTATTTAGAACCCCAAAATATCTCCAGACATCACTTGGGATGAAAAATTGCTTTTTTTGAGAACCACTGTCTCCAAACTTAGTTTTCTCATCTGTACAATGACTGAATGTGAGTGGAAATAGGTGTTGATTTAAGGAGAAAAGATGCCTTTAAGGGTAATCTGCTACATTCATATAAACTATTATATTATTGCTGTACAGGCAGATTTTATTTATTCACATATTAAATGCTGCTTATCTGCATAGGTACCAGATTTGGCAGGTCTCAGCTGACAGGATGGAGTGTTTGGAAGAAACGTATCCTCCTTACCAGCCAGCTTTCCTGGTGGCTCAGATGATAAAGTATCTGCCTGCAATGCGGGAGACCTGGGTTCAATCCCTGGGTCGGGAAGATCCCCTGGAGAAGGAAATGGCAACCCACTCCAGTACTCTTGCCTGGAAAATTCCATGGACAGAGGAGCCTGGTAGGCTGTAATCCATGAGGTCGCTAAGAGTTGGACACGACTGAGCAACTTCACTTTCACTTTTCCTCTTTACAACTGCAAAAATCAAGTTAATTGATAGACACATCAGTGTTTTAAACCCCTGCACAACCAGCAGAAGAAAGGATTCAAGTGCCAAATGGGGATTTAATCCTGATCACTGTCACGGTTTACTCTAACTTTGAGGATCTTTGAAAATAAGATAATTGGAGTGGGATTAATACTCCAGAAATAATAAATATCCATTCTCTAGAAGCTTATTGATCTCTAGTCAATAGACTAAAATTTATTTCTCTTAGAATTTCTTACTAATCAGAAGAATTTATACACTGTAGGCATGGCCTCAAAAGCAAATGATTCAGAATGAAGCTGCAGACCTCTGGTTGTTCTCTCTATCTGAGAGGAGAGCAGGAGGTCAGTGGACATGATTGTGGAGCAGACAGCTTGGAGGAAGGGTGACTAAGAGGCTCAAATCAAGAGCACAGCCTATTTCTTATGTGATGTAGCCAAATGGACAAAAGAAATCTGAGTCCAAGTCCACACACAGCAAGGGGAAATATCACATAAAGGCAGAAATGGAAAATTCCTATTCTGGGGTACACTGACCTGAGATATTCATACACTTGGTTAGGATAAAGAACGTCTACCATTCTTATGAAATCTTAGAAGGTTTTCCCGGAATATTCTGTAGTCATCCATTTAAAAAGTCACATGAGAAAACAAAACATCTACATGCAAGAAGAAGTTCTTTGCACTCAATTCTGTTCTTTTATTATTTCTTAACACAAAAAGATGAAGGCTGCTGAATACAGTTGTTAGATGTGCTTGTTTACTTGTGCGAGCCACCTTTGGGTGAGGCCAAGCAAATGCTTATGAGAGAATCAGAAGCACAGACATAAGAGAAAAGATGAAAAGAGTGTAAAATGAATTTCTTATTGCTGGTAGTCATGATTCAAGTAGGAAAAAAAAAACAGGCTGTAGCGTCAGGAAGTTGAGGGTGCAGAAGGGAAGGAGATCAGTTGGGAAAGGGGACCTGGATTTGGGGTCTACTTAACCCCCATAAAAGAGAATTAATAAATAAATCCAGAGATTTAAAGCAAGAATAGGATACCTAGAAACTTGTTTTTTTTCCTTCATTTTAATCCCGTGTTAGACTTCTCAAGAAATACATAATTCACTCAATAATAGCATCTCTGTCAAATGCACAATAAAACCTCATATTTTAAAACAATGTTACGTTCTTTTGATTGACAAAACTGAGAAGAAAAAAGAATACTGTTTTAGAATACTGGAGTGTCTGGTCCTTTATGTTTTAGCAGACATGGAAAACTTCCATGAGATTGGAGACATTTTCCTCTTGGGTTTAAACCTGTAATAAAATGTTGCTGACAGACTAATTATAAATGTTTTATATAGTTTGTGCATATGTGCTCTTCTCTAAACCAATTTAATTCCCATTAATGCTAATCTGGTTAATGCCCACTCAGAGAGGAAAGGAACACTCTTAATAAACTATTGATTTATTTGAGCTATTTAAATGGGGAACAGGCAGAAACAGATGGGAGAATAGAAAAAAAAATCACTGTTTTACCCATATCTGCAGTTCTTAGAGTATTTTCCAAATATTAATGAATATTATAATTGGTATAAAGAGGAAATGGGAAAAAAATAAAGTGACAAAGTGACAGCCCTCCCTCCACCCATAAAAAACTGAGGGCCTTGTAAATAAGATGATTTGTTTTTTTTTTTTAGTACTAGCTCCAAGGTTAGAAATAAGATGTTATAACAGAGGCAGACTTTGTTAAAAAAAAAAGAGGTTAAAAACTGAGGTTGATATTTGCAAACTCTTACTGAATGGGTTTTTAAGAAAAAAAATAAAGTAATCAAAACAAGAATAGGTAAATTCTGCCCCTACCACAGTTTGTCCTGCTCCTAGTGTGAGTAGCCACCTTGTTCTCCATGCAACAATCCAGTAATTCCCCTCACTTCAATTCAGTTGGGATTTCCACCTCTTGGGGTGCTTTAGCAAGCCAAGACTGCCTCTTAAAAGACATTGTGTCCAGGACAGAGTAGTTTCCTTGAGCACAACTGTGTAAGATGTTTGAGCACCATAAGGCTTGCCTAGAACTCAAAAGCAACAGGAAACCCTCCCCAAACTAGCCAAGCATTTCTAAAGGATGTCTGTGCCTTTCCCATTCTCCCTGGGAAGAGTGGCACAAAGCAGGGAATAAGCGGAAGATGGAGTTTTGTCAAGGGTCTACCATCTGGCGGTAAGATACATTACTTAACCTCCCTGATACTCAGTTTCTTTATCTGTAAAATGGGGATAATAGCCTTCCTGTTCTGTTGTTAAATCACAGCTGAGTATAAGGATCAAGAAAGATGTAGTTGAAAACACTGTGATATCCGAGAAGTGATGGGTAACCGTACAGAATTATTAATCGGGAAAAGGTTTAAGATAAAGTGGCACAGGAACAAAAGTAAAGGGAGAAAAACATCAGGAGAGATATCAATTTTATCTGGGCTGTGTTAAAAAAGAGAGTGAGCTATACTCTCAGGGATTTCTTGTAAGTTTTAATGGTAACTGACACTCATACTTCATAACGGTGAACGTAAAACATAAAATAAAGATGGAAAATGGAGATTCGTGCAGATTTCCTTTTTTTCGAAACCTTTGCGGTTGGTTGTTCATGCCAGTGAGGGTGGAGAGGAGAACAATCTCTTTAACATTCATGAAAAAAAAAATACTGAAACAAATATCGGCAGCGCAAATATTAAACTGCTTCTTCTCTACCGATTGGTAAAAAAATATATTATCTTCTGATATTTTCTTTTTTCTTTTTAAATTATAAGTTCATCCGTCCCAGCCGAAGTCGTGGCCCGTCATCTGGTAGAACTTGCGGTTGAAGGGCCGGTAGAAATCCCGCAGCTGCCGCAGCACCTGCGCGTCGATCTCGGGGTGGGGTCTGCCCTTGGTCTTGCCCAGGCAGTGGGGGCGGCCGCTGCCCTCCGCCTTCTTGAGGCAGGGGAAGCCCTTGGTCTGGTTGAAGTAGAAGTGCTTGTCCGAGATGATGCGCTTGAGGCCCAGGAAGTCCTGCACGCGGCCCAGCTCGCCGGCCGGGTCGCGCACCAGGCGCTCACCGCTCACGAAGAGCATCTGGCGGGCGGGGAAGTGGCGCAGCCAGCGCTCCAGATGCTCCGCGTACAGGCCGATCTGGATGGCGCTCCACGAGCGGTCCACCAGGCCCGCCGAGCGGTTCCGGAAGGCCAGGCTCTCGAAGCTGGGGATGTCGGGCCGCTTGGAGAGCGTCTGCGTGTAGTCCGACACGGCCCGGGTCACCGGGTCCCGCACCACCACCAGGAGCTTGGTGTCCTTGGACATGGCCGAGATGCGCGCGGGCGCCTCGCGCGTCACGAAGTAGCTGGGCGTCTTCTCCATGGTGATCTGGCCTTCCAGGGTCCTCGGCATCAGGTCCCTGCGCGGAGCAAACAGACCAGGGCGGGTCAGAGGTCACAGCTCTTTGGCCACACGTCTCCAAGTCAACACTTTAAAAATATTGATTGTTAATGGGAGGTTAATTGCTATACAATGTTGTGTAAATTCCTAGTGTACAACAGCGTGAATCAGCTATAGGTATACACATACCCCCTCCCTCCCACCCGCCCCTTCATCGCACCCGTCCCCCTATCCCACCCCTCTAGGTCATCATAGAGCATCAGGCTGCAATGTCAACACTTTTAATCCTGGCACCATCTAATTACAGTTGTAGAAACATGAAAAAATGCAAGCCGAATTTTAGAGCTGAGAAGTACAGGAACGTCCCTCTGAAGCTTGGAGATCAGATATCCTCTATCCACTTAAGATGTGAAGGCACCTTAGTTTAGAGGAGAAGGAATAGGATTCAGCATTCTCTGAGATCCTCTTCTGGCGTCACCTCTCCCTTATTTTCTGCCCTATCCAGCTTTTAGAGGGCTCTGAACATCTGCCATGAGAACCTCAGGTCCCTGAGTGGAGCAGAAAGGCACATTAGAGCCAGGAGCCTGAGTGCCTTCCCCTAATAGACTCCGTGAGCTTCTTTCTAGGAGAGCAGAAGTCTTATGCACCCAGAGCCAGGTCGCCTGAGTTGAAGTACCAATCGCTGCCCTTACTAGGTATGTGACTGTGACCTCGGAGAAGCTGCACAGACACTCTGCACCCCTAGTTGCTCGCGGATGTACTTTATGGGAAATAATAATACTATTTTAACCTCCTATGGTTGTTTTGATGTTGTATAATATTAAAGGTATTAATATACCTCGATAGCTTACAAAAGTGCCTGGCACAAAATAAGTGCAATGTAATTTTTTTATAATCATCAACCCACAAGGTGGTAAGAAAATAACCTTGATCAAATTCTTTTAGGTGAATTAGAATATTGTAATAAACACAATTATACAGCAGTGAGATGGTGTTAAAATACCCTGAGCCCTTTTTGTGGTTTTCTTGTAAACAAATAAATTATAATCAACATAATATCATTGTGTAGCACACAAAATATTTCTCTTTATAATTCCTGAACTTTCCCATAACAAACATCAAATAATTCATCTTTTATCATCTAATAATTTGAAATGCCACCGTTATAATAGTTTAAATATCGTGGTCCCTCTCTCTGTTGGCCCAACTGTCATGTTAAGTTACTATCGTGTTATGGTAATATATTTTCATGTACATCAAAGTAAATTCTGACTCTGTTGTTCAAAATATTCTTGATGATTCTTGTCTGTTTATTCTTCCTGACAAATGTTAGAATCACTTGTCATGTGGGGGGAAAAAAAAATTCCTGTTGGAGTCCTGTTGGAGAGATTGCTACCTAGTTCAAGCATGAGAAAGGATGGGTTTCAGAGCCAGTCCAAAAGTACAAGCAGGTGAAATAAAACCTATGTATTTTCCCAAAAGTGTACTGCCATTAAATCCACTATTTATCATAGATTTGAAATAGGTATCTGTATGTTGTTGTTTAGTGGCTAAATCATGTCCAGCTCTTTTGTGACCCCATGGACTGTAGCCCACCAGGCTCCTCTGTCCAGGGGATTTTCCAGGCAAGAATCCTGGATCCCTGGGATCTTCCTAACCCAGGGATCGAACCCAAGTCTTGTGTTTCATGAGCTGGCAGGCAGGTTCTTTACCACTAGCGCCACCTGGGAAGCCCAAAGTCATCTAATACTGGTGCTTTTAAGGGTTGAGGATAAGAAAGGGACTAGAATCTTCAAATACATTTACAGTTTCTCCTGTGGTTATTGTTTTTTTTGTAATGATCTGCTTCATCTTCAGTGCATTTTGTCAATTAATATTTTTCTAAAAATCACCCAGTTGAGTAGTTGAAGTTTTATGCCCTATCTCAACTATAATTTTGTGGAGTTTTTTTCCTGCCTTTCTTTCTAGTTTGGTAGATGACTTTTCAAATTTACTTATTTGCATTTTACTTTTTTAATGACATTTATTCTTTTTCTATTCATGCTTTGCTCTTCCAATTTAATTAACTGAATGTTTAGTTCATTTATTATAATTTCTCTCAAGTAATAAAAACATTTTGAAGTTACTGTTTTCAAGTACAGACTTGGTCAAATTCCCCAAACTTCAACATGCACTGTTGGTCATTTGCATAACTTCACAAATATTTAGTAATTGCACTTGATACTTTTTCTTTTTGGTCCAGGCATTAGAATTGATTTTACTTTTATTAAATTCTGATGGTTGACTTGCTGGTTTCATTCATAATTATTAATTTCTATTTCACCTTTGTAGTAAAAAATGCACTGTGTGTTACATGTGTCTGCTTTTGTTTGATTTCCTATAATTTTATTCCTCCTGTGTATTTGCTAATTGTATATTATGAAAAATTTCAAATATACCCCAAAGTAGAGAGTACTATAACATACATCTCACGTAACTTACATCCAGCTTCAAAAAGCAACTGACTGCCAATTTCATTTCCTCCCTAACCCTCTATGTCAACTCCCCCATCACCCTAAATGAATTACTTTGACGTTTATCTCAGACATCATGTCAATTGCTTCACAAACAATCTGTTGCCATGTGCATTTATACCTGGCACAAATTCTTCAACATTCGTGGCAATAAGCCACTGATGCTGGCTTAGTTTAATGATACAGATCTCCTCACAATTTACTTTCTTTGATATTTTAGTCAGCTTATCTTTACTTTTCTTTTGGAGGAGAAATGATAATTAGATATCTGATTCCTCTTGCTTTTTTCCTTGTTGATTTAAGATATCTGCAATTCCTTTTTCAGAACTTTTAACTGTGCCCCCATCCCCCATTTCTTAGACATAGCTGAAGGTCTGGGTAAGAAAAAGCAAAGACCAGGGAGGTCTGTGTTAACACAAGGGAGACACAGACGGTTGACTGCCTGTGTAATGCTGGGGCCACACAAAATCCAGATTTTGTCACTGCATACGTGTGTATGCATACATATTCACAGTGACAAAATCTGTGTATTTGTTACATATATACACACATGTATGGGCTTCCCTCAAGGGTCAGCAGTAAAGAATCTGCCTGTAATGCAGGAGACTTGGGTTCAACCCCTGGGTCAGGAAGATCCCCTGGAGAAGGGAAGGGCAACCCACTCCAGTATTCTCGCCTGGGAAAGCCCATGGACAGAAGAGAATGGAGGGGTACAGTCCATAGGGTCACAAAAGAGTTGGACAGGACTTAACAACTAAACAACAACAAAAACAGCGCACACACACACAAACACACACATATATATTCCCTTCATGGAACTGAGAAGTCGGCTAGACCAAACTACTTTGGAAGCTAAGTTACACTTTTATAAGATGAGCCAGGAGATCTATACAGAAACTGTTGGACTATCTCAGGGAAGAAAATTGGATCAAATGTGTGAAAAAGTTCTGGACTGTAAAAAAGCACACATCAGACACCACTGAAATGATGAGGAGTATTCCATGATTTTTTTAAAAGAGTCAGCATTCTTGCCTCCTTTCCTATCATCTCTGACCTTTAACCACTCGACCTCGTATTTTGCCAGTAGAATAGAGATAACACCCTTCAGATGGGAGCTGCTGGTGGGCAATCTCAGTCTTCCTGCCCTCCGGCCCTGGGGAGAAGTAGACTCCCCAGCGGCCTGTCAGCAGAGATTAAAGTCATAGATTGTGCCAGCCCAGAGGAAATATTACCCATATCCCTGAAAAAAAGAAATGCTATTTTAAATTATCTTGATAGGGTAGGAAAAGAGCTATCCAAAGTAGGAGGAGTTTGAAGAGGAAACAGCTAAAATAGGATTTCAGAGGAAAAACACATTAATTACTGTCATCTTCAGGATGAGGGAAGTGGATGGGATGGGGAGTCCGAGTGAACTAGGGGCTGCCTGCTACCTTCTTTCTTCATAAAGGAAGAAATGCAAGTGCAAGTAAATCCTTGATGAGGCTTATATTGCTGAGAATTGTTGCTTTGTAAAAGGACTCATCTCAGTTCAGTTCAGTCACTCAGTCGTGTCCGACTCTTTGTGACCCCATGAATCGCAGCACGCCAGGCCTCTCTGTCCATCACCATCTCCCAGAGTTCACTCAAACTCACGTCCATCGAGTCAGTGATGCCATCCAGCCATCTCATCCTCTGTCATCCCCTTCTCCTCCTGCCCCCAATCCCTCCCAGCATCAGAGTCTTTTCCAATGAGTCAACTCTTCGCATGAGGTGGCCAAAGTACTGGAGTTTTAGCTTTAGCATCATTCCTTCCAAAGAAATCCCAGGGCTGATCTCCTTCAGAATGGACTGGTTGGATCTCCTTGCAGTCCAAGGGACTCTCAAGAGTCTTCTCCAATACCACAGTTCAAAAGCATCAATTCTTAGGCACTCAGCTTTCCTCACAGTCCAACTCTCACATCCATACATGCCCACTGGAAAAACCATAGTCTTGACTAGATGGACCTTTGTTGGCAAAGTAATGTCTCTGCTTTTGAATATGCTATCTAGGTTGGTCATAACTTTTCTTCCAAGGAGTAAGCGTCTTTTAATTTCATGGCTGCAGTCACGACTCATCTCAGAATTCTTTAAATAGCCATCTCCCTTTTAAATTCTTAGATTCGTTTCCTTATTGCAACTTGAATTTTAATGCTCAGAAAAGAGCTCCTTTATCACACAAAACAAACTGCACATATATGTTGGAATATAGTATTTCAAAGAGGTTAGGTGAATTTGGACATTTTCCTTCCTTACCCGAGTGAAGCATGTACTATGACTGTTCTGTATAAGGGCTCAGCCTGGGACACACATTGGAAGGGCCACCTGAGCACGATGAGAGCTTCTCGGAAACACTGGGCAAGTGAGGGGAGCATAGAGGTGAGTGCAATGAGAAGACATGTGGGTTTGTCTAAAGACCAGACAAGCTGGGGTTCAGGGTGAGAAATTCCAGTGAGCAACAGACAGGGTGGGTCCTAGGACGCCTTAGTTTCCAGGCAAATAGGATTGGCTGTTCCATTCACTTTGCAGGAGTGAAAATAATTTGGAGACATTTTATAGTAGAAATGGGTAGGATAAAAGCGTAGAAACTAGAATTATAAAGAAAAATTAGAGATGCTTATTTGTTTTCTCCTCAATATGTCAAGGAGAAGAAGGAGTTTCACAAGCAAATGAAGGATTATTACCAGGTGCGTGGCATACTTTTTTCTTTGTCCCCAGAGAAAAAAAGAACTCACCATAGCCAAAGAGTAGAAGCAACACAAGTGTCCACAGAAGGCTGAGTGGGCAGACAAAACATGATCTAGCCATACTGTGGAGTATTACGCAGCCTTTAAAAGGGAACAGAATTCTGACACCTGCTGCAACATGGATGGGCCTTGAGGCCTTTATGCTGAGTGAAATAAGCCAGGCTCAGAAGGATACAGACTATGATCCCACTTGTATGCGGTCCCTAGAGGAGCTGAATTCACAAAGTAGAACAGTGATTGCCAGGGCTGGGGGCAGGGGGAGGGGGAGTTTGTCTTTGATGGGGATTTTAGTCTTGCAAGATGAAAAGAGTTCAGGAGAGTGATCACTTAGCAATGTAAATGTACTTACTGCTACTGACCTGGGAAATGGTCAGTTAAAATGGGCAGTTAAAAATGGCTAAGATGGCAAATGCCATGTCTATTTTATCCTGATTTCTTTAAAAAAAGAACTCACCCAGAAGACAAAGACATCAAATTGTATCGATAGAAATGAATTAGCCAGTTACAAAAACGTATACACTAGATGATTTCTTCTATAAAAAGCTCAAAAACTGGCAAAACCCACCTCTAGTGTTAGATGTCAGCTCAGCTGTTGCCTTTGGTGGGGGGAGGATTAGTGACTGAAAGAGGCCACAGGGGCTTCTGGAAGGTCAGGAATACCCCAGTGCAGGATCTGGGTGCTGGTGACATGAGTGTATCCACCCTGTGAAACATCACTGAGTCGGATCCTAGGATCTGAGTCCTTTGCTGAACGGTGTTATACTTCAATAAAAACTTATAGCACATATAAAAATAAATGGACCAATTTTCTACAGTTCTCCAAGGAACACATGGATTTCAAGAAGGGCATTTGCGAGACTTCCTGGGTGGCTCAGTGGTAAAGAATCTGCCTGTCACTGCACATGACAAGGGTTCAATCCCTGGTCTGGGAAGGTCCCTCATGCTACAGAGAAGCTAAGCTCGTTGCACCACAACCACTGCGGCCTGTACCCTGGAGCCGGTGCTCCACAGTAAGAGAAGCCAGTGCAATGAGAAGTCCACGCATGGCAACTAGAGAGTAGCCCCTGCTCGCTGCAACTAGAGAAAAGCCTGTGCAGCAGTGAAGACCCAGCACAGCCAAAAACAAGTAAATAATTTATAAAAAAGGGCATTTGCTAAACCAACTACATCTCCAATTTGTGGAAGTTTAGTAAATAAAGGGACAAGGTTTGAGCTCCCATCTCTAGGAACCAGTGGTCCTCCCAGGGACCCCTTGCCCCTCACCCCGGGTAAGTTATCAGAACAGGAGCTGCCTGACCTCTGTCCCAAATGAGATTCTCCCAGCACTTATAAGCGCCTTGGAGTTCAGTGTCATGGAGGATGTTTCTCTACTGTGTGGACACAAGCACAGAGATAGCTTAAGAATGTGGTATGCTTGCAAAACATTTATCAATGGTTTTCTCCTGTAAGATAAGCTAGACATTATGCTCCCAGTTTTTCGGAGGAAGAAGCTGAGATTTAGGCAGGAAAAGCAGCAGGTCCAAGCTACCATGGTTGTCTATGGGAGGTGATGGATGGTCCTCCCCGTGCCTGTGGCCAGGTTATCCCTGTCTCACAGGATGAGAGAAAAGTCAGCAGACAAGAGCGATAGGAAAAGGACATGCAGAAGGTGACTTGGATGGAGCCAGTTCGATGGATGCAGACCCCGATAACGTGAGAAAGTTACCCCATAGGGTGGCTGTGAAGAGGCTGAAAGGCCCAAATTGAACACAGATGAAGGAATTTGTCTGTTTGAAACAGGGGAGCTGCGTGAAATTAGACTGAAAAGGGGAGGGTGTGATTAACATCAGTGAGAGATTAAATCTGAGTCAGCGTACAAGTCAGGATGGATCAGGAAAGCCCTGCAGGTAGTTAGATATATCTGGGGAGGCTCTTCCAGTGTGATCCCAGCTTGAGGAGCTGAAGACCTGGGTTAGGGGCTGATAGTGAGGAAGAAAAAGGCGGTGAGAAAGGGAGGAATACTGATGGGAGGCAGACACAGGGGGCCACATAACTGATTTATGGAGCGAACAGAGGAGACATTTTCAAAGAAGATCCCAAAGCTTTACAGGTGGAAAATGATAGAAATTTTACTTTAAAAAAGCCTCCCAAACAGATCGCAAAACAAAAATGCAGTTGTACTGCATAGCAAAAGAAACTCTGCTCAATGTTATATGGCCTCCTGGATGGGAGGGTTTGCGGGAGAATGCATGTGTATGGATGGCTGAGTCCCTTTGAGGGTCACCTGAAACTGTCACAATATTGTTTGTTAATTGGCTATACTAAAAAAAAAAGTTAAAAAAAAATAAGACCATTGCTACAGTCCTTATTTTTATTTAAAAAATAACTATTGGAAGAAATACATCACTTAATTTATATGATGCATAAATAGAAGATACTAAAGAATCTTTCACATGAGGGAAAAAAAAAAGATTTCTGCCTAAGAATTCTAATGGAGACAAAAGACAACATATGATTGCTTTTATCCTAAAACATGGCTCAGATGGGTCATACATCTCCATGAAGAAAATGGAGTTTCATAGGAAACTCAAAACTGGGAATAGAAGTGTGGATTCAGCTTGGATTCTGATGTTAAAAGCTATGTGACCTTAAGTGGATCACTTAAGTTCTCTGGGCCTTGGTTTCTTCATCAGCAAAATACGACCACCGTCCCCCATGTCTCAGAGGCCATCCCAGCTCTAAGGTTCCATGTATGTTCAGGGCTTTAACTCATTAGTAACCTGTTAGGTTGAAAGTTCCACCCAGCCTCACACTTGCTGATCTCTTCTGATGTGTGACTACCAATCAAATAAAAAGATTTTTGCAGATTATTAAGCAGGACAACTTGGCATCAACAGAATTGATTTAAGAATCAATGAGGTTGAAAAGAATGCAGCTCCAGTAACAGACACCAAGGCAAAGTGCTGAGGCTGGTTCAGATGAAGGCTGTCTTGGCATCTCCCTGGTGCCTGGAGGCAGCAGAAAGACCAACTAGCCCATCCACCAGCTGAGTAATCTTGCTGCCTTTAGGAAGGCAGGGTCAAAGGAGACCCATCTCTGTATCTGCTTTTTTTTTTTTTTTTTGGCTGTACCATGCAGCATGTGGAATCTTAGTTCCCTGACCAGGGACCAAACCCTGGGAACCAGGGAAGTCCCAAAGGAAACACATCTCTTCACCACTCATCCTCTGTGGTCAAAACATCAAAACAAGATGTCACTGCTAGAAAGTGAAATCCACAGAAAAGGACAGTCAGGAATTACCAATAACAGACCAATAACAGGCACAGGACAGTCAAGAATTCAATTCCAAGTGTCTTAGGAAGAACATGATGAAGACAGAAGCAAAGGAACCCGTACTTAGCATTTACCATAGAACGAGATCTGATATATTCTTTCCTGCATCTCACAACAGTGAAAAGCTAGAATTACTGGCATAATTTCTCAGAGGAGGAAATGGGCTCAGAGAGGTAATACGAGTTGTCCAAAGACAGACAGTAATGAGTGAAAGGGACAGAATGAAAATCCAGGTCCATTCTGCCCCAAAGCACACGCTCCTTCCACCTTCCTGGACCTGGGCAGGCGACCTGGGCAGGGGTCTATTGGCAGATGGCAGATCCATCGCTGACCTTCTGTCACAATGAGGGAATATTACAGGCACTACTTCCCTGTCCACCTCAAGAGCGTGAATCATTCTGTCTGGAATCTTGCAAACAGGTCGCAGACACTGCCTGTTTTTCAAAGGCTTTCTTCTGTAGGGGAAGGACCTGAGTTGTAAGGCAAAGGTAATTTACCTTGAGAAATAAATAAATCTGGCCCATGTACACATACATTTTTTTTTTCTCTTTTAGTCTCTGCAGCCAAACAGAACTGTGTGTCTGTTTCTGGAAACCTCCGGCAGCAGGAAATTCTAGGGAAAACATGCTCTTTTCATGGCCATGGAATGAAGGTGGTTCCCAGGGGGGCCCCCGATGGCGTGAGCTGGGAGCAGAGGAAGCAGGGTAACCCCCGTGCCGCCGGGCCTGCATCCCCTGGGCCAAGGGCAGCTATGGCAATATTTCTTTTCCTGCTGGCGTTATGTGGACCTCCACTCCAAACATGCCTTCTGAGGCTGGAAAGAAAACTCCCTTTTGCTGATTTTTTTGAGTTGGCTTCTGTAGGAAAGGAAGATATATGGTTTTGGAACCGGCTCCCACACTGACCGAATCTCAATGTGCAAATCTGATAAGCAAACTGTCGTCAAGATATCCAAGCATCAGACTTAAAGGCGGATACATTTCCCAGTGCCCTGAAAGCCAGTATTCCTTCTAAACATCTGAACAATCAAGTAAAGAGACAGAAAGAGATGGTTTTCATTCTCCGCGGGCTTATGGACAAAGGAAACTAGCTTATTTCAAGAAAGCAACACAATGTTCCTCGGCACTGCAGGGGAGGAGAATGAAGTCAAGGATTCTTGGTTGATGATGTGGGGGAGCCTCATGAAAGGGCAGAAAATACATCTGGATCCAGGTCATGGAGAAGGGCAGTCCTGAAGGGGAAGAGGCAAGGGTTATCTGGGATCATAAATTCAGTCCATAATCCTTGATGTCTGTGTGGGATCTCAGAGTTTCCCAAGCAATTCTATAATTTTTCTCATCTATGGACTCTTAGGAAATACAAAAATAGACCAGTATCTTACAAGGCTCATTGCTCCACCCTCTTATTTTCTCCTTCTAAGTTTACTTCACTGGGAAACTCATGTGTTCATAAGATTGAAAATATCCTTTCTAACCTCGTTTACAGCATCCCAAACTCTGTTTTATTTTTATTTCTTTTTAAAGGTTTTTTTTTTTATGTGATCCATTTTTAATGTCTTTATTGAACATTACAACATTGCTCCTGTTTTGGTTCTGGTTTTTTGGCCGCAAGGCATGTGGGACCTCAGCTAGCAGACCAGAGATCGAACTCACACTCCTGCATTGGAAGATGAAGTCTTAACCACTAGACACCAGGGAAGTCCCCCAAACTCTGTTTTAAAATGGTGTCTGGCTCTTGGGAACTGAGGTACCTCTCCCAAAGTCCTCTCAAAACATCAAAGAATACCCAGAAAGAAGGCCCTAACCCCATTAAAAGCTAGACTGAACAGACCACCTAATAATAGGGGCAGAATCTATAAAGACAACCAGAGTCTAAGAGAGGACCTGGGAAAAGATAGGGACTTTCCACCTGTCCACAGTGGATCTATCTCTGGACATCTGGTGTTCTTTATGCATCAAGCTAGGGAGGGATGATCATTATTCTGTCCAGGTCACAGGTTTCAACACTAAGGGAGACAGTGAAGGAAGGGAAGCCTGGCATGCTGTAGTCCATGGGGTCACAAGGAGTTGGACACGATTTAGTGACTGAACAACAGAAATGTCTTAATGTTTCTAAATCCAGTTATAAAAAATGACAATAGAAAACAGTATTGGAGTTGGAGTTATTGAAAAGAACTGACTCACTGGAAAAGACCCTGGTGCTGGGAAAGATTGAAGGCGGGAGGAGAAGGGGTGACAGAGGATGAGATGGTTGGATGGCATCACTGACTCGAAGGACATGAGTTTGAGCAGCTCTGGGAGTTGGTGATGGACAGGGAAGCCTGGTGTGCTGCAGTCCATGGGGTCGCAGAGTTGGACACGACTGAGCAACTGAACTGAACTGAGCTGATAGAAAACAGAGATAAACTGAAATTAAATTAGGATCTAGAGCCTAAATAATATTTATAAACTCTTAGAAGTTTGTGTGTGAGAGAGAAAGATTACAGAAAGACAGAGAGATCAAGAATAAGCTGAAGAAAGTCAGATAAAGACAAATACAATTTGATATCACTTATATGTGGACTCTAAAGAAAATGATGAACTTATTTATAAACAGAAGCATACTCACAGACATAGAAAACAAACTTATGGCTGCCAAAGGGGAAAGGTTGGGGGAAGAGGGATAAATTAGGTGTTTGGGAGTAACATACAACGCCTACTATGTATAAAACAGATAATCAGCAAGGACCTACTGTAGAGCACAGGGAACTATACTCAATATTCTGTAATAACCTACATGGGAAAAGAATTTGAAAATGAATAGATTTGTATACCTGAAACGAACACAATATTGTAAATCACCTATACTCTGAGTGTGTGCTCAGTTGCGTCAGTCGTGTCCAACTCGTTGCAACCCTTTGGACTGTAACCCAGGGGAAACATGCCTGCAAGAAGAGAGTCAAAATACAATCTCTCCCAATGGATGGACAGCAAGGTCCTGCTGTACAGCACAGGGACTGTATTCAGTGCCCCATGATAAACCATAATGGAAAAGAATACATGTATGTATAACTGAGTCACTCTGCTGGATAGCAGAAATTAGTACAACACTGTGAATCAACTATATATCAATACAGACTTTTAGATATATACATATGCATCTGTATATCTTAGCCCTGAAGCATACTAACTTGCTTCAGTTGTGTCCAACTCTTTGGGACCCTCTGGACTGTACCCCACCAGGCTCCTCTGTCCACTGGATTCTCCAGGCAAGAATACTGGAGTGGGCTGCCATGCCCTCCTCCAGGGGATGTTCCTCATCCAGGGATTGAACCCTGGTCTCCTGCATCTCCAGCATTGTAGGCAGATTCTTTACCTCTTGAATCACCAGGGAAGCCCCAACCATATTCCAATATACAGTAAAAACAAAAAATAACAACAAAAAAATGAGCTGGAGAAAAGGAAGTAGGTAGACTGCACTCTTGTCGGGGCAGCATCACTGAGGGATAACTGGAGGGAGTCTCAAAGCAACCCCCCGACCCAGCCTCGTGATTTCACAAAGGCAGGAACCTTTGAAAAAACCCAAAGCTAGGTGGACCCAAGGCTTGGCTTAGACCCTGCTCACCTGAGCCCTGGTTCACTGTTGTCGCCATGATTCAAAATTCTTCTCAAATTCTAGAAAGACAGCGAGCTCTGGGTTTGACCATGCTGAGGTTTCAACTCCCTAAACAATAAAGTTCATCCCTGCAGAGGAAATTCCCTTGTGGTTCTTTTGAGGCAGGAATGATGCATTAAACACGAGCCTCAATGAAAGGAAGGGCTGTTCTTCATCCTATCTGGTACTTTTAACCATGTTCCAAGATCAACCATCCAGAGGAGACATGAAATTCCTCATGGGGCGGGCAGGGTGGGGGCTGAGGGTGGGGCAGCTCTCCTAGCTCTGCGGCCACAGCGAGGGCTGCAGCCATGGCCAGAGCCATGCACACCCCCAGTTCAGCTCATTTTGGCTCCAGACAGGCTTTTATAAATGACTGGTCTGAGGGCTGTCAGCTTCTGTGCGGCTGCAGACGGATCCTCTCATCAGCCTGGAATTATCAGCCCTTCGCATACGTGCCACTACAGATAACGCAAGAAATGTGCTTTCGTGGCTTGAAATTGACGATCTAAGGACAGTAGAGCAGCCGAGACACATGGGGGCAGGATAAGAAAAACCTTGACATTTTAGAAAGCCTCTTTGTTACATTTGGATAAGGATGCATTTTTTGTTGTTGTTGGTTTTGGTTTCCTTGATTTCTGTTTGTTAGGTTCTGGACACAGAGTGGGTGCTCAGCAATATGCCTGCAAAGTTTATTTATTTATTTGTGTGTATTTTGGGCTGCTCTGGGTCTTCACTGCTGTGCGTGGGCTTTCTCTAGTTGCAGTGTGTCTCTTGTTGCGGAGCACTAGGGCGCTCGGACTTCAGTAGTTGCAGCACATGGGCTCAGTAATTGTGGCATGTGGGCTCTCGAGCACAGGTTCAGTAGTCATGGCACATGGGCTTAGTTACTCCTTGGCATGTGGGATCTTTCTAGACCAGTGATCAAACCTGTGTTTCCTCCATTGGCAGGCAGATTCTTTACCACTGAGCCACACCATAGAAAGCTCTGCCTTTAAAGTTCAAAGCAGGAAAAATCAACGTGAAGCTGTGATTTTTCAGGGTCTGGGGCCCTGGCCTCCCTGGATGTTCTTTCTAAAATGTGCCATCAGGACCTGCCATCAGCTTCCCTGGGTTTGAGCTACAAAACATGACCTATGTTCTGTCTCACTGAGAGAACTTCCAAAATAATCTCACTCTGGTGAGATGAGACCAATCTCCAAAATCATGGTATCATTGTGAAGTGAGGCAAATGGACAAAACTAAGTTCGGGAGAGCGATCAGTGAGGGTCCACAGATCCACTCCATTGACAAGGTTGCCACCTGTGCGGCCCCGGAGGAGAAAATCATGGCTGCAACAGGGACCAGGCAGCCTGTGGGTCAAATCCAGCTATTTGTCTCAGTAGCGAATAGCAAACACAGAGCCAGGTCCTTTGCTTACGGAGAATCTGTGGCTGATTCTGAACTTGGACGGCAGGTCGAGTACTTGTGACAGAGACCAGATGGCCTGCAGAGTCTAAACTATTTATGATCTTGACCTTTTCAGAAAATGTCTGCCGACCCCTGCTTTAGGTCATTATTGCCACCAGAACAAAATTATCATAAAAATCTTGACGGTAATGTAATTAGTATTTTGCTGAAATGAAGCATGAGAAATGAATTGTACTGCAGAAGATGTAATTGCTCATGATGTGTGTGTGTTTCCATTCATTACTCACCCACACATCGCTGGTCCATCCATAGATCCAACTGAGCAATAACAATTAAATCGAGTTACCTCTGGTATTTTGCCTAAACTTTCAGACACATAAAAACAATAGATTTAAGCATCATTGTTTTTTGTGTTGTTGTTATTAAGCAGTATTTCAAATTCAAATATTTCTTCTATCAAAATAGAAGAACAGAATATATTTTGTTTAACCATTTATTAGCTTGGTTTATCACTTTGGAAATGTTTAGACGCATGGGATATTTAGATGCGTGAATAGTTCTGTCCAGGGACCTGTTAAGCACATCAAGAGGATGTATCAGGCCTCAGAGAGGTCAGCACAGAGAAAAAAGGCAGATAGACAAAGCTTTGACTCCAAACAAGCCTGAGGGTCCCCAGGAACTGGACTTTCGAAATGAAGCTACTCACAGGGAGGCGCTCCATGGCAGAGATGCTGCAGGCGTGTTCTCACCACCTTTGTGTGATGGAGCAGGAAGGAATCTCTCTCCTATCAGTTCAGGGAAACAAACCACCGCAGGTTGCAGGGTGTGATCCCAGAGAAAAACAGCAGCTTTTCAAAAGACTTTTTTTTTTTTTTTTGAACTGCACTGGGTCTTAGTTGCAGCATTCAGGTTCTTTAGTTTGGGGATGTGGGAGCTACTTCTCTGACCAGGGATCAAATCTGGGCCTCCTGCCATGGGAGCATGGAGTCTCAGCCACTGGACTGTCAGGGAAGTCCCCAGGCCTTTTTTAAAAACTAAATTAAAAAAAAAAATTTAATGTACACATTAAAAAAGTTCATTGTAGAAAACTTGGTTTAGAGAAGCCCCAAATTCTTCTACATTCAGATGTAGTATCTTGAAGTCTATCCATTCAAGGCTATTCTATGCAATTCTTTGTAACACTTGTGAAATGAGATCATTATGTATGTAAACCATTCTGAACTGCTTTTGTGCACTTAGAAATAGGAAATTCCTGACCTTAAATACACACTGACTTAATTTAAATGACCGTGTAGTATGCTATGATATGAACCGCCACGAAGCGTTCAGCCAAGTCCTTACTGTTGGCTACTTAGGTTGTTTCCAAAGTTAAACATTTCATTCATGTTTGATTATTTCCTTTAAGTAGAAGGGAAGGTGTGTATATTTTAAAGGTTTTTGAATCATATGGCAAACTGGTCTTCTATGAAAATATTTAAACTTTAACTCTGAATTTTAATATATTATTTCAGATATCTCAGTTCTACTTCAATATATTAAAGTATGTCTTCTAATGCATTCATTTATACTGTGTATTATGAATATTGCATAATTAATGCCAATAAATATATGGAAATAATTTTTAAATGTTTAATACTTATGTTTTAAGCCAGTGAACATTTTCCCAGACATTTATTAGGAATGCTATTTCTAAAGACATTTCCTGGTTATGTATTTTGGTCTATTATTTTCTACTGAGATGCCTTTTTCTTAGATTTTATTTCCTTTATATTGACATAAGGAGTCTTTCAAAACACCATCTGATGTCAGGAAATCACACTGACATTCTTGCCATCTTCCCATTTCAAACACCAATTCACTGCACATGTTCAATAACTATTTGTTAAGTGAATGAACAAGTAAGGATCTGTTGAATTATTATTATACCTTTAGTTTTGACCCCAAGTGTAAGATTTTTATTTTGCAAACCTTTGTCAAGTGTCCACTTGGGTCAAGCACCCCACCAGAAAACAGAACAATGAGAATCAGAAAGACAGCAGCCCTGCTCTCAAAGAACTTACCCTCTTGACAGAAAGACAGAATAGCAAAGGGGTTTGGGACAATGACTGTAATAGGAGTGCTTAGATTTTCAGCGAAGGACCAGATCTGCCTAAGGGATTTAGAGAAGGCTTCACAAATACAGTGATGCCTCCGTGAAGACTGGAATAACAGTACAGTTGCACACACTATGAACTTGAGACCCTGCAGGGTGGGGGTGAAGGCAATCACCAGTGATGTTACATGCAGATTCACTTTTTCATGGGTTTCACTAGAGCTTATCGGTCAAGGGGACCAAGAAGCAGGATTTTAGAAGAAACAGGGTTTGAAGCATGGAGGCGCAGAAGGTGGTGACACATTCAGGGAATTACAAGTGGCTCAGTCTTGCTGGAGGATAAAACAGGAGGAATTCCATAGGTTCAATGTACTGAAACATCAGTGTCAGTACAGAAAACTTTATGCAAATGTGTGTCTACGGCAGCACCATCCCCAAATTCCCAAAACAGGAAACAATTTATATGCCCATCATTAGGGGACTGGGTAAAAACTCTGTATATGCTATCCAAAAAACACTGTGCAAGGTTAAAAAGATGTAACTGTATCTGTTTCAAATGAAGAAAGATCTTCAGTGTCGTATAAGCCATAAAATGACAGGATATTTTCTCATATGTGTAAAAACAGATGATAAAAAAACACTCATGTGTTAAAGGATGTTTCAGTCATTACTGGTCTGAGTGTGTTGATGGCCCCAATTCTTGGTCCCTGTCACTCTCCTCGCCAATTGCCATGACTTTTACAGCTTTTTCATTATGAACATGGAATCTATTTTCCCATGACTGGATACTGAGTTCAGCCATGTGGCTTGCTTTGGTCAATGAGCATCAACATTGTATAGTTATAACATTATACAATGTATAATGTTGTATAGTTATTTCAAGAAGAGGTTTGAAAAACCTCCTGCACATTCCACTCATTTGTCTGGCCACCACTGTGAGGTCATGTCTGGACGAGCCTTCTGGAGGGTGGACAATAAACGGAACAAAGTTCAGTCACCCAATTATCCCAGCTAAGCCTATCCAAGACCAGCCTTCAGCCAGCTGATTCCCCAGTCATGTGGGTAGACCCTGGCAAGATCAAGACAGCCATCTGGTCAACTCACAGCTGACCACAGACACGTGGACATGTGAGCAAGGCCAGCTGCAATCTCAGGCCAGCCCAGATCAGAAGAACCCTGCAGCCTTGTCCAATAAGCGTCCATATGTCTCTGAGGTCTTGTGGTAATGTTATGAAACATGATTTTAGCCATAATAACTGACATGATGTACTGGTATATAATATGGGCTTACCAAAAATCTGGACAGACGCTCACCAAACTATTAACAGGTTAGTGAGTGGAATTATTGATCAACTTACATGTCCCAACACCAAAAGTATTGCTGTACCCTCCAAGAAATAGAATTGCTCCTTCTGTTTTGACTCATCTTCCTTAACTTATTCATTCTTAAAATACTTTTATTTATTTATGGCTGTGCTGTGTCTTCATTGCTGCAAGGGCTTTTCTCCAGACTAGGGGCTCCACTCTAGTTCCAGGGCAAGGGCTTCTCATTGTGGTGACTTCTCTTGTTGTGAAGCACGAGCTCTAAGGCGTGCGGGCTTCAGTAGCTGTGGCTCCCGGGCTCCAGAGCGCAGACTCAGTAGCTGTGATGCATGGGCATGGTTGCTCCGCGGCATGTGGGATCTTTCCAGCCCAAGGATAGAACCATGTCTCCTGCATTAGCAGATGGATTCTTTATCACCAAGCCACAGAGAAGCCCTAACTCAGTCCTAAAATGCCAAAAGCAGAGTAAATAAGAAAATAGACCCTAATCCCAGATGTCTTAAAATGAAGTCTACATGGTTACAGCACTGGTTTGGTTTGCAAAATGTTTTGAATGGCCAGCACTGGTGCCTGTCTGCCACACTGATGGTCTGGACATGAGTGAAGGAGCCACTTAACCTTTACTTTAGCCTATTTTTTGGTAAAGATGTGTGTGGCTCCTGTTGGGGGTGGGTAAGGCCATCAAGAGAATGCTTGTGTCTCCTAGGAATGAGAAAAGCCATGATGAGAAACTGTTAGAGCTACCCAAGATGCTGCACACATGAGCAAAGAAGCTGAAGGCGCTCGGTATGGTGAAGCTGATGATGTGATGGTGATGCGATGAGTTTATTTTTAGCCACAGAAATGGCCAACTGCTATATGATCTCTCAGTCAATCCTAAAGGAAATCAATCCTGAATATTCATTGGAAGGATTGATGCTAAAGCTGAAGCTCCAATACTTTTGCCACCAGATGTGAAGACCCAACTCATTGGAAAAAGACCCTGATGCTGGGAAAGATTGAAGCAAAAGGAGAAGGGGACAACAGAGGATGAGATGGTTAGATAGCATCATCAACTCAATGGACAGGAATTTGAGCAAACTCCAGGATATAGTGAAGGACAGAGGAGCCTGGTGTGCTGCAATCCATGGGGTCACAAAGAATCAGACATGACTTAGCGATTGAACAACAATAATATATCTCAAACCCCTTGAGCTTGATTTAGTTTGGACTCTCAGATGATGAAAATAAGAGAGATCTTTTGTAAACACCTAGATACTGATGTATATAGTTATTTCATTCCCTTCATGCTGACTGTCTGGGAGAAGATATTGTTATTGTTTAACCTTCATCAAGTCTAGAAAAAGAACAAGGCACTAGAAACTCATTGATTGGGCTGGACTGTTCTTCCTATTAAGCTTCAACAAATACTGTCAACTGCCTTCAAGGCATTTAAAATAACCATAAAATTCAAAGTATCAGAAGACCATCCCCTGGTATGAAGTACAGAACTTAGAAGTGGTTGGATGGAAAAAAACTGTGAAAACAGGTCAAGTTTGGGACTAGAAGCATCTGGTTCCATTTCCTAATAATTATGTGACCCATAAGTGTCTTAATTTCTTGGTGTCTCAGCTTCCTCTTTCATTTAATGGAAATAATGAAACAACCCCATTATAAAAATCAAATTCAGTCACTTACTGTCATCTCCCTACTTTTGCCTTCAAAATGCTAAGAAGCCTGCAAAGGATCTATGAAGAACTGCCTGACATACCATTGTTGTTGGCACTCTCCATAATTCTTTTTTTCTTTTCTTTTTTTTTTAAATTTATTTATTGTAATTAGAGGCTAATTACTTTACAATATTTTATTGGTTTTGCCATACATCAACAAGAATCCGCTACATGTTCCCAATCCTGAACCCCTCTTCCACCTCCCTCCCCACACCATCCCTCTGGGTCATCCCAGTGCACTCGCCCCAAGCATCCTGTATCCGGCATCAAACCTGGACTGGCGATTCATTTCTTCTATGATATTATCAAAAGTTCTGACTTGTTATTAAGTCCCCTTTCCCTGGTATGCTTTTAATTTCTAATTCAGCTTGGGTGAAGACGTAAAGAAATTATTCTAACAGGACAGTTCTGTTATCAACCAGTTCTCTTCAATCCATAGTAAGTTCAAGGAGAAACAAAGCTTTACATAAGACACCAGTCCAACCGTGCATTTAAATATTACAAAAGCCTGGCTTGCGAGACATACAATAATTTGCCCAACACTGGTGGCGCTAGTGGTGAAGAACATGCTTGCCAACGCAGGAGACATAAGAGATGCAGGTTCGACCCCTGGGTTGGGAAGATCCTCCAGACGAGGGCATGGCAACCCACTCCTGTATTCTTGCCTAGAGAATCCCCATGGATGGAGGAGCCTGGAGGGCTATGTCCATACAGTCGCAAAAAGTCTGACACAACTGAAGTGACTGAGCACTACTAATTAAATAGGATAAAAAAATCCAGGACCCTACGCTCTGAGCCAGAGCAACCTCTACAATACTTCCTAACCAGTGCACGTCTGTAGAACCAACCCATAGTGATTACAGCTAACCATGCTGGGGACTTCCCTGGTAGTTCAGTGGCTAAGACTCCAAGCTCCCAAGGCAGGGGGCCCGGGTTTGATCCCTGGGTCAGGGAACTAGATCCCACATGCCACAATGAAGATCTAAAATCCCAAGTGCCACCACTGAGGCCTGGAGCAGCCAAAATAATCAAACAAGAATGCTCAAGAATAGGCAACACATTTCCATTTAGATAAATAAAATGCATCACTTATTCATAGGAAAACTAGAACCACATTCCTCTAGGCTGAGTTTGCTGACAGCTTGGTGAGGCCATCTCACACTTGCCACCCAAAAGCAACATCATATGCTCCCTTCCAAATTCTCCATCCCTTTCATGCATTCTGCTCAACTCTTCCAGTCCCACTGGCATCTTTTCTTCCTACTCAGGAGCAGAGGGCACACCTCCCAGGCCTGGGCTTTGGCATTTCCAGTCACAACCACCTCCTTCTTGGCCGAGTGGGTCTGCAGACTCTATTCCAAGTCTCTCCACTTCGTGTTCTGCTTTCAGAGTCTTTGCTAATCGCTCGTCTCTTTTGAGGGGCACACAACAGCCCTTGCTTCCTTGCCCCAGTAGGCAGGATATTCTCTGCTTTCAGATGTCTCAGCCCTTCCAAATACAGTCTTGATCTTGGGAAAAGAAGTAATTAGCCTGATGGGGAGGAAACTACCATTTCAGCAGTTTTCTCCCTCCTGGGTTTTCAAGTAATAGAAGTCCAAGCTGGTCAGAATGAAGTCGAGGGCTTTTGGGTCTCAAAGCCCCACTAAGCTCCAATGGCCACAACTGGCACTCGGAGCTCATTAGTTCCAACCTGACCCTGCTAATCGCCCTGCGTGCTGAATCAGGCTCTGTGGACACCGGGAGGAGTGTTCATTAGAGCTGTAACCTCCAACTGGCCTTGGAGACCTAAGTCTTACTAGTTGACACACACTTGAAGAAAGAGGATGCCACGCACTAAAGGAAGGAAAAATGAGACTAGCCAGAAAGACAAAACTTGTCCTTATTATTCCTCTTGGAAGAAACTTGGTGTGTTATTAGCGGCAGTGTTCCCCCTTCTTGGTAACCCTGGCAGAGAAGTGTTTTTAGATCTGTGGACACAACCCTTCAGAGAGGGGTTCCTCAACCTTGGCACTATGGGCATTTCAGGACAGATTATCCTTTGTACTGGGTGACCCTGTGTTTTGTAGGATGTGAGCAGGTGACTTGAAGTCCCCAAACAATTGCAGCCAATAAGCCTCTACCCACTAGATGCCAGAACCATCTCACCAGGCCCCTGGGGCATGACAACAACCAAACATGTCTCCAGACAAGTGTCCTCTGGGAAGCAAACGCATCCCTGGTTGGGAAGCACTGCTTTAGAAGACTGCCACCTACACCTAAAAGAATAGACTACGATGAAATACAAGATAAGAATCTATTAGACAGCTTCACATAAGAGAAAGCACTCTTTTTTTTTTTTGAAAAGCACTTATTTTACTTTTTATTTATTTTTTGGCCATGCTGCACGGCACAGGTAGTCTTAGCTCCCTGTGTGCATGTGTGCTCAGATGCTAAGTCATGTGCAGCTCTTAGCGACCCCATGGACTGTAGCCCTCCAGGCTCCTCTGTCCATGGAATTCTCCAGGCAAGACTACTGGAGTGGGTTGCCATTTCCTTCTCCAGGGGATCTTCCTGACCCAGGGATCAAACCTGTGTCTCCTGCATTGGCAGACAGATTCTTTACCACTGAGCCACCAGGAAAGCCCAAACTGAAAAAGACATCTGAAATGAGCTAGAAGTGCTGAGTGTTTGAAAATGGATGAGAAGTAGGTCAAGACAGGAACTGGAGTCAAGAGGTAAAGTCAAAAGTGAGCTGTTACACAAGTGAGGAGGTTCATAGGGAGAAAGGAGGAACTAGGTCTCAAGGGTTCAGCACTGAAGACTCTAGAATAAGGCAAAAGATCAAGAGAAGTTTTATCCATTTTCCTCCAATACTTGTTCCTTTCTAGGAAAAAAGTGATGTTAAGATCTGGCCGTGTAGTTGTGCAGAAAATGGGTGGAATAAAGAAAAGACAAAGAACCTGGTTAGTTTCTTGAGAAGGAAACAGGATCAGGTGGTTGAGTCTAGGATGCTAACAATTGATGGAACAAAGCCGGGAAGGAGAAGGCTGGTGTTGATGAATGACAAAACAGGGGATGGAAAAAACTACCTTTTAAAAAGTGGTCCTGACCAACAATGTCAAAAATCAAATGCTGCAAAGATGTGAGTGAGGATGGTGAAGGCTGGTGATTCTGACAACATGGTGGGCCCTTGCTGCCCAAGTAGAGAATGCCCACCTCCCCTGCCAATTTCCCAAGGTGAGGCGGGCTCTTTCAGTGCCTTGGATAATGATTACAAAGGACTGTGCTTTTCAGGAAAGGTCTAGACACCTTCCCCCACCTCTTGTGATGCTGGGCAAGGTGAAAACAGTTGCCTGACAGCCCCACAATCACAAGGGTAAACAATCCATACACTTACAGCCATCCTGGAGCCAGACAACCGTCCTGATTTCCACTTTCTTTGTATGTTTTCTTATTTCGCTGATATATTTTACCATATTTATTCTCACTGTTTTATTTGCATTGTGCTCATTTTCTGATTTTTGAATCTGGATATTGATTTCATTCTTTGCTAATTGATATGAAAACATGTGAGGACTTGGATTCACCCTTTCTGTATCACTGACTGAACAAGTACGACAGGTATTAAGTTTACTGTTTGTCCCTTTTCTAAATGGCCTTTCCCTACTTATTTGACTTCCTCTTTTATTCAGGCATTCAGGAAAATGGTTTTGAATCTTGTAGTGGCTTCATTCATTTTATTTGTCCTTTTATTATTACTTTCCCCTTGTGGTCAAACTGTGAGTTTAACATTAAACATTTCAGGAAACTTATTATCCTTCTTGTCGCCAAGCAGATAAACACTTATCAATGTTTCGTAGCCTTTTGAAAAGACAGCCTATTTTCTGTTTGTGGGATATGCAGCCTTCTAACGGCTAACACACTCTGCTTCTGGCTGAAAGCTTCACCGTTCTGGGGACCGGGGCCCCCTCCCCTCCCCATGGATTTCCCTCCCCATGTCCCCAAAACAACCTGCCCCAGGTCCACTCCTCAAGCCCCAGGAGCTGTAAGGAGAGAGCGGAGACTGGACAGCCTGGGTCTCCACTCACCTACCACTGCTCACGTCCATCCTTTCCAACTGCTTTTTTTTCCCCCCTTTTCTGCCCGGGGTTTATAAAAACACAAAACAGAGACTTTCTGTGTCCACAAAACAATACTTCAGGGGAAGGGGAGGGAGGGAACGGGGCATGAAAAATAGAATGCTCGAGGGGCACAGAGTTGATTTTGCCTGATTATACTTGGTAAATTCCCCCTAATTGATCTGTTTAATTATTGATGTGGAAAGTGTTTGCTTTGAGAGAATTGAGTCATCAAGGGCCCTCAGGACCAAGGAGACAGACATCACCTGCTATGGGGTTGGCAGTCAGGGCAAGACCGTCACCCCAGAGCACAGCGGACCTCGCTGGAGGGGAGGAAGGGCTGGTGCCCACGGCCAGCGTGTAGAGCTCTCTGCAAGTGCGTCTAAGACCCCAGAGCCCAGCAGCTCCCAGGAAGAGTAAGTGATACCCAGGACGGCTAGCAGACATTCCCATGATGAACTCCCATTCCACCACCGATCTTCCTTCTTTAAGAAACAAAAATTTTTGCTCAGACTCCCAACTCTTGCCGCAGCTCATCTGCCTTTGTGGGTTCATCTCCCCTTATTGTCTGCAATTGTTTGGGGACTTCAAGTCACAAAAGCCTAATATTTAAAGTGTCAATGCATTTTTCTGTAAAGGTGTCATTGAACCATTGGGCCAAGTGCTGATATCACAAATAATTCCCTCATTTTCTTCCCTGACATCCATCAGCATTCATTCTCTTGGCTCCTGGGGAAAGGTAGTGCCTCCTGGCGGGGTGGGAGGGGTGGTGAGATGGCTGGAAAAATGGATACTTGAATGTTATTGAAATGGAACAAGAATGGGAATGGTTGGATTGATCCAGCAGATTCTGATTTGAGAGTCAATTCAGAATGGATCCTAGAATGAAGGAAATCATAAGATAGTTTCTCTGCCTCCTTGTCTGTAAAATGTAGAGGCTCAAATTCCTTCTAGTTTTAACATGCTGGGTATTCAGGTCAAAGAATAAAAAACTGACTAGGGCTGCCCTGGGGATCAGTGGTGACGAATCTGCCTGCCAGATTTGATCGCTGATCCAGGAAGATCCCACATGCTGTGAAGCAAGTACATCTGTGTGCTACGATTACTGCGCCTGTGCCCTAGAGCCAGGGAGCCGCAACTACTGAAGCCCAGGCACCCTAGAGCCTGGTACTGCCCAACAAGAGAAGCCACTGCAGTGAGGAGCCTGTGTACCGCACCTAGAGCGTAGCCCTCACTCACTGCAACTAGAGAAAAGACCACGCAGCAGTGAAGACCCAGCACAGCCATAAACAAAGAAATAAAATTATATTTAAAAAACTCTAATCAGCAGCAAAAAGCATGGAAGGCTCAGAGATGAGTTAACACTGATCCCCCTTCATGAAAGGACCTGCAGCCTGGCTGTGTGACCAGCAGAAAGGTCCCAGCTGTTGGAGCCCACAGGGTTCATCCCAGTAGGAAGCACAGACTTTGCTCCGGGCAGCTCTTGATCAGTGACTGGACAAAGTGGTGACACAGAAGCTTAGCCCAAGTTGGTAAGCCTCTGATGAGCGATCTTGGCTACGGGTCGACCACTGGGGCTGGCAGAGACTGTCTGGTCTACACTGGGTCTGCCCAATCCTTTTCTTCCACAGGCAGCCTCTTTCCAAGTCATCTTTTATACATCTAACTCCTCTTCAGGATCCACCTACGGGAAAACCCAAAGAATGATGGGGGATGAGATGTAACAATATGGCATAAAACTCAGGAAAGGATGTGGTGAATCCAACCATGTGGGGAAACATGGTCATGAAGGAAGTGGCATCTGAGGTTTCCTCTGAAGAATGGGCTTTCCAGGTGGTGCTAGAAGCGTCTTCCCAGGCCCTTCCCGCCTGCCAATGCAAGAGACTTAAGAGACGAGGGTTCAGTCCCTGGGTTGGGAAGATCCCCTGGAGGAGGGTATGACAACCCACTTCTGTATTCTTGCCAGGAAAATCCCATAGACAGAGGAGCCTGGCGGGCTACAGTCCATAGGGTCATAAAGAGTCGGACATGACTGAAGTGACTTAGCACATCTGAAGAATGAGTGGGGGGGTTAGTGGGTAGAAAAAGAAGAAACTCAGCATTTCCAGCAGAGAAATGGGTGAAAAGGCACGTGATATAAAGATGCAGATGTGGGACCAAGGGCAGTGTGTGGGAATGGAGAATTTTACAACTGCAGCGGTAGAGGCAGGACGGGGCACTGGAAACATAAAGCTGGAAAATACAGGATCCCAGATATACCACCGTCACAGAAACCCTGTAGGTACAGTCCTGTTAAAATGAAGCAGGACTCTATGATCCTTGCCCCCAGTGTCCTCAGCCTGCCTTTAGTCTGTGAAAATACTTTAGCCAAAGAATAAGTTTAATCAGTGGTGAGAACATACAGAAACAAAGGAAAACAGTCAAAGGAGACCAAATAATAATAGTTTGTCATTAAACAAAGCCAGGGACATTTAGTTCCCCCTCAAGGGTTGTAGACAGTGTTCTGAGCCATATCCTGTGAGCTATCTTATAGATACTGAAGCCTCCACCAGGTGGGAGAAGTCATCTACATGATGACCAGACTGTAGCCACGACATAGGCTAGGCTAAGTCACTTCAGTCGTGTTCGACTCTGTGTGATCCCATAGACGGCAGCCCATCACGCTCCCCCGTCCCTGGGATTCTCCAGGCAAGAACACTGGAGTGGGTTGCCATTTCCTTCTCCAATGCAGGAAAGTGAAAAGTGAAAGTGAAGTCGCTCAGTGGTGTCCGACCCCCAGCGACCCCATGGACTGCAGCCCTCCCGGCTCCTCCATCCATGGGATTCTCCAGGCAAGAGTACTAGAGTGGGGTGCCATTGCCTTAAGCTGCCACAATTCCAAGAACTGACCTCAAAGAAATGGAAACAAACTGATCCTGCGACTGAAGACTAACTGTATTTAAAACAATCAAGATGATACTGGTCAGACCACTGATGACCAATTTCAAGATGACTGTCAGAGCTGACTGTGCTGTTTCTGCATGTAGCCTCCTCCCTCAGCCTATAAAAGCTCTTGCCCACCAGTTGGGGGTGGGGTGGGGAATTGGCCTTTGGACTGGTGTATGCCCTTGCCCATAAGTTGCCAGCATCCAAAATAAAGCAAACTTTCCCTTCCACCAGGGGCCTCCCAGGTGGCACTAGTGATAAAGAATTCACCTGCCAATTCAGGAGACACAAGAGATGTGGGTTTGATCCCTGGGTCGGGAAGATCCCCTGGAGAAGGGAATGGCAACCCACTCCAGTATTCTTGCCTGGGAAATCCCATGGACAGAGGAGCTTGAGGGGCTACAATCCATGGGGTCACAAAGACTCGTACACAACTCAGCATGCACATACACACGCCTTTCCACCAGCCTGGCCTCTTTATTTGTTTTCAGCGGTGAGCAGCTGGCCCCTACTTTCAGTAACACTGTTGGTTTGTAGACTGTGGAAATGGTAACTCTGGGAGAATAAGCTACCCAAAGCAATAAAATATAGAAAGTTCCATAGCACAGTACTCCTGACAGCCCTAAAAAAAAAGACATTTTACTTCTATGTAGGTGGTTTCCTTGGACGAATACCACCTGCTATTTGTCAGGGAGAAAATGAATTACTTGTCCCACGTTACCGCAAAATCAATCATATCGTAACACCAATCTATCATGTAAAATTCAGCCTCCAGGCTCGTGTTTTCAGGAAAGAAACTGGCAGTTAATACTCCCATCCCCATTTACTTATTCAGAAGAAAAAAAAAAGATCTGCCCATTGAGATCCAAAATAACTTCCTTAAGACTGCTATCAAATTCTAACAATGAAGTTCATCCATCCTGACAAAGTTTATAAATTACAATTTGTTTCAATAAAAAACAGAACAGCAGACGTCCCTGGTGGCACAGTGGATAAGAACCCACCTGCCAATGCAGAGGACACAGGAAGATCCCACATGCCATGGGCAACTAAAGCCCATGAGCTACAACTACTGAGCCCCTGTGAGCTGCAGCTACTGAAGCCCACATGCCCTGAGCCTGTGCTCTGCAACAAGAGAAGCCACAACGACGAGAAGGCCAAGCTCTGCAACAAAGAGTAGCCCCCACTCGCCGCAACTAGACAAAGCCCATGCAGCAATGAAGTCCCAGTTCAACCAAAAATAAATAATTTAAAAAAAAAAAAAAAAAAACCACGAAACAGCATTTCCCAAACTTCATTTGCGAAAACCCAAGAAACACATAGTCCTTTGGGTTTTCATTGTCGCAGGGGAAACACTGTGCATGACAAATTTCACTTACTTTTCACAGCAAATCCTAGAAACATAACCCTTCAAAGTCCACCACTAAAGTCCATTTAAGTTGGTTGAATCCATTTCCCACTCATATTTGACCATAAGATCCTCCTGCCCTCATAACACCCATAAACACTAGAGAAGTACCATTACAGGGAATATATTTTGCTGGCAGACTTCAAGGATTTCAAAAGCCTTTCCTGTTGGAATGTGATAGTAGCAAACAAAACCATTGCTTTCACAAAATTCCATCTTTTATTTTTGAATTTGGTGCCTTTGGACTCAAGGATAAAGTTAAATAGGCTTCATTCTCAGCTAGGTATGTGGAGGGTCCTTCCAACTGGTCATGGTGTGGAAAGTCCAGGGAATGGTTGAGCCAGGAAATATTATATTTAGTATTTCTAGGGGCGAAAGAAAAGCTCCAAGCTGGAAGCACACATTGAAGGTATAATAAATTTCAGGCCTATGGTTTGTTGAGTTGCCAAGCAGTCATCTATTGAATGAACTTTCTATTTTGCAAAACTAAGGAATGTTTGTATAGAGCTGTCTTGGGGTCCGTGACCCCATGGCAGTATTCCTGTGTCCATCTGAAGTTTTAGGGATGTGATCAAAATGGCACATTACTTAAAAAAAATGATGCAAATCCATCCCACACAGCTAAAGAAAATGTAAGCCAGTGAGTCATGCATTCAAATTTGGCTGAATACAGCTCTAAAAGCTCTTTGGAAATGTGTTAGGGATGCCCTACTAAGTGATATGCTTACTAATTTGATGCTTTCAAATTGTGGTGTTGGAGAAGCCTCTTGAGAGTCCCCTGGACTGCAAGGAGGTCAAACCAGTTAATCCTAAAGGCAATAAACACTGAATATTCACTGGGAAGACTGACACTGAAGCTGAAGCTTCAACACTTTGGTCACCTGATTTGAAGAGCTGACTCCTTGGAAAAGACTGATGTTGGGAAAGATTGAAAGCAGGAGGAGAAGGGGATAAAAGAGGATGAGATGGTTAGATAGCATCACTGACATGAATCTGAGCAAACTCCAGGAGATGGTGAAGGACAGGGGAGCCTGGCATGCTGCAGTCCATGGGGTCGCAAAGACTGAGCAACTGAACAACAGCAGCTAAGTGAGAGAGTAGGTTAAGCAGGTGGGTTCTGGACATCCACCCCAACTCATTCAGTCAGCACAGGTTTGATCACAGAGTAAGAGCTGCCATAGTTTTGTACAAACATTTGAAAACAGAGCTGTAATCTATCTGTCATTAGGAAAAGGGACATGACCAGGGGAAGAAATGTCCTCCTTCTCATTGCTCTAAATAGATGCAACATGAAGTTCCCAGGGGATTCTCCTGGTTAGGTTCGATGTCTCTGGTCATTTTAAATGTAAAGGATGTTTACCAATGAGTGGTCCAAAAACCATGGCTTCACGAGGTCACGGGTCAAATGCCAAAAATCACAATAACAATAAAATAATTCACATACACTATCTCTAAGGCTTCCACCTTTCTGGGTGGTAAAACTGAAGTGCAGACAGACTCAACAACTTGTCCCAAGTTACCCAAAGGGTAAGAGGGAGTGTTGGGACTTAAAGCCAAGAAGGGAATTGCTATTACAAAGTCATACTAAGTAATTCTAAAAACCCTAAGTACAGCAACTCCCCATTAGCAATCTATGTTACATATGGTAATGTACACGTTTCAATGCTACTCTCTCAATCCGTCCCACCCTCTTCTTCACTCTCAGGGTCCACAAGCCTGTTCTCTACATCTGCATCTCTATTTTGCCCCACAAACAGGTTCATCAATACAATTTTTCTAGATTCCATGTATGTGTGTTAATATTTGATATTTGTTTTTCTCTTTCTGACTTACTTCACTTTGTATAAAAGGCCCCAGGTTCATCCACCTCACTAGAACTGACTCAAATTCACTCCTTTTTGTGGCTGAGTAATATTCCATTGTGTATATGTACCACAACTTCTTTATCCACTCATCTATTGACGGACATCTAGCAATTATCCTCCAATTGAAAATAAATTGAAAAAACAGAAAAAAAAAACAAAAACCCTAGGTAACACATGTTCAGATACAGGACAAAGCAGATCAATCCCAATGAAACTCAAGGTGAGTTTGCTTGGCAAAACTTAGAGGAAACTGCTACCAACCAAAATTTAAACGGTGCTTCAAAAAGCTTATATTCTCGAATGGCTTTCTCTACATAATCTTCCCAATGGCTACAGTCAGCATCAGGCATAGTCACTGCATGTGGAAACATGTTTAAAATTTTGTAAATGTGACTTTTCATTTTGTTGGCGTCACACGCAAGGATGAGGTGGGCATGACCTCTTTTCCATCCGGTGATTTTACAGCATTGAGTCAAGTCCTTCTCTCCCACCCCAAACCTCTTTGAAGAAGGGCGGTGAGTGCATGCTCACTCTAGTCTGCCCAGGAATGACCTCAATGACTTCATAGTTTGATAAACATAATCAAGACCCATTTCCATTTGATCTGCTCAAGCATCTATTCCCAAGGTCACCTTAGTGATATCCAGAATTCAAGAGACTCCATCTACTTCCCTGGATGTCTTGGTCCATTCAAACACTTAGAGAGAAAAGCATAAAAAGGTATCTGTGTACTTTTTACCCTGGCTTCTCTCCAGAGTACATTCAAGGTGAAGACCCATGGATAGAGTTTGTTCAAAGAACAGTCAATTCCTTAGACATGCTTATTAGTAAATGCTCGCCTTCAACATCTAGAACCCTTTTCAATGTTCAACCAATTTTTGTCATTGGTGCAATTCCTGGGTGACCAGCTGCTCCTAAACATGATATAACCTCTCATCAGAACAAGGAATTTGCAAATGGCAGCTGTGTACATGGGGGGTGGCTCAGAGGTGCTGATCTTACCACATCCCAATATCTGAGACAGAAAAAATTAAAAAGGTTTGATTCCCTTAAAATGTTTCAGGCAGGAAAGACTGCCTTGAATGTTATAAACTTGAATAGAAAAAAAAATGTTCATTTCTTCTGTCCCACCCCCCCCACTCTGTTCCCAGCATCTTTGTCTGAATGAGTCTCAAAAAACGTGTAAATCTTGGCCCAAACTAAGCAAATCACCTTAAAAAGGAAGGTTGGAGAACTGTTTATTATTTGAAATGTCTCTCCCTAGACCTTATTTTTGATAAATTGGCTTCAGCTCCATTACTTCATGATATATCTCCCTTGACATTTAATTATACTTACTCCAAACACATTAAGCGAATCAGTCTGAACAGCTTCTTATTAATATGCAAATTTCTCCTTTGAAAACCCATGAATCTGTGAAAAATCTCTTTAGGCTTCCATTAAACCCACTCAGGAAGTTGTATACCTCACACAGACACTCGCTTCATTCACTGACTCAATGATTCAGCATTTACTAATTGTCTGAGTTAACCATTCTGGCCACATCAAGGGGAGGGGGTGGGGGAAAGACAAGGAACCAAATGGGATTCAGAAGCTGAACACTTAAAAGATGAATGATCAGAAGGCCAGGCCTGAATTAGTGGCTGTAATTAGAGTTGAAACTCAAGCTTCTTTGCAAACACAATTGGCCAGATGAGTTGAGATGGCCACTCTGTGCCAGAGTATCCCAGTCCACCAGTTAGCGACTTCTCTGGCCATTGCTCTCAAGACCGGAGTGGGGCAGCTGAAGGTGGGCTCCTGCACGCGGAGGGCACGCACAAGTATTCTCTGTACACCTGTTCACTTACAATTGCATTTGCAAAAGACCTGGCTGTTCTGTAACAGGGGGCAGGGACCCAGATGGACTCTCCTAGCTCCCAGAGGAGCAAGATGAAGACTGAGAGGGACCACATGGAAGTTCGGACTTCAAGTTGGCAAATGTGTGGTCCTGAGGCTGTTGGGGGCTGGAAGCAAGTTCCAGAAGAAGCCACTGTTCTCAAAATCAGGACAAGAAGGCTACACTTCAGGAGCAAGCAGAAATCCTGGTGGGAGGGAGGCTTCCAGGAGGATCCAGAATCCGAGCTCAGAATGGAAGACGAACAGGAACCTGGAGACGCAGAGTTTAGGAGAGAATTCAGGAATTCTCTCTGCTCACAGGACACTTAAGATGGGGAAAGGCCACCATCCTCCATTGTCCTCAGACGAAAGGGTGGGATTTGGGATGTTTAGGCAGAAGATGATAAGAACATCGAAAAGCGGCATGCTGGAATCAGGTTCTGGTGGTTTTACAATCTTTGCGGCTTCGACTATTTCTAAGAAATATTTGCAATGAGTAAACAATACAGTGACATACTGGTTTTGACTCAGGATGAAAAGGGAGAAAACATAACCCGCTATTTTCATGACATCTGCAAGGGCCACTGCATAGCTATGTCAACCCGTGTCTTCGTTCCTGTAAACGCCTGATTTTCAGAATTCAAAGATGATGTATTTATGATACTTGGAATGAGCAGGAGTCATGAATGATCAGTTCTGTCATTAGACACTCCTTAAAGATGGGATGCATTCCATTGCCCTTCCAACCCTTCACCTGAACAGGTGGACTCTCAACCACGCAGTCTACTTTTGTTACTCCAGGCACTTTACAGTCTCCTTCGACCACTGAATTAGTGAATACTGAACCATGCTGTTATACTGGGTTCCCATGAGTCTCTGATCACAAAATCCCCTTCAGTTACTCAGTATATCATCTTATGTGTGTTTCTATTTAAATACATCTCATTTAATATAACCTGTTGATTCATTAACACTGAACTTGCAGCTAATCACACACTAACTTGGGCCTGAACAAAGCTTATCTAACACACTGATTTTCTCCATAGAGCATATCACAGCCTTCCCATGCTCAGGAACACTTCCCCACCGCCCCCTCCCCAGCTATGGCTAAAGCTGCCAAACGTATCAGTTGGTTAAACCATATCATTAAACCAATCAGTTGGTTTAAGGCATGAAAACAGAACCCTCCATATGAGAAGAAGCTTCTTGCCTAAAAGTCACAGAGCCAGGATGGGCTTTGTGGACATCAGTTCCGCAGTCTCTCAGGGTCCATGTTCAGAAGGGCTCCACCCTCCTTTCAGTGCTCTGCTGTTACAACCAAAATTTCATAATAATTTGTTAACAAGGACTCCTCCATTTTCACTCTGTGTCATGCCCCACAAAGGACACACCTGGTCCTGCATGGAGATAATTAATGACTGAGGGAGGACCCACCCCAGATCCCTGGTCCAGTGCTTCTCACATCTGCATGTAGTGACCCCACCTCTGAGGGACAGCCCACCTACGCAGACCTGTGGCACATCAACTTTGTGCCCTAAGAACCCACCCATCCACCCACCCATCCATCCACCCACCCACCCATCCATCTACCCATCCACCCATCCATTCACCTATCCATACAACCATCCACCCACACATCTACCCATCCACCCATCCATTCACCTATCCATACAACCATCCACCCACACATCCATCCATCCACCCACCCATCCATCCATTCACCTATCCATACAACCATCCACCCACATATCCATCCATCCATCCACCCACCCACCCATCCATCCACCCACCCACCCACCCACCCACCCATCCATCCACCCACCCATTCACCCACCCATCCATCTACCCATCCACCCATCCATTCACCTATCCATACAACCATCCACCCACCCACCCATCCATCCATCCACCCACCTACCCATCCACCCATCCATTCACCTATCCATACAACCATCCACCCACCCATCCATCCATCCACCCACCTATCCATCCATCCACCCACCCATCCATCCGCTCATCCACCCATCCATCCATCCACCCCTCCATCCATTTATCCACCCTTCCATCCATGCATCTACCCTTCCATCCATGCATCCACCCATCCATCCTCCCATCCATCATCCACTCATCCACCCATCTACCATCCATCCATCCATCCACCCACCCATCCATCCATGCATCTAATCATTCATCTGCCTATCCACCCAACTATCCATCCACCCATCCATGCATCTGCCTCTCTTCTCACCCATCCACCCATTTATCTACCCATCCACACATCCATCCACAGAGGGTGTGTGGGCTGTGAGTCGATCTCTCTGCACTGCTCGACTTGAACACACTGGAATCACAGGCTCTGCTCTGCACAGATCTGGTTTAACTTTATGACAGGAATGAGCTAACAGACAGGCAGGTTAGGGACACAATCATTTCCTGGATAAACAGCATGGCCTTGGCCCATACGGCTGCATCAGAGGCATATTTTATGCATATGTATTTTTATAAAGTAGCTAGAGAAATAAAGCGACCCTATATCATCTAAGAACAACAATCTGACTTTCTGTTTGGCTGGCTGCCCTGTAGTCCTTCCCTCCACAGCTCCTGAAGCAGTCCCCCGCCTGACCCTGCTACTTTGCACAAAGGTGAATAAATCAACGTAAAACTCTTACTATCTTATTTTCTCTCTACTCCCCCCAGTTGTGTCCTCCCCGTCTTGAATGCTTTGAGAAAATTAATGCCCATGTCTCTGGCAAATGTATTGCACCTATAATTCAGCTTTAAAACAAGCACACCAGCAGTGGCCAAACCTTGGGGAGAAGGTTCATTTTTCACACGAGTAATTGAATCCTTCCCTTCAATTTCCTTTCAAGTATTAAAGACAACTGATGCCTCGCTGAAAAAACCTTATAAAATTTCCACCAGATACTTGTCAACTGAGGGTAGAGATGCCTCTTTTACAGGACAGGGATGAGGGGAGTGGGGAGAAGAGACTGGGAAAGCATACCCTGGGGTTCACAGGTAGAAGGTTATTCCAAGGTAGTGAAAATAATAAGGATCTTTTATTTCATCAGCCTCCACTTTACGCCATCAATATTTCAATAACATGAAAATCTGGACGTCAGTGTTTTCTTAGGCGACAGTCTCACTGAATTTAACTGAGTTTTCAATGAACGCAATAAACATTCTTTAGCAGATTGCTTTGCCCTACCACTCTTTTAAAAAGTGTTTTCTATCAAGAAATATCTATTTTTTAAGTGCCATATTTGTGTATTTTAAGTGACACATCAATTTTACAGTATTTTTCTACCCAACAGAAATGACATGTCTTATCCCTTAATTGTCAGACATCCAGCAGCTCACTGTGGTACTGCACAACTCAGTCACCCTTGTGCTTACAAGGGCAAGCCCACCATTTTTTCCAAAAATGTTTTACCATTCCCTGAAATGGCTCAGCGGTTTACTCCCAGTCATTCAGATTACCCACTGAGTAGCCCAGGTCCTCCAGCCCCCAGTCCGGCCCCATTCTGGGGGAAGGGAAGTCCTGCAGGGTCCACCACTGAGAGGTCCCTGATGTTTTGTTTTTGTTTCACTTTTCTTCACCAAGAGTCTGGGCAGCATCCAAAGATACAAAAGCAGAAGAGCCTCTCAGGAGGAAGAAGTGCCAGGGAAAATTCTACCAAACCAAATCCATCAGAAACCTCTTGGCCTATTGTCTCAGTTATCTACTGCTATTTAATGAAGTGCTCACAACGTAATGCTGAAAGCAATACAAAGCATTTTGTATCTTAGGAAGAGCTTGGCTAAGCAGTTCTTCTGCTCCATGTGATGTCAATTGGACTCATGTAGCTTTATTCCAGAGAACGCAATGGCACCCCACTCCAGTACTCTTGCCTGGAAAATCCCATGGACGGAGGAGCCTGGTAGGCTGCAGTCCATGGGGTCGCTGGGAGTCAGACACAATTGAGCGACTGACTTCACTTTCACTTTTCACTTTCATGCATTGGAGAAGGAAATGGCGACCCACTCCAGTGTTCTTGCCTGGAGAATCCCAGGGACAGGGGAGCCTGGTGGGCTGCCGTCTATGGGATGGCACAGAGTCGGACATGACTGAAGTGACTTAGCACTTAGCTTTATTCATCTTGGATCTCAGCTGGGGCTAGAGTAACAACATAGCTTCCCATACAACATCATAAGTACGGGTCCTCAGCTGAGGGGGCTAAAGAGCTGGACTGGCTGACCTCCTTCTCCAGAGGGTGGGCCTTCTTGCACTGTGGGTCAGAGTGCCAAGGGAGCAAAAGCAGAAGCTGTCAGGTCTCCACATGGATAACTAGGTCTGGAACTGGCACCTCTGCCTTGTGTGACTGGCAAGTCACACAACCAGCTCAGATCCAAGGGAGAAGAACTTATTGGATTATCAGATTCCATCTTTCAATGGGAGAAAGGGATGCACATATATGGATGGGAGGAACTGTTGGTGGCCATTGTTGGACACAATCCCAGATTATCACCCAGTGTTCCTCTAAACTGAGGTCCTAGCTCAGAGGAAGGTACTAAAGATCAGTGGGAAGATTTGTGGTCAGTCATTCTCAATCATTTCACTTCACAGGTTAGACCTGTTGCTGAAGAGCATTTTTTTCCTTAAACAACACTGCAAATTTGCTATTACTGAGTCATTTCAAATTTGTTTGAGTTACAGATCAGTCCTATCACCAGAAGTCAAGTTGTGGATAAAGCAGGAAATCTGTACAGTGGAATCAGATCATGGGCAATTCTCAACTACTCAATAATCACGCTTAAAGAGAATGAAACATATAATGTTTTTATGCTGCCCTGTTTGGTTCAAAAGAAACCTTGGCTTCCAACAACGCAGAAAAAGGAATCTCTTTGTTTTGTTTTGTTTTTTTACCATACCCCAATACAAAATATTTTTGGTGTTAAAAAAGTTAAAATTAAAAAAAAAAAAAAGAATCTCTTGGCAAAATTTCCAGGAACAAAAATAATATATGGGCTTCCATGGGTCTAAAAGATTCTTAGAGATCATTTGGGCTGTAGTTCAGTGATATTAAAAGCTCACCATGAACCATGGGAGATGAGATTCCATCTTATATGTTTCAAAACAAAGTCACCACAGAGCTACAAAGAAAGGGTACCTGCCCTGCCACCCAGGCTTAGATGAGTAAGCCCGAATTCCCTCCATGGAAACATTTTAGACTTGCAAGTCCAGGTTGATAGACTTTTGAGTTCCAGCAAAAATCAGTTCCTTGAGATACATCTCTAGTATAGATGACATGCAGTTTTATACAAAGAAAGTAAATGTTCTCTTTTTAATTCCTGATGGACTCTGATTACAAAGCTTTTCTAATTGATCAAAATATTCTCAAGCAACAATCTATACTGTGCTAGTGTTATTGGTGTCACTAGCTTCTTGACACTGGGCAAGATGTTTTTCCATTCTCTGAGCTCCAATTAACGGATTCCGCAGTGCTCATCAAAGGAATGTTTTACGTTCAGTTAAAGAAAAGAAGTAAACATCATTGCCATCAACGCTTATTCTTATAAAAGGCCTTACAGGTTACAAAGCACTTTTAAGCAACAATCTCATTTGATTTCAATTTCTAGGGTCCTTTCCATCTTCGACACTGTAGATGTGATGGATTAAAAAACGCATGGTCAATTGATAAAATATACCTTGTTTCAGCAGTTTGCTTTAAACAGCCAAAGAGTTTTAAAAGCTCCTGCAGTGGGGAAAATCTGATTCCTTTCATCTCCACATTTATGTTGGACAACCACATATCATTTTCAAAATATTTTTCAAAACTTGAGAGGTGTGATTTACTAGTTAATGATCAGCTTCCACTCACACATGCTCTGTGGTTCATCAGGAGAAAATCACTGTAGAATAAGAACCTCCTAGAGAAAATGCATTCAATTTATCTTCTTAGACGATCTTGGCGTTTATTTCCATTGGGGGCTGCCCAGAAGAGGGAAATGGAAAGGGGGTGGGTCTCTGAGACTCACATCCTTCTTTAAGCACAGCAACTTTCCTTTCACCAACTTTGTTCCATTTCGCCTCAGTGTAAAATCTCAGTTGAACCGAGAGTTCTAAGGTCACCAAATATTTGAAATCTACTGCTTAAAGAAACACATGTGGATTTGTAAATCTTGCTAAATCTACTTGTATATTGTGATACAATTCTCCTTACTGATGGTGTAACCATTTTTTTTTTTTTTTTTACTGAAATCTATGATATGAACTATTCAGACTGACCCTGAATATCCCCGAAGGCCTCCTTTATACTTCTACCCTGTGGTTTGAATGAGTGTTGAATGGATGCCAGACATTTCCTATCTCTGTGCTAAAGAGCCCAAGACTACAAAAGAAGTCAAGCCAGGGAAAAAAGAAAAAAAGACCCAGCCATGAAGTTTGAAAGAATCCTCAGATGTTAATTCTGGCCCAAGTGCCAGAGTGATTCACTGGTGAGAGCTGCTGAGTAATCGTACTTTAGACTTCTTAATCCGTGTTCTATTAATGGATTTTAGCCACAGCTCAAAAGGTTAGGAATTAAAGACCAGATTTCCACCTCTTCTTACTAAATTATTCTAACCTCATCCTCGGTAATTCATCACTGTCTCAACTCACTCTTGGTATACACATTGGGAATGGAAGAGCTAGTTTGTATAATTACCCTCTCCACCTTCCCAAACATATTATAAGAAATTCAGGCCTGAATCCAGTTTCTTCGAGACCGGAGGGGCCAACTCTTCCAATTTTACATCCTGTGCTACAGAACAGCACCAGTTCCAAGAGACTCATGCTCCTTGAGAACTTTCCTCCTTTAGTGGAATCATAAGCTTGATTAGTTTCACCGTTGATTTAGTTCAAGTCTTCAAGCATCATGGTGGGGTGGCCCTCTGTTGGCTGTTGACATACTTCTCATTGGGTGGACACAAGTTCTGAAGGTTATTCCAATAAGGAAGATGCATGTCAGGTCTTTTTGCATCTGTGCAAAGTGCTGGTTTTCTCTAGTTTTTTGCATGTATAATAAAGCATGGATGAAGAAATGAAAGCCTTGATCTAACGGTACCTGTTATGGGATCAATGTCTCTTTAAAATCCATGTGTTAAAGCTTTAAACCCTAAAGTGTCTGTATTCAGAGAAGGTTAAATGAAGTCACAAGAGTGAGCCTTATTCTAATAGGACTCATGTCCTTATAAGACAAGACCGAGACACCTGAGATGCTCCTGCACAGAGGAGAGGTCACGTGAGGACACAGTGGGACGGTGGCCGTCTGTAAGCCAGGCAGCAAGGTCCTGCTACTATCTTGATGTTGGACTTGCAGCCTTCAGAACTGTGAGAAAATAAACTCCTTCCTGCTGTTTAAGCCACCCAGTCTGTGGTCTTCTACTACAGAAGCCCTAGCAAACAAACTGTTTGTTGTTGTCATTTAGTTGATAAGTCATGCCCGACTCTTTGCAACCCCATGGACTGTAGCACACCAGGTTCCTCTGTCCATGGGATTTCCCAGGCAAGAATACTGGAGTGGGTTGCCATTTCCTCCTCCAGGGGATCTTCCTGACCCAGGGATTGAACCCATGTCTCCTACATAGGCATGTGGATTCTTTACCGCTGAGCCACCTGGCTGGGGGGCGGCAAGGCGGGGTGGTTCCCAGAGGCATGGGTTCAATCTCTGGGTTGGGAAGATCCCCTGGAGGAGGTCACAGCAACACACTCCAGTATTCTTGCCTGGAATATCTCCATGGACAGAGGAGCCTGGCAGGCTACAGTCCATGGCTTCGTAGAGTCAGACATGACTGAAGCAAGTTAGCACACACAGAGCCACCTGAGAAGCCCTAGCAAACTAATACAGAACCATAAAACCTTAAGCTCTGGAATCATCAGAAAGAAGATTATTTCCAGGACACATTAGGTCTTGATCTGAGGGGCTAGGACATGGAAAATCTAATTTTTTTTCTCTGTGTTCCTAGGAGGAAATCTAGAATCTGCTAGAATTATAAAGATAAAGATTTGGGCTTGATTACTAAAAAGATGTTTTAATGGTTAAAGTTATTCAAAAGAAGAATGAGCTCTACACAAAGGGAAATGAGATCCCTTCACAAAAATAACCATTTGTCAGGATTTTGAAACATCATGTAGAATGTTGGACTGCTATGAGTCTAAGATGACTTTAAGTGATAAGAATAGAACTCAGGAGACCTCTCATCAAAGATGACTGTTAACCAGATCACGATCTTGGCAAGTTGCATGGCATCTCTTAATCTCAGCTTCCAAAAAAAATTTAAATGTAGTCTTTCTTTTTAAAAAATGTTTATTTATTTGGCTGCAACAGGTCTCAGTTGTGGCATGTGGATCTAGTTCCCTGACCAGCGATTGAACACAGGCCCCCTGCATCGGCACCACGGCGTCTTAGTCACTGGAAAACCAGGGAAGTCCCCCAAAATCTTTTTTTAAAGCAAGTACAATTGTTGTGAAAATCAAGACTATTATTGAAGCATTATATGAATGAAAACTAATCATCACCTTCAACATGTTGTTTGTGTCTTCAAATGAAATGCCATCCTAACCCTAAACCCTAAACCCTAACCCTAACTCTAACCCATATATAAACAGGCATACCTGATTATAGGGGATACAAGAAACATGGATTCCACCCCTGGGTCAGGAAAATCCCCTGGAGTAGGAAATAGCAACTCACTCTAGTATTGTTGCCTGGGAAATTCCATGGAGAGAAGAGCCTGGTGGGCTATACAGTCCATGGGATCATAGAGTTGGACATGACTGAATATGCATGCATTTTATTACACCTGGGAGGCTTCATCGCCTTGAATTTTTTACAAATTGAAGGTTTGTGGCCACTCTTCCTTGAGCAAACTTATTGGCATCCTTTTTCCAACAGCATTTGCTCGCTTCATGTTTCTGTGTTACATTTTGGTAATCTCCATGCTATTTCCAACTTTTTGATTATTATTATATTTTTAGGGTGAGCTGTGATCAGTGATCTTTGATGTTAGAATTACAAAAAGATGATCATTTGCTGAAGGCTCAGAGAATGATGAGCGCTTTTAGCAACAAAGTATTTTTTAATTAAAGCATGTACACTGATTTTTAGACATAATGTTATTGGGCACCTAATAGGCCACAGTGTAAGCATAATTTTTATATACCAAAAAACCCACATGACTTGTTTTATTGCAATATTCTTTATCTTGGTGATCTGGAACCAAACCTGTAGTATCTCTGAAGTATGCTCATGTCAGCATCACCCAGAACATCCAGCACAAAAAGTATGAGATGAATCTTAAAGAGTATCTTTAAGATGATACTCATCTCTTAAAGATGAGTATCTCTTTAAGAAGATATTCATCTCTTCAAGATAAATCCTAAAGAGTATCAGATGAATCTTCATGTCCTGCCTGCGTGTTAATACAGCTGACCCTGAACAACATGGGCTTCAATTGTGTGGATTCAAAGGGAGTTTTTTTCAATTAATATTATGCAATACTCAGCTGGTTGAATCCATGGATATGGAGATGAGGATACGGAAGGCTGAGATGGGACTTTAGCATCTTCAGATTTGGTACCCACGGAGGGTCCTGGAATCAATCCCCCGTGGATACCAATGGATGAATGTTTTTATTCCTTGTTCTAGGTTTGCTTTAAAAACATAAACAAGTGTTTATTGAAAAGGCGGTCATCTAAACTCCTTGACAAACCAAACCCTGAAACCTTGCATGACACGAGAAGAAAAAGCAGAGGGGAAGTAGGACAGAGGGTTCTATTTCCCCTAGGTGTAACGGGATCTGTCTAAGCTGTAGGCGCACAGAAACAAACATCAGTCCTTCGTGATTAGGTCTAGGACGACCTTTGTAACTGGGGCAAAACTGCCTTTGCCATGAGTCACCCTTTGGAGGAAAGGGCTGTCTGCCCAGAAGCAGAGCTGCTGTCTCCCCTGCTTCCATCCATCATTTCTCTGGCACAGCCCCAGCCTCTTCACTGGCTCCGCTTGGCTCATATTGCCGTGGAGAAGAGATGTCAGGAGACTCTGACTCAGGTGAGCGATAAGGAGCAGATGGTGCCTCCATCACTCCAGCCCTTCAGCACACCCTGCTCCTCAGAACACGAGTAATTATTATAAATGGGTGGGTGATCGGAGAGCAAAGATGCGGGTTTTCCAAGGGGACCTGCAAAGCCTCATCTTCTGAAAGGAAACGCAGCCGCAGAGGCGGGCAACACAAAGGAACCCTGATTGGATATTGTTGTTTAACAAGACGCTCCCTCTGTGGGTTGTTGTCTTAATCTGATTAATGAAATGAGGATGCTAGCAAGGGGGTCAGCTTGCTACATCTTGTGGCAGACCAGGTTGGGCAATTCCACCCTGAGCACCAATTCTCGGCACTCTTGTCAGATAATTGTTTATGATGAGATGAATGCATGTGGCCACGTCGGGCAAAGGAGACTGATGGATGGGTTGTTAATGATGGAAATAATCAGTTTGGTAATAGCCGGCTCCCGTGTTTGTCAAGTGCCAGCGGGAGGATTAACATCCCTGAGACCCGGCGTCTTTATCTCCAGGCTGGAGTCTGACAACTGCCCAAGATCACCCATGAATAAACACCGTGCCTTCCCCAGACATCATTAAACTGCCCATGCAGATATGCCTACATCACGCTGATATCTTAATGACACCAGAGAGTGTCCAGGTAATGAGACCAGGGACAATGAATGAATGGAGACATGGACCCTGTGCTGGCTCCAGGGAGCACTTTCCCCAGTAACCCACCCCATGGTTTGCTTATCATCACGGCGGAGCTTTCATTTCTGGATTTTTCTCTCCCCTTGGTTTGCCGTCATGACCTGAGAAAGCTTTTCTTCCTTCTCTAGACTTGAGGGCTAAGCATCTCTCTTAACAGAAAAGGCTTTCATTCTTTCTGTCCCACTCCACTGGCCCCATTTCCGTGGCTGAGTGGCCTCTGAAATATGCCAACCTGTGCTCAGGAGACAGAAGAATGTGGATCCTGGATCTGGGGTGGCATCACCTTGTCCGTGAGGTCATGGAAGAGACCTCCATACTGGAAGGGACTGCCTCCTGCTCGGTCTGCATCACCCAGGGCATCCAGCCCAGTAACTTAAAAATATCAGATGGATTATTATTTCCAGCCTCTTATCGATTTTAGGGGGTGCTTTTGTATGGGATCCCCTGTGTGTACTTCTCTGCTTCGTTTCCACCAGTCCTTCCACTCACTCTTGTGTCATAAAATTAGATGATTAGATGGCATCACTAACTCAATGGGCACGAATCTGAGCAAACTCTGGGAGATGGTGGAGGACAGAGAAGCCTGGTGTGCTGCAGTCCATGGGTTTGAAAAGAGTTGGACACAACTTTGCAACTGAACAACAGCTATACAGACTCTCTCCTTGAAGCTGGGATATAGGTTTTTCCATCTTGTCTCATTCCTTTATCATCACCGGGGGAAAAAAAATGGATCTACCTCCCTACTTTCTTCCTGCCAGCTCCATGTCGCTCTTCTCAGCTTTCATCATTCTGCAGACAATGTTCCCACTGACTTCCCTATGGAAACTGGACCTCCTCTTCAGTCCCTCTCTTTAACTCCTCCCTTTACTGACCATTCATGGGCTTACGTTCCTCATCCGAAAAATAAAGAGTTTGGATGAGATCATCATTTTTCAAACTGCATTCTCTGAACAATTAACCTTTCTAGCACAGGGCCATGTAAGGGTGTGCAATTAATAAGTGTTGAATAAATGAAAATATATGCGCATGAAAACATGAATTTCATAGATAAGTTCAGAGAGAGTTGAGATACATGTGTTTAATGTTAAGGACTTTTAGACCCTGTGATGTTCTAAAAAGTACTATGAAGCTCCAAGACCCCATGGTATGCAACTTTTAGTGAACACCCTGCTGTGGAACTCGTGTTTTCCAGGTTGCTTAGGAACCTCACGGAACATATACCAGACTCTGAGATGACCAAACACTGTTATTCTCTGATCTAGTAAATCATATGACCTTGTCTTTTACACAGAAACCTGCCCTCCACTCCCATCCATGTCAGAGGAAGAGAAGAAGCCTTCATCTCAAGCCCTTCCCTCAGCATCTGACCCTATGCCTCACCTTTTAACATCTCGCTATTTAATGATACTAATAAGTCCAAGTCTCACTGTCTCCAATGACTCTGTCCCTGTATTGCTCTTATATACTGTCACAATCGGTTCAGGCTCCTGTAACTCAATAACATAGATTGAGTAGCTTGAACAACAAACGTTCTTTTCTCACAGTCTGGAGGCCGTGAGGTCTACAATCAAGGCAGTAGCAGATACAGTGTCTGCTGAGAGTGCTCTTCCTGGTTTGCAGATGGCCCCCTTCTCACTTCTCGCTCTTTTGTCTCCTCCCAGCTGTGACAGTGCATCAGTCTTATTTTGCTATTCTCAATCTCGATATTTGTGAAGAATGCTGTTCAGGTATTTTGTGGCTTCCCCATCCGTTCATGTTTTCTCATGACTAGACAGGGGTCAAGGATTTGGGAGAAGAAAAGCTCGCCCATGAAGCCCCCCTCCCTGCATTACACCAGGGGATACAAGATCTCAGGGGCTTCCCTAGTGGCCCAGACCGTAAAGAATCTGCCTGCAGTGTGGTAGACTCGGGTTCGATCCCTGGGTTGGGAAGATCCCCTGGAGAAGGGCACGGCAACCCACTCCAGTATTCTTGCCTGGAGAATCTCATGGACAGAGGAGCCTGGCAGGCTACAGTCCATAGGGTTGCAAAAGAGTCAGACGTGACTTAGCAACTAAAACAACAAACAACAAATATTATACATGAAAGCTGTTAAGAGAGTCAATCCTAAGTGAAAGGTTGGTTTCGGTTTAGGGAGAAATTCAAACTGAGGGATTTATTCAGGACCCGGGAAAGATGACTGAGATACTTTCCTCCGGTGTAAAATTTCAAGGGCACCAAAAATTCAGTCATCAGAATAAATAAGATGTTTATGCAGTATTTTCAGAAATAAGAATTGATGCAAAAATATCGATCACAAACAAAGGAGCAATCTTTTAAATAAAGGCAAGGTCACCATTTATTTGCTCCAGCAGCATGCTCAGGTTCCCCTGACAGGCTTCCACCTTCTACCGAGCATACAGCACTGCTGCTGCTGCTGCTGCTAAGTCGCTTCAGTCGTGTCCGACTCTGTGCAACCCCATAGACGGCAGCCCACAGGCTCCCCAGTCCCTGGGATTCTCCAGGCAAGAACACGGGAGTGGGTTGCCGTTTCCTTCTCCACTGAACGGTCCTAAAGCCCAGCTTGGATCTCACCTCTGCACTGTTCTAAGGACCACATGCCTGTGCGTTCAGTCTCTTCAGCTGTGTGACCCTGTGGACTGTAGCCCCCCCAGGCTCCTCTGTCCATGGAATTCTCTAGCAAGAATACCGGAGAGGGAAGCCATTCCCTTCTCCAGGGGATCTTCCATCTCATCCTCTTTTTGTCCAGCTGACAGGCACTTACTGGCTTGATTTAGACCTGAGTTGATGGCTACCTGGCTGGCGATTGCTGATTTTAGTTTCAAACACTTTAATTTTCCCTTGGCTGACCATGGTACTTATCATCTAAGTGCCAAGGTATGTCAGGGCAAATATGATTGTGACACTGATCAATACAACCTCCCTGTGAAGGTATGAATCCTCAAGGCATGGGAAAAGTAGACGTGGGGAGGGCGGAAGGGGTGTTCTTTCTACCTCTTCTTAGGTGGCTAGCTTTAGCTCTGTCAGCTCACTTGTAAATTTATTTATAAAAAAGAGTCCCCATCTGTACTGAAATGTATTTGTCTCCAAAACTCTGCCTACTGGCTGGGGAGAGAGTGATCCAACCAACTCCAGGATCAGGACCATTCAGTATTGCATTCATTACTAACTTTTCATGGTGGTCTGGGGGCGGGTGGGGTGGGAGCTGGGTGGGGGGAACTTCTCAAATGCAAATTAAAGCAAAGAAAAAAGTGAAAGTGTTAGTTGCTCAGTCCTACCCAACTCTTTGCAACCACATTAACTGTAACCTGTAAGGCTTGTCTGTCCGTGGGATTCCCTAGGCAACAGTGGGCAGCCATTGCCTTCTCCAGGGAATCTTCCTGATCCAGTGATTGAACTCGCCTTTCCTGCAGTGAAGGCTGATTCTTTACCATTTGAGCCATCAGATGAAGAAAGGTATGGCTAAAACCTTCTCTCTTCCAGCCATGTCTGAGCCCTTGAACTTGAGAAGGGGAAATGCTGCTGATTGGGCTAAACAGCTTCCTGCACCTAATCTTTCTGAAACAAGCTAAAAATCAGAAACTTGAGTAACATGTGAAGGCCTGAGCCTCGGTCCTGCCTGGAGCAGATTCGCCGCTCAACAGAAAGTCTTAGAAACAAAGCAAAGCAAAATAAACAACAAGAAAACCCCAAAGAATAAGCCTATGATCTGTCAAATGGACGAGATGTCTCATCTATGAGATAGAAAGACCCCAACTCTCGTTACCTTATGGAGAAGGTTCTTCTTCCTTCGAATCTCTGATTTTCCTTGGGGTCTCCAGCTCCCGTATTTCTGTACCCTTGTCTTGTGTCTAATTTTCCTGTGGAATTCTGTCTGGAATTTTTATAGGGAAATTATTATATCATCCCTTGCTCTGAAGTTCCTATCTGTAAGGGTTTCCAAAGTGATAAGATTCCTCCTGGGTATCATTTTAAGGAAAATCTGATAACAGTGTGGGTGGTTAGGCCAAGACGGTGACAACTTTAAAAGGAAGTACCTGAAAGGGTGCATATTAAAAAGCAGAGACACCACTTTGGTGACAAAGGTCCATCTAGCCAAAGCTGTGGTTTTTCCAGTAGTCATGTATGGACGTGAGAGCTGGACCATAAAGAAGGCTGAGCGTTGAAGAATTGATGCTTTTGAACTGTGGTGCTGGAAAAGACTCTTGAGAGTCCCTTGAATGGCAAAGAGATCAAACCAGTCAATCCTAAAGGAAATCAATCCTGAATATTCATTGGAAGGACTGATGCTGAAGCTGAAGCTCCAATACTTTGGCCACCCGATGCAAAAAGCTGACTCATTAGAAAAGACCCCGATCTGGGAAATACTGAAGGCAAAGGGAGAAGAGGGAAGACAGAGGATGAGATAGTTGGATGTCATCACCAACTCAATGGACAGGAGTTTGAGCAAACTCCTGGAGATGGTGAAGGACAGGGAAACCTGGCGTGCTGCAGTCCTTGGGGCAGCAGAGAATCACACACGACTTAGCAACTGAGCAACAATAACAACTTGAAAGGGTAAGGGAATGAGGTTAGGAATGATGAACGTAAAAAGAGAGATTTTTTTGAGAAATCAACACTATTTCATATTGTGCCTGGGAAAAAAACTCTAGAGCATTCAGAAAAGACAAAAGATACTCTGACCAGAGTATCAGTATCAGCTGACCAGAGGCACCTCAGATAAGAAAAATCTTCTTTTCTGAAGCAAGGAGTACTTCTTGATTGCCTTGAGAAGTGGACTTTTGGTTCCTCTGGGACTTCTGCTTCCTGGTTTTTCATGATCAAGTAAATTTAAAATCCTTTTTTTTTCCCTTCCCAAGGGGCAGAGTCGACTCATGAGCAAGCATCACTGTGGCCCAAAGGCCAGCCCTGTGAACAAGAGGTCCACGTGTCGTCTATTGAGTGGCCAGCCTGTGCACCAGGCAGGACAGAGGCTTGCAGTTTCACGGGTCCAGCTGCAAAGGCCACAGCCTGAGTCCAGCAGTCTGAGCAGCTTGGAGCCTTCGCTGACTGCAGGCAAGTAGCAGGGAAATTCACAGTACTCAAAGAGGTAATTGCCAGTTATTGCTCTACTGGTTCCAATTTTAGTAGTAAATGAGCAATGTATAATGTATCAGGCTTATTAAAAAATAAAAATGAGAAATAAAAGTGCTCCAAGGGGAACGGCAAACCCGCCAAGTTTTCCCAGACTCAGCCATGACCAGAGCGGCCGTCTGAGCACTCAAGGTTCACGTGTGCGTCCTGGGTTGCGGTCACCCGCCGGGCACTCGGGTCACTGCACGGCCCTGACCAGTGCATGGCCTTCTTCACCCAGTGCTGGTGACTCAGAAATTGTCATGTCCAAGCCCTCATTAGAAGCAAATTCGTTAGAAGCATGCTTAGCCTTCCTCCAAAAGAGAGAGAAGGCAAAGGTTTCGTTTCTTAAGCAGGAAGATAGGAAGTTCATCGAGGTTTCTCTCATCTGCTGGGGTAGGTGGTGGGAAAGACACAATCCCTGGCACAGATGTCACCTCCTGCCAGCATCTGTCCACCCTCAGCTCCTCTCTGCCTTCTTATTTGGATTAAACTACATGATCTGTTCGTAAGTGAACTCCTTGTAGGCAAACCGCCATCATTCTAACCTATCCTGCACCCTCACCTTGCTGAATCGTTCTTCCTGAATTCCCCTTAAGACCATTCCAGGTACCTGGCTTCTTAGCAAACAATAAACCAACCCTTCAGCCCAGAAGTGACAGCTGTCCCCCTACCTCTCCTGGGCCGTCACCCACTCCTCCCCAGCTTGCCACCCACATTCCTGCTGATTTGAAACACCTGGCACCCTGAGGGCTCCACTTCTCTCTGTGGAGCCCGCTGTCTGCATGCAGTTCTCCCCCTCCCCAGCCACTCTGCTCCAGGGGCCTTCCCCAAACCCCTGCTCTTGTAAACCGACCCCAGGGTTCCTACAGTGTTAGACTAAGAATTGCCAATGGAGATGCACGATCCACCCTTGTTCAGAGGGCTGTCATGTTAAACATTAAATACCCATTTCACATACACAGATTCAGGTTGGCAACAGAGAGAGAGGATGCCCTGAAATACTACAGGGAATTTGTCCTGATACTCTGGAGGGGGGCTTCCTGAGAAAGTAAGGAGGGATGCTGTACCTCTGCAGTCTCCTCAGGGGTCCCCCTCCCCTGGGGGACCCTCGGGGTGGAAGCTCGTCACCCTGCAGCAATCCAGACCCAATCAAAGGGTCTCCCAGGGGAGTGTTTGAGTCTCTAAGAACTTGCCTTACATGTGAAATTTAAGACCTCATATTCAGGGGGCTTCCTGATAGTCCAGGGGTTGAGAATCTGCCTTGCAATGCAGGGGACACAGTTTTGCTCCCTGGTCCCAGAAGATCCCATATGCTTTGGGGCAACTAAGCCCAAGCATCACAACTACCGAGCCAGTGTGTCACAATACTCAATGCAGCCAAATAAATAAATGAATACATTTGTAAAAAATGGATCTCACATTCAAACAAGACACAATCCACCTATGATATAAAGGTGGCCCTTTTGAGTGAAATCATGAAAATTAGAAAGATTATACTCAGCAGAAGGTGCCAGGACAATCTTAACTATTTGAAATAAAGCACCTTCTGTACCTTAAACCACACACGAAAGGAAATTCCAGATGGGAAAAGACCTAAGTGTGCACAGGAAGATACTCTATTTTCTATAAAAACCTGGAAACAGAGCTGCACCTGCAGTAACTCCTGGAGCAGGATTTTCTAAGTATAAAAGCAAAGGAGCCCATCATGAAGGTAAAAGATAGCTCTGACGTCGTTAAAATCGCTCCCTCTCACATCCTTCATCCAGGCTTAGACAAAATGACAGAAGGAGGATAAAGATCTGGAAACCTTGCTCAGCACTGAAAAACAGTGAAGGGTGGCCTCGGCCTTCAGCTCCAGGGTACTTCTGCAGCCAGGGTGCAAGTGGAATCATGTGAAGGGCGGGTACTGAAGGCTGTGACACTTGGGCACCTTTCCTAAGTGAAGTGCAGGTATGAGCAGTGAGTAGTGGCTTCCTTGGTGGAAATCCTCAACTCTCCCTAGAAGGAGAAAGGGTGAGACAGCAAGGAAAAATCACAGAATAAGCAGACTTGCTCAGAAACTCAATGGCAACAGGGCTTGCACTCCGCAGAACCCTCAGGACAGCGGAAATTTCCCTGAAAGAGCACGTAGAGGCAAAGGAAGTAGGTCAGACACAGTCACATCACCTACTTTAGAGACGACTAAGCCAAACTGAATGAAAACAGACAAAATCAGCAAACTCCCAAGAAGCTAAAGCCCATGCAGAAAGCAGCCATGGAGACTAGCAGGTTCATAGAAACAAACAGGGGTCAGAGGACAGGCTGGAAATGTTTTTCTGGTGGGTCCTCTGAGATGCCACCTCTTCCCTCCACCTCCCAGCTGCGGAATCACTTAATTAGACTGGATTTTTCATTAACTGGACCTCCTGTTTATTTGGAGTGAATCACACACCCTATTTTTCGAGCAAATTAAAGGCCTGACTAAAACCTTGAATGTTCAAGTATGAGTCAACAGATAACAACAGACATCAGTTCTAGAAAGAGAAGCCACAAAATTAAAGGAACAAAGCCTTAAATAGAAAGGAACAGCAGAGGTACATTTTGAAGAGGAAGAAAAAAGATTTACAGAAAACAAACAAAACTTGAAGAAAGTTTTAAGTGATATCTGCCCCCTATGCTCACCAAACTTAAATGTAGACTTTACAGAAATGGATAAATTGTGAAATACTAAGGATAAAGACAGGCTAAGAAAAAGCAAGTTGATAAAAGAGTTGCCATATGATTCAACAATCCCATTCCTGGGCATATATATCCAGACTAAACCCTAATTCAATAAGATACACACACCCCAGTGTTCACAGCACCACTATTCACAATAGCCAAAACATGGAAGAAACCCAAGTGCCCACTGAGGGGTGGATAAAGAAGATGTGATACATATATACAATGGAATATTCAGCTCAGTTCAGTTGCTCAGTTGTGTCCGACTCTTTGTGACCCCATGGACTGCAGCACGCCAGGCTTCCCTGTCCATCACCAACTCCTGGAACTTGCTCAAACTCATGTCCATCGAGTCAGTGATGCCATCCAACCATCTCATCCTCTGTCATCCCCTTCTCCTCCTGCCTTCAATCTTTCCCAGCATCAGGGTCTTTTCCAATGAGTCAGTTCTTCACATCAGGTGGCCAAAGTATTGCAGTTTCAGCTTCAGCAACAGTCTGTCCAATGAAAATTCAGGACTGATTTCCTTTAGGACTGACTAGTTTGATCTTCTTGCAGTCCAAGGGACTCTCAAGAGTCTGCTCCAACACCACAGTTCAAAAGCATCAATTCTTTGGCGCTCAGCTTTCTTTCTAGTCCAAATCTCATATCCATACATGACTACTGGAAAAACCATAGCTTTGACTAGAAGGACCTTTGTCAGCCAAGTAATGTCTCTGCTTTTTAATATGCTGTCTAGGTTTGTCATAGCTTTTCTTCCACGGAGTAAATGAATAATGGAATATTACTAAGCCATAAAAAGAATGAAATAATGCCATTTGCAGCAACATGGATCTACCTAGAGATTATCATACTAAGTGAAGTAGGTCAAAGACAAATCTTCTCATTTAAGAGAAGGTTTTTAAAAAATTAGAAAGACTCAAAATGCTGAAAATATTAAAGGACTACAATGACTATACGGATGAATGGGAATAACATGTTCAAATATCTTATAGAAATTTAAAAAAACTGGGCAGTTATTTATAGTATAAAGAGGTAATAAAAATAAAATATGCAAGTGAATGATTTAAAAAAACAATTCAGGATGGTGGTTGCCTCAAGGGAGGGTGGGAGAGGCTGGAATCCAACAGGGACTCAGGGAGACTTGCATTAACTTATATGACCAGCTTATGTCTTTGAAAACATCTATATCCTTCTGTACCTATGTCTGCCGCAAATATGGCAAAATGTCAGGTCTGGTACATGAGAAATTATCTGTATTATTTTTATGCTTGATGTATTATATCTTTTAAAAATAGCTGGATAAAGGAGATACCAGAGAATAAAAGTCTTCAACATCAGACAAGCTGAATACTGAAGTCTAGTAACTGTCACAAAAATATTTACACAATGCCAAGATCAAAAATAGCACTTGAAAAAAATGACAAGGTTACTGAAAAGTAATTAGGGCTTCCCCAATGCCTCAGCAGGTAAAGAATCCACCTGCGATGCAGGAGACACAGGAGATGGGGGTTCAATCCCTGGTCCGGGAAGATCCCCTGGAGGAGGAAATGGTAACCCATTCCAGTATTCTTGCTTAGAGAATTCCATGAACAGATGGGCCTGGCGGGCTACAGTCCATAGGATCACAAAGGGGTAGGACACGACTGAGTGACTAAACAACAATATAACTCCTGCAGGAAAACTCTTTCCAATGTTTTCTCCTTTTAACTGAAAGAGACACCAAAGTCAGGGGAATTAAAGCGGCATTCCTCACGTTCGTGGGCTGAGAACAGGTTGGTGAAATTTGAACAAATTCCAGCAGATCATGCAAGAGAGCACAAAACCTTAAATGCGTATAGCCCAAGGGGATGTGGGTGTAGAAGAGGCACAAAAGACCAGGAACAAATGTCTCCATCACCCTCATTTCTGGTCCTAACACATCTAAGCAGGGCCGGCCCCCACCCTGCATGCGCATGGTCCCAGAAGCTTTGGCCTCCACCTGGGACCACTCAGACAGGAGTCTCTGCAGGAGACCCAGAACATCAGTATTACCAGCTCCCCAGGTGGCTCCAGAAAGCAGCCAGCATGGGGACCCAGTGCCCTGGGTGGAAGGCAGCCCAGACTCAGGCTGCAGCTGAGTATTCTGGTCTACTGCCGAGAGTCAGGGAGTTTCTTGTCTCAGGAGGTGATGCTGGTCTGCACGTCTCTCTCCCTGCTGCTGATGTTCTCCCAAGCCTTCTTCACAAGGAGTTGCCAGACCAGGAGCATCCCTAAAGGCACTGGCCAAGACCCCCCAGGGCTGGAGGCACTGGGGAATTCTAGCGGGAGATGGGCCCAACCGCAAACAGCAGCCCTTTTGTGCACTGAAGCACCCACAATGTTGTGTATTTTGCCAGCACAGAGGTCCCGATCAGGACTGACCAGGAGAGGCTCTGGTGCTGCTCTCAGCCGCCAGCAGCTTCTTTGGAGGATCAGCTCTTTGCGTTGACAGGGTTCACACTGCACCAGGAGCCGGCAGGAGAAACACACCCACAGCTGCCAAAGCCTGCTGCAAATTCAACCCTACGGACAGCTAACTCCTCCAGCAAAGCCCAGCCTGTCAAACACCCTAGAAACGGGGACCAGTGATGGGACTGGCCCCCGTCCCGTCTCCTCCACCAGGGCCTTCCTGTGCTGTCCTGTGTGGACCGGACCAGCAGTGTCTTTGGCTCTGTGTCCAGGGGAGGGGGAGCTGCAGCCTGCAGCCTGCCACATGTGCCAGAAGATGAGTCAGACACAGATTTGGCCCAGAGGAGTCCAGCCAGGGCGACTCGCTCCGACAGATCCATCTGCCTCCGACAGACAGATGGACAGGCCCCAGCACTGTGAGCACTGTTACATCCTGTCACCAGCGCAGCGGCCGGGCACTCACGGACAAACAGCGGGCGAGGCCAGTAACCCTATCCTATTCCTGACATTGCCGCCCCCTCCCGCCCACTCTGATCTCCTTACATCCTGGGATTGAATGGCCCTATAAAAATGTCCAGCGTGAAAGACAGATTCAAAAACTGGAGAAACACTATCCGGATGGAGGTCCTTTAACACCCTCCCCCCAGGCCCCTCCGTACCTAACCCCAGCCCCCACCCCCGGCCGGGCAGAGAATTTATGGGCTGTAAGTCCTGTTTTTCTACGTTGATGGAAATCGCTGGCAAACATTTCCACCAGGGCCCAGCTCCATCGGTAGAGTCAAATATCAAGGCACCCAGCTGAGCTCCAGGAGGCAGGGTTTATGAAGCCAGCCGACGTGCCCTGTGACCGTAAACCATCTTATATTTACTATGACAGGACTGTATTCGAGTTCATAAAAAAGATGAGTTTTCTCTAACTTCGGGTGCCTGGAAGGCCCGAGCTTCTTTTACAAGGGGATTGTGTATCAGGAGTGGATACAGAGCCTGAGGAGCTGAATCGGCCAGCTGTTGTTTGCTCACTTTGCTGGGATAACGGAATCGAGTCAACCCAACAGGGGCTCTCAACCAGGTTCCTCAGGTTCTCAGGGCTGCACTGAAAGTGGGAAAAATACCTATGCCTGTGATGCACACTGCAGACGGAAGGCAGTGGGGAGGAACCCATTGTCCCCAAACTAGTTCCAACACGCCTCCCTCTGGGGATATTGCTGTCATTGTTGTTCAGTCACTAAGCCGAGTCCGACTCTTTGCAACCCCATGGACTGCAGCATGCCAGGCTTCCCTGTCCTTTACCATCTCCTGGAGTTTGCTTAAACTCATGTCCATTGAGTTGGTGATGCCATCCAACCATCACATCCTCTGTCACTCCCTTCTCCTGCCCTCAATCTTTCCCAGCATCAGAGTCTTTTCTGGGGATGGATGGACCCCACTTGGAAAGGAAAATGATGAGCCCTTCAGACACGCCACCCGAACCTTGAGGACGGTTAGATCACAGGTCATCTGTTCAGGGGGACAACCGTTTTGAAAGAAACAAAAGTTGGAGCCCAGGGAAGTGGAGGGCTTAGAAGGGCCATATGCTACAGAAGAGGACGGCGAATTCTCCGCTCTTGGAGGCACCTGAAGGGTCCGTGTGCTGGCCGGTACCCACATCCTGTTCAGATTGAGATGCACAAGGATGTTACGTCAGCCGGAATCAGGGCAACTGTGTGGGTAATCTAGGAGTCGGAATCTGGACAAACTAAGTAAAGGTCACAGATGTCCAGCCATTCTGCTGCTCCAGTACAGGCTGGCAGGGGGAGGGATGCTGGGGGCATTGGGCGTCCTTTAGGTCTACAGTAGCTGGATAGGTTCGAAATTCAGAAGGTTCTTTCCAGCTTTGCCTCTAGGAATGACTGATACAAAGACATTTAGCCCGGCAAAGCATCATGAAACGACCTTTTCTTGAGACACGGGTCCCCCACGTTCAAGTGAGGGCTCAGTTCTCTCTCTTTCTGGCTGTGGAAATGTGACCTCAAAGAGCATGGCTGGAGTGCCTTCGTGTCTTGACTATATGTTTCTGAGCTCTTTAGATGCTTTTCATCAACTATGAGAGGGCAATTTAAAAATCACAAAACTCCCTGTTTGGGAAAATGATTCTGAGGGACTTCTCGGGAAACAAGCAATTTTTAGAAGACGTCTGCTCTCTTGGACCTCGGCTGCAACATTTCAGCCTCCAGCTAACCCTGCTGGCTTTGGACCAGGCCCCACAATCTGAACTGGCTCTGGCCAATATATCCTGTTACTGTTTGTTCTGAATTCAGAGTTTCTGTGTACTGACAGACTCCCTCAGTTTGTCTCAAGTCTGAAGTCAAGGGGAGATTGTGTCAGCAGCCAAGGACCTCTGTGCAGTCCTAAATGGTGGGTTTTTTCCCTCCAATTTCAGAGCTTTTCGCTGTACTTGTGGTGTATAGTTACTTGTTGTTTAGTCACTAGGTCGTGTCTGACTCTCTGTGACCCCACAGACTGCAGCACGCCAGGCTTCCCTGTCCTTCACCACCTCCCAGAGCTTGCTCAAACTCACGTCCACTGAGTCAGTGATGCCATCCAACCATCTCAACCTGTCGTCCCCTTCTCCTCCTGCCTTCAATCTTTCCCAGCATCAGGGTCTTTTCCAATGAGTCGGCTCTTCACATCAGGTGGCCAAAGTATTGGAGCTTCAGCTTCAGCATCAGTCCTTGCAATGAATATTCAGGGGTGATTTCCTTTAGGATGTACTGGTTTGATCTTCTTGCTGTCCAATTATACCATCCCCTAGATTGTCTAACTGCTGAATATATTGTGCAATGACAAATACATTGCACCCTTAAAGCTGTCCATTTTATCTTCCTTTTAAAAATGTGAACGTGTGGCAGGCAGATACTTGAGCTCCTTCTTAGTGAAGATTAAATGTTAATAAAACAGTAAACCCATTTTAAAAAGTCACAAAATCGTAATTATTAGCACTGATGCTGGGCACAGAGTTTTTGTTAATTAATTATTAATGAATGGCCCAAGATACTCTTATACAATGAAACATTTGGACTGGTCCCCCTGACCAAAATCAGCATCACCACTGCTCTGTAGGAAACTAAAAAGTTCAGGATTGATTTCAGGAAACTTTTCATGTTAATCCAAGAAAAGCCATTCTTCCACCAGCAGCACCTCAGGACATGTGTTAATGATCATTTTTCTACACTCTGATCTTTATTCAGTCTGTGCACAGCAACATGTATTTTTAATGCCTTGGTGTAGAAAACAGAAGTATGGAGGACGTTTGAAAGGAGTAGAAATTTTCTCCAAAGATCCAGGTTCTTTGTGATGGAGGCTTCCCTTTCTGAGAAACTTATCCAATCTGAGAATCTTTTAATGTCTGAGTTTAATCCATTTCCATTTAGCTTGATAAATTATACATTCGGACTTGTTTTATCCCGTCTTATCTGCTGCTTTCTAGATTCTATGTCTATTTGTATGTTTTACTGTTCCTATTCTTTGGGGCGGGGCGGGGTTGGCTCATTTTTTTTTTTTTTTACTTCCTTTGGGTTGACTGAGTTTATTACGTATTTTATTTTACTGTCCTCCAGTTTGAAGTTATTCTTTCAGTGGTTACATGTAAATGGTTTGCCTGATGAGTACTTTAAGAAAATCAAAAGTGAACATTACTGTCAACACTGCCCCCACCTCACCTCTTAGTCTCATTAATAATCCAACCCATTTATCACTTTTATTAAGTTTCATTTCAATGCATTAGCATGTTGACCCAATTCTTGGCTCCACAGGGCTTTTCTTTTTAATACATCATGCTTTCCTTAAGGATTCAGTCTTTCTTGATAAAATATGTCATTCGATAGTTGTTTCAGCAAAAATCTGTGTGTAGTTAACTCTATCTGAAAGTTCTTCATGTTCTGTTCTCTGGACATCTTATTAAATGTACCTTGGACCTAGCAAGTCTATTCTCTGTGGCTATAAACCATCCTCTTCCAGTCCCCCATCCTGTTATCTCTTTGGTAATTTCATCAAATCTCTAAGTTATCTATATGTTCTGGCTGTTTGGCTCTTGTGTTTGGTAAACCTATCAGATTGATCTCTTGGTTATTACTGTTTGTTTTTTCTGTTTTAATCTGCAGCTTAGCCTAGCCACCGAGTCTTTTTCAACTCCAGTGTTCCTCCCACATTCTCTTTGGTCCTTTCCCAAATCTTTTTCTGCTGTCACACTTTTTCATTGTAATTTTTACATATTTTAAAACTTCTTTAATAATTTAAAACAAGCTGTAAGCACCTTTCAGAGTGTTATATCTATGAGGTCTGCCTGGGGTTTGCCAGATTTCCTGTCTTTCATTCATGGTTGACTTCTTTTCTCAAGTGGCTGAAATTGCTAATGGTGCCCACACCCTCTCCTGTGGTTGTTCATGCCTCTTGGGAACCAAGCTGTAGAAAATCCAGAGCAGTTTTTTTCCCCCTGCTCAAGACACCAGGGGTCTCAACAGTCCTGAGACCAGCTCTCATATTGGCCTCTCAGTGTGTACTTCTCACATTCACAGGAAGTATAAGCTCAGATCGCTTGCCAATATACAGACCTGTGGTTTGAATTTTTTGTGGGTGATTTTTTTTTCTTTTCCCCAAACCCCTGTTGAGAAGGCAAGGTTCTCTATTGCATTTTTCTGAGCCTGGGAGGTGAGCCATGAGGTCAAAGAGCAGGGGGTTTGTCAAGGCATTGGGCAGAAGTAGGGGTCACTGCATTGTCTCTCCTGGCAAACACAGGCCGCATCCCAGAACCCTCACCTTCTGGCTGCAGGTCCCCATCCCGGGCAATCGCCATGGGCACAGCCTCAGTCTGCACTGCCCCGGCAGGCGGGAATTCCCAGTCTCTGGACTCTGGCTGGGTGCACGTGTTTTTGTTGTGTGCTTAGTCGCTCAGTCGTGTCTGATGCTTTTCGACCCCATGGACTGCAGCCTGCCAGGGTCCTCGATCCATGGGGATTCTCCAGGCAAGAATTCTGGAGTGGGTTGCCATGCTCTCCTCCAGGGGATCTTCCCAACCCAGGGATCGAACCCAGGTCTCCCACACTGTAGGCAGATTCTTTACTGTCTGAGCCATTGTGGTGGTTGTTATATTTTCGGCAACATCCCTGTGTGTTTATTGTTAAAGGGCGGAGTGTAGGCCAAAAGGAAAGCATGTCTTTTCCCATCTTGGCTCGTCCCCTGCAAGTGTTTCTGAAATAATTACAGGCTGTATTTATGAGACTATACTGGTCCCACATCTCATGACTGAAGTCAAGCGTATGTTGTGGGAACACACGGCAGACGCACACAGCACAGAAGTCCCCCAAAGCAGACTCCTTGAAATGCCATCGTGTGCACAAAGCCTGATGCTCGCTTTGACTCTAAACTGAATCTGATGAGTCACCACTCCTGTTCCTGCCAGCTCATCCTATTCCCTTCTTTCTGTACAACCAGCCATGACTTACACTTTATATTCCAGCTCAAATTTTTTAAACTTTTGATTTTATATGGGAGTATAACTGATTAACAATGTTGCAATAGTTGCAAGTAGACAGCAAAGGAACTCAGCCATTAGATATACATGTACCCATTCTCTCCCAAACTACCCTCCCATCCAGGCTGCCACCTAACACTGAGCAGGGTTCCCTGTGCAATCCAGCAGGTCCTTGCTGCTTACCCATTTCAAATACAGCAATGTGAACATGTGCATCACAAACTCCCTAACTATCCCTTCCCCCAGCAACCATAAGTTCCTTCTCTAAGTCTGTGAGCTTATTTCTGCTTTATAAGTAAGTTTATTTGTATCATTCCTTTTTAGATTGCACATATAAGGGATGTCGTGCAATATTTCTCCTTCTCCATCTGACTTACTTGACCAGTCAAGATTTTTAAGATGTTCATTTCACACAACTAGCAACTTCTGAAATTTTAATGCGGGAAACTAGACTGGAAGTAAAATTCTGATGTACATCCAATCCCCTGGGGTAAAAAAGGCAAAACAGAACTTCCAAAGAGCATACTCAAGACTCTCAAGGATGCCTGCCCTTGCCACCTGGCTGGTATCCACATTCTCTGCTCTAAAATCCTAAATCGGGTCTTGGCCTTCTCCCACTCCTCCCACCTTCCTGCTCACAGAAGCTGGGACCTGAGAATTCTATTCCGGGCACTGCTAATCCCCCCTTGAAAGTGGCACAGCACAGAAGACAGGAGCTAGTGGGTTAACCTAACGGTTAATCTAACCTCTCAAAGTCTCTCAACAGCTCCAACGTGATAAAACCTTCCAGAATTATTGACAGTCAAATATTCTCAACACATTTGCGAGACTCCAGCTGTTACCCAGGGATGCAAAGTAAACAACTGCTCGTAGGCTGCAGAAGGTATAAATCAGCAGTCGGGGCTACTAGCAGGCAAAGGAGGTTCATTTCTGGGATGTTCCAGCCTCTCCCCAAGAAGACTGATGGCTTCCCTCTTCCACTGGCTACTACAAAAGTCACTTCTTGCATTTTGTCCTAAGATGATGAGAACAACAGATGCATAGTCCTAATACACTTTTTCGTGATAAAGGTAGGAAGTCCCCTACATGTATGAATGAGTTCCATTCCGAGGGTATGTTTTGAAGTCCAATTTGTTTGTAAGTCCAAACAAGTCAGCCTAGGTACCAAACTAACACAATCGGCTATATAATACTGTACTCTATTAGGTTTACAACATGTGTATGTGTTAATCACCCAGCTGTGTCCAACTCTTTGTGGCTCCATGGACTATAGCCCACCAGGCTCCTCTGTCCATGGAATTCTCCAGGCAAGAACACTGGTGTGGGTTGCCATTTCCTCCTTCAGGTGATTTTCCTGACCCAGGTATTGAACCCAAGACTCCTGCATTGCAGGCACATTCTTTACTGTCTGAGTCACCAGGGAAGCTCTGGTTTATAATACTTCTCACACAAATAATACATTAAAAACGAACAAAAACTAAAACATTTTTACCGTACTTGGAAAAGGACAGCAGCAGCAGCTACATCACCGCTGCTTTTATGCTTGCTTCTGTTTGGGGAGATTTCTTGTGAAGTTCGCTTCTGTTGGGAAGTTTGGGACAGCCTGGGCTTGAAATGAAGATCCTGCACTGCTGTACTCTACACAGCGCTGTACAGCAGAGGACACACAAGCACACCACTTGTAGAGGGTGCATGCAAGTGACAACATGCTCCACACACATCAGCAAACTGATAAGACTGGACATGGAGACACACCTCCCCATCTTTAAAAGCCCACAACTTGAAGGTTTCCCTGCAGGGAACTTACTGTCTAAACAATTTTGGAAACAGGAAGAGAAATCATCACTGGTACCTAATTTCAGCATGCTAGCATTTGGAGAAGGCAATGGCACCCCACTCCAGTACTGTTGCCCGGAAAATCCCATGGATGGAGGAGCCTGGTAGGCTGCAGTCCATGGGGTCACTAAGAGTCAGACACAACTGAGTGACTTCACTTTCTCTTTCCACTTTCATGCATTGGAGAAGGAAATGGCAACCCACTCCAGTGTTCTTGCCTGGAGAATCCCATGGACGGAGAAGCCTGGTAGGCTGCAGTCCATGGGGTCGCACAGAGTCGGACACGACTGAAGCGACTTAGCAGCAGCAGCAGCAGCATTTAATGCATCTTCTTTCAGTCTTTTTTTTTTTTGCCTTACTTTTATTTCAGTATCATGTGTGCTGTGCTAAGTTGCTTCAGGCACGTCTGACTCTTTGTGATCTGGTGGGCCAGAGTCCTCCAGGTTTCTTTGTCCATGGGATTCTCCAGGCCAAGAATACTGGAGTGGGTTGCCAAGCCCTCCTCCGTCAGTATCGCAAACTGTTATTTAAAATCATTTTACCCCATGTACTTTTCATGTATTTACAGGAGTTTGGGATTCCCAAGTATCTCATTTTTTTTAAAAAATCACAACAACCCTTTAACTCAAGCCAGGTAAAAATTCTCGGCCATGTTTTACAGAGAAGGAAAGGATGACACAGGCATTTGATGGTGAGTTGCTCAGCAGCACAAAGAGGCAAGAGAAGCTCACTGTCATCCAAACTCTCTCCTCAGATGTCTGCAAACCCAGGGAGCTCAGGGTTCCTGACTTCAGCCCACACAAGCTCATGGGTCTTGAGCACAAGAGCCACAGCTGGAGTTAACGGGAGAAGGCGGGGGCTGGGGGTGGCTTGGAGGACCAGGGTCACTAGTCTAACTAGCGTGTGCCTCCCAGAGCAATAAAGCCAGTGTTCTGGTGAGTTGTACGGTCCTCAGGGGAATTCCAAAAGAAAAAAATCCCGCCCGCACACTCTGTGTGGTGGCAACCTTGGAATGTCTATAGTGAGATGGCTTCGATGACCTTGGCTCATGTGGATCTACAGATCCTGTGTCGTTTCTAATCCAGTCTCCTTAGTTTTATATTTTACACTCTGCAACTGATGCATTATTTTAGTATAAGCACTTCTCTATGAAACTGCAGGGAGAAAATCTCCCTCAGAGGGCATCTAAGATGGCACTGGGTACCATCCAAGATGGTGCTGGGTACCAATATGCCAACTCCAATGGTTTCAGTGACTAACTGCCAAAACTACCCCAACCTTCCCAGAGCCCCGTGGAGTCTGAAGAGAGTCGCTGTGCCCTGAGGGATTGTGAAAACAAAAGAGAATCCACAGTTGTCAGAAAAATATGTGACAAAACAAGCAGTGGGAATTTCCTGGCAGTCCAGTGGTTAAGACTTCACCTTCTAATGCAGGGGGCACATGTTTGATCCTTGGTTGGGGAACTAAGATCCAGCATGCCACATGGTGTGGTCAAAAAATTTTTTTTAATTACTAGAAATATAAAAAAATGTTAAAAATAGACTCAAGGTAGTGAGTGGAGAAGGCAATGGCACCCCACTCCAGTACTCTTGCCTGGAAAATCCCATGGACGGAGGAGCCTGGTAGGCTGCAGTCCATGGGGTCGCTAAGAGTCCGGCACAACTGAGCGACTTCACTTTCACTTTTCACTTTCATGCATTGGAGGAGGAAATGGCAACCCACTCCAGTGTTCTTGCCTGGAGAATCCCAGGGACGGGGGAGCCTGGTGGGCTGCCGTCTATTGGTCGCACAGGGTCAGACACGACTGAAGTGACTTAGCAGGTAGTGAGTAGATGTACACTTACTATAAAATCCTTTTAACTTTATACTGAAATGTTTCATAACAAAATGCTATTCTGAAAATCAGTCTTCTCCTAAGTCATAGAGGGATAGATGTTTTTCATCTGCCTTCATCTCCCTTCTCCTCAACCTTTACCATTTCTTTCTTACCTCTATGAATTCCTTGAGAACATGTCTCTAAAGATGTCTCCAAATATGTTCAGAAAACACTGAGTCGAACCCAGTTTTTAAGAAAACAAAACTGAGGTCCTAACAAGGAGAATGGACTTGTCCCAGGTCATCACCCGAAGGGTTCAGGAGCAGGTCTCCCAGGGGATGGACAGCTGGACCTCTGTCTCGAGGGTGTGACTTGAAAGGACCAGACAACACTCCTGGACACTTTAGAAGGAGATTTAAAAGAAGCCAGGATGCTAAGAACAAGGTAGGAGCCCGAAAAAGCAACGAGAGAGCAGTTTTGAGCATCTGATCCTGCAGATGCAGGGCTCATGTCTCCGTGTTCAGATGGAATTTTCCTCTGTGTTTGAGAATCCTGGAAACAGAGAAACTTGATCACATTTCTACCTGTACAACACTGCCAGGAGTATAAATTCACACCATCATTTTGGAAATCAATTTAGCAATATGTATCAAATATTCATGGCCTTTGACCTTATGATTCTACTTCTCAGAGTTCATGCCAAACAAGTTGGACTCAATATAACAAAAAGCTCTACAAAGACATCCATCAAAGTACTGTGTAAAATAGCCCCCAAATTAAAAAGTGATTAACTGGGCTTTCCCAATGACTCAGTGGGTAAAGAACCCACTTGCAACACAGGAGACATGAGTTTGACCCCTGGGTTGGGAAGATTCCCTGGAAGAGGAAATGGCAACTCACTCCAGTATTCTTGCCTGGGAAATCCCATGGACAGAAGAGCCTGGCAGGCTACAGTCCAGGGGGTTGCAAAAAAGTTGGATACGACAGAGCAGCAGAACAGAAGCAAAAAGTGATTAAAGGCTAAGTGATTAAATGATAAGTAAATTATGACATATTCTTAAAAGAGGACTTAGAAGTCATTACAACATTTATCAAAGGTCTAACAATGTAGCTAGAAAATGTTTATATTAAATTTCTAAATGATAAAACTCCTAACAAATTGTACATATGCCCTGAGTCTAATTAGACCAACAAAATTTTAAAAATATGTGATACACAGTAAGATGCCTGAGAAAAAAATACATCAGATTGGTACAAAGCTTGTCTGTGCCGCATTTGCTACATTTTCTGTGATGGTATACAATCAGCTGTGCTGTAACTCATGGTACACATTCCCAAATCCCCCACTATAAAAAATCATAACATAAAAGCCACAGAGCTTATGTGGAAAATGGAATAAGGGTATAACACTCTCGAACTTTATCAGGGGCACACTTTTTTGAAAGGTAGGAACCTAACAATAAGGGTAGCACAGTTTTCACACCTGAACTGGTTAAGAAATTCATAGATACAACAATAAATATGACACTTGACCTTGAAAAAGCCCTGATGTTTTCCATGAAAGTAGGCATTGGGAAGATTGCAGCTTGGGAGTTATTATAAAGTGTTGAAGGAAGGTTGTCAAAAATGCGACAGAAAATTGTTGACCAGACACGGATGAATGTGAATCGGAACTGGAGCTGAGCTGAGGTGGCTGGTGGACAGGTGAGGCACGTATCTGCATGTGTGTATAGACTCAAGTAGACTTACACGACTCAGTTCAGCTGCGTGCAGTTTTCTGCATTCCTCTAGTGTTTCTTTCAGGCTTCCACGGTGGCTCAGTGGAAAAGAACCCACCCACAATGCAGGAGATGGGGGTTTGATCCCTGGTCTGGGAAGATCCCCTGGAGAAGGAAAGGGCAACCCATGTGGCTCGGTGGTAAAGAACTTGCCTACCAATGCAAGAGACACAGGTTCGATCCCTAAGTCAGGACGATGCACTGGAGTTGCAACTGGCAACCCACTCCAGTATTCTTGCCTAGAAAACTCCATGGACAGAGGAGCCCGTGGACTACTGTTCATGGGGTCGCAGAGTCGGACACGACTGAGAGACTGAGCACACACAAACGTTATCAGTTTTTTAAGATATATCAGGAGATGATTTGTTGACCAGAGTAGCTATGGAGCCGTTTTAATATTAATAAACTTTGGTCTATCAGATAAGTATTGGGCCAAATGACTCGGGAGGTCATTTCCAATGCTAATATGAGATTTTACGATCATGTACTTTTTCTTAATAATTGATTTTGGGATAAGTTCAGTTTCTAGGGAGAGCTTTAGTACAAACTCTGTGAAATTCAAACAGGAATTAAATACAATAAAAGTAAATTCAGTCACACTGTTCTGAGCCTAAATTTTTCAAGTTTTCAAAAAAAATATTTACAACATATTTTTTATTTAGTTGCAGCTGTGTCTAATAAAGCTGCAACTGTGTCTTATTTCCATCCTTTTTACATGATCTGGTGCTGTTAAACAGTCTGCATTATTTTTCTGTGATAATAGATTCCTCTTTAATTAACATCTCAGCATTTCGGTGCCAATAGAATACAACCCCCAGACTCAGATTTGTGAACATCGCCTGCGAACGATATGGAAACCAACTTGAAATTTTCCTCTGATTTTCAACTTACCTTGACTTCAGAAAACAGACACATACACACGAAAAGGCCTTTCCTGGGAAACAGTCTGTCCTGCGGGACACTTCCCCTTCTGATGGATATGATAAACGGGGAAACGACTTGTTTGGCAAAGTATAGGACATCATTACTCAAGTCTGAGTTCAACAGTTCAGATCTGTAAGGCCTTGGGGAGGAACGAAAAGTACTTTCTTTACGGAAAATGATTTTGCCCACGCTTTCAAAAACTGCGCTAGCATATTCTACTGAGTTCTGATAAGAGGCAGTCAGAAGTCAGACGCCCACATCACTGTGTTGAAATTGTTTACATATCTAGTGAGAATGCAATTTTTAAGAACTTCCTGTTTTGAACCTTTTCACTGGAACCTTTAAAACTGTGCTAAGCCTATAAGACTAGTTGCATGGAAGTCCCATGTTCAAGTCTATGTACTAACAGAGCTGTTTAAATGAACTATTATTTATTTGCTTTTTTTTATTTTTTATTTTTTGGTATAAACGAAGGGGAAACATGCCTCCAAGAAGAGAGTCAAAATACAATCTCTCCAAATGGATGGACAGCAAGGTCCTGCTGTACAGCAGAGGGACTGTATTCAGTGCCCCATGATAAACCATAATGGAAAAGAATACATGTATGTATAACTGAGTCACTCTGCTGGATAGCAGAAATTAGTACAACATTGTGAATCAACTATATATCAATACAGACTTTTAGGTATACACATATACATCTACATATATTAGCCCTGAAGCATACTAACTTGCTTCAGTTGTGTCTGACTCTTTGGGACCCTCTGGACTATCGAATCCCAGGCTCCTCTGTCCATGGGATTCTCCAGGCAAGAATACTAGAGTGGGTTGCCATGGCCTCCTCCAGGGGATCTTTCCAACCCAGAGATCAAACCCACATCTCTTATGTCTCCTGCACTAGCAGGCAGATTCTTCACCACTAGTGCCAACTGGAAAGCCCTATATATATATATATTATAGGGGCTGGTACAAACATCTCTACCTCTGGGAATTTCAGGATGCACAAATATATATATACATATGCATATATATAGATCTCTCCATTGATGTAGTTTGATAACAATCAGGGGATTGGTCATGGCATGACTCATGTCCAACAGATTTGTAAGTGAAGTCAAAGTCACTCAGTTGTGTCCAACTCTTTGTGACCCCATGGACTATACAGTCCATGGAATTCTCTAGGCCAGAATACTGGAGTGGGTAGCCTTTCCCTTCTCCAGGGGATCTTCCCAACCTGGGGATGGAACCCAGGTCTCCCACATTGCAGGTGGATTCTTTACCAGCTGAGCCACAAGGGAAGCCCAAGGATACTGAAGTGGGTAGCTTATCCCTTCTCCAGTGGATCTTCCTGACCCAGCAATCAAACCGGGGTCTCCTGCATTGATGGTGGATTCTTTACCAACTGAGCTACCAGGATTTGTAAGGACTTCATAATAATTACCTATTACATATGTATATCTCTGTTCACACATCATATCATGCCACTCACGATTTTCCTGTTCTCTCTCCCCAAGAAATCAATAATCTGTTATAAGAAATCACATTTGACATTTTGTCGTATTTTCCCCAAACCCTCTTTTTTAGCTATGCTGTCTTGGACAGTCATCCCAGCAGGCACGCTGATACAGTGTGACTTTCACTTCACTTACAAATCTGTTGGAAATGAATCATGCCATGACACACAAAAATCCCCAGAGGAATCTACGGAGAACAAGGGCACCCACCAGCCAGACCTGAACCACCTTTCCCACCTCACACCCCCGACGTGGGTCTCTAGGCCCCTTTATCGGTGGCCTCTGAGGCATTTGTTCCAAAGTGTTTCTCTTTCTCTTCCCCTTCAAGTGTTCTACTTTCTCCACTGCTGCAATTACATAGTAATCTGGCCATACAATGAAAACGCTCTTCCGTTCTGTCGCACAAGTGCAGATGGCTATGGGGTGACTGGTTTCATTTTAATCAGGATATTAGCTGAGCAAAGATTTCTTGCAGTCATTTGTATACCCCAGATAATCACAATGGTGTGATCAATGACCTAGAGCCAGACATCCTGGAATGTGAAGTCAAGTGGGCCTTAGAAAGCATCACTACAAACAAAGTTAGTGGAGGTGATGGAATTCCAGTTGAGCTATTTCAAATCCTGAAAGATGATGCTGTGAAAGTGCTGCACTCAATGCTGCTGCTAAGTTGCTTCAGTCATGTCCGACTCTGTGCAACCCCAGAGACGACAGCCCACCAGGCTCCCCTGTCTCTGGGATTCTCCAGGCAAGAACACTGGAGTTGGTTGCCATTTCCTTCTCCAGCTGCACTCAATATGCCAGCAAATTTGGAAAACTCAGCAGTGGCCACAGGACTGGAAAAGGTCAGTTTTCATTCCAATCCCAAAGAAAGGCAATGCCAAAGAATGCTCAAACTACTGCACAATTGCATTCATCTCACATGCTAGTAAAGTAATGCTCAAAATTCTCCAAGCCAGGCTTCAGTAATATGTGAACTGTGAATTTCCTGATGTTCAAGCTGGTTTTAGAAAAGGCAGAGGAACCAGAGATCAAATTGCCAACATCCACTGGATCATGGGAAAAGTAAGAGAGTTCCAGAAAAACATCTATTTCTGCTTTATTGACTATGCCAAAGCCTTTGACTGTGTAGATAACAATAGACTGTGGAAAATTCTGAAAGAGATGGGAATACCAGACCACCTGATCTGCCTCTTGAGAAATCTGTATGCAGGTCAGGAAGCAACAGTTAGAACTGGACATGGAACAACAGACTGGTTCCAAATAGGACAAGGAGTACGTCAAGGCTGTATATTGTCACCCTGCTTATTTAACTTATATGCAGAGTGTATCATGAGAAACGCTGGGCTGGAAGAAGCACAAGCTGGAATCAAGATTGCCGGGAGAAATATCAAGAACCTCAGATATGCAGATGACAGCACCCTTATGGCAGAAAGTGAAGAAGAACTCAAAAGCCTCTTGATGAAAGTGAAAGTGGAAAGTGAAAAAGTTGGCTTAAAGCTCAACATTCAGAAAATGAAGATCATGGCATCTGGTCCCATCACTTCATGGGAAATAGATGGGGAAACAGTGGAAACAGTGTCAGACTTTATTTTTGGGGGCTCCAAAATCACTGCAGATGGATGAAATTAAAAGACGCTTACTCCTTGGAAGAAAAGTTATGACCAACCTAGATAGCATATTCAAAAGCAGAGACATTACTTTGCCAACAAAGGTCCGTCTAATCAAGGCTATGGTTTTTCCTGTGGTCACGTATGGATGTGAGAGTTGGACTGTGAAGAAGGCTGAGCGCCGAAGAATTGATGCTTTTGAAGTGTGGTGTTGGAGAAGACTCTTGAGAGTCCCTTGGACTGCAAGGAGATCCAACCAGTCCATTCTGAAGGAGCTCAGCCCTGGGATTTCTTTGGAAGGCATGATGCTAAGGCTGAAACTCCAGTACTTTGGCCACCTCATGCGAAGAGTTGACTCACTGGAAAACTCCTGATGCTAGGAGGGATTGGGGGCAAGAGGAGAAGGGGACGACAGAGGATGAGATGGCTGGATGGCATCACTGACTCGACGGACGTGACTCTGAGTGAACTCTGGGAGTTGGTGATGGACAGGGAGGCCTGGCATGGTGCGATTCATGGGGTCGCAAAGAGTCGGACACGACTGAGTGACTGAACTGAACTGAACCGAAGCTCTCAAGGGCACCGTAGGCTCAGAATGGTGTGACTGGATTTAGTTTTGTGATATTCAGTTCCTGTTTGAGTTTCACAGACTTTGTACTAAATCTCAACTCTCTAGGAACTGAACTTGTTTGTTCTTGTTGTTGTTTTTTAGTTGCTAAGTTGTGTCTGACTCTTTTGGACCCCAGGGACTGTAGCCCGCCAGCCTTCTCTGTCCATAGCATTTCCCAGGTGAGAATACTGCAGGGGGTTGCCACAGTTCTCTGCAAACCTCACACACTCCCCTTCCCTCCTCTTCTCCAAATTGATCCCCTTGATCCATCACCATGCTATTTAAAGGCCCCCCACCTCAGTTTCTGAGTGACCTAGAAAAGGACCACCACAGTGAAATAGATTAATTAGTTACAACATTCCAAGACTAAACCTAGAGAGATGCCATGAAAATAGCTTCTGAACTTTAGATACTCGAGTATCCTTATTTTAAGCCATTTTCAACTTGCAATGTCCTCCAAGTCCTTTCTCCATGAGCCTCTGTGAATCAGACAGAAATTACTGCCATCAACTTACATTGAACACTGTAGAAGCAATTTTTTCCCACAAGCAATAAATTTGTGAGTCAAATAGTAGGAATACATTGGTTTGCTTTTCTCAGTTTTTTCTCCCCCTCCCTTTTTTTAATGCTTTCTCGTCATCACCAAAATTCCCAGTGAAAAGGAAAATATCAGAAGCATTACAATGTCCGCTATTAGGCATTCATTGAGAAGAAATAAGATGTCACCAATGAAAGAATATCCATGGTTGAAACTTTGAATTTCAGTGTTGGTAAGAGAAAACACAAAGTATTCAAATATCTTCATTCTTTCAGGGAATTTTTGAGTGAGTTTTCAAAAAGATAGGGATTCTTAAAGCAAGTTTATTTTGCTTTCTACCCTTGTGATGGAGTTTAGAATAGGCTCATCCAGCACTGCCTTGGAAATTAGCCACTGCACTTTTCCCAGAACGTTCAAGAAAATTAAATAGGAATATCAATCAGATGCTACTTGTGTGTAAAAACTAATGCAGGAAGCCATAAGTATCCATCCAAAGAGCCCAATCTGCAATTAAAAGAAAAAAAGGGATTTCCCTGGCGGTGCAGTGGTTAGAAATTTGCCTTCCAATGCAGGGGGCACGGGTTCAATCTGTGGTCAGAGAACTAAAATCCACGTGCCATGTGGCACAACTAAAAAATTTTAAACTTAAAAAATAAAGTGTTAAAAAATAAAAGGCACCTGAGAGTTGGAAGATTTTGTATGAAAAATGCAAAATATCTCATTGATAATGGTTTACTGTTGATTATGCATTGAAATTGTAATATTTCAGGCATATTGGCTTCTATCAAAATATTATTAGTCTCCCTACACATGCCATGAAATAGCCTCAAAAATCCTTCCTGACACTTTGATCCCAGTTTGATGTCTCACTCCTCACCTGCAAACTCAAACTGTTGGCTGGAACCACATGGTGGGACTGCATTTCAGGACAGAGGTCAAGTGACCCCATCGCAGGATGCCCAGGCATCCAAAAGACTGAAGGAAAAATGGAGACGTGGAGGAAGATGTATGTAAATTAAGCACATACTCAAACACGAAGTCAAGGAAACAGCAAACTGCATTATTAAACTGTTTTTATATATATTAAAAAAAGACCAAAGACCTCTTGGATCTGTTTATATGATGGCTTTTCTAAAGTAAAATGTTTGTCATTGAGCACATGAATCACTTTTACATGAAATGCCATCATCCTGCACAAGTCTGCATATTTCAAAAAGTTCCCACAGGCCACTCCCAGGATGGACTCTTCTAGCCTCATCTGGCTAAGAGGAGCTGTAGTTTCTGAGTGATACCTTGTGGGGAGTCCATCAGCTACATCATGCATCCTCAACACCTCCCATGATGGATACTCACCTGAGAGTTACATGATCAGTAAAGTAAGGGAAGGTCCAGGGACATACATGAAGCTTTTAGCCTGTCCTAGAAGTCTGAAAAGCATGTCCAGTGAGCCAAAGGCTTGTGTTGGTCAATAAAGTTTTACTAGGAGATAGCCAAGCCCATTCATTTACATATTGGGAGGTAGCCACATCCATCATTTATATAAGGAAGCTCCAATACTTTGGGCACCTGATGCAAAGAGTCCACTCATTGGAAAAGACCATGATGCTGAGAAAGACTGAAGGCAAAAGGAGGGCGGCAGAGGATAAGATGGCTAGCATCACCAACTCAATGGACATGAATCTGAGCAAAGTCCAGGAGACAGTGGAGGACAGGGAAGCCTGGTGTGCTGCAGTCCATGGGGTTGCAGAGAGTCAGACAGACTGAGTGACTGAAAAACAACAAGGCTGCTCTCCTGCTAAGAAACAGTTGAATACTTGTGATGGAGACCGTCTGACTAACAAAATCTAAAACATTTACTATTGGCCCTTTCCACAAAAAAACTGCTGACCCATGACCTAAGGCATCATTTTTGTTTCACTAAACAAATAGCGAATCTCTCCTGTGAGAGGTAAAGTTCCAGGGCCCGGAGACAGAAGGTGGACAAAGACTGAGGTGAGTTCCTGGAGGGACACCCCTGGCATGTTCATTGCAGTCTTTTCACACAGGACCTCTGCTCACAGTGGCCAGTGTTTTTCAAAGTTTTTTCTAATGAGATCCACTACTGACAAGTACATTTTATCTCCAACCTTCCTGCACACACCTGATCTACTTATCTATGTTCATACCTGAAGCAACTTTGTCAAGGTAATATTTCTCTGGGTTACTACCTGGGATTCACTCTCCTATTTTATGCTATTATAACCCCTTCCATTAAAAAATAGTAATTGGCTTTACTGTACACCAATGTCTTGCAATTCAGAGTTTGAAAAACTCTTAGTACGCACCAGATTTTTGTTGCTGACGCGGATCTTCACTGCAAGCCAAAGGCTAAAAACTAGCAGCCACTTTGGGTCAGATGAGGTTGATTTACTCCATTCTTTGCAGAATTTTGGGTTTTCTGAGTTTTTGTTTTGAATATGTTAATTATTTCTCACTATGGTTTCTAAAAAATCAATATCCCAAGATTCTTTAGAGAAATCAGAGGGTATGGCAATTAGAAGTCTGCTGCTGCTGCTGCTAGGTCACTTCAGTCATGTCCGACTCTGTGTGACCCCGTAGACAGCCTCCCACCAGGCTCGCCAGTCCCTGGGATTCTCCAGGCAAGAACACTGGAGTGGGTTGCCATTTCCTTCTCCAATGCACGAAAGGGAAAAGTGAAAGTGAAGTCGCTCAGTCGTGCCCAACTCTTAGCGACCCCATGGACTGCAGCCTACCAGGCTCCTCCGTCCATGGGATTTTCCAGGCAAGAGTACTGGAGTGGGGTGCCATTGCCTTCTCCGAATTAGAAGTCTACCTTCCTGTTAACTGTCAACTGGAGCCGAGAAGTGGTTTCTCCAATATTTGCTTCCAACTTGCCACCCTTTGCCACAAAGCAAGTGCACCTGAAAACCCCAAGAATTTTCATCACAAGCATTAGCTCCCCATGACCTCCCCCCGTATAAATATGAAACAGATTAAATGTATTTTCTTTCCATCATTAAACCTTAGCAGGTCATTTTAGCAGACCCTCTGGCTTTGGGGAAAGCCTTTTTAACAGATACTGTTGTAATCTCAAGTCCTCCTATAGCAAGAAGAAAGAGAAAGACCTCATTGGAAAGAAAAACAAGCAGCCTTTATTTCTTAAAAAAGAAAAAAAATCCCACAACATTTGATGAAAGAAAACTACAAGAATAATTAAAGTCCAGCAGAAAATTAAGAAAAAGGACCAGATGCCAGATTTGTTTACTCGACAGCTTTGTTTGTAAAACGAAATCGCTTCATCACTGAAGCCTGTTTGTAGGGCCAGAAATTTTCAAAGCATCCACTGGCAGCAAACATGGCTTCAGTTAAGAAAGGTGACGAGGGGGGAGCAGTTAGCCCTGGGAATGTAACTTTCACTGCAGCTTAATCCAGTTGCCTCTTTAAAATACCTGAGCGTAATGAGTATCTGCAAAGATTTATGACCGTAACAAACATACCATTTTTGACTTTGTCACTCAAACCAGCCTGGCAACTTTGATAGTTCCTATTGAAAGGAGAGCTCTAATCCAAATGAGAACTCTGAAAAAGGGAAAGGAATTTTATTCCTATAATTTGATTGATTACTTCCTATTCCAAATGCTCAAGAGAGAAAAAGAAAACGTTATCCTGTCTGTACTTGGATTTCTCCCACTAATCTTTTACAAACAGGTAACAACCATAAAACAAATTACTTACTAGGATCCATAGGCCAATGGTGCTAGCTGGGTTCCAAAATCTATAAGCATCAAAATATTGGTGAAAACATCTGAGATGAAAGCCAGAAATGCAAAGATGAACTGATCACTGACTCAACTTGATTCACTGTTTTAATCACCAGTCTTGGAAGGAGAGAAAATAATGCTATCAATTGTTCCATTCTCTGGAATATTTTTGCCATTGATATAAATCCTCCAAAATAAAATTTATGTAATTTAGAGCAAGCAATGGTTTCCCAGTTGTAGTCTCCAGAATTTTACCATGAAAAATAGAAGTTCTGAGCACTTGTCTTTGGTTTAATCTTAGGCAAGGCACCCTGTTTTTTCATAGGCAGAAGACAATCTCTAAGATACCTTCTAATTCCAATTTTCTTTACAGTTTCTGATTGTTAGAACCAAAGAAATGCAAATCGACAGTCATGTCTTATTTGGCAATGACCTAACCACTATAGTATAGAGCCTGGCACTACTAATGACCAATTGGCAGAATAATTAGATAAAAGTTATTAATAACAATAATAATGAAGATCAACAGAAGAGTGCTGGGGGGTAAAAACTAGGCTATTGCCTGACTGGGAGTATTAACACTTCTAAAGAAAAAAGTGTCGATCTGAAATACTTCAGAAAAGAATAAGAAAGATGGACTTTGGCGATGACTCAGCCATGTTCAGGGTGGTCTGGTTGGGGGTTTCCCACAGTCAAAAGAGAGCACAGGGTTGGAGATCCTAAGGAATGAGTACAACCACCAACTCACCCTGCCCCCCACTTCCAGGAGCAGCCAGCCACCTTCTCATTATATTCCTGACAATATTTTGGCATCCCCATTCAGCCATTTAGACTTGCTCATCAGGACCACTAAATAAAGAGGATTTTTCCCCCCATGCTGATTGTTATTTTTTAATGGATGGGTGATAAATCACTTGGATGGCTCAGGATTTCTGATATGCCTACAGATGAACTCTGAACATCACAGAACATTCTCCCGGGTGGGTCATAGGCTGGACCACAGATCTAGTCTTAACACATTTAAGAACCTTGAGATCATGGTATGTGTCTTTTCGGACCACAATGGTATGAAGCTAGAAATCAGTGAGAAGAAGAAAAATAGAAAATTCACAAATACGTAGAGTCTGAACAACACGATGAGTCAGACAGCAACCAATGAGTCAGAGAACACATCAAAAAGTAAATTTTAAAAATAACTTGAGACAAATAAAAATGGAAAGGAAACACTCCAAAACCTTAGGGGATGCAGTAAAAGCAGTTCTAAGAGGGAGGTTCATAGTGATAAATGCCTGCATTCAAGAAAGTCAAATGAACAACCTAACTTTACCCCCCAAGGAATCAGAAAAAGAAGAACCACCTGAGCCCACAGTTATTAGAAGGAAGAAAATAACACAAATCAGAGTGAAAATAAATGAAATAGAAATGAAAATGACATTTCATCAAACGTACGTTGCAGGTTCAAATATTTTGGTATATTTATAAAGTTCCAAACTGCATGAAGAAAAGTGTATGCCACCTAAGGTGGAAAAATGCCAAACAAGCCCAGAATAGCATTAAATCACAGAAATTATTTTTATCTACACAAGCATTTAATAGCTTGTCCTTGGCATGACACAGGTTCATAAAACAGATTCAATCAAGGTAAGTAAGTCAAGGATTAAGAGGAAATACTGTTATCTTCTTTGAGTCTCAAGATGTAGCCAGAGTTGTTTTCTTGTTTTGCTCTAGTAAAAAGGTAATTTTTATTTTGACAGTCGTTAAAAATATCAAAGGAGATGTTCTGAAGCAGATTTTCATAATTCTATTAAGTCAGAGCCTCCGATGCACCACTGTGTGTTTAAAATCAGAAGCAGAAAACGCCAGTATGCCGCCCAGACGGGAACTTGGAGTCTGATAACGCTGGCATCCCAGGCTTAGCCGTTCCAGCAGCAAGAGCCACCCAGATCACCCTGGTCCAGCCCTCCAGCACTATGGAAGCTGGACTTTCTCCTCTCCTCCCTCTCTTGCACACCTGCAACTGGTCCAGATCTGCATCGCTGCTGCAGCGGGTCTCACAAGCCAGGGTCTAAACCAAAGGTTGAAGCACAAGGTCAAGTGAGGAGATAGACTATTTAAACTGAGGGGACTTCCCTGGCGGTCCAGTGGCTAAGACACCATGCAGGGGGCCGGGGTTGATCCCTGGTCAGGGAACTAGACCCCACATGCTGCAATTAAAGAGCCCATTTGCCCCAAGACCTGGTGCAGCCAAATAAATATTTTTAAAAAAAAAGAATATTTAAGCTCACCCCTAAAATCTAGACTGTGTTGTTATCCCAGCTTAAGGCGCATCCACAGGCATGGGTCCACCCATCCCTCTAACCTACATCGGCAGCTTCCCCAGCCCTGACAACTCCTCCTCCTTGATTGCAAGCAACAACATACAAAGCCAGATGCCCACGTCAGATTTTCCTCTGACTCCCACTTCAGCGCTTTGTGTCCTCAAAAACCCATCACCGACATCAAAGCTTTTGCTCTCCAGCCTGAGAGGGCTTCAGTCAGGGCTGGTGACTTTATACCCTCGTGATGTGACACTTGCCAGCCACAAAGAACAGAAAAGGAACACAAAACTGTCTCTGCCCATGTTTCAGAGACAAGAGAGCAGGAAGGGGAGCCCTGAGCCAACTTTATTATGAAATAAGCTGAGGGAAAGATCAGCATGTCTAGAGCAACAGGTGCTGGCATGGAGGGGAGCTTGCTAGCCCATGCTGGGGGGCGTGATGGGGGGTGGGGGCAGCTGGAAGGAGAGGAGCAAAGGGGCTCGCTTGGTAGAGGGTTTCAGAATGAGCCCTCCTGCCCGCTGCCTTCTTTGTTTTTGTTTTTCTGTTCTTTTTTTTTTTTAATTGGAGTATAACTGCTTTACAATGTTGGGTTAGTTTCTGCTGTAGAATACCATGAATCAGCTGTAAGTACATATATAAGCCCTCCCTCTCGAGCCCTTCTTGAACCCTCATCCCACCCCTCTGCCTTCTTTGTTAATGATGCTCTTTTCCTCTTGGTTTTGGGATCATTCTAGACAAGAAAATTGTAAACAAAACAGTACAGAAAATTCTCAGAAACCCCTTCACCCAGACAGCTTCCCCTGAGGTTATCATCTTCCCTGGTAAAGGATCAAACCAGGAAACTAACCTTGCTATGACACCATGAACTCAACCACACACGCCAGTCACATACCCTCAGTTTTTCATCAACACCCTTTTTCTATTCCTGGGACCCAGTGGACGGTACCAGATTCTATGTACTCGTTAGTAATTAGTCTCTTTCATCTGCTCCCAGTGGTGACAAGTGTTTTAGCCTTACTTTGCTAGTCTCGATCTTGACATTTGTGAAGAATGCTGCTCAGGCATTTTGTGGCTGCCCCCTCCCTTCATGTTTTCTCACGACCAGACGGTGGTTGAGCATTTGGTGGGGCCAGAAACTCCCGCACATGAAGCCTTCCTTCCTGTACTACACCAGGGGATACAAGATCTCAGGGGCTTCCTTGGTGGTTCAGATGGTAAAGAATCTGCCTGCAATGTGGGAGACTCAGGTTCAATCCCTGGGTTGGGAAGATTCCCTGGAGAAGAAAATGGCAACCCACTCCAGTATTTTTGCCTGGAGAATCCCATGGACAGAGGAGCCTGGTGGGCTACAGTCTATGGGGTCGCAAAGAGTTGGACATGACTGACTGACTCAAACACACACACACACACACACACACACACACACACACACACAGGATCTCCATAGGAAAACAAGGGGATGTCACCCACATCACCTGGATTGGGCAGGGTCTGCCAGGTTCCTCCACTGTAACATTCCTATAAGCCCCTTACCACCCATGCTTACTTAAAAAAAAAAAAAAAAACTGGAGTTGAGTTGACTTACAATGTTGCATTAATTTCACCTCTAGAACAAAGTGATTCAGATACACTCACTTATCTGTTTTTTTCAGATATTTTTCCCATATAGGTTATTACAAAATACTGAGTAGAGTTCTCTGTGCTATACAGTAGGTCCACCGCTGGTTATCTATTTTACATATAGTATTGTGTACCTGCCCACTCTGCTCCCCAGGCCCTGGACGGCTTCACAGGAAGCCGTCTCCTGCTGGAAACTCTGAAAGGACCTTCCTATAAGACTGTCCCACACAGACAGATCTTCCAAAGTGTATCTCAGGCATGTCAAGGGTTAAACAGGCTTCCGGGTGCCACCCCCTAAGAATCCTGGGACCCTCCTCAAGAGCCTGTCCCACAGGGTGGAAGAAATAAGACTGCATGACTGATGTTGAAATAAAAATCATCTGGAAGTATTTTCATGTGAAGCTGGTTTTAAGAAACAGAGGCAAAACACACTAACAAAACTAATCTGGGGCATATGGTATTTCTTTCAGGCATGCACATTTCTAATACAAATCTCCTAATCACTTCTACCTTGCTTTTCAGGTTTACTGTTAAGGCAGGTCTTTTTTATTTCTCTCGAAAGGATAACCTCCCTGCCTGAAAGAGCGGGCTCAGGCAGAGAGGCTGTAAGTGCTACCCAACATGATTTTCCCTCCTTGTTTTTTGTTTTAAAAAAATGGGGAGACCAAATATACTCTGATCATGATGAAGTTTTCCAAGTTCAGCCCTTTGGGTTCCTTGCTGACTCTCCCTCCCACTAGGTGGCGCTAAATGTCACATTCAAAGTGGGCTGCTCTCAAGAGTCCCTGAACAGGATTTTTTTTCTTTTTTAAAAGTTTGCAAGAATATCACAAGCCTAACATCAAGTACTAAGTTTCCTTCTTACTAAATATTTCCTCTTTTCTTTTTTTAAACATTTACCGCCTATGTGCGTGTTTGGTCACTAAGCCACGTCCCACTCTTTAGGACTTCATTGACTGTAAACAGCCAGGCTCCTCTGTCCATGGGATTTTTCAGGCAACAGTACTGGAGTGGGTTCCCATTCCCTCTCCAGGGGATCTTCCCAATCCAGGGATGGAACCTGAGTCTCCTGCATTGGCATGTGGATTCTTTACCACTGAGCCACCTGGGAAGCCCACATTTATAGCCATCTGACAGCAAATCTGAACTTCTGGAATACAGCTTTCAAAGGACCACAGATTAAATGTAACAGTCATGACCACATGAGTGATATAAAAAAATCAGAAGTTGTATCACTGGAGGCAAGCAGCTGGGAATATGCTTCAGATCTCTAAACTCGGCATTTCCTCAATTTCTAGGTTCTGGTTTCACATAAGTTTATTTCATATAGGCTAATTTATTAACTGTATCAATATCCCTATGCCCGTAGAGACTTTTTAACTGTATCAAATTAGCAAAGATTTTAAAGTGCTGGCAAACATTTTAAAGACATTCTTACAAACGCAAAGACTAGGCAGCCAAAATATTACTGAAGTGCAATTTCCTCTGGTTATAATATTAAAGGCATATGCCTTAATAAGAAACCTCATTTCCACAATAAGGATTCATCACTTAAGGAGAAACAAACTTTCTCAAAGCTTCAAGTCCAGTATCACTAGGAAGCACATGGAAAAATGATGCTCTTTATCAGCTAAGTTCCTGTTCCTTGGTGGAGAAAGGGAAAGCTTTTCCCTAAGGAAAAGCGCTACATCTATGAAGTTTCCGACCCAGCAACCTGAGTGATGGTAAGTATGATGTGCAGTTGTTCAAACGCATCCCGTAGAGACAGGCAAGCCTTAGTTGTTTATATCAAGTGGGTGTGTTTGCTCTGTGACACTCTCCTCCTAAGACGGGAGCTTCTGGCCTATGTAAGGTCACTCCCTCTTGTCATTAACTGCAAAAGCTTATTTTGTTCTCATGGCCCCTCCAGAACACAGATTTGGCATGTCCTCTTTCTGGGCCCATCCACAGACATTTCCATGAGACAAATATTTGGGCCAGACCATTCTTAGGTTTTTTTTTTTTTTAAGGGAAGGCAGGAGATGACAAAAGGATTTTTGCTCCTAGATGGCCGTGCGCTTCACATACGCTCTATCAGCAAGTGATGAAGCTCATCACTCTAAGCGAATAATCACTCACACCAGGCATTCCCGCTCCGGACTGTACCAAGCATGGCTTTGCTGTTGTTGTTGTTTTAATGGCTGGACTCAATATCCTAGACCCTGTTTCACTTGAGTCTGATACTGCTCAGAAGTTCCCGAACCACTAAGTAACATTCCTGTTATCAGTTCTATCATCTGTCCACCTACTGGCTGCCTGCTCTTGAATGTGGGTTCACGCACAAACCTGAGTGCACGCGCACACACACACACACACACAGAGACGAGACTGTTGAACTTGTCTTGCCGGGGAGGTCTACCAGGGGATGAACCCAGGCCAAACAAAATGGCAGCATGAGGCGTCTCGAAGGCACCGTCTGCAACCTCCCACTCGATGGAATGCGTCCAGTCACTGAGGACTCCTGGGAGCAAATGCATGAAAGACATGATGCCCTTTCCCCCTCCAAAGACACAGGACTCGGGGCCCAAAGCTGCTTCTCCCCACTTCCCCCCTCGACCTTTCAGCCCTTCCAAGGTCCTTCACTCCCTTCTGAGGACACAGGGCCTCTTTGGATGGCAGTCCCCAGGACCTTGCATGGGTGGCCAGACTCCTGTGGCTCGAATTTCATCCCCCACCCTTCCTGCAGAAGGGCTGGTGGCTCACAAGGGTGGGAAAGCGAACACGGGGTGCTCTGCAGCTGCTCCCAGCTGCTCTGAGACGCCCATCACCCCCGATACAAACCGAAAGGGCCTCTGCTCAGCCTGCCTCTCCCCAGGATGATAAACAAGGCCGTGATCGGGAAGGGCCAGAGAGCTTCACATTCTGAAGCCATGGAAAGAAGCATCTTCTGAACTCCAAGCTGAGTCACCTCTGATCTTCCTGGATACTACACGGGGATCCCCAAGCTCCGGGACCTAAAGCCTGATGATCAGAGGTGGAGCTCATGTAACCATAACAGAAATAAAGTGCACGATAAATGGAATACACTTGGATAATTCTGAAACCATCCCCCACCCCAAGTCTGTGGAAAAATTGTCTTCTACCAAACTGTTCCTGGTGCCTAAAAGGCTGGGGACCACTGCCACGGAGTAAAATAATATTGGCAACATTTTTCTCTGTGGAAATCATCCGGTCTCACTAAAAAAACTGAATCAAAATATAGGAATGAGACATGCTAGCATAAGAGATTAGACAAGGAACACTTAACTATCTTGTCCCAAAATAAAAGGCTGAAGTGTTACAGAATGCAAACATATACATACATATATAAATACATAGTATGCATAAGCGCACACACGTATCTTTAAATACTTTATAAATAGGCATTTTTTATCTTAGGAGGTAAGATAAAAGCTAAGGTATCTTTTTAGGAGAAAAATAACCATACATTATAATTGGTGCAAATATACAAGCAGAGTGGAGGAGGGGGGTTCTTATTGAATTCCAAGTTCACCGGGTCTTGAACTACAGCAGAGGTATCTGGTCTTAACTTTCAGAAGAAATCTTAAAGTTTTGAAATTAATGCAACAATTCCCCACTTTGCTCGAGGAACCCGCCACACATCCAATGGACACGGAGACAGAGCATGGCGAAGGACTGCTTTCCAGTGATGCGTGAGCCAGACATTTGTCGTCGTCCTTGATAGCATGTCGGCTAAATTAAGTCATGTGGAATGTTTTCTAAACCCCATCAGGGCGGAGTTTCATATCCAGAAAACTCCACTGGAGCTCCCTAAATTATCATTAACAAATTCCCTGGCATAGTAAAATGTCCCTATGTTTCACTGATTTGACAGTACTATTCGGACAGTTTAAATCAATATGAATAATTTCCTTTTTAGAGATTTTGAATAAACTCGTTTTCTTAAGCTTTGCTACACACTTGTCCAAACGAAGAAACTATTGATTACACTATTTCTGGGATGTAGTTTAAAAAGTACCATTAATTTTCTTCCCCAGAGAGAGAAATGTATTGACACGTCCTAGCAACAAGCGTTTTAAACGATCAAACTCAATTTCCAAGAGATTTTTCTCCCAACTTCTCATCAGCAACAGATTTGTGCCATCATCAGGACGGTAGGGGGCGCTGCCACAACAAACTATTCTGGCAAATGGAGAGAAACTTCAGGAGGTGAAAAAACAAGGCTAGATTTGCATGATTCTCCCATGTCAAAGAGCATCTAAAAAATATTGTACCGATTTTTTTTTTTTTTTTGCTTGGAATAACTCACTTCAGGGCTCAAAGACTAGGGTTTTCTTTCTGTTCCTGTGTGTGTGTGGAGGGGGGAGGGGTGGCATTTCATAAGTGTGTGTTAGAAATCCTATATTACAATTCTGGGACGGAATCAGGAAGCTCTAAAAGGAATCCCTTTACCTAAAATACTGCCTAAACACAAGAGCTAAAACGTGCCTAATAGACGGTGTTGTGTGTGATTTTCTTTTTCATGTTTAAGTCTTCAGTCTTTTCCACAAACATCTAACTCCAAGTTCAGAACCAAGATCAAAGAGAACTGTGGCAAAATTTCATTAAATAATCGCATAATCCAGCCTCCATAGGTTGGACTTTTTTAATAAGAGTTTTCCATGTAATTGAGTTAAACTTAAATTTATGCATCCAATAAAAGCCCATTGCAAATGGTAAAACAAAGACATTGCTCCAACACTCAGAAAATTAAATCCACCAAACCATGAAGTCTACTGTGCAGTTATTTTTGTAACCACCATAAATTGCTTTATAAAACTCCTCTACCCAAGTAAACAATCCAAGGAGATATTTACTTTACAGCATGCATCCAGTTTCCAAGCAAGAGAGCAGCCTAAAAGTTTATGACTTTTTCTTCTTTTTCTAAATTGCCTCTCCCTTCTAAAAAAAAAAAAACAATTTGTGTTTCTAGTTACCTTGAAACCTTCCTTCTCTTACACAAGCTCAGAAAGGTCCACAGAAAATAAGATCCAGCTCTCTGAATATACTGTACCCTCAGCTACTCATCTCTGAAACGGGAAGAAACAATCCTACTTTGTGGAAATAAAGTCTATGTGGCGAAACGAAAATACAGGGGGTTAGTACTAAATATTTCACCATACATAACAGCACCTCAGAGTCCAACATTGTCTTAGATGTTTTGGGGCAGTCGGCTTGAAATGTGTTCACTTACAGCCATGTACCGGGCCGCATTCAATGCAAACTGCTTTAGATAAGAGTTTTAGGGGGTCTTTAATCACGTCTTTCTTGTGTCCTTGATGGAAAAAACAGAGCTGCCTTTGTGCTAAGAAGAAGGACCTGTTGTTTCCAGATTCAACAGGTCATTTTTATAAGAACTTCCCAGAGGACACAACAGAAATGACAGAAACACAGGGGGATTTTTTTAAGTGGCTGATGATTTTAAATGATATATATCCCATAGCACGGGAAGGCTGTTTGTTTTTCTTTCCAACAAATGGAAAGTTACTGTTTGAAACATGTTTAATGTTCAAGTTTGACTTTTAGGACGAAACCGTTTTCTCCTGAGTTGGGTTACTGTAAATTTGCTTCCTGTGCTTGACTCTCAAGTAAATAAACTTGTCAAATCATGTCCATTTCTCTTTGGGGTATGAATGGCTAATTGAGTGGGCTTTTGAAATATACTTAAATGGTGTTGTAACTTTTCTAATATCATTTCAGTTAAAATAATAAGGAGAAGGAACATTTAATGAATAAGATAAAACTTTAGAAAATGGAAAATTTAAGCGTATTTTTCCTTATGCTCCGAGGAGAAAAAAAAGCACCACTATTTTATGGCAAACAAAACCCAGGTGACACTAAGATTTATTAGAGTTTGGCTTATTCTGTTATTAAAGGTGGTCTGAATTTGAGAAGACTGGCAAATTTAAGATTAAGATCTAAATCAGCCTTGTTTCCTACACTGCATTAGGAAGGTTTTTTCACAGTGTTACCAAGATTCCTACTCCCCCCCCCCCCCCCCCCCGCTTTTCTTCCTTTAACAAAAATTTCGGCTACCTCATTTATAAAGGGAATTGTTTGAAGATCTTTAGAAAAGTTTCTGCCAGTCCAGAGACAAAAGGTACTCTTTCCCACAAATACAGAAGGCATTTTGTGCAATTTCCTTGCCCTAAACAAAAGTTATTGCCAACAAAGCCTTTTTTAAAACACACTCACATACATACCGCCAAACCTAGAGTCTAGTTCTAGACACTTTAAGTGTCTGAATTACTTACCACTCAGAACAATTATCTATATTACTTACCACCCAGGACAATTCTCTGGCAAAGAGTTAAGATAAGCAAATAAATAGGCGATGGCAAAAACTGCATTAACCCCAGGGAACTGCCCAGAAGATAAACGAGAAATAGAAACAGGTTTCCTTGGGGAAAGGATCCACTAGGTTACTTATCTAGTAATTGGTGAGCAGGTTTCTAACTTGGCAGGGACATTTTCTCTCTCTCTGCTTCCACAGAGTAGGAGAAAATGAAGAGATGGGCTATCTGGGGGAAAAGGAATCCGAAAAACTAAAGAAAAATATCTCCAAGGCCAAAATATCCACCCCCCCGCCCTCATCCACTTTATTGTGGAAATAATGTCTATATGGCAAATCGAAAATACAGGGGTTTAGTACTAAATATTTCGCCATATTTAGACAGAGGCAGGGTGGGGGAAAGATCCCTCTTCTTAAGGACAGCTACTGGTGACCCTCTGCCCTCTGATGAAATCGGGGAGGGAGATGCATTGGGTGAGGGTCGCCAAGGGCTCCTGAGCCCCCACCGCGAGCTCCGGCCGCCCACTCCCTGCCCCACGTCCGCTCACCGGTACCAGGCGAGGCCCTTGTCGTAGCTACGGTCGAAGAAGTGGGGCTCTGCGCCCACGGCGCGCACGTCGGGGTGCACGCGCAGGAACTCCAGCAGCGCCCGCGTGCCGCCCTTCTTCACGCCGATGATGATGGCCTGCGGCAGCTGCTTGCTCCCCTCGTCCAGCAGCAGGGCCAAGGTCCCCGGCGGAGTCTCGGCCACGCTGCTCCCGGCCCCGGAGCCGCCGAGACTCCCCGCCAGCCCGGGGGGCTCCTCTTCCCCGGCCTCCTCGCGGTCGGCTCGCGGGGCGGGCGGCCGGCGCCTCGGCCGCGGCCGCACTTGCAGGAGGCGCTTCCTTCGCGCGGCCACGGGCCACGCGGCCAGCTCCCCCGGGCCTCCGGCCGGGACGCCGCGGCCCGGGGTCCCCGCCTCCTCGCCGCCGCCCGACCGCCCCACGACGGGGCCAGATAGGGTCTGGCAGCGCTCGGCCAGGCAGTAGAAGACGTAGAGGGACGTGAGCAGAGAGCAGAGCATCAGCAAGAACTTGCGGAAGACGCTGCGGGACAGCGGCTCGGCCGAGGTGGGGTGGGCGCCGGCCGGGCCTGGAGGGGCCATCCTAGCCGGAGGCAACGTCGGGCAGCGCGCGGGCCATGCTAGGCCGGGACTCCGCCAACTGCCGGGACATCCTCCGGGGGCTCCTGCGCGCTGGACCGAGGCCACATCGCCCTGCGCCCCCGCGGCCGTGCGAGCTGCCCAGGCGGCAGCAGCCGGGACTCCTCCGGGAGATGGAGGCCCCAGAGCCGCGCGCGGGATCCCAGCCTCCGGTCGGTCGAGGGGGCGGGAAGGGGGACGTGATGCCGTGCTTAAGAAACCATCGTCTTAGATTCGCCCAAGTCCTCAGCCCGGGGCCGCACTCGGCGCCCCAGGTCCCCGAGAGTTGCCGGAACGGGGATCTCGGCGGCGAGTGGCGAAGGAGTGCGTCTCAGCCCCCGGCAGGAGCAGCCTCTCAGCGCGCGTCCCAGCTCAGTGATCGTGCATCCCTCGCTCGGTCCCGGAGAGCGTACGCGCGGCTCCCGGGCCGCTGGGCTCCGCGCGCTCCAGACCGCGGCGGGGACAGCGCCTCCAAGCCGCCGCTTGCTCGGTCCCCGGCCCGCCTGGGTGCGCGCTCCCGGCCCTGGGGCGAGGTCCCCCGAGTCCCTCTGCCGGAGCAGGAGCCAGAGGGGCCGCGCCCAGTCGTCCGCCCCTCTCCGTGCGCGCCCGGCCGCTCCGGCGGCTCTTGGTCCCACCTGGGAGCGGCGCGGCTGAACCGGGCTGCGCGGGACCCGTCTGCAGCCGCGGCCACTGCGCTCCCCGCCTCCCCGCCGCCTCCCGGGCAGTCGCCGCCGCCACACGTGGAGCTCCGAGGGCAGCAAACTTGTCGGTGACGTCAGCGGCCGGGGCCGGACCAGCCCCCGGAGGAGCGCAGGGGGGCGGACTGGTGCGCCGGGGAGAAGGTGGCGCGGACCCCGCGGCGGCCGCCCAATGACCGCGGGGAGGGCGGGGGCGACCGAGGCGACGCCCCTTCCCTACTCCGCCCACCCCGCCCCCTCCACCCCAGCCGGCTGCCTCGCCCCCTCGGAGCCGGGCCGGGTCTGCGGCGGCTCCTGGGACTTCTGACCGGCAGGCGCGGGGGCCGGATCCCCGGGACCTGACTCCCACCCCGCGAGGCACGCGCTCCATCAGGGGCTCCCAAACCACTCCGACGCCACTCAGCCCAGCGCAGCCCCGACCCCTCCGATGCCTGTGCTCGGGGTCCCTCCCTCCAGGGTCTCTCCGTTCTGACCCCGGAGCCGCCAAGTCCCCACTTCCACAAACCTTCGGAAGTTTCGCTGGTGGCGGTTCCCGGGACCGCTCCGCGCGCCGCGCCCCTGGCTGTCCGGGGCGAACTGGATTCCTTCGCTGCGGCTTCGCCTCCCACCTACGCTGCTGTCCACTGCGGATTCCCGGGCGAAGCCTTCTGCCCACAGCAGCTTTTGGTGCTTTGTTGTTTTTTTCATTTCATTGTTTCCCGAATGCTAGTTTAGGATGATCAAAGTTTCCCTGGACCTGGAAGGGACCAATCTCTTAGGAAACGAGCCAAAAACTGAATCAAATGGAGAAATTCAGAATTTTTTTTTTAAAGAAATCAACTCCGATTCCAAATCCATAGGCGCAGTTTTTGATGAAGGAATTCTTTTAGTGTTGTTTGTACGCGTGTGTGTGTGTGTGTGTGTGTGTGTGTGTGTGTGTGTGTGTGTGTGCTTTCGTGCGCGAGCGTGCGCGCGCCCCAATGCGGAGTTAAATGTCTTCTCCTGAGCAGCGGTTTCCTGGTTCGCTTGCCCCCCCTGACCCTACATCCTCTCCGCGCGCTCCTCAGAGAGCGGGTCAGAAAGGCCTACAAATCGCCTTGCTGTTTAATGGAGGGAGGTGGCCCGTGGAACCTGCATGAGGTGGTTTTTAATTCCAATCCGATTTGTTCCTGATTTCTTGGTTTCCTGGTCTCAGCAGGATGCCCTGCAATGTGGGCGGTAGCCTGGCCGCCTCACCCTCACCCTTGCAGGCCATGCGGGCGGCTTTCGCGGCGCCCGGTGTGTGCTGCCCAGGGCTGGCCGCGGCCGCGGGGCCGGGGTGCGGGGGGCTCCTGCTGCCCAGTGTGGGAACTTGGCCCGCCTGCCTTCCCGCGCTCCATCTGACGTGGAAGTGAAGTCTTTATAACCTTTCCAGGGCGATCTGGCGGTTTCTGACTCTGGGTGCCTGGGTGGAATTGCTGTATGTATGCCAGCTGGATAAATACTGAGGGCTGGACGTGGTTTTCTGTTTATGAAGTGCCAATCCCAGCCTTTTCTGTCCACTGGTGAAGAGTTTGTTAGGTTCTGCTGCTATAAAGCAATGAGCTTTTACAAGGATGAGCAATAAGTCCTGCCAAGCTTTAATGCCTCATTGTGTCCTAATACTGGATGTCAACAATCTAGTTGAGCTTTAATATATTTAGTTTATCTCTAGGTGTTTCAGTCTGACTTGCAGAAGAAAGACCAGAAAGAAAAAAAAAAAGAAGAAGAAGAAGATAATTTTAAAGTTATTCTGAAAACATGTGCAATCCCATAAATGTTTACAAACATGGTTGGATTTTCCCATCTGGAAATGGTGGTGGCCAAGTTCCCTTCTAGCTTCAGCTCCAACATGGCTTTCACATTCCAAGTACAGGTATTTCCTTTACATGGGTATTAAACACCCACACTGTGTAGGAGACTGGGGTTCTCAGAACCACTCACACCATATCTAGCCCTAGGGCAGCCCTGTACCTTAGAAATAAAACATAAGCCGTGAATACAAGCCCCATAGGTCCTTTTAAATGTCTAGTAGCCACCTAAACACGGTAAAAAGAAACAGGTGAAGTTGATTTTAGTAATATATCCTACATACCTAGAAACACGATTTTAACATGTCAATATAAAAATGACTGAGGTTATTTATGTTCTTTCTTTTCATACAAAGTCTTCAAAATCCAGCGTGTGTTTGGCACTGCAGTGGCCAAACCATCATGGAAGCCACAGAGCTTGGGAGCCTGTTGATGTCAGCTCTCCAGGTGAGCCTCCTGGAGCAGAAGCAGGGGGTGACATGGATCTGGATGAGCAAGCAGCCAATGTCCTGCATGTGGGGAAACACAGGCCTTAGGGGCGTGTAATCTCAATGAGACAAAACATGCACACACTCTTTAGAATGCAACAGTGCACTGTATTCCAGTGAGTGACTGACAGTGCTACCCACTCACCAGATTCATATCCAGCTCCTGGATATGCCCTGAAAGATGGCCAAGATTTCCCAAAGTAAGTGGAATTGAAGAAGGACCTTGTTGAAGATCGAGTAAGATTGTTGCAGGTGGAGATGAGCATAGTGGTATTTCCAGACTGAGAAACGAGCAAAATTATTATAAAACCATATTAAGAAGTGTTTTTTCCACTGTTTTTGTTGTTGCTTAGTCACTAAGTCCTGCCTGACTTGTTCTCGACCCTGTGGTCTGTAGACTACCCTGCTTTTCTATCCATGGGATTTCCCAAACAAGAATACTGGAGTGGATTGCTGTTTCCTTCTCCAGGGGATCTTCCTGACCCATGAACTGAACCTGTGTCTCCTGCATTGGCAGGCGAATTCTTCACTGCTGAGCCGCCAGGGAAGCTGTCTTACTGCTGATAGTGGCCAGTATTAGTCTCTGAAGTTTGGAAAAGAAAGGATGATGAGGGAGAGAGACTAATGATATTTACTAAAGGCCAGGTAGGAGCTGGGGCTTGCTCCTAGCAGGTCTTCCTCTGAGTGGATGCTCAAGCCTTTTCTTGCCATTTCCAGTGTTGAAAGAGGCCAGAGTTTCCCCAGCTACATCCCGAATCCTGGCGGGTGTTCCATAGCAAAGTATTCTGCAATAGAATAAATTCGAAAGACTGTACCCTCTTGAGTATTCCCAATAGACATTAGCATGTTACAGTCTCTGAGATGACGTTTTAGTAAAGATACCAGTTAAATTTGCTTCGTCCAATGTTTTCCAAGCCTCTTGGACCATGGACTCCTCTTACCCACGTCCTATCCCATAACATTCATTGTTCTCAGAACATGCTTCAAGAAATGTAATCCTAAACTTTATAAAGGCTCGCTGTTGTCAGGAACTTCAGAGGACAAATGTTTTCTGAACAGACAGCAGCCTCAGCTGCAGATAGTGAGGGCTGGCTTTACATTGAGACCAGGTGGGGGACATTCCACCCATGTATCTGGAATTTTCTTTGTTCTATTTCTCCAGGGACCCACCTCCCCTGAGGGATAGGACTTTAAGGTCTTGACAAATGGTCACTTTCATGAATTATTGATTTGGCAAAAAAAAATAATTGGAAACGTTGATAATTACTCACATATCTTGCTTCTGTCCTGAGTCAATTCTTTCCGATTCTGTGACATATGAAAGAAATGGGTGCAGGTTTGGAAATACACCTTATCAAGAGGTGAATTAACATGCAAAAGGATCAAGGGACATTTTCGGTAGGCTGATCACTGAAGTTCTCAAAATCGCCTGGGTACAATAAAAGCTAAGCATCAGAACAAGAACAGTTAATTTAAAAATGGTGCCTATTTACATAAATTACAGGGAGCTAAAAGTTGATTTAAGGTGGGTTATGTGAGTTTTTTTTTTTAATTTCTTCTCTGTTTCTTTTCTGAAAGTAGAGGATGCTCAGTTCAGTTCAGTTGCTCAGTCGTGTCCGACTCTTTGCAGCCCCATGAACTGTAGCACACCAGGCCTCCCTGTCCATCACCAACTCCCATAGTCCACCCAAATCCATGTCCATTGAATCAGTGATGCCATCCAACCATCTTATCCTCTGTCGTCCCCTTCTCCTCCTGCCCTCAATCTTTCCCAGCATCAGGGTCTTTTCCAATGAGTCAGCTCTTCGCATGAGGTGGCCAAAGTTTTGGAATTTCAGCTTCAACATCAGTCCTTCCAATGAACACCCAGGACTGATCTCCTTTAGGCTCGGTCCATAATTTTTTCTGTTTCACTCTAATATTGGTGTTTCTTTTATTTAAAAGATATCATAGGGACTTCCCTGGTGGTCCAGTGGTTAAAACTTTTATTTCCACTGCAGGGAGTGTGTGTTCGATCCCTGATGGGGGAGCTTAGGTCCCTCTCTACCAAAAAAAAAACAAAACATAAAACAACCAAAGCAATTCTGTAACAATCTCAATAAAGATTTTAAAATTGGTCCACCTTAAAAAAAAAAACAAAAAACATAGTTTTATGGTAGAAGATCCAAACCGAGTTAATCTTTTAGGTGAACTTTAGAAGGACGTGAGGCATAAACAATAGACGTGAATGATAAGGTGATTCTGAGTGAGTTTCCTTAGTTCTCCACTTCTGCTGCTGCTGCTAAGTCGTTTCAGTCATGTCCGACTCTGTGTGACCCCATAGATGGCAGCCCACCAGGCTCCCCCATCCCTGGGATTCTCCAGGCAAGAACACTGGAGTGGGGTGCCGTTTCCTTCTCCAATGCATGAAAGTGAAGTCACACAGTCGTGTCCGACTCTTCGCGACCCCATGGACTGCAGCCCACCAGGCTCCTCCATCCATGGGATTCTCCAGGAAAGAGTACTAGAGTGGGGTGCCAAAGATTTTTAACCTTTCCTGTGTTGCAGGAGAAGGAGATATGAGTCAGAAAAAAAGTAGGAGAGGAACAGGCTGATGCTTCCTATCCGCCCTCTTCCAGAGATTATGTCTGGCAGAAGCTAGACTCTCTAGATGAGCCGAGGGAATCTGAGAGCCAAGGAGACTTGTGCAACGGCCTCCAGGGAAAGCCAGAGAAAGGGCAAGTCTCAACGATATCCCCCACCTCAGAGCAAAGGAGAAGGGCTGTGGGATTCCTTAGCAGGAAGCACCAGCAACAACTCCCCCCTCCAAACGCCAGAGCCACGGAAGAAGCAACAACCAGGAGGCAGTGGGGTCCAGATAAGGATGCAGGGTCTGGAGAAGCCTGGAGGTCAGGAACAAGGCATGATGCAACTGTGATAGTCATGTGCTGTGACCAAGGACAGGGAGGACAAAGTACAGCTCGGCAGATACCCAATGGATGGTAACAATGGCCCAAGCTCAGACTGTCTGTGATGTCTTAGCATCTCTAAGACCAAACAAGAGATAACAGAGTGGGAGCAGAGGGATTGATAAGGGGATGGGAGCAGGGGAGACAGAAGGAGACCCCAAGGGTACCCAGAATGGATTATGATTACATCTTTGCCACTTGTTAAAGTGAAGTTGCTCAGTTGTGTCTGACTCTTTGCAACCCCATGGACAGTAGCCAACCAGGCTCCTCTGTCCATGGGATTTTCCAGGCAAAAATACTGGAGTGGGTTGCCATTTCCTTCTCCATGGGATCTTCCCGACCCAGGAATTGAACCCGGGTCTCCTGCATTGTAGGCAGACTTTACAGGCTACCTCAGGCTTTACAATCTGAGCCAATTTTTTTTTAATACTTTTGAAAGCTGAACTGAATTTCCATTTTTAGTGCATATTTTAACAAATGGCAAAAAAAATGTAATCATAGTCCAAAGGTACCCAGAATGGACTATGATTACATTTTTGCCACTTGTTAAAATAGGCACTAAAAATGGAAATTCAGTTCAGCTTTCAAAAGTATAAAAAATTTACTTTGTGAATACTTGATTTCCAACTTGAGATTTTTTTGTGCCCGCTACATTCTCTTAACTACTACAAACCAGTCAATCCTAAAGGAAATCAGCCCTGAATATTCATTGGAAGGACTGATGCTGAAGCCAAAGCTCCAATACTTTGGCCACCTGATGCAAAGAACTGACTAATTAGAAAAGACTCTGATGCTGGGAAAGATTGAAGGCAGGAGGGGAAGGGGACGACAGAGGATGAGATGGCTGGGTGACATCACTGACTCGATGATGGACATGAGTTTGAGCAAGCTCCAGGAGTTGGTGATGGAGATGGAAGCCTGGCATGTTGCAGTCCATGGGGTCACAAAGAGTCGGACAAAACTGAGTGACTGAACTGAACTGAACACTGAGGGCTTCCCTGGTGGTGCATTGGTAAAGAATCCACCCACCAACGCAGGAGTTTCAGCTTCAATCCCTGGGTCTGAAAGAGCCCTTGGAAGAGAAAATGGCAAACCACTCCAGTATTCTTGCCTGGGAAATCCCATGGACAGAGGAGCCTGGTGGGCTATGGTCCATGGGGTCGCAAAGAGTTGGACACGACTGAGCGACTAAACAACACACTCTCTGAAGTAGGTATGGACCACTAGGCTTAGTTAGCTCATTAGAACATGCCTTGACATACAGAGGCAAAGTACTTTCAACAAATGGCTTTTATTTTAATTCTTAGTTCCAGTTATTGTTTCTACACAATAGTGTACCTTTTCCAGACATATTATTAAGCAACTGAGTGCAAGATTCATTCCTGCTGATAGTTTCTGCACATGGACTCAGTCATTTTATCCATCTGATCACACCCCATCTCTCTAGCATTCTGCCTTTCAACTTCTGGCATAATATTAGCTGGGGCTGCACAGATAAAGCTTATCTTTACTAATTAAACACTAAAAGCCCAAACTCATGTCTGAGCTTTTTACAGCTTAGCCTCTGACACAGCTCTCACCCTTTTAAAGAATGTGGGATAATTCAAATCCCGGACTGTATAAGAATGTGGTTCTTATAGACCCATTTGCCCAGAAAAAAAAGTAACATTTCTAGAATGGCTCTATAGTGATTTTAAAAAGTAGTTTCTTCTTTGTATATCATTAGATCTCTTTTTTCCCTTTATAAACAGGGAAATTCAATCTAGTGTACTAAATATCCTAAGAGATCATGAGCAAGACCAGGGAAAATTACCAGGAAAGGGGTGTTCTGCGTATGTTTCTTACCTAAGCAATTTCTCTACTTATTGCAAGTTAACCTTCAAACTTCTTAAATGATGAACTAGTTTTCCTAATGACTGTTCTTTCCTTGCTGACTTGAAACGACATGTTTCTCCTACGTTCAACTCGAAAAGTATTAGTCTCTCAGTCCTGTCCAACTCTTTGTGACCCCATGGACTATAGCCCGCCAGGCTCCTCTGTCCATGGAATTCTCCAGGCAAGAATAATGGAGTAGATTGCCATTTCCTTCTTCAGGGGATCTTCCCAACCCTGGGATCGAACCCAGGTCTCCTGCATTGCAGGCAGATTCTTTACCATCTGAGCCACCTGGAAAGCCCACATTTAACTTGATCCATATTCGTATCTGTCCTGGAACATTTTACTTTGTTCTATGATGGCTCAGTGGGCAAAGAATCCATTTGCAATGCAGGCAACACAGGAGATGCTGGTTCAATTCCTGGGTTGGAAAGATCCCCTGGAGGAAGTCATGGCACCCTACTTCAGCATTCTTGCCTAGAGAATCCCATGGACAGAGGAGCCTGGGCTACAGGCAGGGCTACAGGTGGGCTACAGTCCAAAGGGTTGCAAAGAGTCAGACACAACTATGTCACATACACACACACACACACACACACACACACACTCAACTGTTATTCCCATGAGGATCACATGCTATCATTGCAGTATTACTTGTGTACTATCACTTTGACACTCTAAACCCTGAACTAGCATTTCAAAATGTGATGACTATTCTCACATCTTGATTTTCCTAGAAATTTGAAGTTTGTTATATCAATTACCATCCCCCGTCCCATATGCTCTTTACATTTTTACTGGACTTTAATTCAATTTACTGAACTTGAGAGGAAATTCACACACACAAACACACATAAATATATATATACATACATATAAATGTAATCCCTTCCAAGAACACTGTATGCCATATTCTAGAGCACCACAATTACTCTGTTCTATCGAATTGTATTGCATGGCCACAGGATGAATTTTTCATTGTCTTCGTAACATTCCTGCGTCTTTTGTTATGGTTATTTCTATGTGAGTTAGATGTGTGATCATTTTGTAAATAAATCTTTCTTCAAGATATTTTCAGGATTTCCCCCTGATATATAAGCAAGCTATTGCCTTTTCCACATGTGTTCAGTAACCAACACCCATAGTGGGCACTCTTACTAGTTTCATTGTTTTTCGGTTAACCTCTAGTTAATCTCTAGTAGACAAAAATTTTAAATCTGCTTTCCACATTGTCTGCCTCATTCATTTTTCTTGCCACATTGAATTGGTTAGAACTATAAAAAATGCAGAATAATAATAAAATATCAGATGTCCTTCTGTTTATGTTATTTATGGAATACTTCTGTATTTTGATGGTTAAAAATGTAATGTTTGTTCTTTTTCCATTATGGATTTTTTTAATCTTATTAAAGAACTAGATAACTTCATTTCAAATGTAGAAGTACATATTAACTGGGATTTTGTTTAATATATTCTACAGGTACTGAGATACCTGTTTTTTATTTCTTTTCTGTAATATTTCATGTTACATCAATGTGTGTCAATGCTGAAGTATATGCACATTCACCTTCTTGGTAATATAGTGCTGTTATTATTATTATTTTATTTTTCTATTGTATGTATTTTGCTAAAATTTTATTTGGGATGCTTATATCAATATTCTTTCAAAAGGCTAAACTTTTATTGTTTTCAATTTTGTCATTTTTTTATTATGACTAATCTGGATTTCTAAAATGATCCAAAAGTCTATATTTTTCTATATAGTCTATATTTTTCTCCACACTCTGCAAGAGTAGAAAAATTTATATGAGAGTAATATAAAAATTATTCATAAAGCAATTTGGATCTGGAGCTCTAAAGGGTATGCATTGACAATTTAAAAAAATCATGGTTGCTATATTTAGATTTTCCACCATTTCTTGAATCAGTAATTATTCCTTAAAATTATTCATGAAAATTTAGATCAATGTGGTAATCTGAGCACTCATTACCTTTGAGGGGAAAGGAAAAAGTGTAATGAGTAGACCAGAAATGTTGCTGAGTGTGTGAAAGCAAGCCAGGAGAATGGAGTAGATACAGGGGTCCAAGTGCTACCCAACGTGCTGTAAGATGAGTGTGCTGCGGTGTGGTCCCAAGGCCACAGTCACAGGTGGGTTTAAAGCGGAGGGGTAATTCCTCAGGGTGACAGGACAGGAAGAGATGCTCAACCTTCTTCCTCTGCCCCTCCCACCCACACTGCGTGCAGTCTGGTCTAGCAAGGGGAAGCTCTCAGAGGCTCTGGGTCTCAAGGGGCCAGCCCACCTCACCTGGTAACCCTATCAGTGCCCAAACTACCCAGAAAAGCATAGGCAGAGAAACAGTGGATCTCACAAGACTTGAAAGATATGAATTCACTGGTTTCATAGGTTACAAAATAGCCAAACATCAGTGATGACATTTGGTTAACCTTTGAACCACCAGGAAAGATCGATACTCAATTGCCTTAAAAGAAGAAACGATATCTGTAAGTAAATTGTAGAAAAGAAAAAAACAGAAACAATAAAAACACTTTTCAGTAACAAAATTATTACCATCAGTGAGGATCAAGAGAATATTGTATTCATACAGAAGATTCAACTCCATCTCTCCCTTGAGATGGAAAATTCTTCACAGAAAATCTCTTTCCCAGAAAATCTTCACAGTAATTTCTTTTACTCATTACCTAAAGAAATGAGTAAAAATTGAGAAACAAGCTACTTTTCTCCCATTACAAAATTTACCAGAAGGAAAGAAAGGAAAGAAAAAGAGGAAAACTAATTGGAATAGAGCTGGGCAGTAATGTTTGATTCTGTGCCTATGTTCGTTTCAATCCTTAGAGACCATTCTGGTGAATGGACATAAACCTGAGAAATTGTACTAATATTCCCAAGTCTGGAGAGATGAAAACTTAGGAAGCAGCTTTATCTTTTAAGTCTTCTGATCAATATGTAATAGAAATTACCGCTGGGGAGCAGTGAAAGCCTGAGATAAATTACTGGGTGTCCTCATCCCATTGGCAGAGTAAAAACGTTGATGACAGAGAATATTTTCAAGAATAAACAAAATGAAAAATCAAAAAGAGTTAGTTGTTGACCTTTAGGAAGACAAGTTGCCACCCTCCATCAAAATAAAAATCTTCCAGGAATTTATTCCAAAGAAATACTTGCTCTTGAGCCCAAAGATGCAGAGACGCTCATTTTTCATGTTTATAAGAGGAACGTTGCTAACACCCTAAATGTCCAACAGAGAACTGGTTTAAGTCACACAAAAGGCTACCTTCCTAAGGAACATGCTGAAGCTGTAAAATCAGATGAGATAGATCTACATGTCAACACTAGATTTATCATCGACTCATTTGCTTAAGTGAAAAAGTAAGTCCCAGAGCAGTGTGGATAATATTATCTCACAGGTAGATTTTCCCATATGACACCGAAGACATAAATGCGCACATATGTAAATGCGTCAGTGGAAGAAAAAATGAACTCTCGACTCTTGACGGTATTTATTTTTAAGAAGAGTGTTAGAGAGACGGAAAAGGGAGCATTCTTGGTTTTTGCTGTACGTAATTGATTTCTTTCTATGACAATATGTTTATGTTTCCTTTGTATAATATTTGCTCAATGAACATTAAAAACATGCTAAAATCATTCTCTTCATCAAAGTATTCAAATGGTGGATAGTATTCAATAATAGTTTTCAAAACATTGTACCTGTTTATTTCATGATTCTAATTCTTATTTGGTACCCTCATGTTTAGCCTCCCTTCAGGCGGCTCATTGGTAAAGAATCTCCTACCAGTGCCGGAGGTGCAGGTGATGCGGGCTGGATCCCTGGGTTTGATGTCTGGGTGAGGAAGATCCCCTGAAGTAGCAAACGCCAACCCACTCCAGTATTCCTGCCTGGAAAGTTCCACGGACAGAGGAGTCTGGCAGCTACAGTCCAGGGGATCCCAAAGAGCTGGACATGACTCAACACACACATCACTTTTAACTAAGCTTGCCAGAGTTATATACGTTTATTTATTTTATATAACAAAAAGAAAAAAACAATTGAGGAGTAAAACTACCGTTTTCTATTTTCTGATTCATTGATTTTTGCTTGTAACTCTATTGTTTCCTTTTTTCTTCTTTCCTTAGATGTATTTTGTTGTCTGTTCTAGAATCTTGAGCAAGAATAGAGATCATATTTTATTTATTTTCATTTTTTTATTGTTCAGTGATGCAAGTTTTTAGGGTTTACCTTTTTATCTAGGTAGAACTTTGTCTACATCCCAAAGCTTTTCTATGTGCTGTTTGCATCGAGCTAATGTTTCTTTGCTGCCTGCTGGGCATTGTGTTATGAACCTCATGTGCAAAGCAAGAACAGTCTGTCTCATTTTACATTGTAGGCACCCCAAATATCTCTTTGGGAAATGAGCACCCCCTCATTCTTGGTCCTCGTGGCCTGGAAAGCCTGGATCCAACCTGATTTAGAGGGGTGGGCACAAAAGCCAGAACTTGGCCATAGTAATTGGCTCATGAACAGGCAAAGGACCCAAACCCAGTTAATTAAAGTCTTTCATGAGACCTTTACTAAGTGTCAGAAAATATACACTGTTTATCATGGAGTCTTTAGCTATATAACAAAATGAAGACAGGCACCTTAGCCTCCTTGTGGATAGAATTTTGCCTGAGATTGAAAACAAACACAAAGGTGTGAAACTGTGTCGTCTAAGAGCAGGAGAGTGAGTTTATCGGGAAATACGGCAAGCACAGAAGCCCACGTGGCACTTGTCATGAACAACAAACCAGCACAGCTGTGTTTTCTTGAGTTGTGTTCAGTCAGTTGCCTGGGTGCAGCTGAAATGCATCAAGATTAGGGACCCCGAAGTGGAGGTTGTCAAATAGTCTGAAGTCAAAGAAGAAAAGGGAGTTAAGGGAGGGATTGTAGGCAAACCACTCCATGGAAAACTGTAGAATCTAAGCTGAGTGGGAGAAAAGGGAAGGTATGAGTGGGCATCAAACAGTGAGAAATGGTAAAAACCAATGGTTTTGAGGGGAGTGACTAGAAAAATAACATGTGCTGATACAGGGCTTTTGGAGATGGTGCAATTGTTGGTCACGAGAAGACCTAAGGGAGTACTTTAAAAACTGGTTTTGACCTTGGCCTAGAGTAAAAATACATTTTTAAAAGTCACAACCCCATACACATACGCATATATGCATCTTTACATCCATTTTTCTCTCCATATATTTTCTTTATTCATTTATTTAAAGGAATTGACTTTTATGAGTACAGAGGCTGCTTTTTTGGTACTGTTTGTGTTAGTGACTCAGTCGAGTCTGACTCTTTGTGACGCCATGGTCTGTAGCCCACCAGGCTCCTCTGTTCGTGGGATTCTCCAGGCAGGAATACTGGAGTGGGTTGCCATTTCCTTCTCCAGGAGATCTTCTTGACCCAGGCATTGAACCGGGGTCTCCTGCATTGCAGGCAGACTCTTTACTAATTGGCAAGTCTAAAATACTAGCTATATGAGACTTCCCTGGTGGTCCAGTGGCTAAGACTCCACCCTCCCAATGCGGGGGGCCCAGGACAGATCCCTGGTCAGGGAGCTAGATCCTACATTCTGCAACTAAGAGCTCACATGCCACAACTAAAGACCCCACGTGCCACAGCTGAGACCCAGTGCAGCCTAGTAAATAAATAGATATTTGAAAAAACAAACAACCCCCCACTAAATACTAGCAAGATGCTTTATCTGTATCCACTCCAAACCTTACAGGTCTCCTACAGCATCTTCAATGCTGGACCACACTTTGAACGCTGAGCAGGTATCAGTAAGGATGCACTGCTGATCAGCCTGGCTGTGCCCTCCTCTACCCCACTGCTCTTGTGTGACCTGGGGGCCAACAGTGTGTCCCAGAGGCTTGTTACCAAACGTTCTCTATCACTTGAGCCAACACATCTGACCTCACAGGGCAGCAAGTATTTGCCACCAGTCTCACTGGTTCTTTTGCAGAACTAACCTTGCCAGGTATACCTCTAGCATCCTTGGATCGAGTGCCAATTATAACTGAAGTGCAATGTCGTTAGTCACACAATCTTGAACTGCTGAACTTTCACTTCATTAAATTGACGTCACCAAACTGACATAATGAAGGATTGCTGACAGAAAGAAAATAGGTATAAATTATACCCCCTGTACAGTTGAATCATGGTGGAGTCACATCTAAAAATCACTAAATGTAGACATGCTTCATTCAGTAAAAGTTATTTTTAAATCCTTGGAATTTATACACAGATGAATTTCTGATCATATACCCATTACAGAAATAAACTTGGTTACATCAGATCAAATCTAACACTCCCATTTTACAGATGAGGAACTGAGGGGTTATATGAAAGGATAACTGATGTGTATATTATGCTGAGTTCTGGAGTTGAACTACCTGGGTTTAACCCTGAGTCCACCTCCTGTAAGCTGCCTGATCTTGGGCAAGTTACCTAATTGCTTCTGGCTTCACTTTCCTTATCTATGTCAGGAGGATAACAGTAATATGATATCTATGATGACTGAGTTGACATGAGCAGTAAATGAGTTAATACATATAAAAGGTTTTATAGAATGACTGACTCAAAGAAAATACTCTTGCGTTCACAGTCATATCCAGCTCTTTTCGATCCCATGGACTGTACCCGCCAGGCTCCTCTGTCCATGGGATTCTCCAGGCAAGAATACTGGAGTGGGTTGCCATTTCCTTCTCCAGGGCATCTTCCCAACCCAGGGGTCAAAACTGCGTCACCTGTGTCTCCTGCCTTGGCAAGCGGATTCTTTACCACTGCACTGCCTAAAGGAAGATAAACACAAGTGTACTAAAGAAGAATCAGATCATGAGAGAAACAGGGGCACTATTTTAAAAATTACAATTAAATACTATACCCTTACTGTCTGTGTGTGTGTTAGTCACTCAGTTGTATCTGACTCTTTGTGACCCCACAGACTGTAATCCATCAGGCTTCTCTGTCCATGGGATTTTCCAGGTAAGGATGCTGGAGTGGGTTGCCCTTCCCTTCTCCAGGGGATCTTCCTGACCCAAGGATTGAACCTGGGCCTCCTGCATTGTGGGCAGATTCTTTACTGTCCAAGCCACCAAGGAAGCCCATACACTTACTGTACTCTATATTTCATCACCAAATGTCCCTGTGCCCATCGTTCTACAAGACAGAGACCTGAGGACCAGGTACCAGGAGACAAAAGCTCCAGGTAATGGCAGTACAGTGAAAACAGGCGTGCCAGGTATCAGAAGTCACAGGTGGCTAAACACAAGTGTACTAAAGAAGAATTAGATCACGAAAGAAACAGGTGTGTTATTTTAAAAATTACAACTAAATACTATACACCCAAACACCTGCCCAACAAAAGAGGACAGCATTCGCAGAGAAGGGGCAGAGGGCATGCAGCTCAGGTTACATGCGAGACCCCTGCTCACCCCACAACTGTCACAAGCATGCTCTTTTGGACAATGTGATCCAGAGATTTCTGCTGATCAGAGTCACCTGGGACTCTTGGCAGGTGTGCTAGGACCCCTGCCTGCTCTCATCTACTGAATAAGGGTGTGTAGTGGAGGGGCATCTAGAGAGGTCTTTGTGTAACAAGCATTCCAGGTTCTTCTCACGCCTAGGGAAGTCTAGACAACTCTGACTTCAGAGACTTCTTGAAAGATTCAAGAGTGGAAGGTGGCGGTCTGGTCACTGAGCACGAAGAGGCTATTGACATGGCAGAGCCGTTAAAGTGAGTGATGCTAGCTGGTGGCCTGGAGAGGACATCTGGGTGAGAGTTGTAAACAATTTTGAGTTGGCATGCTTTGCAGACGTCAGCCTGTGTCCATGGCGTGCATTAAATAGGTCACAAATTCTGGGCAAGAGGGACAGTCCACCATCAGCAAATGCATCATAAGTCTTTCTCCTTAAGAATTTTCCTAATGACAGTGTAGGAAACAAATCTAGATATTCCACAGAATCGATGTTGTCATTAACAGATTTACAATGTAATCAATAATATAGGCACTTTAGTCAAATGAACCACACAGGAATAACAGTATTAAATGCCTGACAGCTTTGAAAGTTATTTATCTGTCCTTCTCTCTATAAATCTATACATATCTTTTTATCGATAGAAAAAAGGAAATGCATATAAAAATAGAGACATAGTCCTTTGAACAACTACCAGCTTCCCCTTTAACTTGTCTCAATTTTCAAATGGCATTCTAACTATAAAACGAAGGGTGCCATAAGTCTGTCAAGCAATCTGTGTGTGTGTGTGTGTGTGTGTGTGTGGTGTGTGTGGTGTATGTGCACGCGCTCAGTCATGTCTGACTCTTTTGTGACCCTATGGACTGTAGCCCACCGGGCTTCTCTGTCCATGGTATTTCCCAGGCAAGAATACCGGAGTGTTGCCATGCCCTCCTCCAGGGGATTTTCCTGTGTTGGCGGCAGGCATTGGCTGGTGGATTCTTTACCACTGCGCCACCTGTAATCTTTAGTGGCTGGAATAAAGTTTCTATGTCCCAGAAAATAAAGTTTTTGCATGAGACAGAGAGAAAAAGACTCATGAAAGCTTATTGGGAGAGAAATTTCTATGCCTTTCTTCCTTGGCATTCTATGAATATTGTCCACTTTGCCAGTTGGAGGTGTCCCACAGCTTTAATATTAATTCACATTTCCTGTCTTATACTTCTTTGGCTGGAGTTTGCATGAACTGCACGCAGTGCCTTGCCCACCAAGAGAGAAAGTCATTCAAGTAAACTCTTCTTTCTGGAATTCACCCCGGTCCCCTCCTTTTCCCTCTCCCCCTTCACCTTCACCCTTCTCTCAGCCCAACCCTGCCCTTCCCTTTTCAAAAAGTTGCGTTAGTTCTTTACAAGCGCGCAAGAACAGAACCAAACGCCTCGCATCTGCTCTGAGTTCACGGATTAGCATGAGAATAAGTAGCCAGTGTTTCAATGATGCACAGTCCACTGGCTGAGAATGGGGGCTCAAGCCCGCTATCAGAGGACTCGCTGGCTCCTGCCAGATGTCCAAGGCCCAGGACACAAAGGCGGTGAACCCCGGGCTTTAACAAATCACCTTTCTCTGGGGCTAATCACTCAAGAAAAGGTTTTGTTGCGGGTTTGGAGAGGGTCAGGTTGGTCTTTCTCCAGTGATCTGCAGCCTCGCCCGGCCCCTCCAGCCTTCACCCTCTGGCCTTTCTAAAGAGACCTCTCATTTCGTTCCCCCTCGAACGCAGGGCTCTGAGGGCAAAAGCCGCATGCCAGGGTCTCCTGAAGATGCAAGGGCTGCAGGAGGCTCATTAATCAGAGGTGGCCACGTCACTGGCCTGGCACTCACTTGCTCTCTCTGAACAATAAAGACTTTAGCAAGAATAAAATGGCTCAATGGGCACGTACAAGGTCAGACCTAGTGGCAAGATGGTTCTGGTGTAATCACAGTCGGAGGAACCCTGTACTTTCTGGAGGGGAGATCTGTAAACTGGAGAGCGGTGGTTCTCAAAGTGTGGTCCTGAGACCAGGAGCAGCAGCATCACATGGGACCTTGCCAGGAATGCAGATTCTCTACTCTACCCTGACATCCGCAGCAGAAACTGGGGTGGACGTGGTTGTTGTTCAGTCACTAACTCCTGTCCCACCCTTTGCAACCCCATGGACTGCAGCATGCCAGGCTTCCCTGTCCTTCAACATCTCTCCAAGCTTGCTCAAACTCATGTCCATGGAGTCAGTGATGCCATCCAACCATCTTATCCTCTGTCATCCCCTTCTCCTCCTGCCCTCAGTCTTTCCCAGCATTCAGTGAATTAGCTGTTCGCATCAGGGGGCCAAAGCCTTGGTTTTAGCATAAGTCCTTCCAAAGAATATTCAGGGTTGATTTCCCTTAGGATTGACTGGTTTGATCACCTTGCAGTCCAGTGGACTCTCAAGAGTCTTCTCCAACACCACAATTTGAAAGCATCAATCTGTGTTTTTAGCACATCTTCCAGGGGATTGCCATCTCTAGAAAGTCTCCTTAGTTCCAAAGAAAAGAAACTCTAGGAAAAGTGTAGCTTTTTCACACTAATTTTACATCTTTACCCCTCTCTATTCTCACCTTAGAAAGACAGAGTGACTGACCCTCCTGATTTGTCCATCAGATCGTCTGTGGGGTTTCTCATTATGTAGGACTTTCAGTTCTAAGGCTGAGAAAGTCCCCAGGCAAACTGGAACAGTCTGTCTCCCCACCTGAGGAGCAGAGTCTGGCTGACGATTCCTGGACTGACCTGCCTTCCTTTCCACCTGCCTGCTGCTGCACTGCTGTTCCATCACCTTTTGGGTTGGATAAGAAAGATACTAAAATGAGAACCATCAAAGGAGAGAGTTTTAATAATGCAAATACAACAGAGGGCCACAACTCGAGAAAAGCCTACACACAGCAGTGAAGATTCCGCATAGCCAAAAATAAACGTATAAATAAAATTATACACGCACACACACACGCACACACACGAACACGATAATGATGCAGAGGCTGTGGATTTTGTATCAAAAAAAAAAAAAAATAAGTCTTCTTTGACAAATAAGGTTTTGCTGCCTTTACAGAGGAAAGGCTCAGAAGTTTCTTCCTGGACTCAGAATGAGAAGGGATATTTTTGTCACCTTTCCATAATCTCGGCAGAAAATCATTAAACCAGTTGGTTCTCTATATTCCCCATTCTACATACTATCTATTTCAGTTACGATGCTGTAGTTTGTCCTGATATCTCCTCTGCTGCTCTTTAGGAAGTTATGTATCTGGCACCCGAGGTCAATGGAGAGATTTGAAAGAGAGATGTAGCTGGAGGGGTTCCCTGAATTTGAGGAAGTCTGTGGAAATGTGGAGCCTGGCTTTGAACATCAGGGATCTGACAACTGATGGGATGCGGGACACAGGTGGAAGGAAGGGTTACAGGTGGTCACTTTGGATTGGGGGCAGTGGGCAGCATGCTTAGGGGTTAAGTACGAAAAGGTCACAACACCAATCTGCTGCTTGACCTAGAAGTCTTCCATCATAAGAAGTGATTGGACCTTCCATCATAAGAAGTGATTGGAAGGGCTCGAGAAGTAATATTTGGTCCCTGAAATAAGGAGAGAAGGTCTGGTAGGGATGGTGAGGATTATGCTCACTTGCAGCAATGGCAGCCTATTGTCAAACTCCTGATGGAATTTGGGAATGTTTTGTTTAAAACTTATAGGAAAAAGAGAGAGAGAGAGAGAAAGGGGAAAATGAGGGTGTAGTTGAAGGAGCATAGTTTTCGAGCTCCACAAATATTGTTCAAATCTTGCTCTTTGTCTTGCTGATGTGACCGTGGGCAAGCTACTAAAGCTTCCTTTTGCTAGAAATTGGGACTAATATTATCTGTCTCCCAAGGGTTCTGTGAGGATTAAATAAGCTAATATGTGCAACATGTTTTGCAGAGTACTTGGTACACAGTAGATAGTCCATAAACACTGAGAAATAATGAGATAGTAGCAAGGACTTGGATTTTTGCTTCAATAGTTAGATCCCAACATCTAACTCTGACCTTTTGAGTACATGATTTTTGTCATTGAAGCTCCATCTGCAAAATTAACTAAGTTCATCTCTGAGAATGTTTTCAGGATAAAACACATTTACATACACAAAACGCTCAACATTTCACTTTCCCAAACCGCATTAACCACATCCTTCTTAGAATTCCCATGTTGTGTGCACCCCCAGCCATGCATGGTAGCCAGGTACTTTCCAGGTTTCCCATTTCTAAGTTCCCCATGTACTTCTTTCTGTGTATCTCCGGCAGGGCACCTGGCAATGAACTCTGAAATGAACTGAGCCTTAGAGAATGGACGTCTAGTAACTAGGAAGAGGACCAATTTAACCTGAGCCCTGGATCTGGGAAGGGGAGGTCAGGCCATGCCTAAAGGGTCACTGGCTCCTCTGGCACAGAGCCAGGCCAATGGGTGAGGGGCGGGGCTTGGACTCAGGGCTCCTCACCCTGTCAATGCTCCTCCTATAGGCAGGCCCTCTTGTTTCTTTTTTGAATTGAAGTATAGTTGATTTATAATGCTGTGATAATTTCAAAGTGATTCACTTATCCGTATATATGTGTATATGTGTGTGTGTGTGTATTCATTCCATATTCCTTTTCTTTCTGATTTATCACACGACATTGAATGTTTTCAATGTTCCTTGTGCTATACAGTATGACCTTATTGTTTACCCATCCTATATATACTAGCTAGCATCTGCTAATCCCAAACTCCCTGTCCACCTTTCTCCACCCCCTTCCCCTTGGCAACCGCAAGCCTGATCTCTATGTCTGTGAGTCCATTTCTGTTCCATGCGTACATATGCTAAGTTGTCTCAGTCATGTCCAACTCTGTGTGACCCCATGGACTACCTAGCTCCTCTGTCTGTGAGATTTCCCAGGCAAGAATACTGGAGGGGGTTGCCATTTCCTCAGGTCCACCTAGCCACAGAAAAGTGATATTATATGGTATTTCTCTTTCTCTATCTGACTTACTTCACTTAGCATTATAATCTTTAGTTGCATCCATGTTGCTGAAAATGGCATTAATTTGTTCTTTTTTATGGCTGAATAGTATTCAGTTGTATACATGTACCACATCTTTGTCCATTCCTCTGTCAACAGACATTTAGATTGCTTCCATGTCTTGGCTATTGTGAATAGTATTGCTATGAACATTGGGGTTCATGGATCTTTTTGAATTACAGTTTCGTCTGGATACATACACAGAAGTGGGATTGCTGGGTCATATGATAGTTCTATTTTTAGAAACTTTCATGCTGTTTACCATAGTGGCAGCCGCAAGTTACGCTGGCAGCCCCTTTTCTTGTTGCCCCCATTGCTGTGACCCACCCTGGCTCTGAGGGTCTGGAAACCATGTTGGGTGAAGTCCAGGCAGGGGGCTTCACTAGACCTCTGGCTTTGTTTTTCATTTCTGTTCTCCAGACAGTAGACAGCAGGGGAAGGCCTCCTGGAGTTGGAGTTAGTCTTCAGGTCAGACTTCTGAACTCCACCGCTTCAACTGCATGAAACTGGGTAAGAACAGCTGCCCCACCTCCGCCCAGGTAGCACTCACCATGCCCAGCACGTCACCCAGGGGGTCTTCCCTGCATCTTGTGAGGCAGGCAGGAGGCAGGACCCTAAGTGTGGGAATCTAAACCCAGGGGTGATTTAGTGATTAGTGAGCCCTCTGAAGTCAGGGGCTGTTTTGGGGCACAATTAGAACTCTCAGCAACCTCTCTGATTCAGGCTGCCCTACTACATGGCATCGTCCAAAACCGACTCTTCACCCCCAGTTCCTGCCTCTGCAAAACGAAGGAGTTCAATGCAACTAGGCTGTAGAAGGTTGAGCCCAGCTCAGACCGTCTGGCCCCAGGACTGTCCACCTCCATGACTCTGAGTGGTGGAGGGTGGTGTGGTTGAGATCACGTGCTACAAGCCAGTCGGGCAGCCATAGGATCCGAGGTGACCCGAGGAGTTTCCTTAATGTCCACAAGACATCAACCTCCTCATTAGAGAAATGAGGAAAATGATACAAACAGTTACAACCTCTCAGGGCTGTGGTGAAATTGGCAAGCAGTTAATATATGTGAGTTGCATGGAGCCGCACCAGGCACTGAGGACCACCATGTGTTAGCCGGGGCCCCCTTGTCAGGGCGTGGGTCCACCTCGCACTGATTTCAGTAGGCGCTGGAACACAAGCACTGGCTTTAACCCATCCCTGGGACTTTGTGCCCTGGATTTGCTTGACCCCCCTGTTCCAATCTGGCTCGCTCACTGTGGTCAGAGTGGAACCCCACCTGGGGATGATAACTAACATCTCCTGCTTCTGCTGTGTGTGCACCGTTTAATGCAGTCCATCATTCTGGGCACAACAACCACAACAGGTACGGCAGAAAGACGAGGAAACAGAGGCACAGGATGCTGAGTGAGGAGTCCGTGGTGACAAGGAGTGGCCGAGTCTGACGTGAGACCCTAGAGGCAGGGCAAGTGAGGGGTTACCCAGTGGCTTTTCTGGAAGGCATTGATGGGAGGGGAGGCCACTTGACTTGAGCTGGTTTCCTAGCAGACTCCCTGCTCCCCAGGGCTGCTAGCAGCAACTTTGTCCTGGAAGAGGAAGAAGGAAAGAGGTGGGCTAATGGCTGCTCTCTCAGCAGAGGTTGCTTTATGACTATTTCCGCTTGTTCATAAATCATGAACGGAAGTTGATGCCTTTGTATTCCCAGTAGTGATATCTTCGGGCTGGCCTCTGGCTCTGCCTGGGTTCAGGATAATGCTGGCCAGCTGGTGTGAAGCCTCTCTGGCTTGCTGGGTGCATCTCCAGGGCAGAGTGGACCCAGCAGCCTCACTGAAGGAAACAAAATGTGTTTTTGTTGCAGTGTTGCAAGCAGATGGCAGCATATGTCCTGACGTGGATGGGTCCTGTGGAGTGATCTTTGGCAACAGCTCACCTGGGGCTCCCTCCCCACTGCAAACCAGGGCAGAAACAAGCCCGGGGCCCCATCACCCATCTAATTGCCCCAAGCACAGGACCAAGAGGAAGTGAAACAAAAGGCAGGCTCCTTGCAGAAGGAGCCCAGAAGAGCAGCAGCTCAGGCAGACTTCCACTGGCCTCTAAATCTTGAATCGCGTTTCAAATGCTATTTGGCATCAGTGAATTGGGACTTGAAGCAGAATTAATTGCCTCCAAATTGTGTCTTTCCTCCCAGCCATCCATTAGTTGCTCTGACAGAAGGATAATGACACTTCATGAAATACAGCCGCAGAATCGAGCCGTGTTCATCGCATCCTTGGAATGAGCTCAAAAAAGTAAAAACTTTCCAAGAATATATTTTTCCCCAGGGTGAGAATGAATATAAAACACTTGGGTCACCGCTGCCTTCTCTTAAAAGAAAAACATGTTTGTCTGTTTTCAAATGATGAAACTTCGGGACCTTTCAGATTTTACGGTAGAGGAATGTTTTAGTTTCATATCATAGGAAGAGAGTCTGATCTGTATTTCTGTGGCAGTTTGCTTTGACCCAAGGTGCATCTCATTCTTGGTGACCCTCACTGAACAGAGAGAGAGAACTGGAGACAACTGAGGTCAACATTGTGCTTCAAGAGTCTTTTCAGTCGTTTTTGGAAATTGGTGTTGATGTCAGAGCTGAAAGCTGGGTCCAGTAGAAGCTGAGAGTTACACTCACGAAGCCACTGGCTCTGTTAGGGAAAGGGTGATGCCCACAGAATTTTAAATCCCCGTGAAGATATTTAGTGTTCAGAATGAGTAGCAGGAAGATGTCAGTGAGGTATTTAACACCTATATTCCAACTGGCAATGGACTAAAAGCTGAAATACTATAGAATCAGTGATGCTCAAGTGCAGAAAAGAAGGGCTGAAAAGATCTAACCACTAGTGCCTGTGTGAGGGTGTGTGTATGTGTGCAGGTGTGTGTATGTGTGTATGTATATATATATGAGTTCTACTATGACCAGGTCCAGTGGAGCAAGTACTAGCATCAACTGGCAAAAAAGAAATCTAATTTTAAAGTGTTTTTTTTTTTTAAATTTCAGAGCATGCTGTACTTGTAAGCAGAAAATAATATTATGTAATTCATGTCATTTTTTAAAGCAAGGGCCACCAGGTCAATTGTCCACTGAGGAGACAAGTAATGTGAGTGCGTGAAGCAATGGAGGAGAGAAACAGTTAATTCAGCTGTCACCAAGTCACAATGCAAAGCCTATATCGCTGTGTATATTCATTTCTCAGAAAAACCTGGATGCTCTTTTCTTTCTCCAATGTGAAACTTCTTTTCTTTAATTGGTTAAACTGTTAAACACATATACCTACCATCCCATCTATAGGCCTCAAAGTGAAGTTGCTCAGTCATGTACGACTCTTTGCAATCCCAGTACATACACTTAACTGTAGCCTGCTAGGCTCCTCCATCCATGGCATTTTCCAGGCAAGAGTACTAGAGTGGGTGGCCATTTCCTTCTCCAGGGGATCTTCTCGACCCGAGGATCGAACCCAGATCTCCTGTATTGCAGGCAGACACTTTACCCTCTGAGCCACCAGGGAAGCCCTCATCCCATTTACAATTTGACCTCTCATCTGAAACAATGCTTCTGCTTGAAGAAGTGATAAAGCAAGGGTTTTGCTGATATTCATGGAGTCTTCTTACTTATGCCTGGAGGCAAAGGGAGCAGTGGGCACACGGATGAGCTAACGTTGTTGTTTTCAGTCACTTAGTCGTGTCTGACTCTTTGCGACCCCATGGACTACAACATGCCAGGGTTCCCTGCCCTTCACCACCTCCTGGAGCTTGTTCAAACTCACGTCCATCGAGTCAGTGATGCCATGCAACCATCTCATCCTCTGTCATCCGCTTCTCCTCCTGCCTTCAGTCTTTCCCAGCATCAGGGTCTTTTCTAATGAGTCGGCTCTTTGCATCAGGTGGCCAAAGTATTGGAGCTTCAGCTTCAGCATCTTCTCCAAGACTCTCAAAAGCTAACACAGAAGGAATCAAAAGCCCTTTCCAAAATTGGTCCTACGCCCGCAAGTCCTGAAGCCAAGGCAGTGTTGCCTAAAGTCAGTGATTTTTCTCTTCCTCTCTGTTCTCTGCACCTGCCCCACCCACTCTGACACTAAGTTTGCGTTGTTTCAATGTCATGCTGGTCAGCTCTTGGTATTAATAATTCAACAGAGGAAAATAAGAACCACATAACTTTTCTGCTTATATATTGAGTCCAACAGTAAAAGAGTCTCATGGCTGAAACTCAGGTGGATTCTTTAAAACCCTCCTCTGCATTTTCCAGGAGGCTGTGAGATGTGGGAAGCATCTGTAAACAGGAGGGTAGGAGTCCTGAGAGTCCCTTGGACAACAAGGAGATCAAACCAGTCAAGTTTCATTGGAATGACTGATGCTGAAGCTGAAGCTCCAATCCTTCAGCTACCTGATGCAAAGAGCCAACTCATTGGAAAAGACCCTGATGCTGGGAAAGACTGAGGGCAGGAGAAGGGGATGACAGAGGACGAGATGATTGGATGGCATCACCAACTCAATGGACATGAGTTTGAGCAAACTCTGGGAAATAATGAAGGATGGGAGGCCTGGCGTGGTGCAGTCCATGGGGTTGCAAAGAGTCAGACAACAAGAAGGAGGAGTCCTGGGGTCCAATTCTGGCCCTGCCACTAACTAGATGTGTGACCCAGGTGAGTCTCAACTCGATCACAGCCTCCATATCTCCCCTGATTTTCAAAGGGCAGGTCCAAACACTAGCAACTGTTTAGCAAATCAGGGAAGGGAGGGGAAGTGGAGACAAGGGAAGAGTGGTCAAGAAACAGTAGTGAAGCCTTGAGGCAGGTCCTGGTTCCACCTCAAGATATGCACAGATAAGCCCCTTTGCAGATAAACCCTCTCCAGAAGGGAGAAGTTAACTGTGTGCAGCCCACAAACACGTAGACATCAGACTGGCTGGAACAAGAAGGTTGATGATGCTGACCTCACATCAACCAATCAGAAGAATGTCCACGAGCTGATCACGCGCTCCTTTTTGAGCCATTTCTATTGATGTAAATCTCCTCAGTACCCTCTCCAGGTTGGCACTCGCAATTTTGAGGACATTAAGCCACTATGGATAAAACTATTCTTTTCTACTTCACCCAAAACTCTGTCTCCAAGATTCCTCTGGGTACGCGTGTATAGAGGCTGAATTTTGGCTACAGCTCTGCAGCTCTGTATGAGTCTTGATGAGCCCTTTGGTTTACATGGGAGTGTGTGCAGAGAACTTTGATGAGCAGACCGGAGCTCTGTGACTTACAACCATCACAGAGCAGGTATCATCATGAACTGTCAGAAAGAAGAATGGTTCAAATCAGCCTATTACCTTCTACCACGTTTTACTACCCATTTGGCATGATTTATGTTATGGAGAGCTCTTAAGATGACACTCAAGAGATCTGGTCTAGATAAGTGATGCAGAAATCACAAAATGAAAGAATTTTCCCCAAAGAACCATGCTTCCAAGATCAACCACTGGAACCTCATCATTCGGTTACACAAATGATTCCTTCTTTTTACAAAAAGATTCCATATATTCTATGTGTGAAAGGCTATTTCCTATTTTATGTTTATAAAGATGTAAATAGGAATATACATTAATATTACTATGTGTTACAAATAAATATATTAGCAACATCACATGGTATATTTGCACTTATAGCCCTTATGAACAGGCACAGGTTTCTGAATCACTGTTATCAGTTATTGACTGTCCTTAAATTGGAAATTTTTATCTATTGAAATGCCTTCTGTCTTAGCTTGGGCTGCCATAACAAAACACCTTCTCCTGGGTGGCTTAAGTAACAGAATTAATTGTTTAGAGTTCTGCAGGCGAGAAGTCTGGGATCAAGGTGCCGTCACAATTCAGTTTCTGATGAAATTTCTCTTTTTGGCTTGAAGATAACCACCTTCATGCTGTGTCTTCAAATGGTCCTTCCTTCACCTGTGTGTGGAGAGTGAGAGAGCTCTAGTCTTGGCTTCCTCTTCTTATAAAGATTAACCCTATCAGGACAGTGTCCTATAATTATGACCTTCAATTCAGTTCAGTCTCTCAGTCGTGCCCGATTATTTGCGACCCCATGAATCGCAGCACACCAGGCCTCCCTGTTCATCACCAACTCCTGGAGTTCACTCAAACTCACGTCCATCGAGTCGAAGATGCCATCCAGCCATCTCATCCTCTGTCATCCCCTTCTCCTCCTGCCCCCAGTCGCTCCCAACATCAGGGTCTTTTCCAATGAGTCAACTCTTTGCATGAGGTGGCCAAAGTATTGGAGTTTCAGCCTCAGCATCAGTCCTTCCAATGAACACCCAGGACTGGTCTCCTTTAGGATGGACTGGTTGGATCTCCTTGTAGTTCAAGGGACTCTCAAGAGTCTTCTCCAACACCACAGTTCAAAAGCATCAATTCTTTGGCACTCAGCTTTCTTTACAGTCCAACTCTCACATCCATACATGACCACTGGAAAAACCATAGCCGTGACTAGATGGACCTTTGTTGGCGAAGTAATATCTCTGCTTTTCAATACGCTATCTAGGTTGGTCATAACTTTCCTTCCAAGGAGTAAGCGTCTTTTAATTTCATGGCTGCAATCACCATCTGCAGTGATGTTGGAGCCCCCAAAAATAAAGTCTGACACTGTTTCCACTGTTTGCCTATCTATTTGCTATGAAGTGATGGGACCAGGTGCCATGACCTTAGTTTTCTGAATGTTGAGCTTTAAGTCAGCTTTTTCACTCTCCTCTTTCACTTTCATCAAGAGGCTTTCTAGTTCCTTTCACTTTCTGCCATAAGGGTGGTGTCATCTGCATATCTAAGGTTATTGATATTTCTCCTGGCAATCTTGATTCCAGCTTGTGCTTCTTCCAGCCCAGTGTTTCTCATGATGTACTCTGCATATAAGTTAAATAAGCAGGGTGACAATATACAGCCTTGACGTACTCCTTTTCCTATTTGGAACCAGTCTGTTGTTCCATGTCCAGTTCTAACTGTTGCTTCCTGACCTGCATAAAAGTTTCTCAAGAGGCTTATTTACCCTTAATTAATTTCAAAATGGCCCTGGCTCCAAATATGGTCACCTTGGGAGTTAAGGCTTTAGTATATGAATTTGGTGGAGAAGGCAATGGCACCCAACTCCAGTACTCTTGCCTGGAAAATCCTATGGATGGAGGAGCCTGGTAGGCTCCTCCTGGTAGTCCATGGGGTTGCTAAGAGTCCGACACGACTGAGCGACTTCACTTTCACTTTTCACTTTCATGCATTGGAGAAGGAAATGGCACCCTACCCCAGTGTTCTACCCGGAGAATCTCAAGGACAAGGGAGCCTGGTGGGCTGCCGTCTGTGGGGTCGCACAGAGTTGGACATGACTGAAGCGACTTAGCAGCAGCAGCATATGAATTTGGTGGGAGGACACAGTTGAGTCCATAGCACCTTCTGATGACACAAGGTCTGGGTATCAGTTCAGTTCAGTCACTCAGTCCTGTCCGACTCTTTGGGACTCCATGGACTGAAGCATGCCACCACCCTGTCCATCACCAACTCCCAGAGCTTACTCAAACTCATGTCCATCGAGTCGGTGATGCCATCCAACCATCTCATCCTCTGTCATCCCCCTTCTCCTCATGCCCTCAGTCTTTCCCAGCATCAGGGTCTTTTCAAATGAGCCAGTTCTTCGAGTCAGGTGGCTAAAGTATTGGAGTTTCAGCTCCAGCATCAGTCCTTCCAATGGAGATTCAGGACTGAATTCCTTTAGGATGGACTGGTTGGATCTCCTTGCTTTCCAAGGGACTCTCAAGTCTTCTCCAGCAATTCAAAAGCATCAATTCTTCAGCAGTCAGCTTTCTTTATAGTCCAACTCTCACATCTATACATGACTACTGGAAAAAAACCATAGCTTTGACTAGATGGATCTTTGTTGGCAAAGTACTGATTTGCAGGCTATCTATGGAAACCTCTTTTCCATGATGGATGTTTGTACAATTCTGCAGTAAAAAATACAAAGATATTTTTCCCCTTAAATCTGTATTGCATAAATAAAGTAATTCCCACACTACTCTCATCAAATGAAAAACATCATTCTAAAGCCAAATCTCTAGGAGACAGTGAAGGACAGGGAAGCCTGCCATGCTGCAGTCCATGGGGTTGAAAAGAGTCAGACAGGACTTAACAACTGAACAACAACAAAAGTCAAATCGAATATGACCAAAAAAATACACTAAGATATATGGAAAGCAATACATTTCAAGTTACTTAAATTGTGTTTTCATGTGTAAACTTTACACATGATTTCATGGCAAATAGATGGGAAAACAGTGGAAACAGTGAGACATTTTTTGGGGGGGGTCTCCAAAATTACTGCAGATGGTGACTGCAGCTATGAAATTAAAAGAAGCTTGTTCCTTGGAAGATAAGTTATGACCAACCTAGACAGCATATTAAAAAGCAGAGACATTACTTTGCCAACAAAGGTCCATCTAGTCAAAGCTATGGTTTTTCCAGTAGTCACGTATGGGTGTGACAGTTGGACTATAAAGAAAGCGGAGTGCTGAAGAATTGATGCTTTCAACTGTGATGTTGGAGAAGATTCTTGAGAGTCCCTTGGACTGCAAGAAGATCAAACTAGTCAGTCCTAAAGGAAATCAGTCCTGAATATTCATTGGAAGGACTGATGCTGAAGCTGAAACTCCAATACTTTGGCCACCGGATGTGGAGAACTGACTCATTCGAAAAGACCCTGATGTTGGGAAAGATTGAAGGTGGGAGGAGAAGGGGATGATAGAGGACGAGATGATAGGATGGCATCACCAACTCAATGGATATGAGTTTGTGTAAACTCCAGGAGTTGGTGATGGATAGGGAAGCCTGGCGTGCTGCAGTCAATGGGGTCTCAAAAAGTCGAACACGATTGAGTGACTGAACTGAACTGAACTGTGTAAGTTTTTGCATATTAAGGGAATGGCTATTCAGGGTGTTGTTCCAAATTGATGGTAAATAAACTTTAAAGATTTTATAAGTTATACTTTGTTCAGAACAAAGCACAAGATAGTCATTCATGTAATCAATGCTTCTGCCAGTCCCTAGAGAAATGTAATAAAACTGAACTGTTTTTAAACAGAGTGCACATTCAGTCGTGTCCAACTCTTTGCAACCCCATGGACCATAAGCTACTCTGTCCATGGGATTTCCCAGGCAAGAATACTAGAGTCGGTTGCCATTTCTTTCTCCAGGGGATTTTTCCAACTCAAGGATCGAAGCTGCGTCTCCTGCGTTGGCAGGCAGATTCTTTACCACCGTGCCACCTGAGAGGACTAGCTTGCAATACTGTAGCCAAAACTGATATTAGATATAGAAAAGCCCATTACGGTGTTCGAAGCAGAACTTTAGACTGTATGGTCTCCTTTTGTACAAAGCAAATATGCTCAGGGTTTCTTCACTCCATGACCAAAACTGGTCTCCATTGCTCTTCATTGATGTCTCTGCTCAGAACTGTCTCATCACTAGCTCATTCCCACCTCATATCTCACTTGATTCCCAAGGCCATCCCAGATAAGTCTTTCAGGACAGCTTCCCTGAGCCTAAACAGTTCCCACGGGGCAGCCCTCTGAACCTGGCCTTCACATGCATAGCCTCTTTCCTGTCTGGGTCCCCTATAAGGTTCTTCTTATGTCCTAAGATGGCTTCCTTTGATCCAGATACTCACCAAACATTCATTTGATGGGTTTCATAAGACTTTCCAAGATGGCGAGAGTCATGTTATTTACAGCTAAAATTTTGACTCCCTCAGTAAATATGTCAGCATGCCTAATGGCTGAGTGAGTTGCGTTTGAAATTCCACATGTTCTTTGATGAGGAATCACTTTATTTTTTCTAAGGCTCTGTGGCCTGCCTCAAATGCTCTTGTAGACTCTCATGAGTGTCATTGTGGGGGGATTCCAGACTATCTGACCCCATGTTGCATTTTCATGGCCTTGTACACATGCTATAAGCTCGGTATGTATTTTTTGAATAAATAACAGAGATGGGATGAGAAGACATGCATCACTTAGACTCCCCTCCACACTCAGCAGCCTCAAAATCCTTGGCAACTTAAAGCAGCATTAAAATCTGCCAAGTTGGGAATTTCTGGCTAGCACCAGATCTCATACCAAACTTAGATGTCAATCAAGGGATGTCATGAATAGCTGTTATAGTTGTAAAAATGCCGGAGGATACCACACACATCCCTCCCAAGGTTGTATAATCTGTCCAACACCTGTTGTAGGAGGAAGTTTTCCTTAAAAACAAAACAAAACAAAACCAACAACAGCAATAATAAAAACCTTTGGCATCAATTAGTAGTTTCCAGGCAGCACTTGAAGTAAGGATCTCTGTCGAGGGGCCCTGACCTGGCAAGACATTTAGTACAAAGAAAACCTAAGGACTTCACTGGCAGTCTAGTGGTTAAGACTCCACACTTCCAATGCAAAGGGCCCAGGTTTGATCCCTGGTCAGGGAACTAACACCCGTGTGGTACAACCAAAGGGGGGGGGGGAATTAGGAGACAAGGGAAGACAAGGCTTGCACACTTAGAAGCTCAGGTAGGCTGTATGAGCTCCGACCTACATGATTTCCAAGGGAACCTGTAGGTTAGGATAATAAACTTTAGGAGATAGGCTAGTTTGGGTCATTAAGAGGTTGACCAGGATTTAGAGTAATGAGAGAACATATTAAACTACTCAGTTTCGCTACTTCAGAGAGAGTTGATTTCGTGAGCCAGACCTAAAGGGCAAATACACCAGTGGACCAGACATAACAATGACCTTTGTGTGATGGGATTGGGATTGACAGTGATGCTGTAATATCTTCATCTTCAATTTGGTCCCTTCAATTGGGATTGACAACAACAATCCCTTCATTTGGGATTGACAATGATGCTATAACATCATGACCTTCCAGGAAGATCTAGAAATAAAAAAATTATGTTCTAGTCTTGGTTCTGAAACTTGAGGTCAAAGACTTCCCGACAGTGATGGTGTTACTCTATTTGTAAGGTTGCTTCCCAGGATGAATATTTATTGACAAAAGATGGTCCTAGTTGAAAGGTTCCAAGTGGAGATAGAGGATTTTGATGGACACACAAGACCAGCCTCTCTCCCCGGAGCTGATCTCAGGACCTGCTGGCCTGGGGCTCCCTCCTTATCCCATGGACCACGAGCCTGATGACACTGGGCTTCTGTCCATTTTCCTTGTGCATGCTCCCATGTCTGTAGGGTGGAGAAGGTCTACAGACCCTTGTTAGCATCTCAGCAAGATTTCCTGACTGTATGAAGATGGAAAACAGAAAATCAAGTTTTCAAGACACCCACAAAATGGGCATCTTTACAGCATTTTCTGGGGAAGAATTTTCATTCCTTTAAGAATTCATGTCTATCACTGAAACCCTAATACACTTTCTTTCCCACTGAATGGTTCGACTTTTCTGGGACGATATCTGCCAATAACTTCCCATTAAGCTAAATCTAAGAAAGCCATTATCCAGAATTTTCTTGAATTTATTTATGGACCTTAGATTTGGATGATTTTTTTGAAAAACAATTTTTAAAAAGTCCCAGTCAATTGGAAGTCAGCGTGTCCAGCTCAGTTGCTACAGATGTTGGATGGTTTCAAGCCAGTCACTTGACTTCTCAGGGACTCAGTCTATACATTTGTAAAATGAGAGTGTTGACCTAAAATGCTTCTTCAGGCTTCCCAGCTCTGGCATTCAATGTTTCTATGTTTCCAGTATTTGTTGATGTTTTAAATAATGTTACTCCATTCCCAGAGGCCCCCAGATCTGCTATACCTCTCTCCAGATTCCTCCGCAGATAAATAGTCCCACAGGTGGAATTCGTTTAGATTTATTATTATTATTTTAATAGCTACCATATATCCAGTGCTTACTATGTGCAGAATATATATTATCTGACATAATCCATGTGTAACCCAAGTACTGGGCTTACCTTCCTCCATATTTTGGGAGAGGGGGATTTGTCTTAAAACGGTTTCTTGCTCCAACGGGCAGCTGCTTCTCTGGGTTGCATATTCCTCTCCGCTGCTTTCTGCTGCCTCTTGGACAACTCTCACTGCACTTCCAGCTGGTACCAGAAACTCTGAGACTGTCACCCTCCTTCAGGTGGTTCTGCTGCTGCTATGCTGGCATCAGGGGATTGGAAAATGTGGAGTGCTACTTCCCTTTCCTCTTGTGTTTCTTAATTCCTCCAGCCCAACCATACAAATCTTATAGCAGATATGATGACAGCATTGGGAATAACTATTCTTATCCAACAGAGGAAACAATAACTTAGAGTGGAATATGAAATAGGATTGTGCCCAGAGCCCCAGATAAGACAATGAATGAAGAGAAGACAGTTGAATAGGTGGATGGATGGATGGGTGTATGGGTGGATGGATGGGCGGGTGGATGGGTGGATGGATGAGTGGATGGATGTATGGGTTAGAGGGATGGATGGGTGGATGGGTGATGAAGAGGAGGTCTTTGCCGTATCCTTTAGGAAGTATCTTTCAGTTCACAATCTTGTTCTCTATCTTGAGAGCCTCCTTTCCTTCTCTCTGAGAGAAGTATATTCTTTTATTCTTATTTTAAATAGTCTCTACTTGCCTTTCAGAAAACCACATCTGTAGTCCACAAGCATTGATCTTAGCTTAGATTTCATCACCTTCCTCCTCCAGGCAAACAGCATGTCACACTAACCCACAGCGATGTCTTTCCCAAACGCCTGAGTTACTAAGCAGAGAATCACATCACAGATTGTTTCATCCAAGCAATTCAGTTACAAGTCTCCAAAACATATCAGACAAATTCAGGGTGAGCTTTGACCTTTCAAGTTCTTTTCTGTTCAAAGCCTCTCCTCTCTTGTGAGGTCTAGGTAAGCCTTCTTTACTCTTCATATGGTTTTCTTAACTATAATAAGGCTGAAGATTTACACACAACTTCCAACACAATTTTTTTAATAGGACATATGGTCTATAAGAAGTACTTTTTTCCTAAATGCAGCATAATCTAAACAGATTTCTTGGGCCACCATAAAGATGTGGTACATTTGTTACAGTTAGTGAACCAATGTCAATACTTTGATGTTAAAACACATATTTTATGCAGATTTCTTTGGTTTTTAGTTAACATTCTTTTTCTGTTCCACAATTTCATGTAGGCACCCAAAATATCACATTGCATTCAGTTGTGTGTTGTCTTAGGTCCTCTTGGCTGTGATAGCTTCTCAAGATATTAATTGTTTTTGACAACCCTGAGAGTTCAGTGAGTTTGGGTTAGGTATTCTGTAGAATGTTTGATCTTTTCCTCATGATTAGGCAGAGATTTTAGCTATTTGGAAGGAAGACCACAGAGATAAAGTGCAATTCCATCACACTGTCAAAAGCCTACATAGTATCAATATTGACGCCAAGTCTTATCACCTGGCTGAAGTAATATGTGTCAGGTAGAGTGGTTAATTCCAGTGAGATCTTACAACTTGGCATGAACTGCCTGACAAATACTCTCCCATCCACGATGTGGGTCTCTCTTTGGTAGATTCAGAAACCTGATTATGCCAGGAGGATCTATTTATAGTAACCAATCACAAGACTAACATATAAAATCAGAAAGCCATTTTATTAATCTCCCAAGATAAATAAGACTTGGACCAGAATCCTCGCAGCTGCTTGGTCAGCAACTTTCTTTTCCTGTAGGTAAACCCACGTGGAAGTCAAATTACAACCAGGGGTTTGTTTGTTGAGCATGAAATCAGAAAAAGGGAAGCTGGTTGGGTGTTTGATGGAATCGAGTTAATATAGCCTCAGGTGTACATTTCCACAAAATGGAGAACCTGGCAACGAACCAAGATTCCTCCCGATTCATTGGTCGAGTTTCTCCTTTTCCCCTGACAGCTCTTGTTTATCTCTGGGTCCCTCTTTTGTCTGAACTTCTGTGGCTGATCTGTACCTTTATCCCAGGACACTGTTATTTAGTCAGAACATCAATTAACATGAACATGATTGCATGTTGTGCTGATCTAAACACTATTCTCTCTTTTTCTTGTAACTTTTAATTTCTACTTGAGTCCTGTAAAATTCATTAACAGTTTAATTCTAAAAGATAAATCTTATTTCATTAAAATCTTAGAGAGGGTGTCCCAAACAAGGACCACAGTATCTACACCTCTCTGAGTTGAAAGATAAAGTGGGATAACATATGTAAGCTTCTGGCACTTACTTGATAAGCATTAAAAAGTTCTTTCGTTTCCTTCCCCTTACTTAATGAAAACAGGTGTTGAAGAAAACACATCCATTTTTTCCTTGTGTGTTCCCCACATGAGAATCGTTTTTGTAAGTTTTTTGCTGGCCAGAAAAGCAAGGGTCCTGAAAGCATTTTTCAATCACAAGCCTGGATGGAGATTAAAAGACAAAATAAAACAAAAACATTAAGGCTTTCAATGACCAATTCTCGTTCACAAGACCCTGGTAAATCAGAACCTGACTCCCCCAAATTAATATCAGTGTTAGGACATCATGCATTCTGCCTTCCATCCATCACAAGGAGATCCAAGCCAAGGATCTCGGGCTTTATCCTGGTGGTGAATTCAGAAACTGGGCTGCCAATTTTCTGTGTAAAACAAAAAAAATTTTTAACATTTTTTAACGAAGTGATACAGGAATAGGGGATGAAGGATGGAGAAAGTATGTGGGGAAAATTTATAAGTTTCAGAAAAGTGATCACTTATTTTGAGCAACTCAACAGAAGCACTGTCCTCAAAAGAACTTACAACATACAGTGAAAATGGTTTTAATAGGATGTGATGTCAATTAACAAGCATATTCAGTAACTATGTTTAAAGATTCATTGGGAGCTGTCAACCTATCTTTAATTAAGAATATACTCCAGTTAGTGTGGTGGTAACATCTTGTGTTATAATTTCCCTAATACTGGCTGAGAACCAATTATGTACCAGTCTCCATGCTCTGGAGTGTCATGAATTAGGACTATATTGTAATTTTTGAATTTATTTTTTGATCTCTCAAAACCTGTTCATTGAGGCCTACTTATATGTTTGTTGAATTTAGTCAAAAAAAAAAGGGTTGTCATTCCCACCAGCAACACATTTAAATTAAATGTACAATAATTATATACATTATAACACATCTGTTTTTACATCTCTTGATATTTACCATAAGAATTAACTGCCTGCTATGTGGAAAACAATCAGGTGATATCTCTAAATGAAATTTCATGTGATTCTCATGACCCTAATAGCTAGGGTTCGTTCTCATTTCCAGATGAGGAGACTGGTACAAAGTGGATTGTACATAAATGTGTGAATGAATGTGGGTAAGTGGGCTTTAGGAGCTTGCTCAAATTTGTATGTCCACCTGCATCCTTTGTAACACCTCACAATTCCTCTTAGTAACATATTTCCTCTTAGTCAAGGCTTGTGGAGATCACAATTAAAGAAAAGATTACGATTTGGGGACCTGGAGCAGATTCAGAAAGATGTTTTTAGAAAGACAAATGTTTTGGGAGACTGCCGATCAAAAACAAAAGCCAAATCCCATTCATCGTATTATTAGACCAACAGAGATGAATTTCAAACTGAACTTGTGTCATTTCCAACCTGATGCAATTGTTATTTACACCAAGAAAAGTTTTTTTCTTTTTCTAGAAAAGCATTTTGTTAAATGAAAAGAGCACGGGACTTCCCTGATGGTCCAGTGGTTCAGGATCATCTGCCAATGGATGGATTGTCAGGTGCCAATTCATCTGACACAGTTTGACCCCTGGTCCAGGAAGATCCCATATGCCTTGGGGCAACTGAGCCCATGCTTGCAACTACTGAAGCCCATACACCCTAGAGTCTGTGTGTGCAACAAGAGAAGCCACTGCAATGAGAAGCCCGTGCTCCACAACTGGAGAGTAACCCCCACTCGTTGAAACTAGAGAAAAGCCCATGCAGCAGTGAAGACTCAGCACAGCCCCCCAAATGAGTAAATAAATATTAAAAGAAAGAGAAAGAAAGGTGAAAGACAGTCAGGAATCCTTGACTCAGTCAGAGAACCCACTTGGCCTCGGTTTCCTCATCAATCAAAGATGGGCATCGGCCCAGATGACTTTTAGAGTCTAAGAGTTCAAGGTGCCTTGCCTCAATCACAGCCATTCTTTTCCCGTGACCCACTTTCCCAGCTGCGTGCTCCGGGAACAGATCGACAGCAGCAATCACAGAGTCAAATTCCCATTGAAAACACAAGTCTTGTTATTTTGGTACCAATTACAAGGTTATGGATCATGCTTAAAGGTGTTTAATATGCTGTAATGTTTAGACACGCTTGGCTCCAACATTTATGGGAGCTGTTTGTAGCAACAAAGCGGCATGCTGTCACTCTGTAAGTATGCAAGGCTGCTGTAAAAGCAGTACAGATGGGCCGGAAAGAAAGAGTCTCCAACCGGCTACAGAGAAAGGCAGCAAGTGTTTTTGGCTGAGGGTTTTGTGCTGAGGGTTTACCTATGATGAATCTCTCATCACCCGGAGCCTGCTTTTATAGGTGTACATTTTGTCGTTGCTTCTTGCTTTGTTTTAGTCACTGATGTAGACTGTTTGTAAAAATGGATATGAGGGATTTTTATGGATTGTATGGCCATATTGTATTAGGAGTCCTATATATATATATTTTATGAGACCACAGTTCCGTGACTGTGCTCCTGTTTATCTCTTCTCACCATGTCAAGGTGACAGGTGGCTACTTCTCAGGTGTTGGGAACATGTCCAGAGATGTCAGGTGATGCAATGATAATAGGAGAGAGGGGTGATTGCCTTTAACTCCCCAGATCATAGTCCTGTTTGGGTCCTAGAGGGATTGTATTCCTGAGGCAAACTCAGCATATCTCCATTTTAAAAAAATCTACTGAAATATGCTTTTAAAACAGAGAAGGAAGTGAAATGCATAATCCATTTAAGAACCAGATTCCTGGCTGAAACTGGGTTTTATAACTTGGGGTTGGGAGAGCTCCCACAAAGAAAACCTTCTCAGCACTCATTAGTTCTCAGGGACTGGCCATGCCAAAATAACCTTTTCCATGTTGAAAACAGGCAGCCATGTGCACGCTTCTATAATCTCTCTCGAAAAAAAAGAAAAAAAAAATGAAAAAACCTCACAGACTTCATGGCAGAGCCTTGTACTGAAGGCATCATGTTGACAGAGGAGCAGCTGAACTTGAAGGAATTAGTTTAATAAACTGAAACACACAAAGTGGCAAAAGGTTGTAGGGTGGTTGGAGATGAGAAAGACTCAAGGAAGCAGAATAGTTTAGGAAAAGTCAGCCTTAACATACAGCTCGCAGCTGAACTCAGGCCTACATTCTGAGCACTCTGCAGGGGTGGTGCCTACACTGGAGATGCAAAGCAAAAGAAGATATGATCCCCTATCCTTAAGAAGTTTACCTCCAGAGCAAACATCAGCAAACTATGGCCAGCGGGAACAAACGGCCTCTTCAGAAGGTGAAGAATCTTCCCTCAATGCAGGAGATCTGGGTTCAGTCCCTGGGTGGGAAGAGTCCCTGGAGGAGGAAATGGCAACACTCCTGTATTCTTGCCTGAAGAATTCCACGGAGAGAGGAGCCTTGCAGGTTACAGTCCATGGGTTCACAAAGAGTGGGACATAACTGAGCATTTAACACACACACACACACACACAGAGTGAACTAGAACTGGGCTTTACTATTTTAAAAGGTTGGGGAAAAAAAAAACCTAAGGAAAATAAAATACAAGAGTTAAAATGAAAAAGAACATGCCAAGCCATCTGTGGCCCACAAAGTAAGATATTTACTATGTGGCCTTTTACAGAGAAAGTCTCCACGGGGAAACTTTGAATTACAATCAAAATGACAAGGGCTAGAGTGGGAGAAGGCAATGGCACCCCACTCCAGTACTCTTGCCTGGAAAATCCCATGGATGGAGGGGCCTGGTGGGCTGCAGTCCATGGGGTCGCTGAGAGTTGGGCACAACTGAGCGACTTCACTTTCACTTTTCACTTTCATGCATTGGAGAAGGAAATGGCAACCCACTCCAGTGTTCTTGCCTGGAGAATCCCAGGGACGGGGGAGCCTGGTGGGCTGCCGTCCATGGGGTCGCACAGAGTCGGACATGACTGAAGCGACTTAGCAGCAGCAGCAGCAAAGTGGGAGTAAACACTCCATTTGCTGAATCCAGCAGAGAGGTGTGTCACCCAGATTGGAGAAGTCAGTGGAGACTTCTTGAAGGAAGTGGCAACTTCCCTGGTATTTATGTGTGCGTTGTGTTCAGTAGCTCAGTTGTGTCCAGCTCTTTATGACCCCATGGACTGTAGCCCACCCAGGCTTCTCTCCATGGAATTTTTCAGGCAAGAATACTGGACTGAGTTTCCATGCCCTCCTCCAGGGGATCTTCCCGGCTCTGGGATCGAACCTGTGTCTCCTGCATTGGCAGGTTGGTTCTTTACCACCAGTAACGTATAGAATGGCTAGAACAAAGACAGTGGAGTAGTGATTGAACATTCAAAGCAGAAGGAGCAGGGTTGTGTAGGAATGGAGAGAAGATATGTTGTAGAAACTTAGGTGGACGGTGAGTTGTGAGAGATAAGGCTGGTTACTCAGGTGTAGATGGGGGTCGTCCCCCTTCCCAGGCCCAGGTTACTTCCCCTGTAAGTCCAGACTATTCTTTGGGGGCTTAAGCCCTCTCTCGCAGACTGGAAGCAATCAAAGAAGAACACAAAATGCAGAGTAAAAGCTGACCTAGAGGAGGATTTGAGCAGAGTGTCCTTCAGGCTGGCAGGGACACTGGTCTCACCCGCCTGCGGCAGGTGTGTTCTCCACGTGCTCATCCATCACTCCAGCTGCAGTCCTGCCAAAGCCCTGAGTTCCCGTGGGCTTCGTTTCCTACCACCTCTCAGTCTCAAAACCTCAGCTCTCCTCCTGGGAACTCAGGAACCTCTCCTTTTAACCTCCCTGCCCTCACCACACACAGACTTCCGATAAAACCTACTTCTGTGGACAAAGGAGTTCCCCACTGCATTGTTGGTCATCAGCCAGATGAGTCTTGTGGTCGTGAGACGCTGCTGGAAATACTGAAAAGGGGAACACACTTGGAAGATTTATTGCCAGTTCATGTTCCACCGTGGCTGACTTCAGTGTTCAAGAAAATGAAACTTTTTCCTATAATTCAACTGGGTATGTGACGCCGGCCCAGCCTGCCAGTGCGTGGTAGCCATTTCCAAGGAAACTGAGGCCCTTCTGGACCTACGTGAGGTCACTGTATGAATTAACCATGGTCAGCTTAGTATTTAACATGCTTGATTGAGATTCCTCCGCCTCCATGCTTCCTGGGGGAGATGATCTAAGTTCTGAGGGTTTCCAGAGTGTGAGAAAGGAAGCAAACTTGCGATCATCAGTATTCATGGGCCAGCCTCTGCCGGCCCACATACAACCCTCGCTAAGCTTTGGTTATTTCTATGTATTCCTGTACATCCTCCACTTCATTCTGAAACCCAGTCCAGGAAGCTCACCTTTTTCCTAACCACACAGGCCTACACTCAGCCAGTTTTGAGCCATACTAAGGACACAAAACTGTGTAACGTTCTCCTGGGTCTCTCTCAGGAATGTTTCAGGTCCACTCTGCTTGGAGACATCTGATCATCATTATCTTTTTTGTTTTTTTTTTAAATTGAGGTACAATTTACATAACATAAATTTAGCCATTAACCGTTTCAATTACTGCAATTCGGTGGTATTTATGACATGTATGAGTTTGTGCAACCATCACCTCTGTCTAGGTTTAAGACATTTTCCTTGCTCCCGAAAGGAATCCCAGTACCTATGAGACAGTCACTCCCTGTTCCCCCTCCCAATTCCCTGGTAACCTCTGCTCTTCAATCTGTCTCTATGAATTAACCTTCCCTGGGTGTTTCCTATAAATGGAATCATGCATGTGACACTTTGTGTCTAGGTTGCTCACTCAGCGTAGGCTATTAGAAGTTCATCTGCATTTTAGCAGGTTACCAGTTATTTATTCCTTTTTAATGGATGAACACCATGCAATTGTACAAGTATATTATATTTCTGGACCTAAGTGAGGTCACTGTATGAATGACCCAAGGTCAGTTGAGTAGTTTGATTGACATTTGGGTTGTTTCTGCCTTGTAGCTACTATGCAATGTGTTCCTATGAACACCCATATGTATGCATTTGTTTGAGCACCAGTTTTCAAATCTTTGGGGTGTATACCAATGAGAGTGGGAATTGCTGAGTCATATGGCAACTCTGGGGCTTCTAGGATGGCCCAGTGGTAAAGAATCCACCTGCTAATGCAGAAGATGCAGGGAATGAGGGATGGATCCCTGGGCTGGGAAGATCCCCTGGAGAAGGAAATGGCAACCTACCCCAGTATTCTTGCCTGGGAAATCCCATGGACAGAGAAGCCTGGCGGGTTGCAGTCCACAGGGTCGCAAAGAGTAGGACGCAACTGAGCACAGCACATCATGGTAACTATGTCTGACTTTTTGAAGAGCTGCTCAACTGTTTTCCAGGACAGTTGTATCATACTTTATTCCACTATTGATTTTTCAGCCCTGGAGACACCCTGAGGTAGAAGATTTCTCTTCTAACTTGCTGCCTTGTTGAACTGCACCCCAAACTGAAACATAATAGCCTTCTGTTTTGTGAATCCCACATATTCCTTTGCACCATTGGCCTCACCAACCAGGAGCTCCATGAGGGACAAAAAGGAGCAGAGTGTACAGTACAAGGACCCACTAGAATTTGAACACTAGTCATGTTCTCGGCGCTTCTGTTCACATCAGCTGGTCATACTTGATGTCTTTGGGTTGAAAACTCTAGGCTTAGATCATTGCTACTAAGGATGACTTAGGTCATACTTCTCTGTTCTCACTCACTTCATGCTGTGAGTACTCAGTCAGGGCCTTATTCTTCTGGCACTCAAAGCTTGTCTCCAAAAAAGCCCAGCTCAAGAAGTCTGCAAATAAGAAATCCTAGTGATGGTGTGGGGAAATTGGAACCCTCCCACACTACCAGTGGGAATGTCAATTGGTGCAGCTGCTGTGGAAAACAGTGTGGAGCCTCCTTAGAAGCTAAAAAGAGAGTTTCCCTATGACCCAGAAATTCTACTCCTGAAAAAAAGCAAAAGCTCTAATTTGAAAAGATGCCTGCACCCCAATGTTCATTTCAGCACTATTTACAACAGTCAGGACATGGAAGCAACCTAAATGTCCATCAAAGAATGAATGAAAAGAGAAGATGTGGTATATACAGATATGGAGTACTATTCAGCCATAAAAATAACAAAACAATGCCATTTGCAACAATACGGCAGGACCAAGAGATTATCATACTAAGTGAAGTAAGTCAGAAAGAGACAAATACCATATAATATTACTTATATGTGGATCTAAAAAATAACACAAATGAACTTATTTACAAAACAGAAATAGACTCACAGACATAAAAAAAAAAAAACTTATCATTTCCAAAGGGGGAAAGGGGTGGGGGAGGGATGAATTAGGAGTTTTAGCTTAGCAGATACACATGACTATTTATAAAATAGATAAACGAGGACCTACTGTGTAGCAAAATATCTTGTAATAACCTATAATTTAAAAAATCTGAAAAAGTATATATGTATCCATATATACATGTAATCAGGACTTTTGTTTTCTCTTCCATATGAAATAATTTTTTCCTATACTTTTGCCCTCATTTTATAATTTAAAAGCAAATTTCCAATGAACACTTCTGGGCAAAGCCGTGGGAAATACAATAGTGTTGACCACTAGAAATTAAGACCATGAGCTCACAGTCACTTATCAAGGCACACACTTTCTTGTTCGTTTGTTTTTGTTTTTTGCCCACGGGGCTGTGGGGATCTTATTTCCCTGACCCAGAATCGAACCTAGGTCCCAGCAGTGAAAGTGCTCTGTCCTAACCACTGGACTACCAGAGAGAACATCTTTTTCCACCACACAGTTGAAGGGAGATAAGCAAGTCCAAGTCTTGTCTTCATAAGTCATATCTTTTGTAACTGATGATAAAAATTGTTATCTCATTTATCTGATATCATTGGGCAGGAAAGCATTGTGCATTAGTCAGCTTTCCAGACAATTAAGGCATGCTGCTTTGTACAAAGGTTTTCTTTTTTAATTACAATTTTATAAAATATTTTAATACACTACATAATTTTCAAACGCCCTTGACAGACTATATTAAACTTCATTTGACCTTTTATTGATGATTCATGTCACTCTTATGAATTACAATAATTGTTCTCTGCTGTAAATCAGGTTTGCTCTCAGGGGAAACTGGAAAGTATAAACCTGTTTATTCTTCAGTTAAATTAATACAGGCTGCTGTTATTTTTTAATTCCAGTTTCTGGACTGTTTTTAAAAATTATAATTTCTTTCTTGTTTTGAACTGGTCAAAACCGCATCTTCTTACTTTCATCCCATATCCATCCCAGTACCTTCAAAAAGAGTCCATGAATCAAGAAAGAGCAGGAAGGTGGAAAGTTAATTGCGGGGTAGTATAGAGTTCTAGGAATGGTGCTTTTCTAATTTCTAGCTTCCATTTCAGGTCTGGAAAATGAGGTGATTAAAGTAGAAAGGCAATCCAGTGATATGCAAAGGGGCATAAGAGAGGTCTAAGATCAGGCTTCCTAAGTGCTCTGAAGAAAGACTGAGAGCTTTCCCTCCGGACGCTCCGACAGCTATTTTGGATCCACTGACGCTTTGCTAACCCATCACTCGCCATCCGGTTGAGGCTGATGGACGTTTGTCATCTCAATAGTGAGTTGTCATTCTACTTCCAAGATGAATGGACACATTACGGAATAATGACTATAGCTAAAACGCAATGTATTAATTGGCTCGTGTGGATTAAACTCGTTGAACTGAATTTCCTTAGCACAGGATCTACAAGTAGAATCTATCATTGCCATTTCAGTTCAGCCAATTACTTTGGACACATCCTTTCCCTTCTGTCATACAGCTAGTTTGTGCTTTAAAGTGTGGGTAACATTTTGAAAGGTTGGCAGATGTTTGTCCTGGTATTTCCATCTTTTACTCTCTCCTATTTCAAGTGAATCTGCCATGATGTGCTAGTTCTCAGAGAAGGAATATAAGAGAAGCAAGTGGACAAAGAGGAATTTCCTGCACTAATAGTGTTTCAAAGCACACATGTTCTGGGAATTCCCTGGCAGTCCAGTGGTTAGAACTCCACCCTTTCGCTGCCAAGTGCATGGGTTCTATCCCCTGGTCAGGGAACTAAGATCTTGCAAGCCTCAAGGTGCAGCCAAACATTAAAACAAACAAATAAAAAACCCCACATATGTTCCTAAAGGAATAGAAAGGATTTGTGATAAAGGCAAAATCTTTAGGAGAAAACCTTATACCCTTTCCTACTTTGTTTGTTGCTTTCAAATTAGAAAATGATGCCTTGCATTGTGAGGTGAGGCATGAAGAAAGGACGCTGGGAGCGTCCACCCACAAGGGCATAGGGAAGTCCAAGTTAAAATTGACCAAACTCAAAGGAGGAAGCAGAACATCATATAGGTGTGTGTGATGCAGGGCCAGAGCAGGGGAGCCACAGGGAGGCTCTGGGGTCTCAGGGGAGCGTGCAGGCAGCTATGCTGAAGGAGGTTCCTGGTGACCTTTGACCTCAGTGTACACCTGGGATCAGAGTGTGTCCTGCTCACCCCCAACCTGGACGGAGATGCCAGAGGAGGTGAAGGACCAGGGACAGGTGTGCTCCATGCATCTGGTGATGGGGACTGCTAATCTGCAGAGGGAGCCATGGTGCCAAGACTGCAAACTTTAATTCAGTTCAGTTCAGTTCAGTTCAGTCACTCAGTCGTGTCCAACTTTTTGCAACCCCATGGACTGCAGCACCCCAGGCTTCCCTGTCCATCACCAACTCCTGGAGCTTGCTCAAACTCATGTCCATCGAGTCGGTGGTACCATTCAACCATCTCATCCTCGGTCGTCCCTTTCTCCTCCTGCCTTCAATATCATTTAATCATTTAACTCATTTAATCCTCATTTTAAAAAATGGAAAATAGATGCTTTATTGTGATCTCTATTTTATAGAGAAGGAAACTGCAACTTAGAGAAATTAAATGATTTATCGAAACCTATGCAGCGATGGAGACAGGATTTGACTCCAAACCTGAATTTGGAGACAATACTCTTGAAGTAACTAGCAGGGCCTTAGATATTTGACTTTTGATCTTTAACTATATGGAATGGATTATTGCACACTTTAAAGAAGCAGGGTGACAATATACAGCCTTTACGTACTCTTTTTCCTATTTGGAACCAGTCTGTTGTTCATGTCCAGTCCTAACTGTTGCTTCCTGACCTGCATATAGGTTTCTCAAGAGGCAGGTCAGGTGGTCTGGTATTCCCATCTCTTGAAGAATGTTCCACAGTTTATTGTGATCCACACAGTCAAAGGCTTTGGCATAGTCAATAAAGCAGAAATAGATGTTTTTCTGGAACTCTCTTGCTTTTTCCATGATCCAGCGGATGTTGGCAATTTGATCTCTGGTTCCTCTGCCTTTTCTAAAACCAGCTTGAACATATGGAAGTTCATGGTTCACATATTGCTGAAGCCTGGCTTGGAATTTTGAGCATTACTTTACTAGCGTGTGAGATGAGTGCAATTGTGCAGTAGTTTGAGCATTCTTTGGCATTGCTTTTCTTTGAGATTGGAATGAAAACTGACCTTTTCCAGTCCTGTGGCCACTGCTGAGTTTTCCAAATTTGCTGGCATATTGAGTGCAGCACTTTCACAGCATCATCTTTCAGGGTTTGAAATAGCTCAACTGAAATTCCATCACCTCCACTAGCTTTGTTCATAGTGATGCTTTCTAAGGTCCACTTGACTTCACATTCCAGGATGTCTGGCTCTAGGTGAGTGATCACACCATCGTGATTATCTGGGTCATGAAGATCTTTCTTGTACAGTTCTCATGTGTATTCTTGCCACCTCTTCTTAATATCTTCTGCTTCTGTTAGGTCTTATTCTTATTTAACTTATATGCAGAGTACATCATGAGAAACACTGGGCTGGAAGAAGCACAAGCTGGAATCAAGATTGCCGGGAGAAATATCAATAACCTCAGATATGCAGATGACACCACCCTTATGGCAGAAAGTGAAGAGGAACTAAAAAGCCTCTTGATGAAAGTGAAAGTGGAAAGTGAAAAAGTTGGCTTAAAGCTCAACATTCTGAAAACGAAGATCATGGCATCTGGTCCCATCACTTCATGGGAAATAGATGGGGAAGCAGTGGAAACAGTGGCTGACTTTTTTTCTGGGCTCCAAGATTGCTGCAGATGGTGACCGCAGCCATGAAATTAAAAGACGCTTACTCCTTGGAAGGAAAGTTATGACCAACCTAGATAGCATATTCAAAAGCAGAGAGATTACTTTGCCAACAAAGGTCCGTCTAGTCAAGGCTATGGTTTTTCCAGTGGTCATGTATGGATGTGAGAGTTGGACTGTAAAGAAAGCTGAGCACTGAAGAATTGATGCTTTTGAAGTGTGGTGTTGGAGAAGACTCTTGAGAGTCCCTTGGACTGCAAGGAGATCCAACCAGTCCATTCTGAAGGAGATCAGTCCTGGGTGTTCATTGGAAGGACCGATGCTGAGGCTGAAACTCCAATACTTTGGCCACCTCATGGGAAGAGTTGATTCATTGGAAAAGACTCTGATGCTGGGAGGGATTGGGGGCAGAAGGAGAAGGGGACAACAGAGGATGAGATGGCTGGATGGCATTACCGACTCAATGGACGTGACTCTGAGTGAACTCCGGGAGTTGGTGATGGACAGGGAGGCCTGGTGTGCTGCGATTCATGGGGTCGCAAGGAGTCGGACACGACTGAGCGGCTGAACTGACTGACTGACTGATTGCACACTTTAGCTTCTTTATTATTAATATATATGGCACAAATACAAATTGCCAACATAATCTAAGAAACTTATATTAAGTATCTTTCCTGAAAGAAAATAAAATTCATCTAATGCCTTTAGGGCATTATTATGTGAAACTACATGATAGCCTTGGTTTTATGGTTTCTTAATTATTACTGTCTCTGCTAATAAATGCCTGCTTTATACTATCATAAGTGGAGTCTTCCACCCTTTACAGCTGTAAACATCCACTAAAGCTTTTCACATACATCACACACCAGACCACTTCTTACCCAACAGCAGAAGCACACTTGAGTTAATTAGGATTAGAGACGACTGTAATGTATAAACCTAACACAACAGCAGTTTAAACAAGACAGCAACGTTGTTCTTTTTCACATAAAATCCCAGAGGTATGTAATCCAGGGACGGGAGGGCAGCTCTGTTTCACAAAACCCTCTGGGGCCCAGATTGCTTTTCAGATAACAGATGGATGGAGGGAAAAATTAAAAGACAAAGGTGCTAACTCATTGTTTCCTAAAAAGGAACGAGATGGTTAGATGGCATCATCGACTCAGTGGGCGTGAGTTTGAGCAAACTCTGGGAGATGGTGAAGGACAGGGAACTTCATGCTGCAGGGGTTCATGGGGTCACAAAGAGTTGGACACAACTGAGCAACTGAACAACCACGAGACCCTTCAAGTATCGTCCTGTTGCCTAGAATTCGGCCACATGAACATGCCTAGCTGCAAGCTAACAGAGAAATATCCTCTGTTCTGGTCAGTCATTGGCTTGGCTAGAAATTCTATTGTTATGGAGAAAAAAGAGAAAAACAGATGTTGGAGGTGAGCACACTGCCTCTGGTACATTCCACTTCAAAACCTGGTCCCACCCCTGTGAGTCTGCTTCCTTAAGGAACTAGGGATATGTGGCTTGAATCCTCAAAACTGATCCCACGGGAGCTGCTTAGCTTTCGGCTGGTCTCAACATCTGTCTCTGTCTTAGATAGCGCTTAATTAATTGTGTATTGGGGAACAAGATATAAGGACTAGACTGTGCAGATAAAGTGTGAGCATTGTTGCTCAGTCATTCAGTTGTGTCCAGCTCTTTGAGACCCCACGGACTGCAGCACACCAGGCTCCTCCAGCATCTCCTGGAGTTTGCTCAAACTCATGTCCATTGAGTCAGTGATGCCACTGAGTCGGTGATGCCATCCAACCATTTCATCCTCTGTCGTCCCCTTCTTCCTCTTGCCTTCAATCTTTCCCAGCATCAGGGTCTTTTCCAGTGAGTTGGCTCTTCACATTAGGTGGCCAAAGTTTTGAAGCTTCAGCTTCAGCATCAGTGAACATTGTGTGTGTATATATATCTTTGTATGTCTGTATATACATCATGTTTATTTCTATCTCTATTATATGTTCATGAAATAGCTATATATAGCTTTTCATATAATATTGATAAATGCCCATATATTATATATCTATGTGATATGTATATATTTATTTAACTTTCTGAGATTGTTAAATATATATTAATAACATAATACAAAAGTATATGAAACATAAGTGTCTACTTTAATGAATTATCATAAAATGAATACCCATATACCCATTATCCAGATGGAGAAATAGAACAGAGCCAGCCCCTTGGAGCTCCCACACCTCCCCCGTCTCATAAGATCCCTTTCCTTCTTGAAGATAATCATAAAGGTAACCAGGAATGTGACTCTTATGATAATAATTAATGTTACATTTTGCAATAGAAGACTTGGACTCTAATCTCATTTCTGCCTCTAAATTGTTCTGTGACCTTGAACAAACTACTTCCATGCACCCTTCCAGGTATGTATGTATGTATTTGGAAATTTTCATTTTACATAATATATATTGAATATGTGTGTGTAATAAAAGTCTCCAACTTCTTTAAGATTATTTCTAGCTTTTAAAGTTTGCCTCTTGTATGTGGATAAATAATTGCTTGTTATTTGTTTTGTTTTTAATCCTCAAGTGCTCTTCCTGGTAACCTTTAGAATCTTAAAAACAACAACAACAACAACCCTTTAAATAGTTAAAATGATAACTAAAATAGCTGCATTCCCATCAGAAATAAGGTTTAGTCCACGGATAGAGTAATAAACCTCATTTAATAATGTTGCTCGTAAGTGATGAATTTTTTTATGCTCAATGCTCCAGAAAGAGATTGTCTGACTTCTAAGGGTTTTTTTGGGATCTTCTAACTTAATTAAATTCCTGGTGTCAAAACTCCATTAAAATGGCCAGGCAGAAAAGGTGTCTGGTTTGTTGCACTAGATAATTAAATTGTGTCAAGAGAATAATTGGCTCAGTGAAGTAGTGTCCATGCTTTTAATCTTCTTCCCCTGAAGAAACTAACTTTAATTGTCGTCTTTTTAAAACAGCTTGGAATTTTCAACAGAGACTTTTCTGCATAGAAGGCTTTATGGTTTTAAAAACCAGAGTCAGAATGCGACCAATAATAATGAATATGAGCTGATGTTTCTTTTAAGAGAATTAAAGAAGAAGTAATGTGAGTGCATGCTCAATTGGGTCCAACTCTTTGCGACCCCATGCACTGTAGCCCGTCAGGCTTCTCTGTCCATGGGATTCTCCAGGCAAGAATACTGGAGTGGGTTGCCATTTCCTTGTCCAGGAGATCTTCCCGACCCAGAGATGGAAACCAGGAACATCAATAGAAATGGAGACAAAGAAAAGGAGATGGAGGTTGAAAGAAGAAACTTGACTGAAATTGAGAGAGGAGAAAACAGTTTCCTACACTTAGAAACAAATTTATTCATGGTATATTGGGATCTCGTGCTTCAGAAACTCTGTTACACTATTGTTGTTAAGTTGAATCTAGGATCTCTCCCCTTTGATAGGTGTTCTTTCCCTGGAATAATAAATATAGCAATAATAAGAACAACAAAACAACAATGAATATAATTCTTAAAGTGCTTGTCATATATCAGACCTTGTGCCAAATGCCTTACCTCAGTTGCTTAATACAATAATCCCTTAAAGCAAGTCTTTTCTCCACATTTTACAGAAAGTGAGAATTTAAGAAAAGAAGAAACTAACATTGCCAAAGCCATAGACCTGTATAGTGGCAGAATTAGAACCCATGCCTACATTTTCCTGACAGAATCCACAGCTGGTCAGCCAGAAGCACAGGTGGTAAGCTGGGCTTGAGGCTGGTATCTGAACTGGGGGCACAGAGCAGGCTTGTCCAGCTGAACCCTTAGCTTGTGGGATCTGGTTCTACCTCTGGTTAGATAGTGTCAGAATGGAGCTGAATTGTAAGAAACACAGTTGGTGTCTGGAGAATCACTTACTGATGTGAGAGACCCACCACATACACACACACACACACACACACACACACACACACACATTGAAACTGGGTCCAGAATCCCAAAAGAGAAGACTTCCCTGACTCACAGGAAGAGTTAGTTGCTGCCTCGTGTGAATTCTCGTGGCATCGTTCTGTAATAGCTGCATGTTGTTGGAATTGTAGATCACAAACTCCATAAATTAGAGGCCAAGAGTTTTCATCATTATGACCTCATGACTTATTGCAGTCTCTGGCATACTCAGTACATAAATACTCCATAAATACATGCTCAGTGTTTACATGAGTGATTCAAGGAGCGCTTTATTATGTGTGTGTGTGTGTGTGTGTTAGTTGCTCAGTCGTGTCCAACTCTTTGTTACTCCATGGACTGTAGCTCGCCAGGCTCCTCTGTCCATGGAATTTTCCAGGCAAGAATATTGGAGTGGGTTGCCATGATCTTCTTCAGGGGATCTTCCCAACCCAGGAATCAAACCCGGATTTCCTGCATTGCAGGCAGATTCTTTACCATCCGAGCCACCAGGGAAGCCCCTTTATTAAAAGACAGGCATTGACTTTGTGGGCTTCCCAAGTGGTACTGGTGGTAATCTGCCAATGCAGGAGACATAAGAGAAACTTTCAATTCCTGGGTCGGGAAGATCCCCTGGAGGAGGGCATGGTAACTCACTCCTGTATTCTTGCCTGGAGAATCCCATGGACAGAGGAGCCTGGTGGGCTAAAGTTCATGGGGTCTCAAAGACTCAAACACGACTGAGCGACTGAGCATGCACGCACATTGACCTTGTAGAAAGGTGCTTTTTACTGGCGTTATTTTTTTATTTTATTTTCTCCAATTTGCTCATCTCTGTTAGGACAGCTGATACCCGCCCAGACTCATCCTTTCTAGAAACAATCTACTTGGCATGGTCGTTAATACTCCGCGGTGTTTGGCAACAGCAGGCACAGAGCTGAAGGTGGTCTCAGCAAGGACTCGATGAGGCTGACACAAATCCACCTGACTCCTTTCCCTCTCCACCCTGTGCCAGGAGCGGCAGCCACACAACCTCTACTTCAGAGTCTTTGAGACAAGACACCATGAGACAGCTGGAGTCTGTAGCTTCCTCACAGAATCCCTGGACTGGCGATGACCCAAAACAACCCGAATCCCATAGGCTCCAGCTGCAATGATCTGCGACGGGACTGTAATTCACCGAATAGCTTTCCGTTAGTTCTGGCTTCCATTTATCTTTCTTTCTTGGCAGGTGGGGCAAGGGTGAGAGGAAAATGGGACAGGTGGAGAGTGGAATTTGATTGAATTACCTGCCAGGAGTTCAGAAGCCCACACAAAAGAAACTCTCAAGTTGGCATCTCTTTAGGAGCCGTTTCTGGAAGGCTGCTGACAGAGAAGCTAGTTCTCCGGAAAGCATTAGGCTGCTCTCAGATATTCAAAGAGTTTCTTTCTTACCGAAGGTGTAAAGAGCCTGCTGAGCTCAATGGGCAGATGGACTTTCCCCAGCTCACCCTCTGCCTGTTGGCATCATTTACACCCTTGCTTCCCATGTCACTGAGCCACTGTGCCACTGTTCTTAGTCCTCAGACGGTTTAGATTCACAGTCCCCATGCAATATTTATTCCTCTCCTTTCTTTAACATTGAACTTCTTATCTCAGCCACTGGGGATTTGTTACCATTCCCTCTGTTTCATGTGATATTTACGAGCACACCTTCTACATCATTTAGTGGCTGAGGCCATTCTCTACTGCGTGAAACATACAGATATCACTCACAAAAGAGTATTTCACAGTTATTTCCAGACGGGTCAGTCTATTTCTTCCACCTTCTGGATTCTTGAAGCATTTATTAGTTCTAACATGCACCTGACATTTATTCATTCAACTGTCCTTCCACCGTCCGTTCATTTTGCAGATCTTTACTGAGCAAGTGCACCAGGCTTGGCACAGTAATTACACTCCATGTTTCAATCATAATATCGTCCTTTGTGGTAACAGGCAGCACTTACACATCTCAGACTTCCTGCTATAGTGGGTTTTTTTAAATTAATATTTTAATAAACTTTTAATTAATTTATTTATTTTGGGTTGCACTGGGTCTTTGTTGCCGCCTGTGGGCTTTCTCTAGTTCTGGTGAGCGGCAGCTACTCTTCTTGCAGTGTGGAGGCTTCTACAGTGGCGTCTGTTGTTGCAGAGCACAGGCTCTAGAGCATGGACTCAGCAGCTGCAGTGCCTGGGCTCAGTTGCCCCTTGGTATCTTTGGGATCTTTCCCAACCAGGGATGGAACCTGTGTCCCCTGCACTGGCAGGCACTCTTAACCTCTGGACTGCCAGGGAAATCCCATACAATGGAGTTTTTTGAGTTAATGACTGACCATCTTTGTATCGCTATGTATATCTCAGTACCGGAAACAGAGTAGACACACAACAAATTTTTCTAAAAATAAATCAGCTCTGATTTCCCCTAATCTTTTCACACCCAGGATAAAGACGGAATCAGAGTAGCAGTGACTAATGCAAATAACTGCCCTGTTTCTTGGCCCTGCCTTCAGAATCAGACCTTCAGGCTTCTAGAAAGTAGTGCCCTCCATGTTTGTCTGATGTCTCACGGGATCTCAAAGAGAAGCTCTGTTCCCACGGCTCTGACGGGCCATGGAGCTCCCACCAGAATACTGCTCATAGGATACCGTCATCACCTGACATCTCTTGGCCCTCTTCCTACATTCTCACCAGGCTCCAGAGACCCTCCCTGCATCCCCATGCTCACCAAGTGACAATGCTACCCAACAATCAAGTCTTTAAAAAAATCAAGCAAGAAGGAACTTCTCTGGTAGTCCAGGGGCTAAGACTCCATGCCCCCAGTGCAGAAGGCCCAGGTCTGACCCCTGGTCAGGGAGTTAGATCCCACATACTGCAACTAAGAGTTCACATGCTGCAAGTGAAGATCTTGTATACTGCAGCTAAGACCTGGTGCAGTCAAATAAATAAATGCTTTTTAAAAGAATCAAGCTAGAAATAAATTACTTGAATCATCCCATCAAGTGATAAAGCAAACTAGGTTTGTGAAGGATGGTGGACAGGAGGGAGGTGGTAAGGGCAGAGGACACTCTGAAATCAAAAAGAATTAGGTAACAGTGTGTCTTGGGAGGTGAACATGATAACCACTGCATCTACAAGAATATCCACTAGATAACCGAGTATGTTGAACCCAAGGACATGGGTTGTGAGGTTTCCCTGACACTCAGAGGGAATGAACTTTCAAAAAGGCTAAATAATGATGAGTGTTTGGGGAACCACGAAATTTCATATCCTGGTTTAAACTCTCTGACTTGTATACAAACTCAGCCCTTTGCTATGACAACTCCGACTATTGCCATATTTTTTCCTTAGTGGGTGTGTCTTAATAGTCTGGAAAGTTAGAAGGAAGGGATAAATCAGTTCCACAATACGCATTTGATTAATTTAGGAATAATCTGTGCATATGTGATACTTAAAGTATGTCTAAGAGAGATTGACATATTTATTAATCTGACAAATAGTCTTGTGATACCAATTTAAATCCCAAAGCTGAGTAATGTATTTTAGACATGTAATATTTGGTTGAAAGATTATAAAAAATTTTTACTATATTTGCATACAAAACTAGAAGGTTTCAGAAAAGATTTTCTGTAGTTATGTTTAATTTATTGGATTTACTGTATTAGGGAAGTTTTGCTTATTAGAGGCATACATTAAATTAGAAAGTCGAATATATTTAATTTATAAGTGCAGTTTAAAATACTTAATGAAATTTAACAAACTACATTCATCATATGCTAATCAAAGGCATATTTCAAGATGCTTGTTAAAATGTACTAGATTTTATGAAAGGGATAATAATATTTATAAGTTGAGCACTGAAATGCTCAAGGAAAAAAATTGATATTTAAATCTGTTATTATAATTTGGTTTTTTATTCAAAAAATTGTATTGGGTGTCCTCAGTAAATAAGTGCTGGGAACAGGGCAGTGCTTGAACTCAAGGAACATATATTCTATTAGGGTGGCAAACAAAAATAAATGGTGAAATACATACCTTGGCAGGAGACAAGAAGTTCAGTGGAGAAAAATGAACCAGGGCAAGGGGACAGAACCTGCTGAGTGGCTAATTTGGAGTGAGGGAGGGGCTTGCTCTTTTTCTATAAATGGGTTTAAGATAACCTCATTGATTGGGTGGCATTTGAGGAAAGAATTCTAGGAAGAGAGGAAAAGAATCTTGCCGATCCCCGAGAGAAAAGCTTTTCCAGGCAAAACATCCCACAGTGTGGTACTGTGGGTGCCCCAGGCTGGGAGTCCCTCAGAAGGGGGCTGTTGGAACAGACAGTCACACTGATTGCAGCTGGTCTTCCCATATCCTCAAATGCCACATCTGCTGATTCAACCAACTGTAGCTGGATACTATGTTTATGGTCTGCAGTTGGTTGAATCAGTGAATTCAGAACTCGAGGCTTCACTAAAGGACTCGAGCATCTGTGGACTTTGGTTTCTGTGGCGGTCCTGTAGCCAGTACCCCACAGATACCAAGGGATGACTATGCGTACATCCTTAGGTCATATGCTCGTTCAGCACCACCAGAAGGGGACAGAACCAGAATACGATCCCATCCACCACCTTCTAGTTACTGGTCTTGGCTGGCTTTCCCAGATACTTAAGACCTTGGTGCGTTTCAACCTCTTTCAATAACTTTTCCTGAAAAACCTGACTCCTATTTCTATCCTCTGCTTTTTTAAAGCAGGTTCTAATTTATCTTTATTATTCCTACATGTGTAAACTCAGCCTCCCAAATGAGTCATAAGCAACTTGCAAAAGGATTAGCTCTTAAGATACTAAAACATAGAGGACTGGGTAGCATTAGCCACTCGGTAACATTTGCAGGAGGATGTTGGTTGATGTTACTGAAGGGGGAAATTGGGCCAGAGACTTGGTATTTGCTTTATTCTAAGACAATCAGGAAAATCTATTTATTGTTTATCCAGTGAATACTAATACTTGCTATGCATTACTTGGGGCTTGGAAAATTGGTTTATCAACAGCTGCGTTAAAGGCCAGGTCATTTTGTTATGTAAATAACTCCAAACAGAGCCTTCCTTCAAGAATGTTACTTTCAGTGCTCAGTTGCTCTCAGTTGTGTCCGACACTTTGCAAGCCCATGGACTGTAGCCTGCCAGGCTCCTCTGTCCATGGGATTTCCCAGGCAAGAATACCGGGCTGAGTTGCCATTTCCTCCACCAGGGGATCTTCCTAACCCAAGGATCGAAACTGCATCTCCTGTGTGTCCTGTATCACAGGCAGATTCTTTACAGCTGAGCCACCTGGGAAGCCCTCCTGTTGCTTACAAAACATTCACTGAAACCTTTAAGACCTCAACACATTCAGGGTTCTCTTTCTGATCATTGGCAACAATCACTGGCACTGCTGGGAGTGTTCCTTAAGTGTATCTCTTTCTTTTGGCGTCAGCCACGTGAGGACACATCTAACAACTATTTGCTGCCAGAGAACACGGTTTCCTGGACCAGAGAGCAGCAACAACAATTTTTAGTATACTGCCCATGATTAATTTAACTGCCTGAGCAATACCTTAGAACTTGTGATTTTGGCAGGCTGCGTCCCCACCTTTGGGTCTCAGACACCCTAAACCCTTATCAGTTACAGAGTTTGCTCAAACTGCTCTGACTCTACTTTTTTTTTTTTTTTCTGTTTACTCAGAGCTTTCAGAGAATGAAACAAATTGTTTTCTAAAGAGGAGACTAGGAGAGACAGGAAAGTGAACGAGATGTGCAGCCATATTAGAAAGTGAAATGAACATCAGAGCTCTAGCTGCCATCTCGGTTTGCTGCCAGGACCCCAAATCCCTTAACAGCAGTGGGAGTGTGTTCAGAAAGACTCACCTCTGGTGCGTGCCACCAACAAGGACGGTTACAGCTGATTCCACCCCCATTAAGTTATATCCCGGCGGCATTCCACGATTATTAACTCAAAGTGCTAAAGGTCGTTTCTCAAGTCTGAGTCTGAAGTTACAGGAGAAAATGTGGCTTCTCTGGGGGTGACGAAGTGGAACTGAATGATATCAAGTTGACTGTTACTTGCCTAGTGGATATTTGCCGAGTAAACTGAAATCAGGAAATGTCCTCTAGATGGAAAAGAGGGCAAAAAGGAGCCACTCTCTAATCCCCGTGGTTTTGAATTTGTACAGTTTTATCTGTGTGTAAACTTGAATTACAAGAGCAAGTATTGCTCATTGTTACTATATTTTGTTTTCAATTCTATTCCCTTATAGGTTATTAAAGACTATTAAGTAGAGTTACCTGTGCTATTCAGTAGGTCCTTGTTATTTATCTATTTAATATATAGCTAAGAGTCGGACATGACTGAGCGACTTCCCTTTCACTTTTCACTTTCACCCATTGGAGCAGGAAATGGCAACCCACTCCAGTGTTCTTGCCTGGAGAATCCCAGGGACAGGGGAGCCTGGTGGGCTTCCGTCTATGGGGTCGCACAGAGTCGGACACAACTGAAGCGACTTAGCAGCAGCAGCAGCAGTATGTATATGTTGATGTCAAACTCTTAGCCTCATAATCTATTATTTTTTTTCCTCAAAGGGTTTGGATGTAACCTTCTAGAGCTGAATTCAGTTCAAGATTAAGACATTGAGGAAGATACTCAAAGGGAAATAGAAATCACAGAGTTTACAAAGTGTCATCATACTTTCTGGGAAGAAGAACGGCTCAAATAAGACACCGTGACTGGAGACCTAGAGAGTGGACTTCTGGCTACAGGGTTGGGAAGAAAGGAAGGGTACAGGGAAGAGATAGAGAGTTTGGGATGGACATGTACACAAGGTTATATTCAAAATGGATAACCTACAAAGACCTATTGTGTAGCACAAGAATTCTGCTCAGTATTATGTAACATCCTAAATGGGAAAAGAATTTGAAAAAGAAGAGATACATGTGAATTACTTTGCTGCACATCTGAAAGTAACACAACATTTTAAATCAACTCTACTCCAACATAAAATAAAAAGTTAAAAAAAAGAGATACTGTGACTTGAACACTGACACCATTGCAAATTTTGGAAGAAAGAAACATCTCTTAACATTTCTCCCTTCAAAATATAGTATCAATGTTGCCAGAGTTACTTGATGGGAGATTTCTCAGAAACTATTCTAGGTTCCCAGGTTTTGGATGGTAAACATCGGCAAGAATCCACCTGGCGTCCTGAGTCCTGAGGCGTTGACAATTTTTTTTTCCTTTCACATGTTCTCCCTCTATATTCTTTTTCCAATATATCGTTAAAACTCTGCAGGAACCATGTACTGAGTTTTGGAAACATATTTTTATTATGAGTAGTTGCTAGAGGGCAAGGAGAATTCTTGTTTATTTCCCAGCATATTGTGGGTGGTCCAGATTCTGGGATACCTCACAAACTCTACCAGCCCTCGAACACTGTAAAGGTGTTGCTGCTGCTGCTGCTGCTAAGTCACTTCAGTTGTGTCTGACTCTGTGCTACCCCATAGACGGCAGCCCACCAGGCTCCGCCGTGCCTGGGATTCTCCAGGCAAAAACACTGGAGTGGGTTGCCATTTCCTTCTCCAATGCATGAAAGTGAAAAGTGAAAGTGAAGTCGCTCAGTCACTGTAAAGGTGTAGAAGATATCAAAGGGTTTGGGTTATTTTGCTTTAGATTACGTACTTTTTTTACTCAAGTAGGTGGAAGATGGGAAGTTCTGCAACTTGAAAAGGAATGTTGACGTCACCCAGACATTTCTAAAAGACAGCATCCTGAGAATGAGCAGAATATGAAATATCAGAGGATGAACACCTTCATTTATTTCTATGATATTTAACTTGAAAATCTTAATTTCTCCTTAGGGAATGAATAACTGGAAGGTGGTCATACTCAAAGTGGGTTTTCCCCGCCTCCCATTAAACTGTTTGTATACATTTGATGGACTTTGGTATCCATTTCATAACTTTCTCAGATGATGCAGGTAAACTGTAATTGGACAATGTGCCCAAAAATAATGGGTTCATTGAGCATGAAATAATTACCTTTGTTACCTGCTTCTTGTTCTCATTTGGTATCATGAGGTTTCACCTTCAAGGTTCACTCACTTTTTTAAAAACTTTTTTATTTTGTTTTGGAGTATAGCTGATTAACAATGTTGTGATAGTTTCAGGTGAGCAGCGAAAGGACTCAGTCATACATATACATGTATCCATTCTCCCCCACACTCCCCTCCCATCCAGGCTGCCATGTAACATTCAGCAGAGTTCCCTGTGCTACAGAGTAGGTCCTTGTTGGTTATCCAGTTTAAATATAGCAACGTGGACATGTCCATCCCAGACCCCTCAACTATCCCTTCCCCTTTACCAGTCGTTTGGTTCATTCTCTGACGGTTCACTTACTTTTTATCCATACGCTGTGTTTTCCCTACCATACTCTTTAAGGAAGGAGCATTATTTTGTTTTGTTCTGTTTTTTGTAGCCCTAACAATGAACACAGTGCTGCCCACTAAACAGTGAATCGAACTGACCCAACTGACCCAAGGTGAGAGGGGGCAGCTGGAGCGCTCAGCGCCAGGCCTGGCTCAGGGGGACCCATCCCCTTGGCGGGTCAGATGTGTGTGCTGTGGATGACCGTCAGGGACAGCGGTGACAGACACAGCTGGGAAAATAGGATTCAGCTGCAAAAACAGCCGAGGGACCAGGCAGCAAGACACAGACGCACTGTTTGCTTGTGGCGGAACGGTATTCCCGGCCCCTGACAGGGAACGTTACCTCACTCTATACGCCTTCTCTTTTCCATCATTTATTACACTGGAGTCATGGATTTTGCACTTTCCTGATCTTCCCTGCCATGTTTCAGCCACTCAAACGCCTGGGTGAGGTCCTAGCGTCCGGCTCTGTCCCTGGACAAACACAGGCCTGGGGTAAGGGTGGGAGGGATTCTGGCAGAATTTTACTTAAATATGTGCAGAGAGCTTTATAATATTTTTCTTGGCCCTGATGCTCAGTAGTTACCTTTAAATTTACTTCGTGTGAAACCAGAGAAACCTCACCCTGAATAACCGTTTCAGGTGGAGTTCAGGCTCACAAACTTTGGATTACCTGGCCGGCTTGCCTGCTGCCCCCCGCCAAAACTATTGGTCACATTCTACCTGTACTTCTGAGTCCTTGAATTGTCTCCCCCACTCCCCCTGTTAAGCATGTTATTATTTGTGTTTTTTAGTAGTTAAGTCGTGTCTGACTCTTTACGATCCCATGGATGGCAGCATGCCAGGCTTCGCTGACCTTCACTGTCTCCCACACTTGGCTCAAATTCATGTCCATTGAGTCAGTGATGCCATCCAAACATCTCATCCTCTGTTGCCCCCTTCTCCTCCTGCCCTCAGTCTTTGCCAGTATTAGGGTCTTTCCCAATGAGTCAGCTCTTGGAATCAGGTGGCCAAAGTACTGGAGCTTAAGCTTCAGCATCAGTCCCTCCAATGAGCATTCACGGTTTATTTCCTTTAGGATGGACTGGTTTGATCTCCTTGCTCCCCAAGGGACTCTAAAAGTCTTCTCCGGCATGTTAAGCATATATGTAATAAATCTGCAAGGAGATCCAACCAGTCCATCCTAAAGGAGATCAGTCCTGGGTGTTCATTGGAAGGACTGATGTTAAAGCTGAAACTCCAATACTTTGGCCACCTAATGTGAGGAGCTGACTCATTTGAAAAGACCCTGATGCTGGGAAAGATTGAGCGCAGGAGGAGAAGGGGATGACAGAGGATGAGATGGTTGGATGGCATCACTGACTCCATGCACATGAGTTTGGGTAGGCTTCAGGAGTTGGTGATGGACAGGGAGGCCTGGTGTGCTGCAGTTCATGGGGTCACAGAGTCAGATATAACTGAGTGACTGACCTGAACTGAACTGAATAAATATGCTATATACACACACATCATGTATGTAAGGTGATGCTCCATTTTCCCGATCAAATCATGGAAGAAAATAAAATATCAGTCAATTAAAATGTTAGTGGTGTAGAGGACTTCCCTTGCAGTCTAGTGGTTAAGACTCTGCCTTCCAATACAGGGGGTGTGGGTTCCATCCCTGGTTGGGGAACTATGTATGATCCCCTATGCCTCCCAGCCAAACAACCAAAACATAAAATAGAAGCAATATTGTAACAAATCCAATGAAGACTTTTAAAATTGTCCACATTAAAAAAAAGGAATGTTAGTGATGTAGATGAAGAAATAAAGCCTCTATGCTCAATAATTAATTAACAAGGGACATATGGGTATTTAAAGATATGTACTCTATAAGATAATCCCTTAACTTAGAAATATTACTTTCACATTCACATATGATGAAGGATGCTGCTCAGACTTTTCCCACGCAGCTTTAAACTTAGCATCTTCCTCTTCATTAAACCACTTTCCTTGAGTCATCAAACATAGTTGCCAAACCAGCATCCCTGCTTCCTTTCTCAGATCAAGTACTCATTGAAGCTCATTGTAATGATGACCCTGAAATTCATGTTCCAGGCCACAAGTTCCACTTTCATAACCTAAGCACAGTTTGGGGGATTTTTTTTTCCCATTCATCCCTTAGGGGTTTATGTGTGATTTCTGCCACATACACACTTATTCTTTGACTTTCTAAAAGTAATATTTAAATAGTTTGATTTTTTAAAAAATCTGATACCCTTACAATTCTGGATGTCTTTAAATTTCTTTGCCTTCATTTTTTAAAATAGATTATGTCAGGTACCCACTACAAAGATCCAAAATCAGCATTGATTGAAGCTGCTTCAGGTGACTGTGTCTTTTCTAAACAGGATGCTGTTCAAATTAAAGTAACTGGGAAAGCAGACACAATATTAGAGAATTTATCAGGATTTAAAAATATCATGAAACCAGGACTTGCCAGATGGTCCTGTAGCTGAGACTCTGTGCTTCCAAAGCAGGGGCCTGGGTTGGATCCCTGATCAGGGAACTAGATCATGCATGCTGAAACTTAAGACCCAGCACAGGCAAATAAATAAAAATAAATATTTTTTAAAAAATCATGACACTGTTTCTTCTAACTTATCATTTTTGGGGGAAGAGATAGAAAATTTATGCTTTATATACATATATATGTATGTAAATTTTGTTTCTTACATAAAACCTGAGTTTTAGCTATCACAAGGGAATTAACTCCTTTAGTCAGGCCTCCTGGCTTCAAAGGCAGAAAGACAAACATGGAGAAAGACCTGTGCTGTGTTTAGTTGCTCAGTCGTGTCTGACTCTTTATGACCCCATGGACTATATAGCCCGCCAGGCTCCTGTGTCTATGAGATTCTCCAGGCAAGAATACTGGAGTGGGTCGCCCTGCCCTCCTCCAGGGGATCTTCCCAATCCAGGGGTGGAACCCAGGTGTCCTGCGTTGCAGGCAGACTCTTTACTATGTGAGCCATCGGGAAAGCCCAGAGAAAGACTTAGTGGGTCATGTAAAGAGGGGATGGAGATAAAAGTGAGTCTGGGACTGAGTGAATCTAATAACCAGAAGAATGTGGTATTCACTCCTGAGTCCTTCTTGTTGTGTAGTTGCTCAGTTGTGTCTGACTCTTGCCACCCAATGGACTGTAGCCCCCCAGGCTCCTCTGTCCATGAGATTCTCCAGGCAAGAATACTGGAGTGGGTTGCCATTTCCTTCTCCAGGGGATCTTCCTGACCCAGGGATTGAACCCATGTCTCCTGCTTGCCAGGCAGATTCTTTACCACTGAGCCACCAAGTAAGCCTTTGAGTCTTCTTACTCTTGAGTAACCTATTTGTTCACCCTTTTTTCTCATTTATACTTGTCTATGTGTTGGGGTCACTTACCTCTTTCTCCGTGAAGTTCTTGTCACATGGAAAACACACGGACCGGGGAGCTGCAACCTGGAACCATCCTGAGTCAACAACTGCAAAGGAGAAATAAGACAGTTTCTCCCCGATCTGCAAGTGAAAAGTCCCAAGAGAAGGATCAGAGGTTCTGTGGCCATTGTTGGGATTCTTGACAATGTCTGACTAGTGAGTTGTTCTAATTGACCTGCTCTAGATGGTGTTTCTCCCTGAGATCACGGCCATGTGCCCACCAACTCCTCCAGAGGTGACAGGGGTGGTTGCTGTTGCTTAGTCACTTAGCTGTATGCGTCTGACTCTTTGCAAAAGCAAGGACTGCAGCACGCCAGGCTTCCCTGTCCTTCACTATCTCCTGCACTTGGCTCAAATTCATATCCTTGGAGTTAGTGATGCTATCCAACCAATCATCTCATCCCCTGTCATAAAGGAAGAGATGGGATACTTGCTGGAAGAGAGGGAAGGGAATTTGAGCTTACCAAAACCACAGAAATTCACTGCAGACGTTTTACATTATTTAAATGTTAGCTGATTTGAAGAAGATTTCCTTTAAATGGAATATTCAGAAATTGCTTTATTTTTTACTAACTGATAAATGACGATGCACATTTCTTGCTGTGAGTTTGCATTATCACCTGTGTTGATTACATGTCCAAACTATTGTTGAGAACCAATTTAGAAATATGATTAATCACATTGTATGTCTGTTTCTGAGCCTGCATAGTAGGAAAGATCAGGATGAATTCATTTGCTTTGCTCCTGTTTAACCATTTTCCTTTCATCATGTGGGATTTTTGTTTACCTTTTCTACTGCCTATTATTCTTTGGACTTCCCTGGTAGTTAAGATGGTAAAGAATCCGCCTGCAATTCCAGAGACTGGGGTTCAATCCCTGGGTCAGGAAGATTCCCTGGAGGAGGGAATGGCAACCCACTCCAGTACTCTCGCCTGGAGAATTCCATGGACAGAGGAGCCTGGAGGGCTATAGTCCATGGGGTCGCAAAGAGTCGGACACAACTGAGTCACTAGCATTTATTATTCCTTAGGACCTGTAAGAGAAGTAAGACCTACACCATCTTAGAATTCAGAGGAGGAACTGAGTCCTCATCAATATTTTACCAAACCTGTAATCAAATCTTTGGGTCTTCCTTAAGCTTTGAACAGCTATGTTGCACAGTGAAACACAATTCTGTCCCCCTGCCCTTTGAGAAAGCCTTCTAATGGTCTCCTCTATCCACCTAAACTGCTTTTCCCAGCTGCAGGGGATTAAATAAGTTATGAGATTTTCCTAGCAGTAAACTTTCTGAACAAATAGAATAGCTTTTCATTGTGGTGTTTGGGAATTTTTCAACGCTTTCATTTTTTTTTTTTTTTAGTTCTTTTCCATTAGGTTTTAATTTGCAAAGTTTTATAAGCAGAATTAACCAGGAGAATCAAGTTTTGATTTACAAAAAGTTTCCAATTAGGAAGACTTAATTAAACAACTTGGCTCTGGTTTCCCAACTTCCCTTTCCATTTTGTATACATGGGGACTGCAGAGGGCTCAAAAAATTGGGAGATTTCACACTTTGACATATGTCATGGCGTGAATGGGGTGGCGTGGGTGTAGCATGAACTTCTATGAGGTCCAGATTCCTTTATGATCTGGTCCAATGGGACTTAGGTGAGCAACTCCACTGTATCTGAAAGTTACAAAAGAAAATGATCTTTGCTATAAGTGAAAGGTCTGAAGGAAAACATTGTTTACAGAAGTCTTCAGAGAAAAGAACTTTAGGAGTTTGGAGCTACTTTGAAAATTTTAGAGTTGGGGGTGGGGTAAAGTAGTTCGGGATTAACATATATACTCTGGGTGTGTATTCAGGCCCTCAGTTGTGTTTGACTCTTTTGTGACTCCATGGATTATAGCCCACCAGGTTTCTCTGTCCATGGGATTTCCCAGGCAAGAATACTGGAGTGGGTAGCCATGCCCTTCAGGGGATCTTTCAAACCCAGGTTTCCTTCATTGCTGGCTCTTCTTTACTCTCTGAGCCACCAGAGAAGCCTAACTTAGTGACTAAACAACTTCAAAAATAGGGACCCCCTAAATTCATGGACAAAACAATGGCACCCCTCTCTAGTACTTTTGCCTGGAAAATCCCATGGATGGAGGAGCCTGGTAGGCTGCAGTCCATGGGGTCTCGAAGAGTTGGACACGACTGAGCAACTTCACTTTCACTTTTCACTTTCATGCATTGGAGAAGGAAATGGCAACCCACTCCAGTGTTCTTGCCTGGAGAAGCCTAGGGACGGGGGAGCCTGGTGGGCTTCCGTCTCTGGGGTCGCACAGAGTCGGACACGACTGAAGCGACTTAGCAGCAGCAGCAGCAAATTCATGTACTTCGCACATGCGAAATACACTCACCCCCATCCTGATAACCCCAAAGTCTTAACCCATTCCAGCAGCAACCCTAACCCCAAAGTCACATTTAAATATCAGCTAAGTCTGGTGTGAGTGAGACTTAAGGTACCATTCACCCTGAGGTAAGGTTCTTCTCCAGGACTTCAACACAGGAGCTTACTCCTTCTACCAATATTCAGTCCATAAAAGCATCCTTACTTTTTCCCTCATTAGGTCATGACTCAGCTGTAACCTTCTCAGAGATGACTTCAGGAAGCCCTTCTGAAAACCACAACCCCTGTGCTCAGCTCCAGCTTTCCCACTCCCCCTGCTCCCCAGTTTGTCCCCCACCCCCACCCCACCCTTCGTTTTCTCCGCAGTTACCACTTTCTAACTATTATCCATTTTACTTATTATTTGTCTCCTCCCACTTGTAACCCTCCCACAGAACTTCCCTGGCAGCTTGCCTAGAGAATCCCATGGACAGAAGAGCCTGGTGAGCTACAGTAGGTTGCAAAGAGTTGGACATGACTGAGTGACTAACACACACTTGAAGACTAGCTCCACAGGAGCAAGGATTTTTACCTGGACTTTTTCCTACTTTATCTGCAGACCCAGAACGTTCCTATTGCACGGTAGGTGCTCGATAAGTATTGGTCTAATGTTACCAGCTAAGAGGTGGGTAGGAGAACCTGACTCTCTAGGGTGGTACTGGTAACAGACTTCATAAGAAGAGTAAACCTCAGGTACCTGTAGACGAATCCAGAGCTCCTCCAACTCCAGGTCACCATGCTGTGAAATACTTGAAGGTTCTTATCCATCCAGCTCCTTGCTAATAGTTGGGGTTCCTGGGTCCTACCCTCAGATCTCTGATGCAATTAGACAAAGATCAACCAACTGGATGTAGAAATCTGCATATTTAACCAGCACCTCTGCTGATCCTGATGCAGAGACAAGACATAGGGACTTCCCTGATGGTCCAGTGGCTAAGACTCCGTGCTCCCAATGCAGGGGCGCAGGTTCTGTCCTGGTCAGGGAACTAAGATTCCACATGCAGCAACTAAGTATTCAAGTGTTGCAACTAAGATCCAGTAAAGCCAAATATATATATATATATATATATATATATTTAAGAAAAAACAAGATATGGAGAAATCTAATGTTAGAATCAGGTCCAAGACCAGTTGGCCAAGATAAGAATCTTATGGATTTGGTGTGTGTTTGTGTGTGATGGGGGAACTGGGTGATTCTTGAGTTACAAAACCTTTGACTCATTCAAGCCTTTTAATTGTTGCTTTTGTCCAGAGCACGTTACTCAAACTACTCATTGGTCAAAAACGCCACCCTGGATTTCCCTGGGCTTCTGCTGTCACTCTTCTGACCTTCCCCACCCTGGACTCCAGCTTGGGTCTTGAGTGGGGAAAAGCCACAGAGGGACCTGGAAGGGGTGGGTGGGCCCTGCCCTGTGGGGTGAGCTACAGGGGCCAGTGCCCACTGTAGGGGCCACAACAGGTCAGGTGATGGGCAGAGTCTCTGACAGCGGACCCCGAGCACAGCTCCTAGAGATCTCATCCTGGGCATGCTAGAAGCTTGAGGGGGAAGCAGGGATCCAGAGAGCCAGGGGCTGTGGGTAGACAAGAGAGATCTGAGAACTCAGAGACATTTCCCAGACTCCAGTGCTCTGGCCTGCCTCACTCCACACCAGGAGGTCCGTATCAGCCGCTTCCGTTCATTATTCTGAATCAGCGTCTTGCCTGCTGAGTTGCAGGATTCCGTGTCATCTCACTTGAGTAAGGCCTGAGCCCTCTCTCTCACACACACCAACACGGCTTTGCCGATTTCCCTGGATTTCACGTAACATCTCTGCTTCACACTTTCCGTCAGCTTCCCTCCTGTCTCAGGTCTGTTTGCCCCCACACATCTGGCATCTTGACACAGACTACCTTCTAGACAGTTCTTTTGTTTCCAACCAGACTCCTGAGTTCAAGAGGGACAAAGAGAGACTCAGTTCTGATTTAGGCTCACCTGGTGGGAATACTGTTCCTAAAACTGCAGGCGAGAGTGGTAGTTCCCCAGTAAATGCAAATTTGGTCCATTGACTCCTGTCGACACACAAACTTGGACCATTTATTTCTTTTAAAGTTTCAAATCATGCTTTTACTAATAAGTGCTTTGCTGCTCATCACGAAGGATTCATACCAGCTCTATAATCATTTTTGCAGTAGCTGTCATTTTTCCTTAAAAAATATTTAAATTCAGAAAATACCAACGTCCCTTTAATCTCATCCTAGATTTCTCTGCTAGCAGCTGGCTCCACTGTAAACAGGGAAGGATGCGTTTCTGAATCCCATTCCAAGTATTTGAAAGTAGAAGACATGATTGCATGTACAATAATAAAAGCACAATCTAAAGGATATTATCTCACCCTGAACACACAAATGTTTTCTCCTGACCCAGGGCAAATATTAGGAGAAAGTCAACATGTTTACAAACAAGAGTTAACAATGCTCTTGAGAATAGAATTTGCCCCCCAAGTGGGAAAACTACACATTATTTCAAAAGGTTACAATTTCGGTATCTGAAGAACCCAGTAGGTCTTCTATGAGCTGCCTTTTGGAACCCTATATTTACCTTTTGTGATATATTATTCTACATAGCTAAAATCAACACTTAACATTTTATACTTAATATTTAAAATTGTTTCTTGTGATAGGTATTGTCACTTTGTTATGCTGGTACTAGATTAAGCGAGTAACTTCCTAAAACAAGTTTTCCTTTTCAATTAGCAATTCAGATTTCATATGTGTTATACAGTGAACAATTAAAGAAAATTCCAGGAAAAAATTCCAAATTATCTGAAGAGACAGTCCCCACTTTGTACATGTGCTTCGTCACTCAGTCGTGTCTGACTCTTTGCAACCCCAAGGACTGTAGCCCACCAGACTTCTCTGTCCCTGGGATTCTCCACGAAAGAATACTAGAGTGGGTATCCATTCCTTTTTCCAGGGGATCTTCCTGACCCAGGGATCGACCGGGTCTTCTGCATTGCAGGCAGATTATTTACTGTCTGAGCCACCAGGGATGCCCCTTTATACATGGCACTTTATACAAGACCCTTGGTAAATGAGCAAAAAATATTTGTTAAACTACTAAAATGAAGGAAATTAAAGCATAGGGTAGTTAGCCACCCAGCTGCTGGAATGCTTCACGATTTGGAGTCAGTCATTTAATTTCTTGGAATGTCGGTTGTTTCTCTCACAATGTAAAGATCAAGAGTTGCAAATAATCGGAAAATGCATTGAGAGGACTTCCCTGGCCATCCAGTGGTTAAGACTCCACACTTCCAAAATAGGGGTATGGGTCTGATCCCTGTCAGGGAAAAAAGATCCCATATGCTCTGTGGTGTGGCCAAAAGATTAAAAAACAAAAAAAAAAAAAACAAAAAAAGGAAAGAAAATATGTTGAAAACATTGTATTGCAAATATAATTAGTGGGTTTTTTTGTTTTGTTTTTATGCAGAAATGGATTAATTCTTTCACCGGGGCTAAAGCTGGCCTTGACAATGGCACCTCGTGCTGGGTCCCACAGCTCAGTGAGAAATGGCAGTCTGAGGCAGAGATGCAATTCTGTTGACTAAAGCAGCCTTCCTTCTGATGGCAACACTCCCATTTCTGTGACCTCCTCATGAGCTTATTCATCTGGATGGAGGCAGGAGACACGTCCTACCTGCAACCTGTGTGCACCAGAAAAGGCGGGCAGCTTCCCGCCTCCTTTCTGCCTTTGAGCAGCTCACTGGAAAGCCCCCGGCCCGAGGTTGCTCTGTTCCCAGTGGGCTGCACACACTGTTCCTGAGTTTCCTATTTATGAGCATGCTGTGATGGAAGGTGGAGACACTTCTCCGGGGCATGTTCAGCCATCCAACCGTGCACACACAATTAGCCCCTGCATGATATGCTTCTCACTGAAAAAAAAAAATGCCTTTTCATATGTATTCAGATTCCATTTTCTATTCTCAGTGGTGATCTGCAAGTTCACATGCAATGTGACTGCAGGCTTTAAAGGATGAATAATAGAAAGAGAAAGGTTGTCGGGAAAACGGCTGGGGAGAGAAGCTCCAAGGGGAACAATGGGGAACATCTGGGGAGAAAAAGTGATGGATTATGAGGAAAAGCAGAGATGAGGAACCACTTTTCCTTGCTGTATCTGTTAGCTGCTGCTGAATAACAAGCCTCCTCATGACCCAGTGACTTTGTTGTTCGGTTGCTCAGTCAGGCCCAACTCTTTGAGACCCCATAGACTGCATCACGCCAGGCTTCCCTGGCCTTCACTGTGTCCCCGAGTTTGCTCAAACTCATGCCCATTGATGCCATCCAATCCTCCCTCCTCGGTACTGATCAGGGAATTTTTGCAGCAACTAATACCTGTGGCTGGTGATCTTTATTTTGCCTGGCCAAAGTTAATTCTGTTATTTCACTACTTTCTGAGGGTTACTACATTCAGTAGTCACACCTGACACTCCTGTAAAGTCCTCTCATTTCTGTGAAATGTTGTCTCCAATCCACTCTTCTGTAGAAGCATTCCCCAGCACCATGGTTTCATTTTCACTTTATGTATATCAGAATCAATCACTAAGGTTTTTATTGTCTTTTTCTTGGTCTAATATTCACATCGTCTGAATCAGAACTATATTCTGAGGAACTATCTCCCTTTGAGACAGTAGTATATACGTCACACGCACAATCAAGACACTATTTGCAGAAAATTCACTGAAAAATTCTTATTCAATCCACATTTTGCCAGGCATCATTTTAGAAAAATTTACCTTTAGAATATACACAAGATTGGAAAGGCCTCACAGAGCAAAATGTGAATGATAATGACGATTCTGAGTTGTATCATGAATGCTTGATCAATTGTAAACTGTAACAATTTGGTGGGAAAGTGTTAGTTGCTCAGTCGTGTCTGACTCTTTGGACTTATAAACCCCATGGACTGTAGCCCACCATGCTCCTCTGTTCATGCAATTCTCCAGGCAAGAATACTGGAGTGGGTAGTCATTCCCTCCTCCAGAGGATCTTCCTGACCCAAGGATTGAACCTGGGTCTCCTACATCACAGGCCAATTCTTTACTCTCTGAGCTACCAGGTACAGGGATGTCAACTGTGTTTCTCTCTAAAAACAGATTAATACATCTCTGGTCAATAATGTGTTAAAATAATAAGCATTTAATACTGCTCACTACTCAGTCGTTCAGGTGGATCTGCTTATTTGCGATTCACAGCAGGCTGGTTCTGCAGGTCATCAAAGGGCAGGTTTTGATGGCCCTACTCACTTGCCTACGGTTGGTTTTTGGTTGCTCAGAATAGCGGGTTGACCGAGCCATGTATCTCCCATTATCCAGCAGGGAACAGGGCTTTATACATGCGGTGCTGCAGGTTCCCAAGTGGGTAGAAGCCCACAAGGCCTCCAGAGGCTTAGGCTGGGACCCAGCACACCGGAACTTCTGCTGTAAGCTCCTGGCCAAAGTCACAAGGCCAAGTCAAAGTCAAGGGTGAAGAACAAATCCTTCCTCTATACTGGAGGAGCTGTAAAATCAAGTTGTATCGGCTGTGGATTCAGGGAGGGGTAAAGGGATTGTCTTCATGTCTGCACTCAGAGTGCTATTCATGCCTTTCATAAGACTGGCAAAGGACCCACATAAACACAGACACGATTTTTGTAGAATGCATGAAACTGAAGGCCTGGTTCCCCTTGTCCCCCTTGGATTCCCAAGACACACATGAAGCAGATTGTGGAAGCTGACTGGGCGATTCTCAAGATACTCGTTTTTATCATGTATTTACTTATTCATGTTTGGTTGCGCTGGGTCTTCGCGGCCGTGCGGGTTTTGATCTGGTTTCGGTGAGCAGGGACTACTCTTTGCTGCAGTGCTTGGTCTTCTCACTGTGATGGCTCGTCTTGGTGTGGAGTACGGGCTCTAGGTGCCACGGGCTTCAGTGGGCTCAGTAGTGGTGGCACACGGGCTTAGTCGCTCTGAGGCATGTGGAATCTTCCTGGTCCAGGGATTGAACCTGTGTCCCCTCCACCGGCAAGTGGATTCTTATCCACTGTATCACTGGGGAAGTTCCTCAAAATGTTTCTTTTTTTTTTTTTAATCTATCTGGTAAAACCTTCTCCTTCATGATTAGGCCTACTTTCCAAATGTCAGGCAGCAGGTATTTTTTGAGCATCCACCTATGTGCCTGGTCCTGGGGAAACCACAGTGAACGGCACAGACTGAGTTCCTGACTCAGGTCAACAGAGAGGACAGAGCAGAAATGATTACACAGGTGCTAAAGCCTGCTTTTCTTCAATACCAAACCTCGGCATTTCCCTCTCACGTTGTACATCTTTTTTAGTCAACGTATGAAATACCTTTAAAAAAAAAAAAAGCACTGGTTTGAGTTTTTTAAGAAGAATCATAATGTTGGGCAAAAAGATCATAACTGTGGCTACATTGGGATCACAAGCACCATTTAAGACCTTGGTCGTTGAGGCACCATCAGAAAGGATACTATCATAGGCAAAGCAGTGTATTTAGAATATTATTTACAATGATTTCAATGATTTCAATAATACAAACTTTTCTAGCAAAAATACTGACCGCTTGGACTTGACAGTCTCTGATGTGTACGCCCAGGCGAAAGGGATGATAGATAAGCTTTGAAGGGACTTGACTGGTTGATGCTGTAGAGACTGAAAAGGTTGTCCTTAAAGTCCTCTCTCTGCAAAATCTTCTCTTGGCTGGGCCTTCACCTTGACAGGAGCCTGGCCTGAATCTTCTTTGTGGTCCCAGCTGGATGTCTACTAATCATGTCCAAAGACATTAGCTGATAATGGCTTCATGCCTTGCATTTCCAAGAGATATTTAAATTTTAAATGAGGATACAAAGATGGAAATTTTGCATTCTATCTTTACCATCTTCAGCATTGCTAAGTGACAAAGCATGCAAGGGAAAGAAGGTCCTCAATAGATCATGGGTGACCCCATACAGTCTTGGATTTCAAGCAGATCAATTAATTAAATTAATAATATCTAGCTTTGTTCTAGTGCTGGAGGTTATCAGAATCCTTCTTGGTCTTCTTTATGACATCCAAACATTCTTAAGGAAATAAAGCTAATTAATGAGGTAAAATGCAAAATTTCAAAAGAACGAGGATTTCTTTTTCCTTCCTTCTTTCTTTCTCTCTTTTTTTTTTTTAACGAGGAGCCCTGAATCCATTTACTGGAAAGATTCTATTTTAATGTTGGCCACTCACACAGATGAAGTTGATTATGAAGAGAAGAAATTGTTTGCTTCATTAGGCTTTAATTATAGAGATGAATTATTATGGATGAAAAGAGGGAGCCACAAAATTATGGAGATTGAATTCCAGTTCAATAAACAACTTCAAATATCTTTACTGGAGACATAAGCTAGTCATGTTCTTTTTTTCCCCCATTTAATTTGATGTCCGTTGACAAATGATGTTAGAATATATCTACAGTGTGTTGCTGGCTATCATTTAAATGATGCTTTTTCCCTCTAATTATATTTTCTGATGCTGGTATAGAGATAGATGGGGCTTACTTCCGCTTCAATTTATTTTGTGTAATAATGACAAAATGTTACATTCCTGCTTTCCTACTATCCATGAAGCCAAATTGCTTTTGTAATAGCTCAGACGCCTTTGAGGGCTCCCCAATGCATGCAAAACTCCAAACACTGAGTTTGATGTTTGAGCACTTGCCGAATCCTATCCAACCTAAACATCTATTATTATTTTACAATATTTTGCTGTAAAGATACAAAATTTCTACTGTGGCAAATCTTCTGTTGGCCATCGCATCAATAGGCCTCATGTATTTTGCCTCTGAGAATTTAGGCACATCCCATCTGTCTATTTGCCCTTTAAAATTTTACTTCTTTGAATCCTAATTTTCAGGGCCGTGTGCAAATTACCCCTGTCATCTTTCTTCCCGGGCAGAGTATTCTGTGTGGACTCTGCTGTCTGATGCGTTTCATACATGTAACACCTCTAGTATCTATAACATTCTTCTATATGCCTCTTGGGTTTCCCTGGTGGCTAAGTGGTAAAGAATCCAATGCAGGAGACGTGGGTTCCATCCCTGGGCTGGGAAGATACCCTGGAAAATGAAATGGCAACCCAGTCCAAAGTATTCTTGCCTGGGAAATCCCATGGACAGTGGAGCCTGATGGGCTAAAGTCCATGGGGTCACAAAGAGTCGGATGCAACTAAGCAACTAAACAACAACACAAGGGCAGCACCTGAAGTGGGTACTATTCTCAGGGTGGAATAGCCTGTCCACCTTTGTAAGTCATGTAGCCTGACTGACACGTCTACCCATCCTCTCAAGACAGAGCCAAAAGTGTACACTGTGGCCTCAGCCTCTTCCAGCTCTGAACGTGGTGAGTATAGGAACTTCAGAATCCAAGGTGGAGTTCTGAGAAGTGGAAGAATACATAAACTCTCTGCAGTGATCGCTTTAACATCAGTGAAGCAGAACCCCACCTTGGGAGTGAAATAAAACACACAGACTCAACGGGGCAGAAGCGGGAGAAGGTCCATCCCCCAGGAGGGCATCGCAGCCAAGGGAGGATAGAGGATCATCAGGGGAAGGGCTTCCCGTCCAGAGTTTGTTTTGAGAGCGGTGATCTGGCAAGAAAATGTTCTCTCCCACAACCAAGGAGTGTTAAAGACCTAGAGAGCCTTAGAGTTTCTGCCTATGCCCTGCCCAGGTGAGGCAATACAAAGTCACCCTGGACACAGGGTCCTTTGGAATCAGGGAATTCAGAGAAATATTAAATCAGGCTGGGAAGAGACCAAGTGAACTGAGTCAGGCAGGTGATGGCCACTCCAAACTTGAAGAATGTCTAACACACTAAATGCTGAAAGCTTTCCTTTCCACATCAGGCCATGTCTCTGTGGAGCCCTCTGTGGATTCAAGGAATGAAAAAATGTGTCAGCTTCATAGCTGTCAAAAGCCTTTCAAATTATGGAAAGCAGAGAACACATTGTCTTTTTTATAACTTTTTAATTTCATATTGGAGTATAGCAATTAACAATGTTGTGATGGTTTTAGGTAGAAACAGCAAAGAGACATAGCCACACCTATACATGTATCCATTCTCCCATTAACTCTCCTCCCATCCAGGTTGCCATATAACATTGAGCAGAGTTCCCTGTGATATACAGGTCCATGTTGGCTATCCATTTTAAATATAGTGGTATGGACGTGTCCATCCCAAACTCCCTAATTACCCCTTCCCCTCTTCCTACCCTCCAGCAACCATAAGTTCTGAGAACACATTATCTTGAGTCTTCCCATGGTTAGCTAGCCTCTTCAAAAAAGGCCAATTCACATAGATAAGCTGTATGAAAATGATGAAAACCAACCAAACAAAAAACACAAGCTTCTCTGGTGGTCAGGATGGAGGTATTTGGGTTTTACTGAGCACAGATGTATCATTGCAGATGGTGACTGCAGCCATGAAATTAAAAGACACTTACTCCTTGGAAGAAAAGTTATGACCAACCTAGATAGCATATTCAAAAGCAGAGACATTACTTTGCCAACAAAGGTCCGTCTAGTCAAGGCTATGGTTTTTCCTGTGGTCATGTATGGATGTGAGAGTTGGACTGTGAAGAAAGCTGAGTGCTGAAGAATTGATGCTTTTGAACTGTGGTATTGGAGAAGACTCTTGAGAGTCCCTTGGACTGCAAGGAGATCCAACCAGTCCATTCTGAAGGAGATCAGCCCTGGGGTTTCTTTGGAAGGAATGATGCTAAAGCTGAAACTCCAGTACTTTGGCCCCCTCACGCTAAGAGTTGACTCACTGAAAAAGACTCTGATGCTTGGATGGATTGGGGGCAGGAGGAGAAGGGGACGACAGAGGATGAGATGGCTGGATGGCATCACTGACTCGATGGACGTGGGTCTGAGTGAACTCTGGGAGTTGGTGATGGACAGGGAGGCCTGGTGTGCTGGGATTCATGGGGTCGCAAAGAGTTGGACACGACTGAGCGACTCAACTCAACTAAACTGAACTGAGCACAGATGTAAGACATCTGGGGGACAATGAGGTTCACTATCCTTGTCAATGTGGCTGAATTTTCTAGATCACAAGACTAGATCACTACTACTCTTGTTGAGCCACTAAGTTGTATCCGACTCTTTGTGACCCCATGGACTGCAGCACAACAGGCTTCCCTGTCCTTCACCATCTCCTGGAGTTTGCTCAAATTCTTGTCCACTGAATCAGTGATGCCATCCAACCACCTCATCCTCTGTCATCCCCTTCTCCTCCTGCCTTCAATCTTTCCCAGCATCAAGGTATTTCCCAATGAATTGGCTCTTCCCATCAGGTGGCCAAAGTATTGGTGCTTCAGCTTCAGTGTCAGTCCTCCCAGTGAATATTTAGGGTTGATTTCCTTTCCAGGATTGACTGGTTTGATCACTACAGCCTCTCCCTTTAATGCGTTAGCTTTACTCCAAAGTGCTACTGAAGCTCCGAATGCTGGCTATCATAGACTATGATCATTGGAAAACAAAGGAAAATAAAATCCATTATTCTAACTTTGGAAACGTCAACAGCTAATAGCAGGAAGAATAACTACAGTTTGCAGAATACCTGCAATGTGGCAGAAGCCTTCAAAAGATTATCTGCATTATAATCACCTGAATAAAAAGATATCTCCCCATTGAACAGGTGAGGAGATGCCAGTGACAGAGCTGGGATTTCAAAGCAGATGACAGACTTTACCCGCGGCCCCTTCCACTCTCAGGAGATGCTCAATTCTGTCTGCACCTTAGAATCGTCTGGAGAGCTTCAAAGCAAGCACAGCCCCTATTCCTTTGAGATCTGTGTTTAATTTGTCCTGGGTGGGGCACCAGTCTTTTTATTTTATTTTATGGGTTGCCCAGTACAAGTTGAGAGAATTATCTGTCAGCAGGAAGCCGCCTCCTCTCTCTCCTCTTTGATCTGTAAGACATGGGGGTTGGCCTGGAATCCTGCGAAGGTGAAGACATGTTTCTGTGGAAAAGCGCCCAGGCTCTGGAAGCTCCTGCCAGGATTCAAATCCCCTCTGATTCCCTGCCCCAACCCCCTGCCCAAACCCTCCCCCACCGCCCGGCATCAGCCCTCAGGGTCTTCGTTACTGGTCTACACAATACGATACATGGGTGCCTGCTGGACAGTTGCACTGGGGTTAGAAGTGAGGGAAGAGTTCAGAAGGGTGGTCGGTGCTCATTCATGTCCATGCTGTTATCAGGGCTTGACCCCACCTGAACAGGACTCAGACCAAGGCCAAGCGCAGAGCCCAGCCCAGCGCTTCTCCAAACCCTCAGCAAGAAGGGAGTTTAGGTCCTGACACCCACCGTCCTCGAAGCTCTGGGTTTTACTCTCCTCTCCTGATTCTCCAACTCTCACTGTTGGCACATTTCCTGAGGAAAATTTTTGTCCTAAAGTTGCTCCGTGCCTGCTTAGTCGCTCAGTCCTGTCCGACTCTTTGTGACCCTATGGACCATGGCCCTCTAGGCTCCTCTGTCCGTGAGATTCTCCAGGAAAGAAGACTGGAGTGGGTTGCCATTTTCCTCCTCCAGGGGATCTTCCCAAGCCAGGGATCAAACATGTATCTCCTGAGTCTGTTGCATTGGTAGGTGAGTTCTTTACCACTGAGCCACCGGTTCAGTATTCTGTTATATTTACTTTTCATCTGTTTAAAATTTTCCATAAAAAGCACTAACTTTTTTAAGATAAAGTAATAAAATGAGCCTGAAGCCGTCTGTCCTATCGAATACATATATCGTCTGGTTTCCAAAATCTTTTCCAGTGGTTTGGGTCTCACGTTTATTATTATGTGTTATTATTGAACAAATTTATTACACACCCTCATTATAATCCTAATTCTCCAGGATTTACATTTAATCATTCAATAGTGACTAGCAAATAATCCATGCAGGGAACTTGTCGCCTTTAGCAGCATAAATATGCTGTCTTGAGTTTGTGCCCCACGAATGCAGACGGATAAGCTTGAATGTGTACTTTTTGTGATCTATCACTTTCCCTGATACTCAGATAGGGACATCACTGGCAGTTTGGGCTAAGGGTCTTGTTATCTACAAGGCTTCAATGGTTCATTGTGCTGCAATCTGGAGAAGTATTTTCAGACCCCCTTATCCTTCTGAAGGCCAGTAACATGCTGTCTGAGAGCAGTGGTCCGTATTTAGGGTTTAGAGCAGCAGCACTGACAGCTCACAGAGTCGCATAATATTAGTCCAAAGGGGCATCGGAGGTCCTCTAGGTCCGCATTTCATTGTGCAGATATGGAAACAGAAGAGTGGAAAGTGGCTGTGTTTGCCCGAAGTCCCACAGCTGTTAGGCACTGCAAACCTTCTCCTTCCTACTTACAGGGGCCTCTAGTAGTCTTGGGGGCTTCCGTGACGGCTCCAGGGTAGAGAATCTACCTGTAATGCAAGAGACTACCTCTAATGCAGGGACATGGATTCTATCCCTGGGTTGGGGAGATTCCCTGGAGAAGGAAATGGCAACCCACTCCAGAGTTCTTGCCTGGAGGATCCCATGGACAGAGGAGCCTGGTGGGCTACAGTCCACAGAGTCACAAAGAGTCAGAAACGACTGAGCAACGGGGCACACACATACCTAGTAGTCTTCAACCAGGATCACGGAGGGTGTAACCAGGGTGGGAGGGACAAAGGCATGGGGATCACCAGACTGTCAGAGAATTGCTTTCATGAAGTGTGAGCGCTGACTAGACCCGTGGTTCTCAAATGTCTGTGTGTGGCAGAATTACCTGCAGGGCTTGTTAAAGCTCGGATCCCCCGGGCCCTTTCCCCAGTGTTTCTGACTCTGAAACTGATGGAACCTGTATCAGAATTTGCATTTTTAACAAAAGGGACACACTTTGATAACCAGAAGTTCGGGTGAGCACTTTGAACTCATCTCCCTGACTCCAACTATTACTGAGGTCAATAATTTTAATTTTTTATTTATTTTTTATTGAAGTGGAGCTGATTTACAAAGTTGTGTTAGTTTTAGGTGTACAGATAATCATATATAATAGGCTTCCCAGGTGGCTCAGTGGGTAAATAATCTACTTGCAATGCAGAAAACACAGGAGAAGTAGGTTCAGTCCCTGGGTGGTGGGAATTTCAATGAGTCCATTTCGGCTCTGCGGCGGTGGGAGAGCTTAGCCATTGTCTGTATTTACAATCACCCAGCAAGAGGGGCCATAAGAATGGTTTCATGCTCTTTTGATAAGTTTTTTATTCTGTTTAACCCATCAGTCCTCCAGTTGTGGTTCAAGATTAAAAGCTATCCCAAGTGAAAGCTATGGCTTTTCCAGTAGTCATGTATGGATGTGAGAGTTGGACTATAAAGAAAGCTGAGTGCCGAATAATTATGCTTTCGGACTGTGGTGTTGGAGAAGACTCTTGAGAGTCCCTCAGGCTGCAAGGAGATCAAACCAGTCCATCCTAAAGGAAATCAGTCCTGAATATTCATTGGAAGGACTGATGCTGAAAGCTGAACTCCAATACTTTGGCCACTTGATGTGAAGAACTGACTCATTGGAAAAGATGCTGATGCTGAGAAAAAATGAAGACAGGAGGAGAGGGGGACGACAGAGGATGAGATGGTTGGATGGCATCACCGGCTCAATGGATATAAGTTTGAGCAAGCTCCGGGAGTTGGTGATGGAGAGGGAAGCCTGGCATGCTGCAGTCCATGGGGTTGCAAAGAGTCAGACACAACTGAGTGACTGAACTGAACTGAAGGTGAAAGGTTACCTAGAAGCCTGGCTTGCCTACAGTTGCTGGTACACTACAAGACTGTCTTCCCTTGATGACAGCATCCAACTTCTTTATTTTACACGGCAATGACCTAGGTGGAGAGGCCACCCTAACTGATATGCCTGCCCATTTTATGTAGCATCAGAAATTCCAGGTTGGAAAGCAGAGGCACCTTTCCTTCAACACTGTACATGGTACCACACGTGGGATTGTGTTTCCATTAACAGTGAGCCATGTATTTCAATTTGAGCAAGTATTTTATGACATGTGTCCGAGGCAATATGACGGACACAGTCCAGAAGTTGTGAAAAGACCTTTTCTTTTCTTTTTCTTTCCTGGTGCTACAAAAATCATTGCAAAACACATTCAGAGTAGATGAGAAAGAGACAGAATCAATCTGGGAAGAAAATATGCTGCATTCAAGCCCATTGATGATAAGAACGTTAGTCACTAAGCCATAAATACTTAAGGGTAATACTAGCTGGATAATCTGATTTTTCTACATCACCTGGACTTCCAAGCTCTCCTTTTGTTTTGCTGCTGTTCTGTCACTAAGTTTTGTCTGACTCTTTGTGACGGACGGCCACACACCAGGCTTCCCTGTCCTTCACCATCCTTGAGTTTGTACAAATTCGTATCTATTGAGTCAGTGGTGCCACCCAGCCATCTCCTCCTCTGTCTCCCACTTCTCCTGTCCTCAATATTTCCCAGCATCAGGGTCTTTTCCAATGAGTTGACTCTCTGCATCAGGTGGCCAAACTGTTGGAGCTTCAGCTTCAGCATCAGTCCTTCCAATGAATATTCAGGGTCTAGTTCCTTTAGGATTGACTGGTTTGATCTCCTTGCTTTGATCTCTTTCTTTCAATGATATGGCCGCCCCCATTGGTTCTCTCTTTATTTAACAAAATTCATTTTACCAAGACTTTGTGTTTGTGACATCACAGCTGAAGAAACACACGGGAGAGCCCAGGGAAGACGTACTCGGCTGCGGGGTCTGAAATGAAGGGCTCCCCATGACAGCAAGTGGGATGATTCTTAGAGCAGAGGAGCCTCTCAAGCCAGTGCTTTCTCTATATATCACATCTGTCATGTCTGCCTCATTTTTTCCAGCTGTGAGCCAATCAGATTGCTGATACTCCACCCACATGTACTGGAGTGTTATCTAGAGATTCATTATTTAAGAAGCCATTTTACCCCTGTGTGTGTGGGTTTGCGTGTGTGTGTGTGGGTTTGCGTATGTGTGTGTGTGGGTTTGCGTGTGTGTGTGCACACCCAGAGAATAAGGTTCCTGTTGTGCTGTGGGCATGATGTCAGGGGCAGTTTCTCATTCTCGTCTACAAAGCTTTCCTTCTTCTGATGCAGCAATTAGCCGACTATTAATAAAAAGACATTAGGTTATGCTTATTTATTTTTAAGGAATGACATCATCCCCTGCCTTAATGTCTAGCAATGGAGCAATTCATAGGTCTTTCCATTTATGACATCATGGAAGCCGATTGAACTTGGCAATTACCTCGCTGTTTTCACAACAGTGTTGAAAGGGGCGCTGAAAGGGGGGTTGGTTGCAAGGGTCTGAATAAACATCTATGGGACTGTGAGTCCTCTTATTTCATGGAGTCAGTTTGTACCCCGTGAGAAGTACTCGCAGAGCCCAGTTCAGAGTGCAAACATCCCCTCCTCATTTCAGAGCAAAGCAGGAACTCTCAGTCTGACAGGTTAGAGCACACGTGGTGATATCTGCACTTAGTTGGCCATCCATCAGGGACCATCCAATAACGAAGCTCTATTCACCAAAAGCTGCAAGCTTCCAGTTTCTGATCCGACCCATTATTGGAGCACATGGACACACACAGCTTTGTGGAGTTTTGAAAACAGAAAGGACGTTGAGGTTCAATTTTAGACATGGGGGAATTGACCCCTAAATTCCTGAGGAAGTCTGATTAATGCTGAACCGTTAGCGAGTGCAAAGGTTGGTTTTATTTCCACTCTGTGAAAATACCTCTGTCAAGCATGCCACCTCTCTAGACTGAGATCCTCTTATCACTAGTGGAACTTGTGACATCTTACTTGAATTTTTCTGCTTCTCTGTAATGACTGAAAAAACAAACAAAATGTCCAGTCATGACAATGCTTCTCACATTGAATACCTTTTTTTTTTGTTTTTTGGAGTACTGTTGATTTATATTGAAATCATTTTGCACCTATTATTCAAGCTCCAGGAACAGGACTGTTCAAGGCTCTGGAGTCAGTGGACTATTGAAATGGAATCATGTCACCTCCCCACTTCCCCAGAGAGTTCGTATTTTAAGGGCACAGATTAGTCTTCACCAAAGAAATCAATCTTTTTTTCCCTTCTCCTCTCATTATGGTCAAACGGGAAGCAGGGACTTTATCAATAAAGGGTCTGATTATGTAGGTCATTAAGAAGATAATCAGATCTATTGCTTGGTGATGAAACTGCCAAAGGTCTAACTAATTGACTATAAAGTCATGGCCTTTGACCAGAGTCAGTCAAGGGAAACTTCCTTTTCACAATCACAGCTTCTGCTTATAACCAACTTTGCAGTGACAGATTTGTAAGACCTGGACACTGACCATCACCTTTACCAATATGTACGTGTCTCTAGAATCAAGACTTGGATTTAAAACTTAGAACTATTTATGCAAGATTGCAAGTGGAATGAGAGGAAAATAATTTTCTCAACCCTCTTAGGGTCCTTGGATGGATCTGAAAATTAAACTGAGAAAGATAGAGGAACAGAGAAAAGCATAAATGTTGTCTGGAATTTTCACATGTCCATGGAAGCCTTCACAAGAAAATGAAGACCCAGGAAAGTATCCAGAGCAGGAAGCTTTTATAGCTTTTGGACTTAGAAAAAAAAATTCTGTGAAGAATGAGTGGACCAGGGATGGTGAAGAATTAACAAGGAGGATAAGGGTGAGTTTAACAAGGTTTGTTTGTCAGTCTCCTCAGCCCCGTGTTCCTCATCTCTGCTCATGAGAACGTCTTCTTTCCTCCCAATACCGGGATGGTACCTTCCACATGGGAGCTTTCTGATCTGATTCAGGGACAACGGTATGGGAAGAAGGTCAGTGTGACCTTCCTGCTTTTCTCAAATTCCTTCAGCTTAAGCTTTACAATGTACCAAAGTGCAGTGTGTCCTGAACTCCTTCACAAACAAACAATGTACCAAGACTGCCTAAAAGATTTTCTCCCATCTCAGAAATCTACCCATTTAAAAGGTTGAACAGTTTTGAGTAGTTTGGTTTGTTTTAGGAGATCAAGGAGTTGATATCCTACACTGAAACATCACTTTTTCATACAATGTTTCTATCCTTGCTTTAGAGTGCTTTCCACATCTGCATCTGGAGAAGGAAATGGCAACTCACTCCAACCTATTCTTGCCTACAGAATCCCAAGGACAGAGGAGCCTGGTGGGCTATAGTCCACGGGGTCACAAGGAGTCAGACACAACTGAGCGACGAACACTTTCTTCCCTATCCACAGAAGAGTAAGAAGCACCTCCTATGAAGTAGACCTTTCTGTATTTATGAATGAAAACATCAAGGAAATTCAAGTGCATTGTATTTCTCAGCCCCAAACCCCAGGAGGAAAGTGCGTCTGTAACAAAAGTCATTAGTTGTAACAAGAGAGTGGAGACAGTTGCCACACCCACCAGTGCCATCACCTACCTCACCATGAACTCCTAAAGGTTTCTACGCTGTATACATGGCCAAGGATACACTGTGTTATAAACAGAATGCTTGTGTCCCCCCAAAGTTCATAGGTTGAAACATAACCCCCAGAGTGATGGTGTGAGGAGATGGGGCTTTGGGGAGGTGATTAGATCTTGAGGGTGGAGCCCCCTTGAATGGGTTTCAGGCTCTAATAAAAGAAACCCCACAGAGCTCACTAGCTTCTTCTGCCAAGTGAAGATACAATAAGTCTGTGACATGCAAAAATCCTCTCCTCTGACCATGCTGGCAGCCTGATCTTGGCCTTCCAGCTTCCAGGGCTGCTACAGAAGTTCCTGATGTTCCTAAGCGGCTAGGTTGCATTGTTTCATCGTAACTGTAATGGACTAAGACACCAGGCTTGGCACCTTAGTGGATCCACTAGAACTCTGTTGCTCTAAGAGAGGTCTGAGGATATCCAGCATCAACACTGCTGGGAGCTTACAAAAAAAAAACAAAAAAGCAGAATCTTGGACTTCAACCAAGATTTACAGAATTAGCACTTACATTTTAACAAGCTCTGCAGATGATTCACAGGCAAGTTGAAGTCTGAGAATGGGGGATTTAGAAGAGTTCTGCTCAGCCTGAACAATTGTTGGAATCACGGAGAATTTTAGAAAAGACAGGCCTGATTCCCATTCCCAAGTATTTCAATTTAATTGTGATGAGACTGAAGCCTGGACTTTGGGGTTCAAAGCTGTAGCCCTGTCTTTAATCTCTGCTGTAAGGCAGTGTTTCTCAAGCCTCCTTGATTAAAAAAAAAAAATGCACCTAATACTTGTTAAGAATTTAGACTCTCAAGCTTCACCTTGGATTCACCATTTCTATACCTCTGATGACCAAGTCTTGAAGGCTGTATGTTTACAGGTGGCTCACATGATTCTGATCCTCAGAAACCTTTGGCAAACACTTTAGAATAGTTTGAGTGCTTACAGCACAAGAAGGAAGTAATATCCCTCAAAACAACATGCTTCTGGGCTCTTCTCAGCCAAAGCATTACTTTTATGGTCCTCATTAGACAGCCATTCCATGACGTACAATTATGAATTTACTGTGTTTCGTTCACTAATGGATAGTTTTGACTATATGCTTCTATACTTTAGAGCAGGACTTTAAATCCATTATCTATTCATTCAAATAATATTTATGAAAAGCTATATTTATTAGACAAAGTTTGAAACACTGAGGATGTAACTGCAGAACAAAACAAAGCCCTTACTCTCATGACATTTTTGTTCCAATGAGGAAACAAATAGTGAAAAATAGTAAACAGAAAATCCTCAGTGAGAAGAGCCATGACAAAATAAAATGTATGAATGTAATATTAGTAGAAAGTGACTGAGGATGAAAAGCATCGGTTTTAGGTAGGTTAGTGGGAAGGGATTCCGTGAGGTTCGAGTTGAGACTTAAAAGATGAGAACCTCAAAAAATAGCCAAGAAAAGCATGCTCTAGACAGAGGAAATGCTACATGTAAAAGCCCTGAGCTGGACCAAGAACAGGTCAATGTGTCTGCATCATAGTCAATAAAATGATAGTTCAAGGTGAAATTGCAGAAACAGTCATGGAGCCAGATCAAAGAGGAGTTAGGTTTTACTCTAAGAGCAAGGGAAAGTCATTACAAGGTTTTTGTAGGGAGGTGATGTGATTTGAAGAAAAGATTGTCATGGCAAAAGTGGGAGCTGGAAGTCTAATTAGGCAGTTTTTGTAGTTGACAAGGTGAGAGATGATGCTGCCCTGGACTGTAGAGGTTGTGTGTTATTGTTCTGTCACTAAGTCGAGTCTTGGGCTCTTTGTGATCCCATGGAGTGCAGCATGCCAGGCTTCCCTGTGCTTCACTGTCTCCCAGAGTTTGCTCAAACTCACGTGCATTGAGTTGGTGACGCCATCCAACAATCTCATCCTCTGTCATTCCCCTTCTCCTACTGTCTTCAGTCTTTCCCAGAATCAGGGTGTTTTCCAATGAGTCAGCTCTTCACATCAGGTGGCCAAAGTATCAGTGCTTCAACTTCAG